>NW_024423319.1:83092332-83105507 GCF_017311325.1 Ursus maritimus | reverse complement strand
GTCCTTACACTCTACCCCCTGGGTCAAGGCTGGGAAATGGGCTGGGGAAGCAGCAGGGAGGCCAGGCTGGGTGGTGCTGCGCCCCTGGGCTAGGAAGGCATGCGTACCTACACCACTAGCCCTGGCTCCCCACCACCCCACCCGAATATATCAGGGGAGGCATACGGACCCCAACACTTCTGGCTCTGGTTGGACGAGGACTGACCGCTGCTCCTGAATTCCAGGCATAGCTCAAATGGACAGCAGGGTCTCCCTTTCCACCTTTCCAGTCTCAGCCCCCAGCCCTGCCAGCTTCCCCTGCAAAAAGCCCCTCAGGCACGGTGTGAGGACTTTCCTGTGCCCCTATCTCAACCCCAAGCTGATGGCTTTCTTCTAGACCCTCCAGGGGTCACCACTACTGACTGGGGAATGTCAGGCAGCAGCAGGCCACTGTTATGCAGGCAAAAGACACCTGGCCAAGGAGGACAGTGGGGACCGAAATGCAGCCTGGGCTCCTCCTGCATCCGTGGGTCCTGGGCTTGGGGCTGCGTCCATTGGAAGGAAGGAGCGTCCTTGTCTGAAGTTCACAAAGGCACCATGCGAGCTAGTGGCGCCCCTCAGTGTCCAGGTCTTTAAAGGCAAAGTCGGGAGAAGAGTCCCGAATGTGGACGCCACTCCCAGGGCTGGAAACGCCTTAGCCCGGGAATGCCTCTGAGCTGGAGAACGTCTCAGGCTCAGCCGTTGTCTGGTCCAGCCCCTTACATTGTCAGGAAAAACCTTGAAAGGCTTTTCAATGGACAGAACTATTCCCATGTGCCCTTTCAAGGGAACGCTGGTGTCATCTAGCAGACCTTTATGGCTTATCTGATCTACAGGGGGCAGCAACCTTGTCTCGGCTAGACCATTTCGAAACTTCTACAAAGACAGGAGTTAACATGTGCGGGGCTGATGATTTCTGCTCATAAACATGCAAATGGGTTTTGTCCTGTCCAATTCCCACTGACTGCGCCCTGAAGGAAAGATGAGTCCAAATGTAATTATAGATTCTAGCTCATCTATTGGCAAATTCTACCTACAACACTAGCCCTGGTCCCCCCCCCCACCCGAACCTATCAGGGGAGGTACTGGGAAGGCAAATTTGTTTCAGTGTCCCCGATAGCCTGTATATGTCTGTTCTGCAGATTCTCCTTGAGTTGATTGTAAGTTCTCACCAGTTCTCTCCTTCACAAAAGACCTAACTAAAATCTTTGACACATGTTCACTTTATATGTGCGTGAGTCATGATATTACCATTTGGGAAATTATCCTTTAACCAGCTCATAGCACAGATGAGGTCACCCGAGGGGAGGGGAGGGAGGGGGGGGGAGGAACTTGCCCCAAGGGACCCTCAGGGCTCGGGCTGGGAGAGAGCTGGATCCAGGCCATCTGAGCTCTGCCTTGCTCCCTGCGTGGGGAGTGGGGAGTGGGGGCGTGCTTCGCACAGGGTGTGGAATGGGGGCTGTGACATACCTACTCTGGGGATGTGGAATGACCTCCTGGGGTGAGGGCCACCCCCCATTGGTTCCCACCGTCTGTGTTGGGCCCTGATGCGGATCTAAGAACAGCCAGCTCCCCAACAACTCCAGGCCATCCTGGGCAGCCGCAGCCTGGGTGGGTTTCTTCAGGGCACAACCCCCCTTGCCATTCTGGGCGGTTGTGCTGGTGATAACCCGGGGGAAATGCTTTGTTCTTGGGTGGGTTGTTTCGACTGTTGGGCTTCAGCTTCCTTATCAATAAAATGCAGGTAATTATGGTTCCTGCCTTAGGGCGGCGCGGAGGTTCCGTGAGAGAGTGAACGCAAGGTCTTCAGACGGCCCCGCGCAGAGTCAGCGCTTGGTAAATCTCCGCTGGTAGGCATTAGGTCCGTTGGCTTTGCACAACTTCCAGTGGTAGACATTTTGTAAAAAGATGCTTGAGACGTCTTCCAGATTCTGGCCTAGCAGGACCTACCTCCCCCATCCTTGGCTCAGATCCCCAGTAAGCGCTCCCTGGGTGGCAGATCAGTGAGTCAGAGCCCCGGCCAGCAAGGACACGCCCGGCTTGCTCTCGCTGGCGCCCCCATGCCGCCACCCAGGAGATCCCGGGACCCAGAGGACAACATGGGGAAGAGCACGAGGAAAGGTGAATACCTGCCAGGTAACTGTGGGGTGCCCCGGGGCAAGTCATCTGTCAGGGCCTTGGTTTTTCCACCTGTACAATGGGCACGTGGGAGCTGGGAATTGCTGAAGACCTTGGCAGCCACCTTTTAGGGAGAAACAGACGGTCTCCAAGAGCATAACAGCTCGAAGCTGAGGCTCTCCCAGGCCAGGACTTGCTTTCAGTGACAAAGCACAGCAGACAAGAAAGGGAAAGGCACTCCCACGCACACCACAGGAAGTCGCCCAGCAAGTTGAGTGGCGGAGTTGGCTGAGAGCCCAGCTGGCCAAGTTGCTTGGCTAGTGAGGAGGAAAATTTGGTTCAGGCCACTCCTGAGGCATGCCAGGGGAACTTAAACAGAGGCCAGTGGCTGGAGGAGGGGTCCAAAGTGGATGTATTCTTCAAGGATCTCCAGGTTTTGTCAGAAACACCAGCCAAATCAGCCGAAGGCAAGGGGACTTACTCAAGTGAAGAGACCTGGGGGGGGCAGGGGGCGGGGGGCGCAGGGCATGCATCCCGCCTCTCACCGGGAGTGGGCTCTGTGTTTGATAGCTTCATCCTTGGCCGGCTCCCCTCATGTGGTGGTCACCTCGCCTCCACCCGAACAGGACCGGGAGACTTGGTTCCCTGAAGACCCTGCTTTAGGTCATGTGGTCCAGCTTGGGCGGCACGCCCCCTCCTGACCCTGCGGTCAGGAGGACAGATTGCTCCAATGGGCCAAGCTAGTCATGGGTCTATTCCTGGAGCTTTGGGCAGAGCAGGACCAGGGGGAATTAGCCCCATTAAAAACCACATGCCCTGGGGTGGGGTGAGGTGTGTTGTTGAAAGGACATGCTGGGGGGTTCATGGAAGAGTGAAGGGGTGCTGAGTTTGACCAAAAGAATGCCTGCCTACGGCCGCAGGCCACCGCCGAAAACTTAAATGGGACCAGGTGGCCTTGGTCCCTCTCTGCCCTCCTTTTGGAGGTCCTCAGGTTTATGCAGTAAAACCGCCTCATCTCCCTCAGCTACCGGAAATTCTGCCTCCTGTGACAGATGCAGAAGTCGTTTATATTCAAATGTCAACATGTGGCAGAGGCTGTCCAAAGCACAGGAAAGGATTCGATCTCATGGTGGGATTTAGGCAGTGTGGGGCCAAAGGGCAGGGGAGATGTCGGGGGAGATACCCAAGGACGCAGTGCACCAAGCAGCATAAAGGTGGCCCCGGGAGGAAAGAGAAACCACCTTCCCATCTTAGGTCTCCATGCAAGACGGATGGTCCTCCCAGGCAGCCAGAGTTCTAGGCTCTTCTGCTTCCTTCCTCTGAGGGATCTCTCTGTCCAGCTGGCAACCTGTCATTTCAGCTCTGTTCCGAAGCTGTTAGGTAGGGTGCATATTCGTCAAGCATCAATTTCTAACACGGAGGAAGGATCTTTCTAAAGAGGGAGAAGGTCTGTTTTGGATGATTACAGAGAAGTTCTGGATGGGTGGGCCAGAGGGGAGGCTCCAGGTAGCAGATAGGACAGGTTAGAACATTAAAATAGTCATGGTCTACCCTTCCATCCGTCCACCCACTCACCCATTGCCCAGCCACTCACCGAGCCTTGCACCCATTCATCCACCCATCAGGGACCCACCCACCCAGTCTTCATTTCATTCACCTACCCACCCACCCTCCCATACACCCACCCAACGGTCCCCCCGTCCGTCCACCCACATAATAACGGGGGACTGCTGTGGCCGCATCTTGCGCCATGCACTGGGAACACGAAGATGACTCATGTCCACCCCCTGCCTCTTAAGCCTCCCAGTGTAGCTGGAGAGACATCCTCAGGCACATTTCGCTTCACGATTCTCTGATCAATGCTGTGGAAACCCCAAGGAGCATTTAATCGTGACAATGACATCTTAGCTGAATGTTGATAGATCCGTTGGTGTTTGCCAAGAGAAAGGAGGAAGAAGGGCATTCTGGGACGTGGGAACAGCATGGGTGAATTCTGGGAGGTGTAAGAAAGATGAGTGTGTTTGAAACACGGGGTGGATGGAGGGCTGAGGCAGAAGTTCACATTGGAAAGCTGAGCAGGGACCTTGAATTCCTGGCCCAGGAAGCCAGGGGCGACATCTGAGCCAAAGAGCCAGCCCACAGAGAGTGTGGCCAAAGACCTCGGAGTGGCCAGCCCACTCTTGCTCCCGGCCTCGATGAGACATGCCTGCCAACCCACAGTTCAAAGAAACAAAAGACTCCAAACCTCAGGAAGGATGCCTTTAAGGGAACTGTCCCTGAGATGGACGGACAGAGAGCCGGATAGATACACAGACAGCTAGTTGGTATGCAGATGCAAATAAGAACGCTGGTCCTGGGATGCCTGAGTGGCTTAGTCGGTTAAGCGACTGCCTTCGGCTCAGGTCATGACCCCATGGTCCTGGGATCGAGTCCCACATCGGGCTCCTTGTTCGGTGGGGAGCCTGCTTCTCCCTCTACCTCTGCCCCTCCCCCTGCTTGTGCACACTCTCTCTCTCTCTTTCTCTCTCTCTCTCTCTCTCACAAATAAATAAATAAAATCCTTTAAAAAAAAGAACTCTGGTCCATGCCACACGCTCTGGGTTCATGTGCCAGGGACCCAACACGGTCTGGGGCATTAGGCGTGAGCCTCCCAATGGACCTCGCTCCACAGAGCTGAGGGACTCGCAAGGTGCATGGCCACATTGCCAAGGGAAGAGAAGGGAAAGGGGTCTGAAGGCCATGGCCAGGGCAGCCGTGCGACTGAGCGTCCCAAACCAGAAGCTGGAGGCTTCTCCTAGCTGGGGCTCTAAGAATTTCCGTGAGCAAAGCAGCTGCTGGTTTTTCTTGAGGATAGCTGAAGTTTTATCTGAAAGACCCATCCTAGGCCTCTCGTCGGGAACACCAGCTTGCAGGTGGGGTGTTGCAGGAAGCTGAGGGTAATAAGGCTGCAGGGTGAGGAGGAGCCCCGGTGCCCCCCCAATCCACAGATGGATTTGGGGGCCCCATCCTAAGTCCTCCCAGGTGGGCAGAGGCCAGCAGCAGGGTCTGTCAGGGTGTGGGAGTCACAGAGGTAAGAGGTGGGAAGGGCTTCCCCCACCTCTGAGGTAATACCAAGCTGGATTTTTTTTAAAGATTTTATTTATTTATTTATTTATTTGAGAGAGTGAGAACGAGAGAGAGTGAGCACGAGCAGGTGGGAGAGGCAGAGGGAGAGGGAGAAGCAGATTCTCCACTGAGCAGGGAGCCCGATGTGGGGTTCGATCTCAGGACCCTGGGATCATGACGTGAGCCAAAGGCAGACGCTTCACTGACTGAGCCATCCAGGTGCCCCCACGGAGCTGCATGTTGAAGGGAAATTACCAGAGCTCAAGGATGAGAAGCAGAGGGCATTTCAAGCGGAGGGCAAGGCATGGGCAAAGGTGGGAAGGTGTCCCAAGGGAAGCAGAGACGGGAATTAGGTGTGCTCCTGATGGCAAGTTCTGTGAGGGACCCAACTCTGGGACATGGAAGATGGAGCCTCTTTGGGCTGAGACCTCACTGCCTGAACCTTCTCGAGGGCACCCCAGGTGTGGGGTTCCCTCATCCTTCACCTCAACCTGGAATCTTACTGCTTTACAGAAAGAAACAAGGCAAAGAGGAAAAGAAGCCATGCTTCAGAGATGAGCACGGGTGTGCCTTGTAGAGAGTGCTGTGGCCCACGCCCAGGGGACCACATGTTGGAGCTTGGCTGGGCCAGAATGGGCTCGGGGATAGGCCCTGTGTCTGCTGGACAGACCTCCCCTTGGGGTCAGCCACCGTGGTTGTCAGTTTCCACCCAGCTACCAGCTTGTGGTGGGGCTTTGAGGAAGTCACTGTCTGTCTAGACCTCAGTTTCTCCATCTGTTTAATGGCATTACTGATGCTCTAGGATCAAGGCCACTTAATTAGGAGTCTTTGGACTCGAGGTCCCAGAGAGGCCTTGAACTTGCAGCAAACTCCGTAAGTGCCACCAAAGCCCTCCAACCACATACCCCCAGGAATACACCTGTGGTTCAACAAGTTGGGTTGCTTGCTTGTTGCAATGAGAGAGAGAGAGAGAGAGCGCGCGCGAGAGAGCACACTGTGGGCAACCATGGGGTGTCTCCGTCTCGGGTGTTAGGACTTCTAGGATTTGGGCTGGTGTTAGGCGAATTGGTGGCAGGTTTAAAGAAGCAGTGCTTTGTTCTGGATTGCAGGAAGGGCGTTTCTATGATGGAGTATCTCTTTTTTTTTTAAGATTTTGTTTATTTACTCGTGAGAGAAAGAGAGAGAGAGAGAGCACAAGCAGGGAGAGTGGCAGGCAGAGGGAAAAGCAGGCTCTCCGCTGAGCAGGGAGCCCGATGCGGGACTCAATCCCAGGACCCCAGGATCATGACCTGAGCCGAAGGCAGATAGATGCTTAACCAGCTGAGCCACCCAGGCGTCCCTGTGGTTGGGTATCTTGATAAATCTTATCTAGAAAGAGGGAAGACTAGAGTGAGTCTAAAGTTGAAATTGGTAAAAGGGTACCTGGGTGGCTCAGTGGGTTAAGCGTCCAACTCTTGGTTTCAGCTCAGGTCATGATCTCAGGGTTGTGAGATCAAGCCCCGTGGCAGGCTCCCCGCTCAGTGGGCAGGCGTCCAACTCTTGGTTTCAGCTCAGGTCATGATCTCAGGGTTGTGAGATCAAGCCCCGTGGCAGGCTCCCCGCTCAGTGGGCAGAGTTTGCTTGAGTTTCTCTTCCTCTGCCCCTTTACCACCACTGCCTCCCCCCACTCACGTGTGCACTCTCTCTCTCTCTCTCTCAAATAAATAAATAAATATTAAAAAAAAAGAAATTGGCAAAGAAACAGCCTATCAGTCAGGTTAGGGGACTATCTGGTCACTTCTGTGGCTTGGACAGTGCTCATGTTCCTTCTGTGTTCAGATGTGATTACAGAGTGGTCTCGTTTTTGTCTTGATCGCTTGTGGTTGTTCAGCGGCCTTCTCTGAGGCTGGTGTTCTAGGGAATTGTTCATGTTTAACAGGAGGACACCAGGGGCTGTCTGTGAGTGTGAGGCCAGCTCCTGGATGTGGGTTGTTTGGGGTTTTTTTTCTCTTTCTCTGTGTATTCCTAAGGAGAGAGCTTTGATCAGATTTTCTGGGATCTCACAAAGAAACAAATGCTTAATCTCTAAAATCACCTATAGCCCAGACAGGCTTTGAATCGCAGATATCTGTTCATAGACAGCCCCTCACGTGGCTTATCACACGTGACCTCAGTGGCTGCCTCCATGAAATGGGTGGTTCCTATGACAGCATCACGTTGTGTGGGGAAGGGCGTAGCCACCCACAGAGGCTTCAACAATGCCGGCGAAATTAAATCACTCTGGAAAAGCCACTTTTTGTGAAATTAAATCCCTCAATCTTAAAACCAGCATGGACTATTGAATGGCAGCAAGAAAGTCTGTTTGGTTTCTCTTGTGAATAGTAGCTTTTCTTCTCTGTGCTTTTTTTTTTTAAGATTTTATTTATTTATTTGAGAGAGAGAGAGCACGTGTGAGCTAGCAGGGGGAGGGGCAGAGGGGGAGGGAATGAGAATCTGAAGCGGACTCTGCACCGAGCTCGAAGCCCAAACTGGGGCCTTATCCCACGACTGCAAAATCATGACCTGAGCCGAAACCAAGAGTTGGATGCTTAACAGACTGAGCCACCCAGGCGCCCCTCTTCTCTGTGCTTTTTTAAATATCCCTTTTACAACCCAGATGGAGGGGAATTTGGCATCTAATAAAAATGCATACGTGTTTCCTTTTGCCCCAGCGATCCCACTTCTAGCAATTTGCCCCTGAAGATACACCTCCAACAATGTGCAAATATATAGGCACTGAAGCATGGTTACTAACTGCCAAACACTGGCAGCAGTATCAGTTCCTATACAGAGGCAGTGCTTGAATAAACTGTGGTACCTTCATTCATTCATTCAATGGAGTCCTACATAGCTCTAGAAAGATCAATGCTATGAACTGATGAGGAGTGATTCCAGGACATGTGTTAAGTGGAAAAAAGGAAAATGCAGGGAAGTATCTGGACCTCGAGGGCATGACGCTAAGTGAAATAAGTCCCACAGAAAAAGGCAAATACCATATGATTTCACTTATATGTGGCATCCGAAAAACAAAGCAAACAAACAAACACAGAAATAGACTTATAAAGATGAAGAACAAACTGGTGGTTGCCAGAAGGGACGGGGGGGGGATGGGTGAAATAGGCAAAGGGATTAAGAGATACCAACTTCCAGTTATAAAATAAAGAAGTCACAGGGATGAAAAGTACAGCGTAGGGAACGTAGTCAATAATATTGTGATAACTTTGTACGGTGATACACGGTGTCTACAGTCATCATGGTGAGCGCTGTATAATGTATAGAATCATCAGGTATGTTGTACACCTGGAACTAATGTAACATTGCATGTCAACTATACTTCAATTAAAAAGAGAGAAAAGTGGGGCGTGTGGCTGGCTCAGTCCGTAGAAGATGGGATTCTTGATCTTGGGGTCATGAGTTCAAAGCTCCACACTGGGCATAGAGCTTACTTAATAAATAAATTAATTAATTAATAAAATTTAAAAAAAAGAGAAAAGTATCTACAGTATGCAACCCTTCCTGTAAGAAACAAGAGGATTTAAGTAAACACGTATATTTGCATATCTTTACAAAAAGAAACATAGGAAGGAAAAACCAACAACTATTAAAGTTGGTTGCCTAGAGGGGCTGGGAGGGAGCCGGCCAGAAAGAATAGAATGGAGAAGTGATACTTCTCTGAGTATACTTGTTGGTATAGTTCTGACTTTTGAAACCATGTTAATGTTTTACATACTTAAAGAATAAAAAAAATTAGGGGTGCTTGGGTGGCACAGTCGGTTAAGCATCCCACTCTTGGTGTCAGCTCAGGTTGTTATCTCAGGGTCGTGAGATCGAGCCCCACGGCGGGATCCACACTCAACCCAGAGTCTACTGAGACTCTCTCTCCCTCTGCCCCTCCCTCCCCAAAATAAATAAATAAGTTTTATTTATTTATTTGTAAGATTTTATTTATTTGAGAGAGAATGAGAGAGAGAGAGCATGAGGGGGGGAGGGTCAGAGGGAGAAGCAGACTCCCTGCTGAGCAGGGAGCCCGGCACGGGACTCGATCCGACCAACTGAGCCACCCAGGCAGCCCCTAAATAGCTCTCTTTAAAAATTAAAATAAATAAATAAGTAAAATTAACAAGGATGAGGAGGATCCTAAAAAGGAATACAAACAGAAACAAATTAACTTTCACTGTATTTCAAACACAGCCTCACTGAAAGAGAGTCGGAAGAACTAACCCAAGTAACTTTTGAATATGGTATCCATCAGGCTAAAGACAACAAGGACTGTGACAAATAGTGAACCCTAGTTGGTAGACTCGTCTTCCACAGTAGTATCAGTTAGTGAATCTGAAACTACTGACTGTGTATCTTGGGATTGAGATAAGTAAATTCTTGTGGATAAAGAGAATCAGGATTCTCACTGCTGGAGTTAAAAATACAGAAAAGGAAAGAGCTAGGATGAACACTCTGGTGTTGGGTTGGTATTGTAGATGTTAGTAGGAACTCATAGATTTTAATACATAAGCAGAAAGATAGGTGTGTGTATGGACTTACATATGTATATGGATATGGATTCACTACATATATGCGTCTGTATTTATATCCTATCTCTGTCCTTTGAGAGGGCCTAGAATCAGCAACACTATTAGAAGCAATGAGCACTTTTCTGCCCAGATCTTGGTTTCCTAAATTCCACTCTTCATTAAAAGGAAACAAGGCTTCTTGGAAATGGCTGACCCCAGAGCCACGACTGGGAAAATACAAGATGAGCCTGAAACATCCTGATGTGATCTAAAGGAAAGATGTACTCGAAAAATGATGGAGGTGGGGCACCTGGGTGGCTCAGTTGGTTAAGCATCTGCCTTCGGCTCAGGTCGTGATCCCAGGGTCCTGGAATCAAGTCCTACATTGGGCTCCTTGCTTAGCAGGGAGCCTGTTTCTCCCTCTGCCTGCTGCGCCCCCTGCTTGTGCTCTCTCTCTCTCTCTCAAGAATAAAAAAATAAAATCTTTTAAAAAATGATGGAGATGTATCAAAAGGACACAGGAACCAACTGGAGGAGACTCCCACTGGCCAAATCTAGAACAGTTTGAGCATTAAAATAAATAATGAGAGTTCTTTTCAACAAATGGTGCTGGGCAAACTGGATATCCACATGCAAAAAATGAAGTTGGCAGGGCGCCTGGGTGGCACAGTGGTTAAGCATCTGCCTTCGGCTCAGGGCGTGATCCCGGCGTTACGGGATCGAGCCCCACATCAGGCTCCTCCGCTATGAGCCTGCTTCTTCCTCTCCCACTCCCCCTGCTTGTGTTCCCTCTCTCGCTGGCTGTCTCTATCTCTGTCGAATGAATAAATAAAATCTTTAAAAAAAATGAAGTTGGAATCATACCTCACACCATATACAAAAATTAACTCAAAATAGTTCAAACATCTAAATATAAAGGCCTTCTTAGAAGAAAATATAGGGGAAAGCTTCATGACATTGGGTTTGGTAACGATTCTTGGATATGACACCAAAAGCACAAGCAATGAAAGAAAAAATAGGTAAGTTGGCTATGTCAAAATTAAAAACTTCTGGGGTGCCTGGGTGGCACAGTCAGTTGAGCATCCAACTCTCAGTTTTGGCTCGGGTTGTGATCTTCGGGTTGTAGGCTTGAGCCCTGCATCAGGCTCCGTGTGGGCACGAGGTTTCTTTTTGGGGTGATAGGAATGTCCTAAAAATAGATTGTGGTGATCTTTACACAAGTCTATAAATATACTAACTACCACTGCATTGTACAACTAACACAGGTGAGTTTCTTAGTATGTAAATTATATCTCAATTAAGCTACTTTTATAAATAAAGATAGGAACTGACTTTAGCCTTTAAATTAAAAGAAGAACCCATGAGTCCCATACTAATACAAATAAACAAATGAATAAATAAAGACATGGGGAGGAAGGGAAAACTCTTCCTTACCATAAAATCCCAGCTACACACGTAAAAGAAAATCATCACTTGGCCGCCATCATAGTGGTAATTGTTCCAGGTAAGAATCACCAATGGATGCTAAATTAGTAAGTGGAAATTTGAGGAACAGTAACAGAGTTACGTAATCTCAAAATACGTTCCTACATGATACTCATTTTTTTAATGTTCTTTATTATTATTTTTTTTATTTTTTAAAATTAACATGAAGTGTATTATTAGTTTCAGAGGTAGAGTTCAGTGATTCATTAGTCTTATATAATACCCAGTGCTCATTACATCCCATGCCCTCCTTAATGTCCATCACCCCAGTTAACCTCATCCCCCCATCCCCCTCCCCTCCAGCACCCCTCAGTTTGTTTCATACAGTTAAGAGTCTTTTATAGTTTGTCTCCCTCTCTGATTTCGTCTTGTTTTATTTTTCCCTCCCTTACCCTATGATCCTCTGTTTTGTTTCTTTTTTTTAAAGATTTTATTTATTTATTTGACAGAGAGAGTACAAGCTGGGGAGAGAGGCAGAGGGGGAGGGAGAAGCAGACTCCCTGCTGAGCAAGGAGCTGGATGTGGGGCTCCATCCCAGGACCCTGGGGTCATGACCTGAGCCAAAGGCAGATGCTTAACTGACTGAGCCATCCAGGTGCCCTCTTTGTTTTGTTTCTTAAATTCCACATATGAGTGAAATCATATGATAATTGTCTTTCTCTGATTGACTTATTTCACTTAGCATAATACCCTCTAGTTCCATCCATATTGTTGCAAATGACAAGATTTCATTTTTTTGATGGCTGAGTAATATTCCATTGTATATATATACACATCTTTTTTTTTTTGAAGATTTTATTTATTTATTTGAGAAAGAGAGCACGAAGCTGGGGGGAGAGGCAGAGCGAGAGCAGACTCCCCCTGAGCAGGGAGCCTGTTGTGGGGCTCGATCCCAGGACCCTGAGATCATGACCTGAGCCAACGGCAGCCGTTTAACTGACTGAACCACCCAGGCACCCCCACATCTCCTTTATCCATTCATCTGTCAATGGACATCTGGTCTCTTTCCACAGTTCGGTTATTGTGGACTTTGCTGCTATAAACACCGGGGTGCAGGTGCCCCTTCGGATCACTATGTTTGTATCTTTGGGGTAAATACCTAGTAGTGCAATTGTTGGGTCATAGGGTAGCTCTACTTTTAACTTCTTGAGGAACCTCCATACTGTTTTCCAGAGTGGCTGCACCAGCTTGCATTCCCACCAACAGTGTAAGAGGATTCCCCTTTCTCCACATCCTCTCCAACATCTGTCATTTCCTGACTCGTTAATTTTAGCCATTCTGACAGGTGTGAGGTGGTATCTCATTGTGGTTTTGATTTGTATTTCCCTGATACCGAGTGATGTTGAACATTTTTTCATGTGTCTGTTGGCCATTTGTATGTCTTCCTTGGAGAAATGTTTGTTCATATCTTCCGCTCATTTCTTGATTGGATTATTTGTTTTTTGGGTGTTGAGTTTGATAAGTTCTTTATAGATTTTGGATACTAGCCCTTTATCTGATAAGACATTTGCAAATATCTTCTCCCATTCTGTCGGTTGTCTTTTGGTTTTGTTGACTGTTTCCTTTGCAAAAGCTTTTTATCTTGATGAAGTCCCAGTAGTTCATTTTTGCTTTTGTTTCCCTTGCCTTTGGAGACACGTCTAGCTAGAAGCCGAGGTCACAGAGGTTGCTGCCTGTGTTCTCCTCTAGGATTTTGATGGATTCCTGTCTCACATTTAGGTCTTTCATACAAGATACTCATTTAATTACAAAGGGGAAATAGTACCTTTACAATGGAGAAACCTGGAAGGCACCACCTTAATCAAACGATCAAAGCTAACACTAACAATTTTGCAATTAACCAATACTTTGAGCTTCCGGATAGCCGAGAAGAACACAGTCACTTCTGTGGAATTCCTGTCAAAAATGCATAATCCAAATCAA
>NW_024423319.1:83087714-83092322 GCF_017311325.1 Ursus maritimus | reverse complement strand
TTTTTTTTATTTTTTAAAATTAACATGAAGTGTATTATTAGTTTCAGAGGTAGAGTTCAGTGATTCATTAGTCTTATATAATACCCAGTGCTCATTACATCCCATGCCCTCCTTAATGTCCATCACCCCAGTTAACCTCATCCCCCCATCCCCCTCCCCTCCAGCACCCCTCAGTTTGTTTCATACAGTTAAGAGTCTTTTATAGTTTGTCTCCCTCTCTGATTTCGTCTTGTTTTATTTTTCCCTCCCTTACCCTATGATCCTCTGTTTTGTTTCTTTTTTTTAAAGATTTTATTTATTTATTTGACAGAGAGAGTACAAGCTGGGGAGAGAGGCAGAGGGGGAGGGAGAAGCAGACTCCCTGCTGAGCAAGGAGCTGGATGTGGGGCTCCATCCCAGGACCCTGGGGTCATGACCTGAGCCAAAGGCAGATGCTTAACTGACTGAGCCATCCAGGTGCCCTCTTTGTTTTGTTTCTTAAATTCCACATATGAGTGAAATCATATGATAATTGTCTTTCTCTGATTGACTTATTTCACTTAGCATAATACCCTCTAGTTCCATCCATATTGTTGCAAATGACAAGATTTCATTTTTTTGATGGCTGAGTAATATTCCATTGTATATATATACACATCTTTTTTTTTTTGAAGATTTTATTTATTTATTTGAGAAAGAGAGCACGAAGCTGGGGGGAGAGGCAGAGCGAGAGCAGACTCCCCCTGAGCAGGGAGCCTGTTGTGGGGCTCGATCCCAGGACCCTGAGATCATGACCTGAGCCAACGGCAGCCGTTTAACTGACTGAACCACCCAGGCACCCCCACATCTCCTTTATCCATTCATCTGTCAATGGACATCTGGTCTCTTTCCACAGTTCGGTTATTGTGGACTTTGCTGCTATAAACACCGGGGTGCAGGTGCCCCTTCGGATCACTATGTTTGTATCTTTGGGGTAAATACTTCAGTAGTGCAATTGTTGGGTCATAGGGTAGCTCTACTTTTAACTTCTTGAGGAACCTCCATACATGTTTCCAGAGTGGCTGTACCAGCTTGCATTCCCACCAACAGTGTAAGAGATTCTCTTTCTCCACATCCTTCCCAACATCTGTCATTTCCTGACTCGTTAATTTTAGCCATTCTGACAGGTGTGAGGTGGGTATCTCATTGTGGTTTTGATTTGTATTTCCCTGATACCGAGTGATGCTGGAAGATTTCTTTTTTTCTCATGTGTCTGTTGGCCATTTGTATGTCTTCCTTGGAGAAATGTTTGTTCATATCTTCCGCTCATTTCTTGATTGGATTATTTGTTTTTTGGGTGTTGAGTTTGATAAGTTCTTTATAGATTTTGGATACTAGCCCTTTATCTGATAAGACATTTGCAAATATCTTCTCCCATTCTGTCGGTTGTCTTTTGGTTTTGTTGACTGTTTCCTTTGCAAAAGCTTTTTATCTTGATGAAGTCCCAGTAGTTCATTTTTGCTTTTGTTTCCCTTGCCTTTGGAGACACGTCTAGCTAGAAGCCGAGGTCACAGAGGTTGCTGCCTGTGTTCTCCTCTAGGATTTTGATGGATTCCTGTCTCACATTTAGGTCTTTCATACAAGATACTCATTTAATTACAAAGGGGAAATAGTACCTTTACAATGGAGAAACCTGGAAGGCACCACCTTAATCAAACGATCAAAGCTAACACTAACAATTTTGCAATTAACCAATACTTTGAGCTTCCGGATAGCCGAGAAGAACACAGTCACTTCTGTGGAATTCCTGTCAAAAATGCATAATCCAAATCAAATCCTGAGGAAACATCAGATAAACACAAATTGAAGGACATTCTTGCAAAGAACTGCCCTGTGCTCTTCAAAAACATTAAGATCATGCAAGTTAAGAGAAGACCGAGACATTGTTCCAGATTGAAAGAGATTAAAAAGACCAGATAACAGAATGTATCTTGTGACCTAGGATTTCCTTTAACTACAAAAGGACATGAGCGAAATAGGTGAAGGGGATTAAGAGGCACAAACTTCCAGTTATAAAATAAGTAAGTCACAGGGATACAGCATCAGGGGTAGGATCGATAGCATTCTAATAGCGTTGCATGGTGACAGATGATAACTACACTTGCAGAATAGTCAAATCACTGCAGGTACACCTGAGATTGACCGTAACATTGTATGTCAACTATACTTCATTTTAAAAAAAAAAGGACATTATTGACACACTCACTAGGATGGCTATAATCAAAAAGTCAAATAACAAAGTGTTGGTAAGGATGTGGATAAATTGGAATATTCATACTCCGCTGGTGGGAATGGAAGAAAATGTCCTTGTTCTTAGTAAATTCATATTAAAGTATTCAGTTGAAAGGGTATCACACCTGCAACTACTATTAAATAGTTTAGAAAAGGGGCACCTAGGTGGCTCAATCAGTTAAATGTCTGCCTTCGACTCAGGTCATGATTCCAGGGTCCTGGGATCAAGTCCTGCCTGGGGCTCCTTGCTCAGTGGACAGCCTGCTTCTCCCTCTGCCTGCCGCTCCCCCTGCTTGTGCTCTCTCTCTCTGTCTCTCTCTGACAATAAATAAATGAAATCTTAAAAAATATATAAAAATAGTTTAGAAAAAATATAGAGATGATAGAGATATAAAGGCAGAGACAAAGAAACAGAGAGATAAATATGTTGTTATTATGAGACTTTGCTTTTTTTTTTTTGCCAATCTAATAAATGAAAAATGGGATCTCGTTGTCTTAATTTGCATTTCTTTAATTACGGGGAGGCCATTTAAAATGCCCCAGAAACCATAATCTGGAATGACCACAAAGGCTAAAAGATCTGACAGCTCTCCCACCCTCTACCAAGCTCCAGTGATAAGAATATGAAACCCCACATCTCGTAGATGTGAAATGGTATCTAACTGTTGGTTTAATTTTTTTAAAGATTTTAGTTGTTTATTTGACAGAGAGAGCACAAGCAGGGGGAGTGGGGAGAGGGAAAAGCAGGCTCCCCGCTGAGCAGGGAGCCCGATGTGGGCCTCGATCGCAGGACCCCGGGATCATGACCTGAGCTGAAAACAGAGGCTTAATGGACTGAGACACCCAGGCGCCCCTGAATGTCATTTTAATTTTGCATTTCACTGACAACTGAAGAGATCAGTGAATTTTTCATATACTGTACGTGTTGGTCATTTCAGGTGTCTTCTGCTCTGAATTAACCTACTTGTGTCCGCTGTCCATTTTCTAGTGTGTTGTTTGTCTTTTTCTTATTGATTTGTAGGCGTCCTTTAGATGTCCTAGAGTCTAGATACTAGTTCTTTGTCACACACATCAAAAGACTAGATGGAAACAATTCAGTCTGTGAAGCTCAGGGTCATCCCAGTGAAGATCTTCCAGTTTAAATGCTAGGTCTTACAACTAAGGGAAATATTTCTGGCATATGGCATGGGTCATTCTTGACTCTACTTGAGTATGTTTGAAAGCTGAGGAAAAAATTAAAATGATAAATCAAAAAATGTATGGTCTGTATCTGCTGTTAAGGAAAGGAATTAGTGTTTGTGCAAAGGACCATGTAATTATTCATTATATATGTTTACACATATAATGTGTTAAATATTTTTCACTTGTAATACATGAATATTAATTTTATGAGTTAAAGGTCTATTTAACTTTAACATTTTTTTTTGTTTTTTTAAAGATTTTATTTATTTATTTGACAGAGAGAGAGAGAGAGAGAACAAGCAGAGGGAGCAGAAGAGGGAGAGGGAGAAGCAGGCTCTCTGCTAAGCAGGGAGCGGGAGGTGGGCTCTGTCCCAGGGCCTTGGGATCTTGACCAGCCCAAGGCAGACGCTTAACCCACTGAGCCACCCAGACCCCCCTATGTTAACATTTTTTAAAGATATGAGGCATCCATTTCTCTTCAACTGCCATTGGTATTTCCAAGCAAAGAACTGGTAATCCCACTCTTTTGTTTAAGAGAAAGGGACACTGAAGCCCGGTGTTTTATCAATCTGATTAGACCCTGTTTTCCTTAGTTCCTCAGGTCACGGTGGGGTCCAGCTTGACCTGGGCTTCCTTTTCTCTTCCAACTCACGCTAAACATGCAGTATGTGCCCAATAAATGCCCCCTTTGTAATAATAAACCCTTCATCAGCCTAGGGACAGAGTGGAGTGTCCAGACGCTGCAGAGTAAGGGAGGTAGACACCAGGTGCTTCATAAATCCTCAGTGTTGGTGCAGATGGAACCCAAAAGAAATCATTGTTGGGGGCACGGTACGTGCTTTTTAAACATGCTCCCGGATCGGATCGATGCTCTGTACTAGCCTCCTAGTTCACAGGGAACACTCCCTAGCTGCTGGGGTCACCCTCGGGGCAGGAGTGAGTCCAGTAGGGAGTTATGCAGGCCTATCCGTTCTCAACGACAACCCAAGTGCTCACGAGGAATCCCCAGGGGAAGCAGAGGCGCCTAATTCGTGCTCCTAGGTGACACAGTAATTATGCTTCTGGCCCGTCTCTGGGGGTGGGTAGGGCTGGAGATTCCTTTAGTTCCCTCACCGGATGGGGAAGAAGAGATCTCGATTTATTTTCCCATCTGTGAAACGGGGGGCGGGGGGGGGG
>NW_024423319.1:83039812-83087704 GCF_017311325.1 Ursus maritimus | reverse complement strand
GGGGGGGGGGACAAAAGTGGCCAGAAGACTTGCGCGGGTGGGCAGTCTGGCCCTGTCGCGGGAGCGGGCTTTCCTTCTCCCTTCCCCGTCTCTCCCGTCTCAGCTTCTTCAAGGAGTAGGAATTTGACGATTGCCAAGTTTGTTCCCGGGCCGCCAGAAGACCTCCCGACGCGAATCCTCAAGGGGCTGGAACAGCCCCCAAGAAGCCGGATAGGTGCGAGCGCGAACGTTCCGCGCGCCGACGTCCTCCCGCGCCCCGCTCCTCTCAACCTCCCGCTCCTCCTTCCCTCGCCTCTCCGGCTCCCCCTCCTCCTCCGTCCCCGCCCCTCTCCTGCCCTCCCATTGGCCGAGCTGCCCGGCCGGGCCTCCCCGGGATTTAAAGGGCCCGCTCTCCGCGCCGCCCAGGGAGCCGCAGCTGGTCCCGGCCTTGCGGCCTGCGGGGGAGGCTGCCCGGAGGAGGCGGCGACGGTGGCGGCGGCGGTGCGTCCCCGGCCCCCAGGACCGCGGCTTCCTTCCTGCCAGGTAAGTCGGCAGCGGTGCGCGTGCGGCTGCCCGGCTCCCATCCTGAGCCGGCCTCCCCGCGCGGGGCTGCAGCGCGTGTCCTGGGGCCCCCTCTCCATCACCTTTCCCTCTGCTCCAATTGCTACATCCCCTACTGCCAACTTCACCTCCCTGCAGCTCCCGAGCCTGGACAGAGCTTTGTTGGCGGCTGCAAGAGGCCAGGTGGGGGTGAGATGGGGCGCGCGGGGGATACAGGACACCCCCCACATCCGTAGAAGAAGAGATGCACACGGCCCCCAAGTGTCACAGGATCTCCCTCTTTGCCCTCCACACAGAGTGACTCTACCTTGGAAACCAGGGGGGCCCCCCCATTTGATATGTGGGCCTAGAATATGCACTGTTCAATTACATCGGACCCGGACTGTTCACAGCATACAAGAGACACGGGTCCTTCATTCTCCACAGGTCATGGGCTGTGTGTGTACACCCAGGACGCCCATTCACACACACAGTTGGTGGCTCAGTCTGATGTACCTGACATTCACACCCTTCCCCAGCCCCTCAGGACCGTGTCTCCACACGGACAGCCCCAAACTGAAATCTGAGTGTTCGAGTCTATCCCTTGAGCACGGTCTGCCCCGTGGACATCCTGGCTCCCTCTCTCCTTACTTTGACAGGTCTCTCCATCTGTCCTTCCATCCGTGGGGGTCCGCAATGGCCACCTTCAGCCGCCAGGAATTTTTCCAGCAACTGCTGCAGGGCTGTCTCCTGCCTACTGCCCAGCAGGGCCTTGACCAGATCTGGCTGCTCCTTGCCATCTGCCTCGCCTGCCGCCTCCTCTGGAGGCTTGGTAAGTGTTTGCCCCGCCAGGTGCCACCCCTCGAGGCCATACCACACATACCGTATTCACCCATCCCGAGCCGCATTTTATCCTGCTACATCTTGCCATGCCAAGCCAGACGCCAATGTGTCTAGCCCACCACATCTCACCAGCCCAGGGACCATTCCATTACACCACGTCCCGCTGTGCCCAGCCACCCCATGCCACACCACACCAAGCCACGTCCTGCCATGGCAAGCCATGTCTTTCAGTATGCCTGAGTTCTGGGATTCTAGAAAGCTGAGTTTCTTGGACCTTCGGATCCTGAAATGTCTCCATCCCAAGGTTACAAGATTCTGGAATGCTGATGTCAGCTATGGAATCCCAAAGTACCGCGTTACAGGATTTGGGCATTCTGACAAATTGAAATTCTCACATTTTAGCCTTCCAAAATGCTGGCATTCTGGATTTCGAGAATCAGAGCATGATGAGATTTCTGGATTGTAGGATTCTGGAATGTTTCCACAGTCGTGGCCAGCCTATATCCAAATGATAAGATTAAAAGTTCCCAAATTTCCTATAGGATGCTGAGAATTTTGGAAATCTGAGATTCAAAGGTTCTATGCTTTCTTTTTCTCTTCTTTTCTTTTTTTTTTAAGTTTACTTAAGTATTTTTTTTAGTAATCTCTACACCCAACGTGGGGCTCGCACTCACGACCCAAGATCAAGAGTTGCACTCTCCACGAACTGAGCCAGCCAGGCGCTCCCCCTTTTTTTCTTTTATTTTAAATGGATGTTTTTTCCCCAGGTTCATCATTTTGAGATATTTCGAAGTTACCGAAAAGTTAAGCTGAAAGAATAATGTTATGAGCACCTGTATATGCATTACCAGATTCTCCAACTGTCAACATCTTGACACGTTAGCTCTATCTATCTGTCTACCTACCCACCTATCATCTTCCTGAATCCTGTGAAGAACGTGCTGACACTTCACCCCAAACCCTTCAGTGTGAGCCCTCCCTCCCAAGAACAAGGACATCTTTCCCCAACAAGCACGCCCTCCAACCTCACCCCTCAAGAAATTTAATCTGGGGGCAGTAATAATTATCCAACATAAGTTGATATTCGCACTTCCCCCAGGGTTCCCAAAAATGTCTTTTATAGTTGTTTCTTTTCTTTAAACCCAGGCCCTGCCACCTTTCCGGCTCCCCAACACCCGCTTCGGGACCCCCCCA
Source organism: Ursus maritimus (assembly GCF_017311325.1). NCBI lineage: Eukaryota > Metazoa > Chordata > Mammalia > Carnivora > Ursidae > Ursus > Ursus maritimus. The sequence continues at coordinate 83,085,148 of NW_024423319.1, read as the reverse complement.
GCCCCCCCTCCGCTGCAGTCTCACCACATTCCAACCTCTGTTCTGCCCTCTGCCCAGTTGCCCTCCCTTCCTCCCAGCCCAGCCAACTTCCCTTTCTTGTCCTCTCTCTCTCTGTCTGTCTCCCCTCAGGGTTGCCATCCTACCTGAAGCATGCGAGCACCGTGGCAGGTGGGTTCTTCAGCCTCTACCACTTCTTCCAGCTGCACATGGTTTGGGTCGTGCTGCTCAGCCTCCTGTGCTACCTCGTGCTCTTCCTCTGCCGACACTCCTCCCATCGCGGCGTCTTCCTCTCGGTCACCATCCTCATCTACCTACTCATGGGGTATGGGTGTGAGTCCTCCTTCCCGCACCACCCAGGCCACTCCTCGGGAGGCTGTCCGGGAACAAGGAGGGCAGACGGGATTCCCGGAGGAGGGGGATCGGGGACACTGGTGCTTTCTGAAGGCTGTACGGGGACAGGCTGGCCTTGGGCTCCCCCTGGAGGAGGGAGTCCTGGAGAATGATTCCTCCGGGAGATGGTGCAGGACAGGGGTGTGTGGGGGGGTATAACCTTCACCTTACCTTGGTTTCCCCCACTTGGTGGTCTCTGAGACCGTGGGAGTCATGGAGCCAAGACCACCTTTTTTCCGTAGTGAAATGCACATGGTGGACACGGTGACGTGGCACAAGATGCGAGGTAGGCAGCCCCGGCCCTGTCGCCCGCCCCGGCCATCCTGCCCCGCTCCACAGCTCCTAATTCCCCCAACCCTGGCTGTCCTTCCCCGCTTTTCTCCCTCATCCGCCCGCCCCAGCGGACACGCGGGCCTCAGACTCCCCTTACATCTGTGTCTCTCTCTCCCATGCCTCCCCCCCCACCCCGCCCCATCCATCTGTCTGTCCTAGCTCATGTACGCACGCGCCTGACACTTGAGTCAGGGCGTCTGCTGGTCCTGGGCCCGCCTGCTCACCTGCCTGTCTGACACTGTGCCCACCTGTCCACACTTGACCTCCTCTTTTCCTACCACCTCTCACCCGGTGCTCCCCATTCCCCCATGCGGACCTGCTCTTTGCCTGTCCACTTGACCATGGGCACCACACATAGGGGCCCAGATGATCGTGGCCATGAAGGCGGTGTCTCTGGGCTTCGACCTGGACCGGGGCGAGGTGGGTGCAGTGCCCTCGCCCATGGAGTTCATGGGCTACCTCTACTTCGTGGGCACCATCGTCTTTGGGCCCTGGATATCCTTCCACAGCTACCTCCAGGCTGTCCAAGGCCGCCCGCTGGTGAGGTCCTGGGTGGACAGGTGGGCAGGGACTGTGGGAGCCACCGTGGGGCAGTGTTCATGGAGCCTTGATCCCCACAGAGCCGCCGATGGCTGCAGAAGGTAGCCCGGAGCCTGGCGCTGGCCCTGCTGTGCCTTGTGCTCTCCACCTGTGTGGGCCCCTACCTCTTCCCATACTTCATCCCCCTTGATGGTGACCGCCTCCTTCGCAAGTGAGCACAGCCTTTGAGGCCTCTGCCCAACAGTGAGGGGGTTGGGTAGGGACCTGGGGTCTCCCCAGCTCTGAGCCTGTCTCTTAATTCCTCTATCTGTCTTCTGTTACTACAGCAAGAAACGCAAAGCCAGGTAAATGACGGCAGGTGCTAAGGGCGAGTGGGGCTGACTGGGGGTGGGGGGGGCGCAGTCTGTAGCCGGTTTGTTCTGTAAGTCCGAGGCTGTCTGACCATCTGTCCCATGACTAGACAGAGACTGAGTGTCTATGGCTGTTGTCTGACCACGATTGGCTCTGTGACTCCGTACGACTGACACTGTGCCTGGCTATCCATCTGGTCCTCTGTTAGGAACAAGTTACGTGACGACAATGAGGAGTGACAAGCGTGTACTGGTGGGTGATGCTGACCTGCCTGTGACGCTGCCTAGGGGTGTATGTGGGTCGTTTGCCTGTCAGCCACTCACCGTCCTTGTGGGACTGGTGTTCTGGCTGTCTCGCTGTGCCGTTGTCAAGGATGGGATGTGTGCCTGTCGCTGGATAAGATAAAGCTGGGTCGTCTGTGACTCTGGCTGGGAATGGGTCTGACCATACGTAGCCTGTTGTGTGCCTGTCTGTGATGGATTCCACCTGTGAGCCTGCCTTCTCTAGCTGCCTGGTGTTGTCTGGCTGAGGGCTCATGCCCGACCATGTGTCTGTGCCTGTCTGTGGGACCGACCAGCCACCTCTTGGTGTGACTGTAGGATTTCATCCAGCTGTTCATATGACCCAGTACCCCACTCACTGGCCGCTGATGGTGTCTGATGCTGAGTGAGGCTCCCCAAAGGGTGGAGTGACTTGCCCAGTGTCACCCAGCTAAGCAGCAGGGCAGTATGCGCAGGCCTGATTCCAGAACCTACACATTTTCCTGGACGCGGTCTGTTTTCCACCATGTCTGATTGTACAGCTGACAGGATGACTGGGTTGGGTGTAGTATGGTGTACGTGTGCAAAGCAGGGTGCTTGGTGGTGTCCGTGCCTAAGTAAAGGACCCTGGCGTATCTCACAGTCACTGGATCAGACTGGAGAGCTGTGGGGCTGGGAGTCTGATAGTGTTTGTGTCTGGCCACATGTCTGTGTCAGTGTGTGGCATGGTGAGGTCGGGCCTCTGACAGTGGCTGCATCTGGATGTCTGGCCACGTGAGGCTCTAGGACTGTGTCATACTGTAGGGCAGCTCACACTTCTGTTTGAGGTGCGTGAAATTAACTGACGGTGTACGTATGCGTGTGACTCTTTTGCCGCCATGTTTCTGTCTTGTCTTGTCTACAAACAACTCCGGCCAGCCTCCAGGTCCTCTCTGACTCTCTTTCCTTTCTTCTCTGCTGCCCTCCTGACCCCTGGGGGCCCTAGGGGCACCATGGTAAGGTGAGTCTGCAGAGTGGGGCTGGGGATGCGACACATGGCGGGGTGTCATGCCGGGGCCTAGGAGTGATCCCTCTCTCCCCCGCTGCTTTCTCCCCAGGTGGCTGCGAGCCTACGAGAGTGCTGTCTCCTTCCACTTCAGCAACTATTTTGTGGGCTTTCTGTCCGAGGCCACGGCCACGTTGGCAGGGGCCGGCTTCACCGAGGAGAAGGATCACCTGGAATGGTGGGGAGGGCTGGGGGGCCCCCCCTCCCACGGGGTGCTGCCTAGAGGAGCTGCAGGGAGGGGGGAGGGAGTCCCAGGGGAGGGAACAGCCAAGACAAAAGTATGGAGGTTAGATGGATGGGTTGAGACCCCAAATGAATTTGCAGGTCTCTTTTGCCTACAGGGACCTGACGGTATCCAAGCCACTGAACGTGGAGTTGCCCCGGTCCATGGTGGAAGTTGTCACGAGCTGGAACCTACCCATGTCTTATTGGCTAAATAACTGTGAGTCACCAAGTGACCACTTCAAGAGAGTTGGGAGTCCTCAACCCAGGCCCTTTCCCATTCACATAACAAACATTTACTGAGAACCTATTGTGTACTAGGCACTGAAGATACTGCAGGGACCAGAAAAACAAAACAAAACAACAACAACAAAAAACAAAGTCCCTGGCCCCCGTAGAGCTGGCATTTTTGCGGGGAGAGCAGACAGTAAGAGGAAGAAAATACATAATAGTTCAAGTGGTGACAGGTGCTATGGTTAAAAAATGAAGCAGGTAAAGATGATCTGGAAGTGTTCGCAGGAGTGGGGGGAGGAGTGTTGCAATTTTAAATAAATTAGCCAGAGCAAGTCCCACTGAAGAGATGGCATTTGAGCAAAGACCTGAGCAAGGTGAAAGAACAAGCAATGCCAATGTGGGGGGGAGTGTAACAGATGGCAGGAACAGCCGGTGCAAAGGCCCTGAGGCAGCATACTGGGCACGGCTGAGGAACAGGGAGGAGACTGGTGCAGTGGGAGCAGATTGAGCAAGGGGACCAGTGGCAGGAGGTGAGGGCAGAGAGGTGACAGGGGCCTGGAAGGCTTCACTGGCCACAGGGAGGACTTGGGCTTTTTCTCTGAGAAATGGAGCCACAGCACGGGAGTGAGCAGAGGAGGGCTGAGGGCCGACTTGGGTTGTAACAGGGCCCTCTGGCTGCTGTGAGAGCAGACAGGGTGGAGAAGGTGAAGAGGTCACTGCACTAGTCCAAGCGAGCTATGGCGGTAGTGGCAGTGGACATGGACAAAAGAGGTCAGATTCTAGATAAATTCTGAAAGTGGAATTGACAGGATTTGCTGAGAGTTTGGTTGTGGGAATGGGGGGGGGGCGAGCAAGGGTGAGTCTAGGTTTTTGCCCTGAGGAACTGGAACAGTAGACTTGACATTGGCTGAACTTGGGGACACTATGGGAGGCGCAGTTTGGGAGGGAAGATTGGGAGCTAAGTTCTGGACATGGGACGTTTGGGGCCATTATAAAGAACTTATCCTAGGGGCTGCGACAGGCTGTGGGTTCCTCGCCTTGCCCTCTGGCCTGCCGGGAAGGGCAGAGGGGATCCCAGGAGACTTTTGACCCGCATCTTCCCCTTTCAGATGTTTTCAAGAATGCTCTCCGCCTGGGGACCTTCTCAGCCGTGCTGGTCACCTATGCAGCCAGTGCCCTCCTGCACGTGAGCAGGGCAGAGCGGGATGTGGGGTGGGGAGAGCTGGGCAGCAGGGCCTCCTCCTTACTCACCTCATTGCCCCCTGGGCCCTCCAGGGCTTCAGCTTCCATTTGGCTGCGGTGCTGCTGTCCCTGGCGTTTATCACTTACGTGGAACACGGTGAGTGCCAAGCCCAACCCAGCAGGTGGGATGGAAGGTGGGGGCAGGGCTAGAACACTGTCCCCTGAGGCTAACCTGACCCCCTTACCTCCTGGCATCCACCCCAGTCCTCCGGAAGCGCCTGGCTCGGATCCTCAGTGCCTGCGTCTTGTCGAAACGGTGCCCACCAAACTGTTCGCACCAGCATCGCTTGGTGAGGGTTCAACCCGGGCAGCCTCATGCCCAGCACTCCCCCTCAAAAACGTTACTTCTGTCTCCATCCTATATCTGTCTCAGGGTGCCCAGCTTCCTCTTCTGGTGCCTGAGCCATCCCCAGAACCTCACTTCTATTCACTGGCATCCATTTCTCTCACAAACATTTATCAAGCACCTGCTGTATACACACCTGGCACCCGTCCCCCACCCCCAGTGAACATTTATTGAGCACCTGCTGGCATCAGGCACTGTTCTAGGCACTGGAGACACAGCGATGAACAAAACAGACTCAAGTCCCAGCCCTATGGGACAAGCATTTTAAGGGAGGGGGCGGTTAGTGGTTTCAATTTTAAATAAGAAAGTGACTTTTGAGTTCTTTAACTGACGGAGATGAGGAAGAGAAGCATTCCAGGCGAAGAGAGAACAACGGGTGTAAAAGCTCTGAGATGGGAGAGAGCCTGGAATATTTGAGGAACAAGGAGACCAGTGTGGCTTGAGCAGAGCGAGCGAGGGGGGAGACTGGTGGGTCTTGTAGGTCATGGTGGGGATTTGTTTCTGTTTGTTTTTGCATTGTTTGTGATAAGAAATCTGGACCACCTCAGATTCTGATAAACTCGCGTCTCCCTCTGGATGCCCTCAGGCTAAAAGTACCCTCATCCTTGGCTACCTCTTGAGTTCCTGTAGGAAGATCCAAACCATCTTATTCCTACCCTGGGGGGTGCCTTGTGCCCTGGACATCCTCATTCCTGGGACCCACTGGGCCTTGTGCATCTCCCTGGGCTCCCCTGCCCAGGTGGGGCTGGGGACAGTGAGTAGATACAGCTGCCAAGCGTATCCATCTGTCCCCCACAGGGCCTGGGGGTGCGAGCCTTAAACCTGCTCTTTGGGGCCCTGGCCATCTTCCATCTGGCCTACCTGGGCTCCCTGTTTGATGTCGATGTGGATGACACCACAGAGGAGCAGGTGAGGTGGGGCCCTGGGCTGGAGGTTACTTAGGGATGTGCTCCCTGCTCATGGGAACCATGATAACAAAGGTGAAGAGGCCGAGGCACTGAGGACCTTGTGTCCTGTGTCTATCTAGCTTACGAAGCTAGGGCTCCTCGCTCCTTCTTTCCCGGAGTCCTGGTTGATTCGTCCTGTTGGGGCTCTTATTAGGGTGAAGCATGCAAACTGTGTTTATTTTACTTATAAAATTTATTTCATAGAGAAGGAGTGCAAAATCCAGGTTTTAAAAGATTTTATTTTCTTATTTGAGAGAGAGAGAGAGAGAGAGAACAGGAGTGGGGAGAGGGGCAGAGGGGGAGGGAGAAACAGTCTCCCTGCCGAGCAAGGAGCCCAATGTGGGGGCTCAATCCCAGGACCCCGGGATCATGACCTGAGCTGAAGGCAGCCTCTTAAACCGACTGAGCCACCCAGGCGCCCCCAGGTTTTACTTTTCAAAAAATTAATTACTTCACCATATTTTTGTTTAGGTAGAATTCGCAAGGTTTCTTTCTTACTTAATTAAAGAAGTATTTTTACTCAGGTTGAATGTGCAAACTCTGGATTCTGTTTTAAAAATGTACATTAAAATGTATGTACTATTTTTATTCATGTGGCGTATGCACATTCCAGATTTTACTCCTTTTTAAATGAAAGACAGTTTTAAAAATACTGTTTCTTCATATGGCTCTTGCAGGATCCAGGTTTTGCTTCTCTTTTAGTTGAATTTTTTTTAATTTTTAATTGAAAATAAAACTTTTATTTTCTATTTTGTCATTAAAAACAATTTTTAATCTTCATTCAGGTTGAGTGTGCAAAATCTGGGTTTTGTTTTATTTTTAGTAAAACGTTTAAAAATAGTTAATGCATGTATCACAAGGTTCAAAAACAAAACAGTATGCAAGATGTTCAGGGAAAAGTCTTGCTCCTACTGTCTACTTCCTCCCCTCTTGCAGGTAATTACTTTTATTCATTTTATTAAAATGAATTAAAAGAATCCTTCTAAAATATAAGCACAATAGTATATTTTAATTCCCTCCCCCACTCTAGGTTTTACCCTAAAATAACTCATGAATGATACTGTTCTGCATGTAGCTGTTTTCACATAATAGTTCTTGAAAATCTTCCGCATAAGTACATGGAATGTCCTCATTCGTTTTCCGATGCAAGGATACAACAGTATGACAGTGTCGTTTGTCCCTTATCAGTGAACACCCAGGCGATTTCCAGCTCTTTCTTACTGCAAATCGTGCTGCAGCAAGTAATAATACCCTCGTAGCCGTGCGGATTCACACAGGTGTGGACAAAACTATAGGATCTAGCCTTGATAGTTACAATGAAGTTACTTTTTTGCCTTCCCCCAGCAGTGTGTGACCATATCTGCCGCCCTACCAACAGAGTACCTCTCAGACTTCCTGGATAGGTTTGCCGTTTTGAGAGGAGGAAGATTATGAGTGAAGCTGAGTATCTTTTCATAAAGAGCCACTGGGATTTTTCCTTCGTGAGAATGGCATACTCCCCTCCTTTGCCAGTTTTTTTCTTTTCAAAAAATCGATTTCTAGCAGTTCCTTCTATATTAGGGAGAGTACGGATCAGAGAATGGAATGGCCCTGTTTTGTTTTTAAAAATAGTTTTTAAAGGAGAAAACATGAAAGAGAAAAAAAAAACTACCTAAATCTGCTTGCCTTTTATATGTACCCAGTCTCTGGGGCCTCACCTGGGGTTACCATGGAGTCACAGAAATGTCCTTGAACAAAGGATGGGCTTTCCTGAGACCTTTTTTTGTTCTTGCCTAGTGGGACTGTCACCTCTTTCTCTCCCACAGGGCTACGGCATGGCATACACTGTCCACAAGTGGTCAGAGCTCAGCTGGGCCAGTCACTGGGTCACTTTTGGATGTTGGATCTTCTATCGTCTCATAGGCTGAGGCACATCTGTGGACCCTCATAGCTCCCTCAAGACCCCTCCTCAGGGTGCCAGCTCTGATGGGGGATGAGGGAAGGCCCTATCTCTAATTCTGACCCCTCTCCATTCTTGACCCCCCCCAACACTCCTACACACACACACACACACACACACACACACACACAAACGCGATTTCCATGCCTGTCGATCCCCACTCCACCACAAGGCGGGAAGAGGGTGGTCCCTGACTGGGGCCTAGGGGTGGAGGATGCTTGGGGAAGCAGAGAGGGGGAGATCCAGGGCCTCCCCGCCTTCCTTCTCCCTTTTTATATACAGTTTGTTATTGTCAAATAAAAGTAGGAAAGATACAAAAGGCTCTTTCTTCACTGCTCAGTGGGGAATAGAATTGAGTGAGGAATGGGCACAGCACAGAGAAAGGTTTGGAAGCTGGAAATCATGAAGAGGGAGCAGGTTGTGATCGGTTCATGGTTAATTTATTATTGTTCAGGGTTGGCTGAAGAGCTGGAGGGCTGTACAGCTTGATTTGAGTGGAGCCAGGATAGACTGGATAGTTGGATGTGGAGGGGGGGACCTGATACTAGCTGGCTGCAAAACTGACTGGTTTTCTGATTGGTTATTCTGACTAGGACAGAGAGGGGGAAAGCAAGACAGATGAAGAGTTCGTGCTTATTGGTCCTTAGGACTGAAGCTTGTGGGTTCTAATTGGATAGGAAGGTCTGGGATAAGTCTGGGTTCTGACTGACTGCGCGGCCTGGGGCGCCTGCTGGCTTAGAGTTACGGAATTCGGGTTGGCTCTTTAGAGTTGGCACAGGGAGACTAAGGGTCTTGGTGCCAATTGGCCAGCAAGGCGGAAGAGCCTGGGTTTTGACTAGTTCTTCTGACTTTAAGTCGGGAGAGGTGGAGATGACCGCTGAGGAGTTCTGGGCGCCGAGGGAGAGGGCAGACGCACAGTGTGCAAGATGTGATCTGCCTGTCGTATTTAGTTTCCTTGCGGGTTCGGGCATTAGGATTGAAGACTGGTCCGGGAACTCACTAATTGCCTAAAAAACGAGAGCAAAGGTGAGCGAACACAGAGCAATGCCAACTGGACAGCAGATAAGGAAGATAAACAGCCGGTTTCCAATACGACTGACTGACAATGGGACAGGGAAATTGAAGCCAGCAATCGCTGCGTTAGGGGTGCAGCCCCAAACCGCCCACCAACCTTGGCGGGTCCCTGCCTTCCCGCAGCTCCTGACTGGGTCTCAACCAACAGCGAAAATGGCACCACGCATGGGGGCGGGGCCGGCGGCACACAGAGAGCTGCTATTGGTTAGGAGCAGCACTGTGGCCGCCTTCCCAGCCCCCCCATTGGCCCGCTCCATAAGGTGAGGAACCTGAGGGGTAAGTCGCAACGAAGGTTTTTCCTCAGCCCGCGAGCTAGCCTAGGGAGATCCCGGAGTCTGTGAGCGACGCCGCCGCGATCACGCCGCTGGTAAGTGTCCTCCACCCAGCCTGCCACTCCATCCCCTAGCTCTCAACTGCTAAACAGCTGGCCCTCGACGCCGGCGCTAGATCCTTCCTCCCCCCGCCCCACGCGCGCGCGCGCGCGCGCGCACACACACACACACACACACACACACACACAAACATACATACCCCCACCCACGCCCACCGCTCACCCTGCGCGCCTGCGCGAGACCCCCTGCTACCGTGCGGTTGTCCGGACGACAGAAGATCTGCCTTCTCATTGGGCAGCTGGCCCAGAGGCCTCTAATTCTAATTGGTGGTCTCTGTATTTGACCCTCGTTTTCCTGTTTAGAACTGCGTGCAAGAGCACTGCCTTCCGCTTTCTTCTTTCTCTCGCAGGTTGGTGGCCTTATGCGATTTCAGGAAGGGTCTGGCTTTCCACACGCTGAACCTGAGGGCTGTAGTTCTGATTAGTTTTCTGTCTTTTGTCCTGCAGTTTCCAGGACTACGAGGGAGGGAATAGCTTTCTGTTGAAAAATGCTAGACCCTGACCCCTGCAGTGGAACCCAGCCTGGTCGCTGTGTCTCCCCCAGCCGACTTTGGCCCCTGAGGGCGGGGACCACGCCTGGCCTCTGTATGTCCCCTACCAGGGCATGACCAATGAGAGCTGGGACCTAGTCTGGTTCTTGTGTCTGCCCACCAGACTGTGACCAATAAGGGCTAGAACCTGGCCTGGTTCCTGTGTCTTCCATATCATAGGACTCTTGAAGGACTGGAACAGACTTACAGTCATTATTTTAAAACAGCGTATAATTAGATTATTTTTAATCCAGTCTATTAACTGATAATTTTAGTCCATTTACATTTCTTGTGATAATTATTTGGATTTGATTTTATGATCTCATTCTGTGTTTTCTATTTGCTCACGTTTTTCTCTTTTTTTTCCTTTCTCCTTATCCACACACAGCCATCAGCCTACAAAGACATGACCACCAACGCCAGCCCCTTGCACCCGTACTGGCCTCGGCACCTGAGGCTGGACAACTTTGTGCCTAATGACTTCCCCACTTGGCATCTCCTGGCCGGCCTCTTCTCTGTGTCTGGGGTCTTGGTTGTGACCACATGGCTGTTGTCAAGTCGTGCTGCGGTCGTCCCCCTGGGGACTTGGCGGCGACTGTCCCTGTGCTGGTTTGCAGTGTGTGGGTTCATTCACATGGTGATTGAGGGCTGGTTCAGCCTCTACCACGAAGACCTACTTGGAGACCAAGCTTTCTTGTCCCAACTCTGTGAGTCCTGAGTTCTTTGATTTGCTGTGGGAGGGAATTTTCTGGGCAGGGATTGGCTTAGATGTTTGTCCACCCACCAACTCTAACATTAATTTATTTTAAAAATTTATTCAACTTTTTTATTGGATATATATTCATATGGGTCAAAAAAACCATTTAAAGAGGTGTGCAGTGAAAATCTACCTTCTGTCCACCGAGTTTCTCTGGTTATTAACCAATGTTAATAATTTTATATGTTTTTTTCCATGGTTTATTTACATAAAATTACACAGATAAGCCTCAGTTTGCTATTTGTAAAAGAGGGATAATGGTAATACCCAAGTATATGTAAGTCACTTAGAGCAGTGTTGGCAGTGGCGCCTGGGTGGCACAGACGGTTAAGCGTCTGACTCTTGGTTTTGGCTCAGGTCATGATCTTGGGGTCATGAGATCGAGCCCTGTATCACGTTCTGAGCCCAGCATGGAGTCCACTTGAGATTCCCTCTGCTCCTCCCCCTCATGCTCTCTCTCTCTATCTCAAATAAATAAATAAATCTTTAAAAAGACTTTAAGAACAGTGTTGGCAGACAGTAGATGCCATAACTGTTCATTATCATCATCATCATCATCATCATCATTGTTTTTTTTCCCCTTCTGTGCAAACAAATGATAATATGGTATATATACCAATGAACTTTGCTTTTTTCCAACGTGGTCACTCCTCATCGGTTCATAAAAAGCTTTCAAAGCATAGATGTTATAGAATTATTTGACTTGTCCAGTATTTTTGGGTATTTCCCTCCGATCCTTTTTTTTAAGATTTTATTATTTATTTGAGAGAGAAAGAGAGAGAGAACAAGCATAGGGAGAGGGAGAAGCAGACTCCCCGCTGAGCAGGGAGCCTGACACAGGGCTTGATCCCGGGACTCTGGGATCATGACCTGAGCCGAAGGCAGACGCTCAGCCAACTGAGCCACCTAGGCACCCCCAATCTTTTGCTATTATAAATAATATTCCTTTTGGCCTCATGAATAAATTCTTTTTCTGCTATTCTTTTTTTCCCAAAGATTTTATTTATTTATTTGAGAGAGAGCGCACGAGTGCATGAGAAGGGTGGAGGGGCAGGGGGAGAGGGAGAAAGAAGCAGACTGTCCACTGAGCGGGGAGCCAGACGCAGGACTCGATCCCAGGACTCCGGGATCATGACCCGAGCCGAAGGCAAATGCTTAACCAACCAAGCCACCCAGGCGCCCATAAAACTGCTATTCTTATATAACACTTTGATCTGACACAAGTCTGTGTGGAAATCTGCTTTCATTTCTCTTGGGTAAATATGGAAGAGAAGAATGGTAGATGTGTGTTTAACTTTATAAAAAACTGCCAAACTGTTTTTTAAAATGGCTGCACCATTTTATTTTCCCACCAGCAGTATATGGGAGTTCTAGTTCCTCCACATCCTCGCCAACACTTGGTATGGTCAGGTGTTTCTTCAATTTTAGTCGTAGTGGATGCAAGTGCTATCTCATTATGGTTTTAATTTGCTTTTTCTTAATACCTCATGAAAGTTTGAGCATGTTTCATATGTTTATTGACCATTTTGGAATCCTCTTTCGTGAAGAACCTCTTCTTGTCTCCTCCCTATTTTTATATTGAGTGGTCTCTCTTTCTTATTAATTCTCTGCTCATCCTTTCATTCACTCATCTGTTCATCTTTGTGCTTGCTTGCTCGCTGGCTTGTGCGCTCTCTCTCTCTCTCTCTCTCTCTCACACACTCAGTCACTCACTGGCTACTTCACTCACCCCATCACCTACACTTAACCTTCTTTTATTCCACAATTATTGAATATCAGACAATCACAGCATTACTTACTGTTCTGTGTCAGGTCTGCACACATTATCTTGTATACATATGTTCACTCTAGAATCCAGACAGCTACCCCATTTCTCAGATGAGGAAACTGAGGCATGGAGAGGTTATGAAGCCATCTTACATGGGCCCTCGGCTCTCACACATCTGAGTTCCTTTTCTTGCCTTTATTCTTTATGTATGTCTCTTACCTTCTTCAGGGAAAGAGTATGCCAAGGGAGACAGCCGATACATCCTGTAAGTGTTTGCCTCCATCAGGGGAGACCTACATTGATTTCGGGGTGGTGGTGAGTTGGGGAGCACTAATGGTGTGCCCTGTGGGTAGATCACAGTAATGCCACTGTTCCCTAATCCTTTCTCCCCCTCCCACAGGAGTGACAACTTCACAATATGCATGGAGACCATCACAGCTTGCCTTTGGGGACCACTCAGCCTATGGGTGGTGATCGCCTTTCTCCGCCAGCAGCCCCTCCGCTTTGTCTTACAGCTCGTGGTCTCTGTAGGTGAGGAGAGGGCCCACGCTGGGTGCTGGAGGGGTTGATGGGGTATCCACAGGCACAGGGGTATCCCTGCAGGGAGCCTGTCTCAATTGTGCCAATCGAGGGCTGATTCAGGCTGAATGGCATCCTCCTGAGTTTCTGGAATAGCCATGACCCTCTCAGTCTGTGTTCTCAAGTGGGAAAGGTTCATTTCCCCTTCTTCTCCTTCATCACAGCGTCTCCTGTGAAGGTTACATGAGGTGGCGGGAAGCCCCTGGATCCTCCAGGATTAGGATTCTGAGCTCCCTTCATCTGACATTCAGTCCTCTTGTGTTCTTACATTGCTGGCTTTCTTTCGTTCTGGAATCCTGAGCGGTCTTGAATTAAAGGATTTTGAGCTTCCTTAAATTCTGGAGATAAGAACTCTCCTGAGTTGAGAATTCTTACTTTTCTAATGCCTTAAATTTTCCGCTCTATGATTTCAGAATTCTTAGCTCTCTAAATTTGGGAATCCTGAACTCTGAGACCTTGAATGATGACTTAGAAAATGCCTTGGAATAGCTTTTCCTTCTCACTGGGTTTCCCCTTCCCTTTCTGCCTCCCACAGGTCAGATCTATGGGGATGTGCTCTATTTCCTAACAGAGCACCGGGACGGATTCCAGCATGGGGAGCTGGGCCACCCACTCTACTTCTGGTTTTACTTTGTCTTCATGAACGGCCTGTGGCTGGTGCTGCCTGGAATCCTTGTGCTTGATTCTGTAAAGCAGCTCACTCATGCCCAGAGCATGCTGGACACCAAAACCACAAAAGCCAAGAGCAAGCTGAACTAAGAAGTAGTAGGCTGGGCTTGAACACTGGCCAATGAGGAACCCTCCACCAGGAAGAAGAGGCCAGTCCCACAGTTTGGAGTGACAAAGCAAATTGATCTGTCAAACTCAGGTTGATGGGTAAGCACCAGAAGGGCCAGAGGCAGGGTCAAGAAAGAAGCTGTGTGGAGCTACGGCCGGGAGCCACTGGGACAAAGGTATAGAAGAAACTAGAAGGGCCATGATGGTGGTAGTTTTCAAAATCAGGAAATAAAAGATCTTGACCCTAACACTGAGAGATCTTTAATTACTAACTCCAGAGTTGCCCTATGACTGACCCCACAAACCCTCCCTCACTCACTCATTTCACAGAGCACCGTTCTCTCAGCCATAGGCCCCCCATTATCATCACTTAAGACCTCTAATCTATAAGCTCACAAACCCCCTATCACTGACCCCACAGAGTCCCATGATGACTAATTAGATCCATGAGACACCTATTATCTCTCTTAAGAAGTGATCATCCACTCACACTTTTGGTGTTCTCTCCAGAACACACTTTTGTCATTTTTTGTAATATGGACAGGCTGAGAACTTTCCAAATCTATAAGTTCTTCAGTTTACTCAACCTCTTGTCTCCTGATCAGGTGCTCCACAGACACCCCATCAAAAACTCCACAGATCTTTCCTCACCTCAGACTCCCCCATTACTCCAAAGACGTCCACCATCACTCACCCCATAGACATCCATCACTACCCTAAAGATCCCCATCACTCATCCCAGACACCCCACAAAACTCACACAAGACCCATCACTCACTTCACATATCCTATAACTTACCCCATCAGACCTCCAGTCATATACCCTACAACCCCATGACTCACCCCATAGCCCCCCCCATCGTGTATAGCACAGACCCTCTCAGTCTCCCCACAAATCCCCTATCATTTACCCCATAGGCTATCATTACTTACCCTACAAACCCCCATAACTCACCTTGCAGAATTTGTCACCTCATACCCCACAGGTCCCCAATTACCCCACAGATCTTTCATCACTCACCCAACATCCTATCATCCTGCAGACCACCTATCATGTATCCACAGATTCCCATCATTTACCGCACAGATACCCTCACTCTGTAGACCCACCCCCATCACTCCTCCCATAGTCTCTGTGTCATTAACCTCATAGACCTTGAGTCATAAAACAAATGGGTACTTGAGGAATTTTGAGGAGATGACAAAGAATGAAAAAACTCAGATACCTGTGGACTGGCTCCTGGTGACCTGTGCAGAGCAGGACTTCAGTTCAAATCCTGGTTCTAATCAAGCCTACAGTATAGCTTTTGAGAAATGCCTCATTGTTAAAGCCAAAGCCAGGCACAGCCACCTTCTGTCCATTGCACTTAATTTCTGTGCCACTTACTATCCCTTTGACCTCGAGCCTGTTTCTCCCTGACCTTCAGTGCTCTCATGTAAAATTGTAATAAAAGTACCTACCTCATTGGATTTTTATGCAGATTAAATGAATTAATATATGTAGACCACCTGGCATACACTTTGTATTTGTTGAATGGAAGAATTTAAAAAAATGATAGAGAAAGTTCTCCCCAGAACTATGACAAGGACCTCCTTTTTTATCTCCTTGCTTCCAGTAAGTCTCTCCATCCAAGGCCCTCTCCACAACCAAGACGGGCATCCGACCCCATTATACCCCCATTTAAAACCTGTGCTCCAGTGCCATCAGGATTGAACTCCAGAATCCAGGCTAGTGTTTCGCTCATCCCACCCTATGCTGATTGTAATGAGAGGCAGACTCTCAAATTCCTAATTTCATTCAGAAAATCCAGCAGACTCATAAGAAGTGTTGTTTACTCAAGCACATGGGTCAGAAGAAATGTGCCAAAAACCCTGCTCTGGCTTTCAAAAAAAATTCTCCATTGTTTATACCTTCTAGAAAATTGACATCTAATATTAATACCAAGGAAACAAATTATTTAAAAAGATACCAAAACGGGTGCCTGGGTGGCTCAGGTGGTTAAGTGTCTGCTGGGATTGTGATCCTGGGGTTCTGGGGTCAAATCCCAAGTTGGGCTTCCTGCTCAGCAGGGAGTCTGCTTCTCCCTCTCCCTCTGCCCCTCCACCCCACTTGTGCTTTCTCTATTGCTCGCTCACTCTCCCTCTCTCAAATAAATAAAATCTTTTTAAAAAAGATACGAAAATAGAATTGCAGACTTCTCTAAAAAGTTAATGTTAAGTGTAGCATTCATACAACACTGCAACAATAACTGAACTCCAGGCATCTTACAGGATTCCTTTGTTAGAAATTACACTTGTAAGGGCAGTCTGTATTTTGTCCCAAACTAGATGGATGTGCAATGAAGTGAGAAGAATGCCTTCATGCATTTTGTCATTTGCGGAGTCTAAAATATGTTCTGCCATTCAGCTGGTATTTAGTGGACATACACTATTTAATAACATGACTGACCTCAACCTGTTGCAAGGATTAAATAAAATGAAGGCAAACTTAAGCTGGGAACTCCAGAGATCATAAAAATAGCTTTTTTGGTAAGTTATTTATTGAAATATATCATGCAGGGGCGCCTGGGTGGCTCAGTCAGTTAAGCACCTGCCTTCAGCTCAGGTCATGATCCCGGGGTCCTAGGATCAAGCCCCGTGTAGGGCTTCCTGCTCCACCGGGAGTCCACTTCTCCCTCTTCCTCTGCCCCTTCCTCTGGCTTGTGCTCTCTCTCTCTCTTGCAAATAAATAAAATCTTTTTTAAAAAAAGAAATATGCAGACAGAAACAGCAAAAGTCATAAATGTACAGCTCCATGAATTTTCACAAAGTGGAAACTTTTTAAAAGATTCTGGAAAAAGGATTATTTTTCCATTCAGCAGACTCATTTGAAGCGAGGGCCACAGGCTTTTGAAATAGATGACATCATCTGTTAAGCCGAGGCACGGGGCAAGTCGGGGCGGGATGTGGGGCTTGACGTCATCGCACAGCAGGTTCCTTTCCCCGCCCACTTCTCTCGCCTGAGTATGTCGTCACTGTAAACGAAGGTGAATCCGGAAGTAAGCTGCCCAGGCAACCAAACCGCAGGCGGGGGGAGGTGGGACCTCATTAGGCGCCTGCGCACTGTTGGAAGTGAGGCACAAAGCACCTCTTTTGGGGGCGGGACACCTGGCAACAGCATCTTAGGCGCGTGCGCAGAGGCCATCTCCACCCTGTGCCTGGTGGGAGGGGCAGTGGGGGGGGCAGGGTCGCACAGCGCCCTCTGCGCCTGCGCTGGGGCGCAAGGTGGGGCCGCGGGCGCTCGCACTCTAGAGTGCGCATAGAGGTGGGGGGCAACGGTCAACCGTCGCCCTGAGGCGGGTGGCGGCGGGATGGCGTCGGCCTCTGGATCCTCGGATTTGGCCGGCTCTGGAGCGCCCCCACCTGGTGGGGGAGCCCAGGCGGCGGCGGCTGAGGAGGAGGAGCGAGAGGTGGTACGGGTCCGAGTCAAGGTGAGGCTGACAACTGGTCGGCCTGCCCTCCTGGGGTGCCCAGGGGAGGGGAGGGCGGTGACTCTCCCAGGTTGGAGGGCGGGACCCGAGATTTGGGGTGTTAACCTGAGGGGCGAGGCTTGAGGGCAGAGTGATAGTGATGGGGACTGGGCGGGGGTGGGGGGAGGCTGGACCTGGAAATGCTGGGCAGGGCCTGAGGACGTAAGGACTGAAAATGGAGGGGGTAGGGGCCTAAGGAATGGATAGGTGGAGATTATGGGTAAAGAGGAGGGGCCGTAGGGCTGGAGGAGGGGCCTTAAATAGTTGAGGAGTGAGGGGGGCTGCTGGTGTCTGAAAAGGAGGTGCTGAAGTCAATTAACATGTATGTTGAGACTGCACTTGTGTGCAGATTTACAATCTCACCCGGGATGAGCTGACGTGCTTGTCGGGAAGACAGCTAAATAAATGAGATGCTTTGGACACTGGTGAATGTTGTGAAGAGATAACGAGAAAGCTTCTGAACTAGGGAGTTACTTTAGCCAAGGTTGTAGCGGGGAGGTCCCTAGAGAGGTATTGAAGGAGCAGAGACCCAAATAAAAAAGGAATCAGCCATGTGCATGTCGGAGGCAGAGTGGAAGCAGAGAGAACACCAAGGGCAAAGGCTGGGAGGTGGGGATGAGCTTGGCATGTTCCCTTAGGTTCCCATATTGCTGGAGGGAGAGAGCAAGGGCAGGAGTGGGTAGGGGGTAAAAGAATGAGGTAAAAGAGGGGCACATTGTGAAGGGCCTTTGGCATGTATTCTGAGTAAGAAAGCTGTTGCCATGGCTCCAGCAAGTGCTGATGGTGGCTCGGGCTAGGGTGGTGGCACTGGTCTTGGTGAGAAGAAGGTAGATTCCGGAAAGAAGTAAACAGATCACCTCAGGAAGCTCTAACGTAGAGGTTTAGGAATTCAGAAAAGAGATGATGCCCGAGCTGTGGGTGAGCCAGTTGGAAGAAAGTGGGTAGGACTTTCCAGACATGGGGATCAGCACAAGCAAAGTCCTGGAGCCAGGATGTGTTCAAATTAACTTCCAGCAGTTTGGTGGTACCAGAGTGTAAAGTTCAAAAAAGCTGACTGAAAAGAGGCTGGCCAGCAGCCTGTAGGCCCACCTTCTGAGGACCCTGGGGTTGCCTTTGAAGAGAGTAAAGCAGGGTAGTATTGTAGATAGAGGTGCTAAATTGGTGCAGCATTGAGTATTGATTTAATGCGGGCCAGACTGGACATGGCGATGCTGACAACCGTGGGGGACAAAGAAGAAGGATTGGGTGCTTGGACTATTGCAGTAGCCTCCTCCTCACTGAACTGCTGCTTTCTCCCTTGCCCCCCCCCAGTCTGTTCTTCTAAGAGCAGCTAGAAGGATCCTGTTAAATCCTACATCAGTTCACATCCCTCCTCTGCACAGAACCCTCCAAGTCTTACCCCTCACTCAGAGCAAAAACCAAAGCCCTCACCATGACCCAGAACACCCGTCTCCACATGCCCCTGCCCACCACTCGTCTGACCTTGCCTCCTATCCCTCCGTCTGCTTCAGTGTGGTGATGTGGCCCCTGATGGCCCACCCTGTTTCTTCTCTCCCCAGAAGTGTGAGAGCTTTTTGTCACCTGAGTTCCGCTCTTTCGCCGTCGACCCCCAGATCACCTCGCTTGATGTATTACAACACATCCTTATCCGAGCCTTTGATTTGAATGGGTGAGTTATGGGATGCTGGGGAACGAACTGTGGGGCCACCCACCTCAACAGTGGTGGTTTGGCTTTTTTGTTGTTCTTTGGTAGGGGTTTTGTTTGTTCGTTTCATTATTACAAATAATCCCACAGTGAACTGCCACATTTGCATATCCTGGAATATTTGGGGAAATCTAGCCATAGGATAAATTCCTAGCAGTGGTATTGCTGGGTTAAAGGGTGTGTGCTTTTAAAAATTTCTGTGGATGTTTCCGAAATGCTCTCCAGACGGGTTTTTGCCAATTTACAGTCTCCCCAGCAGCATATAAAATGCCTGTTTCCCTCAGAAACACTGGTTACTAGAAAACATTGGAAAATTTGCTGACCTGATAGAAGAAAAGTGGTGTCTCTTGGGGGCAGGTGTAATGGTTATTTTGTTGTGGTTGTTATTTTGGAGAAATACATGCACATGGTAACAAATTCAGAGTACAAAAGTGATGTCTACTTAGGATGTTTCCATGGTTACAACAGTTATCACACAACATACTTCATTCCATAGTTGTTCAAGTATATCTGAAGAACAAATTCTTGGTTGTTATTTGACTTCTTTGCATAAACATTTTTTGTTGTGAAAGATAACAAACACCCAGCTTGCTTTATTTTTTATGCAGTAGGAAGGCTGCTTTCTTCCCACTTCTATCCCTTAACTACCCTGTCACCCTCCCTAGAGGGGACCAACATTTTACGTTTTCAGTGTGCCCTCTAGATATAAGCAGGTGTGTGTCTGTTTCTGTGTTTGTGTAACAAAGTAGAGGTAAACTCTCTGACTTCAGGCAGCCCGAAACCCTTGGCACAGTACCCCACACAGTGTAGAGAGTTGTTCAGCATCATCTCTGCCTTCCCTGGCTTTTTGTGGAAACTGTCCCTGAGGCCTCCAGGGCACTGGGGGCACCTGAGAGCTGCCACACCTCCTCTGTCCAGGAAGAAGAACTTTGGCATCAGCTACCTGGGCCGGGATCGGCTGGGGCAGGAAACTTACCTCTCACTCCTGTCTGACTGGGACCTCAGCACAGCCTTCGTCACCGCCTCCAAACCTTACCTGCAGTTGCGGGTAGACATTCGGCCCACCGAGGACAGTGAGTACCTGGCACCCTCGGGGCACTGCTCTGGGACCCATCCTTTCCCCATGGGATGACTCCACCCCTTACAATACACTCCCTCACAGTGGGCTTGAGAGGAAGAAGGTATCCTAGGTCCACATCCTGGCTTGGCCACTGGGCCTCAATTTCTCTACCTGTAAAGTAGATATAATGGTATCGTAGGGCCATCATGAAGATTAAACAGGGAAATTCATGTAAAATGCCTGGAACAGTGCATGGCTGCATAGTGAATGCTCAAAAAATATTAGCTCTAGGGGCGCCTGGGTAACTCAGTTGATTGAGCATCCAACTCTTGGTTTTGGCCCAGGTCACGATCTCGGGGTCATGAGATCGAGCCCCGTGTCCAGGTCTGCACTCACTGCAGAGTCTGCTTGAGATTCTCTCTCTCTCCCCCTCTCTCCCTCGTCCTCACTTTCTCTTTCTAAAGTAAAATAAAAATATTTTTAAAATATTAGCTTTAAGCTCAGTGCAGTGGCAGTATCATAGCCAATGAGGTTTATCCGAGGCATGATTATTGCTAATTAAAATATTAGCTTTAACAATAATTTATCATATATTTACTATTATATAATCTAGTAATATAGTTTGTAATTATATAATGCAGCATAACAATAAAAATGTAATATCATGGGGTGCCTGGGTGGCTCAGTCATTAAGCATCTGCCTTCGCCTCAGGGCGTGATCCCGGCGTTCTGGGATCGAGCCCCGCATCAGGCTCCTCCACTGGGAGCCTGCTTCTTCCTCTCCCACTCCCCCTGCCTGTGTTCCCTCTCTCACTGGCTGTCTCTCTCTCTGTCAAATAAATAAATAAAAATCTTAAAAACTTAAAAAAAGTAATATTGTATGTTTCCATTATAATAACATACAACTATAACAATGCTGTATATAATAATGATGGTTGTATTCATTCATTCATTCATCCTGCACTCATATTCATTTGTTTACACTCTTATTCATTATTCCCTTGTCTTCTCAGCCACTTCCTCTCTTCTCATATTTGTTCCCTGACTCTTATCCTGTATTGGTCCCTCAGAGCACACAGATAAATTAAGACATGGGCCAAAAAATTTGATTATAAACCATACATTAGATGATATTGTATCAATGTTAAATGTTCTGGGTATGGTAATGGTATCATGGTTATTGAAGGAAGATGTCCTTGTTCTCAGGAGAAACACAGTTAAGAACTAAGGGGTAAAGTGTCATGATGTCTGCAAATAATTCAGCAAAAAATAATATATATTGGGGTGCTTGGATGGCTCAGTCAGTTAAGCGGTCAGCTCTTGATTTCATCTCAGGTCATGATCTCAGGGTCCTGGGATCAAGCCTCACATGAGGCTCCACGCTCTGTGGGGAGTCTGCTCAAGCATTTTCTCTTCCTCTGCTCCTCCCCCCAACTGTGCACACTCTTTCTCGCTCTCTCTCTGAAATAAGTAGGTAAATCTTTTTTAAAAAACAATATGTATCTATACAGAGAGAGCAAGATGAAGCAAGTGTGGCAAAAAATATGAATGGGGAACTAGATGAAGGATGTATGGATACGCAATGAATTCATCTTTTTAACTTTATTATGGATTTGAAATTTATTTATTTATTTGAGAGAGAGAGACTGAGAGCATACAAGCAGGGGGAACGGCAGGCAGAGGGAGAGGGAGAAGCAGGCTCCCTGCTGAGCAGAGAGCCCCATGTGATGGCTCCATCCCAGGGCCCTGGGATCATGACCTGAGCTAAAGGCAGATGCTTAACCAACTGAGCCACCCAGGTGCCCCTGAAATTTTTTTAAATAAAAAAAGTTGGGGGCTCAGCATCGGACTCCGTGCTCAGCAGGAAGTCTGCTGGAAGATTCTCTCCCTCTGCCCCTCCCTCCACTCTGTCTCTGTTTCCCTCTCTCTCTCTCTCTCTCTCTAAAATGAATAAGTAAGTCTTCAAAAAAATAATAAATAAGATCTTAAAAAGTAATAAAATAAAAAGTTGTGGGGTGGAAGACATGGTTCCCAGCCTCAGGGAATTCACACGCCCAGTTGGGATGACTGAGGTCTTTTATGACATTATAGTAACATTATAGATAGCTAACATGTGTTGAACACTTAGGACCATTCTACACGTGTAATGTTTATTCACTGGATTGTCAAAGCAATCCCAGAGGGTAGGCATGATGGTCGTCCCTATGTTACAGTTGAGGAAACCAAGGCTTAGAGAGGGCAACAGGACTTGTGTGTGTCACACAGACAGTGAGTGGAAGAGCAGGATTTGAACCCAGATGGTGGCTGAACTAGCTCCAGATTCCTTGCTTTTAACCATTTGATTCTGTGAAATTGTGGGCTTGTTAAGATTGGCAGCCTTGAGAAAAAGAGCAAGAGGTGGAGAGAGGGAGAGGAAAACGAGTCAAGGCAAAAGCGACAGAGATGGGAGAGAGACAAGTGGCAAAGACAGGTAGCCAGAGACAGGAACTTCTGCCAGAGTAGGCCTGTGTGCTTAGCTCAGTCACTTAACTAATTCCCCACGCCTTGGTTCCCTCACCTGCAGAACAGACACAGTAGCACTGTTTCAGTAAAGAAATCAAATCTGCGCAGCTAATAAACAGGAAGAAAACCCCAACTCCGTAAGAACTCAGAGGAATACAGGGGTGCCAGGGTGGCTCAGTCAGTTAAGCGTCTGCCTTCGGCTCAGGTCATGATCCGGGGGTCCTGGGATCAAGCCCCACATCAGGCTCCTTGCTCAGTGGGGAGCCTGCTTCTCCCTCTCCCTGCTGCTCCCCCTGCTTGTGCTCCCCCCGCCCGTCAAATAAACAAATAAAATCTTTTTAAAAATTAAATAAATAAAAAGAACTAAGAGGAATGCCAATAAAGCAGAGACACAGACCCCTCTCGACTTGGCAAAAGCTATTTAAACACTATCTTTTTAGAGAATCATCTTCCCAGTTATTGATGAGTCCGTTCTTTTCCTACTGTTGTGTCATTTACCATATTCCTGCATTTGGTAAACAAACCTGTTTCTGAATTCCTGGTCCTGTTAGGTGCATCTCTTTGCTAAATCCAAACCAGTTCCAGGTGGTTTTAATCACATTTCTTTATGATAGGTTTTAATGTTTTCCTTTTTAAATTTTTTTCTTAAATATTCTTGTGCGCTTACTGTTCATTTCATTTAATAGAATTAGCTTATCGGTCCATTAAAATCCTAATGGGAATTTGATTGAAGTTGCATTTTTTTAAAGAAATTAATTTTTTAATTACCTAGTAATACATTTTCTTTATGAAAAATGAAAACATTTCAAATAATGCTGAAGTCCCCTGGAACCACTAAATCACTGAAGTTAGTGCCTAACTTTTTTTTTTAAGATTTTATTTATTTATTTGAGAGGGGGAGAGAGGGAGAGAGTGCAGTAGCCTGGGGAGAGGGGCAGAGGGAGAGGGAGAGTCAAACTCCCTGCTGAGCAGGGAGCCCAATGTGGGGCTCAGTCCCAAGACCCCAGGATCATGACCTGAGCCGAAGGGAGATGCTTAACAGACTGAGCCACCCAGGCGTCCCGCACTGCGCCTAATCTCGATTCNCTACCCTTTTGCCCTTCAGGAACCACATTATTAGCTTGATGTGTAATTTTGCAGTTCCTTTACTTACTCATACACACACATTTATCCACATATAAACATAAGTATATTCATGTTTGTATATATACACAAATGGTATGTGTTTAATATAAATGGTCTCAAGCTGTGTTGTGACAACTTGGATTGGCCAGTCCCTCTTTTCTGGGAAGAAGTCCATTTCTGCCACCTCTACAAATGGAAGATTACCAAGCCTAGACCTTCAACCAATTTGTACAGTTGCGATATGAATCCTCTTTCTGTCATATGTACTGCAGATATTTTTTTCCCAGCTTATCTTTTGTTTTACGGCTTTGCTTACAGTCTTTTTTTTTTTTGTCCTACTGAAAACTAAATTTTTTTGAAGATTTTATTTATTTATTTGGCAGAGAGACAGTCAGCGAGAGAGGGAACACAAGCAGGGGGAGTGGGAGAAGAAGAAGCCGGCTCCCAGCAGAGGAGCCCAATGTGGGGCTCGATCCCAGGACCCTGGGATCACGCCCTGGGCCGAAGGCAGACGCTTAACGACTGAGCCACCCAGGCGCCCCCCTGAAAACTAAAATTTGTATGCCGTCTATACATAATACCTATCTCTTTCTTTATGATTTCTGAGTATCTCCCCTTACTTTGGAACATCTTCCCCATCCACAAGCTTATACAAATATTCTCCTACGGTTTCTTCTAATGTGCTTATTTTCTTTTTTTACATGTAAATCTCTACTCTGTGAACATTGTGATAAGTACACCTGGTTCTTTTAAAAAATGCGGATAAACAGTCAGTTATGCCAGCATCATTTATTAAAGAACCACCATGTTTACGCTGATTTGAAATGACACTTTTATCATACACTGAGTTCCCGCGTGTACTTGGGATTTATTTCTGGGCTTTTTACCGCATTCCACCGGTTGGCTCCATTTGTCTATTGCTGTGCTAACGCCATATTTTTATCACAGTGGTTTTGTGGTTAATTTTAATAAGGCAAGGCAAGCATTGCCATCCTCCCACTCTTCTTTTTCTTGGCTCTTCTTTTCCTTAACTATTCTTAAATGTGAATTTTTCCATATGATCCTTAAATAATGTTTATCCCGTTCCAGGAAAAACCCCATTAGATTTCTGATTGGCATTGCACAGAATTTATATACTAATTTAGGGTTTGGGAAGTTTGACAATATTATAGGAAAATGTAGTACTCATAGCGCCTAATTATGTAATACCACAGGCAGGGCCTGGGACAGCACCCCATAATGAAAAATTTGGATGCTTCTCCGGGGAAATGTGTACGCATTCACACTTAGTAGGTTATAGAAAGACTGTGTATAGTCTTATGGCAGTTCAGATCAGGCTTTGCCACTGGATGAGTTTGTGCTCATAGAAATCCTTTGCCCATTCTATTAATGGGTTCTTTCTTTTTTAAAATCAATATAGAATGTCATTCTTTTCCTGTAATACTTTTGGCCTCGAGTGGTGCTTTTTCTGACATTCACATGGTTGGTGTTTGCCAGGAGTGCCTTTAGGTGTCTTCAACTTCCAGCCTTTGTCACTTAGTTTTAGGTATGTCTCTCACCAAAACCCTGTACCAGGATTTATATTTATTTTATGCAATTGACAGTGAAATCTTTTTCCCTCCAGTCTCTCCCACCCTCCCACGCCCTTGAAATGGAAGCTTTGGAACACTTTTAATTCTTATTTTTACTCTGATCCCTAACCTTTAATTTCTGGGTTTTGGTTAGATAGTAATTTCTTTAGATAGATAGATAGATAGATAGATAGATAGATAGATAGATAGATAGGTTAGATAGTAATTTCTTTAGATAGATAGATAGATAGATAGATAGATAGATAGATAGATAGATGATAGATAGATAGATAGATAGATAGATGATAGATAGATAGATAGATAGATAGATAGATAGATAATAATTTCTTTTTAAATTCCAGGCTATCATATTTTCTTTATAGTAGGACACTTATGTTTCAGGGATCCTAAGTAACACTTAATATTACAAAGTCCCAATCACAGTACCTTTGTCATTTCACGTTTGACTACACATATTAAAAACTCGTGGCCTGTCACCATTTACCATCCCTGTTGCCTTACCCCACTTGGAGCCCTGGTAGTCATTCAGTAGTCATTTGCTTAGAGAACTTATTGTTCTCCAACAAGGTGCATGGCTTGAATGTACTCCAATGACCAAAAATGTCTTTCTTTGGCCATGATAGATGTGTACTGTCTCGGCTGGGTGGGGGGCCCTTGCATCTCAAGGCTTTCTTCTCAGTACTCTGTGGGCATGGCAAGCCACTGTCTTCTTGCTTGAGGAACAGAACTACTTTCATCTTAGGTCTCCTGGACTTGTCCTCCAGGTCTCTTTACATTTTCACTCAAATTGTCAAGCTCTAGCTCTCCATCTTGAAGGGGTTCTTCTGTTTGGTCTTTCAGACCATTAGTTTGACCTTCTTCATTTTGCCTGTTAAGTGTTTTCATACTTTGTTTGCAAAGTATGTACTTTGTTTCCAAAGTACCACTCTGGAAGCTGTTGGGAGAGAGTGGAGAGGAGCAAAGAGGCAGTTTCAAGGGAGAGACGTGGTGGCTCAGACAGGCGACAAGGCAGAGATGAGAAAAGAGGTGGAATTGAAGTATGTTTTGCATGCAGAAACCACAGGGCTTAGTGACAGTTTGGCCCTGGGAGTTGAGAGAGTGGGAGGTGGCAAAGATGACTCTCAGGTTTCTGGATCAAGCAAATGAACAGATAGGGGAGCAGAGGAAGAAGTCCTGTCCAGAGTGGATCTTGGGCTCTTCTTTTGGACTCCGTACGTTCTCAGTGCTCTATGAAACATCCAGGGAGAGGCAGTGACATCCAAATATGACCTAGGGTTTGCTCCTCCCTCAGCTCTGTGGGAGAAGGTAAAGTGGACTCCATGGACAGGCCGCTTAGGGACAGCATTGGCCTGCAAATGACGATGGCTTAAACAAATTAAAGTTGATTTGTTCATATAGTAGAGTTTGAAATCCACTGGACATCGCTGTTGTCAGCTTAGCTGCTCTGTGGCGCCAGGGCTGATATCTCTTAAGTCTCTTGAACTTCCTTCACGTGGCCACTGCCACTTCAGCCATCACATCACATTTCGGGTGGGAAGAAAGGATGTGAGGGCAAGTAAGGAAGAGAGGGAAGGGCTAGACCTCTGATGTTCCAAGGGCCAGAACTGGGTAGAGTCAGCATAGTACTATTTCCTCTGTGTAATATACACGAAATCGATGTTCCACAAATACCTCTCCTAAAAATCTGTCTGGGCTTTGGAGTAAGGTAAACAAGGTTCAGATCTGGCCAGCCCTAACGTTTCCTGGCTGTAGAATCTTGGCTGATTGTTAATCGGTCCAACCTTTTTTGTCATCATCTACAAAATGAGAATGATCATGGTAATCTGTACCAATTGTGGGATGGAGATTAGCACGAATATAAGATTAAGAGTTTGGGCTCTTGGGGCGCCTGGGTGGCTCAGTCGTTAGGTGTCTGCCTTCGGCTCAGGTCATGATCCCAGTGTTCTGGGATCAAGCCCCACATTGGGCTCCCTGCTCAGCGGGAAGGCTGCTTCTCCCTCCCCCACTCCCCCTACTTGTGTTCCCTCTCTCACTGGCTGTCTCTCTGTCAAATAAATAAATAAAATCTTAAAAAAAAAAAGATTTTGGGCTCTTGAGCTTCGGGCCTGGGCTTCAAATTTAGTTCTTTCACTTACTAGCTGTGAGGCCTTAGGCTACTCTCTTATATTGACTGTGCCTATTTCCTCATAGAAAGAATGGTGTTAATAATAGTACCCAACTGGGGGCACCTGGCTGGCTCAGTCAGTGGAGCATGCGACTCTTGATATTTGGGTTGTGAGTTCAAGCCCCATGTCGGGTGTGGCAGTTACCTAAGAGATAAAAATCTTTATAGTAGTAATGGTGGTGGTGGTGGTGGTGGTGGTGGTAGTGGTAGTGGTAGTAGTAGTAGTGCCAGGTGCCTGGGTGGCTCAGTTGGTTAAGCGTCTGTCTTCAGCTCAGGTCATGATCTCGGGGTCCTGAGATCGAGCCTGGCATTAGGCTCCCTGCTCAGTGGGGAGTCTGCTTCTCCCTCTCCCTCTCCCTCTCCCCCTGCTCTTGCTTGCACTCTCTCTCTCTCTGTCTCTCTCAAATAAATAAAATCTTTAAAAAAATAATAGTGCCCAACTTATAGGAAGGTTGTGAATATTAAATGAGTCAATATTTGCAAAGGGCTCAGAACACTTCCTGGCTAAAGTGAAGCCCTTGTCACAGTACTTGGCACATAGTAAGTGCTCAATAACTATTACTTAGAGTTTGCTGAGCCGTTTTGTGGGACAGTTACCACAAAAGAATTATTCACGGTTTTATGTTTTGCTTGATTTAGATGACATGGGAAGAGAGGGTGGGAGTCATTCATTGCCCCGTTGGTGGCCTGGCTTTGGTGGGAAACGAACCCAGCCCTGAGGTGTGGGGCTCTCACGCCTGTTCTCATATCCTGTCATTCTGTGTGCCTAGGCCCTCTGCTGGAAGACTGGGACATAATCAGCCCCAAAGATGTCATTGGTTCCGACGTGCTACTGGCTGAGAAAAGGTCATCGCTGACGACGGCTGCCCTGCCCTTCACGCAGTCTATCCTCTCTCAGGTGGTTTCAGCGACCTGGTGGCCAGCTGCAGGGGGAGGGCAGGCTGACCTGGCACCCCCGATTCTGAGCATGCTGGTTGGCACCTGCCCTTAGCCTGCCCAGCTGACTGGTGGCCTTTCTCTCTCCTTCCTTCACAGGTGGGCCGCACCTTGTCTAAGGTCCAGCAGGTGCTGAGCTGGTCATATGGGGAAGATGTCAAGCCCTTCAAGCCTCCCCTGAGCGATGCTGAGTTTCACACATACCTGAACCACGAGGGCCAGCTCTCCCGCCCCGAGGAGCTGCGCCTGCGGATCTATCACGGTGGTGTCGAGCCCTCCTTGCGAAAGGTGAGCCGCCTCGGTCACTCATCGGATCCGTCCCTCCTGCAGTGGTGACTGGCTCATGAGACACACGCAGTGGAGCACACTGTCATGGGATGGCGTGGAGCCGTTCCAGGGCAGCCAGCTCTCCAGGAGGGGCTGGGAGGCGGAAGCGGAAGGCTGACTTTTCTGAAGGAAGACAAAGGCCCCGAGGCAGCAGGGTGGGTGGCAACAGATCCCCACTGGCATGTGGTGGCTCTTTTGTAGAACCTCAGCCTTATCCCTTCTGTCCCTGGCCAGGTGGTGTGGCGGTACCTGTTGAACGTGTACCCGGATGGGCTGACAGGCCGCGAGCGGATGGACTACATGAAACGCAAGAGTCGCGAGTATGAGCAGCTCAAGAGTGAGTGGGCACAACGAGCGAGCCCTGAGGACTTGGAATTCATCCGCAGCACGGTCCTTAAGGATGTGCTGCGGACGGACCGGGCCCACCCCTACTACGCGGGGCCCGAGGACGGCCCGCACCTGCGGGCGCTGCACGATTTGCTCACCACCTACGCCGTTACCCACCCGCAGGTGTCCTACTGCCAGGGCATGAGCGACCTTGCCTCACCCATCCTCGCCGTCATGGACCACGAAGGCCATGCCTTCGTCTGCTTTTGTGGCATCATGAAGCGCCTGGCCGCAAACTTCCATCCTGATGGCCGCGCCATGGCCACCAAGTTTGCCCACCTCAAGCTGCTGCTACGACATGCCGACCCTGACTTCTACCAGTACCTACAAGAAGCTGGTGCCGATGACCTGTTCTTCTGTTACCGCTGGTTGCTGCTTGAACTCAAGCGCGAGTTCGCCTTTGATGATGCCCTCCGCATGCTCGAGGTCACCTGGAGTTCGCTGCCCCCCGATCCTCCTGAACATGAGGTAGAGCTCGTTGGACCCCCCAGCCAAGTGGCAGACACTGGCTTCAGTGGCCACAGGGGGCGGCCCGTGCGACAGAGGCACATGCTGAGGCCTGCTGGGGGAGGAGGCAGTGCTTTCGAAGATGCTGTCGACCACTTGGTCACGACCAGCCAGGGGCCTGGTGGCGGGGGGCGTCTCCTGAGACAAGCCAGTCTGGATGACCTCCAGCAACTCAGGGATAACACGGGCTCCAGGAGGGACCCTCTGGTCCAGCTGCCCCACCCAGCTGCCCTCATCAGTTCCAAGTCCCTCTCTGAGCCCTTGTTGAACTCCTCAGACCCACTCTCCTCCTCTTCCCACCCCGATTCCCCATCTTCCTCATCTCCGCCATCCACCCAAGAGGCCTCTCCTGCCGGTGATGTGGCTGCAGGATCCCCCTTGATGCCAGAGTTGGGCTCCCCACAAGAACCTGGGAAGTCCCTGCCACCCCCACCCCCACTGGGCCTGCCCCCGCCCCAGGAATTTGGCCGGGGGAACCCATTTATGCTCTTTCTCTGCCTCGCCATCCTGCTGGAACACCGCGACCACATCATGCGCAACGGGTTAGATTACAATGAGCTGGCCATGCACTTTGACCGCCTAGTGAGAAAACACCACCTGGGGCGCGTCCTTCGCCGGGCCAAGGCTCTCTTTGCTGATTACCTGCAGTCAGAGGTGTGGGACTCGGAGGAAGGGGCTGAGGCCACAGCCCCATCTTGATCAGGCTCCTTCCAGCCCACCATCAGCCCCACCAGATCTCTGTTCTTTACCACGAGGGCCTATACATGAGACCCCAACTCCCTCCTGCCAGCCCTAGACCTGTTGGAGTGCAGGGCCCCTTCTCCCCAGGTCTGAGAGTATGGGGCTCTGCCTTGGCACTGCCCCATGGAGGCCACGGCCTCCTTCCTCGGTTTATGTTGTATTGTTTTTAACAACTGTACTTTGCACACATGAAGGTCACTGTGGTCTGTGTATTTCTCTGCCCTCTCTCTGGTTTTTGTTATAGATGGAGTCCCCAGGGCCTCCTGACCTCACTTGGTGGGGGGTGGCCCCGGCTTCCCCAGTGGCAGGAGAGTGGGTGCTGAGAATTGGTTCTAGAAGGTGAGCTGAGCCCAGCTTGAGGACTGCTTGGGGGAGGCCTGAGGCTATTTTGTGGCACATCTGTCTGCCGGTAAGGGTCTGGATTATGGCTGTGAACCCGAATGAGGCATGAGACAGGGAGTTCCTGACTCCAAAAAGGCAAGTCTCATTACACAAACTGGACAGTACAGGCTACTTAGAAATGTTGGGCCAGCCACTTCTGCCATTCCACATGTCACCACTTCTAGGATCCAGACCCTCCCCTGTGAGTCTTAGGCACTAATGCTGGCAGTCCTGGGCAGGGTCTGAGGCACCTATTCTTATCACTTGCTTTGGGACCAGCTCGAGGGAACGTGGCCTTGCCATGTCTCGGGCTCTAAGCCCTAAATTGGGTTTGCAGCTCATGAGGGCCTGTCTTAACCATGTTAGCAACTGAAACTATTCCTTAGCCTTCTCGGTCCCACTTACGTTGGCACACAAATCAAACACTGATAAAACTCAGGCCCTAAAAGAAATCACCTACTTATGGGGAAGATAATGATCAAAAGAAGACCCTTTTTTCCCCACTTACCTTCTCAGATGGTGGATTCTTTCGTGGGCCAGATGCTGTCCTCCACAAAGGACACGCCGGTGATGGGTTAGGTAACTGGGTTCCTTCAGATTATGGCCTGGATATGCCAGGTTCTGGCCAGAAGTCGCTGCTGCACTGGGCACAGAGATGAGAGGCTTTGGGGCAGCCATCCTCTCATCTGTCTCCCCCAAGAATGCCATATGAAGCTGGAGAGAACCCTTAAAAGGTTCTCATCATGCCCCCATATTGGAGGGGAATCTGACCATTCCTCTGATGAGGGCTCGCTTCACTGGAAGAGCAGGACAAGACCATCCTGTGTCCAGGGTACTCCAAGAGTATGGGTCTAACAAGTACGGATAAGGTGCTCAGACACACATATCCCATCCAAGGGCCATGCAAAGATGAGGGTATCCGGCCCTCCGAAGACCTGAAATGTTCCCTTTGTCAGGCACCAGCTGATACCCCCTGGGTACATTCTGTGATTAATGAGCTCAGATATTTGAGGGGCCAGACATATCAATTCTGTGTATGGCAGCTTGGGACCTCTGAGGGTCAGAGGAGTCCTTTCCGTGAATAGGAAGCTCAGATACGCTAAAGGGCAGAAACCTCAGTCCCTGAGGATACTTGGGGCTTGTAGTTCCTGCCACGGTGGCAAACAGCACAAGCCACCAACTCCCTTGCCCAAAAGCAACCCTGGAGAAACTACAGAGAGAAATGTGATTCCAGAAACTGCAGCACAGCTATGGAGACGTATGGGGAAATGGAAGGCTGTCTCTAAATGGCCTACGTTTTGAGTGGCAATGGCTGAAGGCAGCAAATACAGGATAGGTTTAAATTCTGGCTCTTCACCTCTCCCCCATGCTGCTGTGTTGGGAAGGTCCTTGTCTGCGCCTAAATGCAGACATCATCCAAAGCACTTACAGTTGTTGGGGGGGGGGGGCTACTATCAGGGCAGCAAGAACCCCATTGAGTGGAGGAAATGAGCAGCCAGAGGCAATCATTCCTCCACCCGTCCCCCTCCAGACACCAGGGCTGGTGGTGACACTTAGGGAGATGGCCTCCTCTTGGGGTTTAAAGATGAATCTCCTATCAGAGGAGTTGTCAAACAGTGTGCTAACAGAAGAGAATGGTAGCTCTTCTTCTGTGGTCCCTGGGGCTGCCCACCCTCTGGCTCATCTCCCCACATGTCTCTTTACCCTTAGAGCTCCAGGGGATTGAGCAGAGTCCAGTCTGGCCTTCAGCCTTCCCTCGATACACTGTACGGGCCACAACCACTGCCCAGGGGAACATGAGCTCAGTACCAAAACACCTAGACACCGGGCAGCATAACTGCCTCCAGAGAGGCAGCAGCCAGATGTACGAGTTATCTACCACTGCATCACAAATGACCCCCAAACTCAGCAGCTTAGCACAACAAACATTTATTTTCTCAGTTTCTGGAGTGTCAGGAATCTGGGAGCCACTCAGCTGGGTGGCTTTGACTCAGTCACATCTGAGGTTTCAGGCAAGTTGTCAGGACTGAAGACAGGACCGTTTGGCTGAAGGACCCACTTCCAACACGGCCCACTCAGGAGGCTGTTGGAGGAGGCTTCAGTTCACCACCTGAGCCTCTCCCTGGAGCTCCTCACAACACACGGTCCCAACAAGCAGGCAGGAGACCAGGAACAAGACGGAACTGTAGTGTCTATCGTCACTTAACCTCAGAAATGGCATACCATCACTTCTGCTGTATTTTCTTGGTCACACAAACCAACACAGGAGGGAACTACACAGGATGTGAATACCAGCAGGCAGGGATCATTGGGGGCTACATCACAGGCTGGCTACCATACTGAGTGACATCTAATATCCAAAGCAGAAGTATTGGGACAGAGATGAAGAATTTTAAGTAAATACAATAAATAAGAGATAAAAGAATATAAAACCAGAACAAGTGATATAAAAGGGACCTAAAGAAAATATTAGGTGTGAGAGTATGATAGGAAAAAAAGGAACAGAAAGGTACTGTAAATGGAAAATATGAAACGGGATGTCAGGAGTTTTACTGTAATAGCAATCACAAAAATATTTAGAACACAGTGACCCTCACTGGATTAAAAAAAAAAAAAGGTCCAACAACACCCACGCAAAGACTGGGAAATGTTGAAAATGAAAGGATGAAGAGAGGATATAGCACATTAATAAAAGCCCAAAGAAAGCTGGAATAGCCATTCCAATAGTTAATAAAATTTAAGATCACAAAAGACAAAGGACATACACTCATTGACAGGAAGATATGTCTATCATAAACACACATACACCTAAGGAACACTGAACAATACATTTTCTAAAAGATTTTATTTATTAGAGAGAGTGCAAGGGTGGGGCAGAGGGAGAGGGAGAAGAGGGAGAAGCAGGAAGCAGACTCCCCACCGAGCACAGAGCCTGATACAGGCTTGATTCCAGGACCCCAGGATCATGACCAAAGGCAGACACTTAACTGACTGAGCCACCCAGGTGCCCCTGAACAATACATTTTTAAGCTTGATATATATATATATATATGTTTTATATATTAATATATATAAAAACATTCCTGTATATATATATGATTTATATGTATTAACATATATATGAGAACACATTCCTGTATAACCCACACTTAACAAACGGAGAAGACTACTTTTATGCTTACACTTAACAATTACAAAAATAGACCATGTTAGGGCACTAACACCTCGATGATTTCCAGAGTATCAATATTAAGCATTATCTCTGACCATAATACAATAAAATTAGCAACACCAAAAACCTAAAAAGAACAACAAAAACAACCCATCTTTGGAAACTAACATTACTAAATAACCCTTAGATGAAAGAAGAAATCATAAAGGAACTTTAGAAATATTTACAACTAGGGGGCACCTGGGTGGCTCAGTCGTTTGGGCAACTGACTCTTGGTTTCGGCTTGGGTCATGATCTCAGGGTTGTGGAATCAAGTCTTGTGTCCAGCTCTGAGCTGAGCATCGAGTTTGCTTGAGATTCTCTCCCTCTCCCTCTGCCCCTCCCTGCCACTCTCCCTCTCTCTCTCTCTCTAAAATAAATAGGGGTGTCTGAGTGGCTCAATCAGTTGAGCATCTGCCTTAAGCTCAGGTCATGACCTCAGGGTCCTGGGATCAAGTCCTGAATTGGGGTCCCTGCTCTGCAGGGATTCTGCTTCTCCCTCTCCCTCTGTCTCTCCCCCGTGCTCATGCACGCACTCTCTCTCTTGCTCTCACTCTCTCTGAAATAAATCTTTAAAAAATAAAATATTTTTTTAAAAAAGGAAAGAAAAGAAAGGGGCCCCTGGGTGGTGCAGCCAGTTAAGCATCTGACTCTTGCTTTCAGCTCAGGCCATGATCTCAGGGTCTTGAGATCAAGCCCCAAGTCCCGCGCCGAGCTCAGCAAGAAGTCTGCTAAAGTTATTCTCTCCCTCTCCCTCTGCCCCTCCCTGTGTTCACCTCTTTCACTCTCTCTCAGATAAATCTTTTTAAAAAGATTTTTATTTATTTGTCAGAGGGAGAGCACAAGCAGGGAGAGCGGCAGACAGAGGGAGAAGCAGGCTCCCCGCTGAGCAGGGAGCCCGATGCAGGACTGGATCCCAGGACCCTGGTATCATGACCGGAGTTGAAGGCAGACGCTGAACTGACTGAGCCACCCAGGCGTCCCTCAAATGAAGAAAGAAAGAAAGAAAGAGAGAGAGAGAGAGAGAGGGAGGGAGGGAGGGAGGGAGGAAGGAAGGAAGGAAGAAAAGGAAGGAAGGAAGGAAGGAAGGAAGGAAGGAAGGAAGGAAGGAAGGGAGGAAGGAAGAACTGGCTCAGTCGGTAGAGCATGGGACTCTTAATCTTGGGGTTGAGAGTTCAAGCCCCACGTTGGGCATAGAGCTTACTTAAAAAAATATAAATAAATAGGGGTGCCTGGGTGGCTCACTCGGTTAAGCATCCGACTCTTGATTTCATGACTCAGGTCATGATCTCAGGGTCCAGGGATTGAGCCCCACATTAGGCTCCATGCTCGGCAGGGACTCTCCTTGGGATTCTCTCTCTCCTTCTTCCTCCGCCACTCCCCATCCCGCTCCCTGCCCCACCACACTCTCTCTCTCAAATAAGTAGATAAATAAGAATATATAAAAAATAAAATGTTAAAGAAGAAATATTTACAACTAAATAATATAAAAACACTACATGCAAAATTTGTAGGACACAGCAAAATCAGTTAAGACAAGAAACCCATAGCTTTAAATACGTTTATCAGGAAAGAAAGGTTAAAAAAGATACACTTTAAACCCAATAAAATGGTTAACTGTGGAAGGAAGAGAACAGCAGTTGGGTGCAGGATTAAAAGAGAATAAATAAAATGAGGAGCTTTTCATGGAACAACAATGAGGATGTGTCATGAACTGTAGAATATGATCAGAGCTCGGGCACTTTGTGAGGCAAACAAGTACTTCTTTTTTGCATGGGGGCTCAGATTCTCTGAGGGTTACCTAAGACCATTATGTATATGCACAATGTGAAATCTATTCATGTCCATCCTGGGCATAGGAGGCCTGGATATGGCAAAAGCCAGACAAGTCCATTTTGTGGATGCATACCATTCTGTACTCTGAAAGTTAACAAATCTAGTCTGTATTTAGAGGGCTGACCCTTAGAAGGCTGGACAAGTCCATTCTACGGATAAGAAATGTAGAGTTTCCAAGAGCCAACTAACCCAGTCTTGCTTGACCGGGAGCTCAGACACCTTGAAAGCTGGACAAGACCAAATCGTGGACAGTGAGCTCAGCCCCTCCTTGCTTTGGATAAGTTCACTGTGTACTGTGAAAGTCTTTTCTGTGGATCAAGGGCTCAGGAACCCTGAGTGACACAAAATTGTTCTGTGGATTGGAATTTACTCCCTCTTAAGATTGGAGCATCCTGTTTTGTAGAAAGAATCTGGGGCAGTCTACTGGCAGGCAAATCAAGAGACTGGCTTCAGGAGGCTGTCAGATAAGGAGGGCTGAAGTCAGAAATGAGAAGGAATGACGCCAGGAAAAAAAATCCCATGACAGGCGGCTAGATGTTGGGCAGAGAAGAAAACTTAGGGATCAGCATCAGACACCGAAAAAACGCAGGATCTGACGTTAACGGGTGTGGAGGGTTAGGATGACAGGGAAAGTGGGGAATAAAACATTGGGGCCTTCGAGGGATATTGAGAGGGCTGGGAGGTGAAGGAGGTTACAGTAATTACATCTTGGGGAAGTACAGGAAGACGACTGAGATGGTGAGGAAGACGCCAGAACCCATGGGAGGGGGGTATGACGTCAAGGATGGCCAGGGTTATGTCACGGACGGAAAGAGGTGTGAGGACAAACAGGTTCATGCGCATAGCGATAAAGATGGCTGGGCCAGCGAACGGATACGGACCTCAGGGCGCACCAATCACACAAGGATCGTCTCCATTCCCGGAAGCATGCTGAGCTTATTGGCCCGTTTGCTCCGCCGTCCCTTCCTCCCACCCCCTTGCTGGCTTCAGCCAATGAGCATAAACGCTGGTGCGCGCGGGGGACGTTTCGTGACGTGTACGCTACGTACGCTTTATCAAGCGTCTTCCCGCGCGGCAATCTTCCCAGTCTCTCCGTTCCTGGACGGTAGCTGTTCTTCTGGTCCTTTTGCTTAATTTGCAGGTAAGCAGCACATGTGTTGTGGGCCGGCTGCTCCTCACCTCCCTGATGTGCGCCGCGCCGGCCAGGAGCTGGGTGCGCGAGCGGGGAGAGCAGCGGCTTCTGACACGTAGGCTCGGGTTTCTCCCGAGTGGGCGGGTCCCGTGCTGAGAGGTGAAACTTTTCTGTTGGTGGGAGGCTGGCGCTTTATATCTGAGTGCGAGGAATGCTGGGAGGGACTGGCGACGTCGGTGGCGGGAGTGACCGCGCGACAGCCGAGATTTGCGCGCGCCCTTCCCCCCACTACCACGTGACCGCCGCCATCTTGTTCTGCGGGTGCAGGGGGAACGCGACGGTGTTGTGGACCTGCGCAGCGGCACAAAATGACGGGCGTAGTAGTGATGATATGGGCATGCGCGAAGGCGGCCCTCAAATGGCTGCCTCGCTGATACAGCACCGCCGATTCCCGCCTTTTCGGCTTTCTTTTTGGTCTGTCTGTAGTTGCTTCTTCGTTTCCTCTTTTCTTTGGTCTCCCCCTTTCTTTCCTTCATCTTTCTTTGCTCCTACTTTTTTTTATCTCTCATCTCTATGGTTTCTCCCACCCCATTTCGTACTTTCTCCGCAGTACTCGAATTCACTGCCATGTCTTCTGAAGAAGGGAAGCTTTTCGTGGGAGGGCTCAACTTCAACACCGATGAGCAGGCTCTGGAAGACCACTTCAGCAGCTTCGGTCCTATTTCCGAGGGTGAGACATGGGCCAGATGTATGATGAGCTGGGTGTTTGTGAAAGTCTGGGGCCCTTGCGTTTCAAGAAATGGAAAGAGAAAAATCGGGACCCTGGGTTTTCACATAATTCGTTCTTCTGTTCTTAGGCCTAAGGTGTAGTCTTATAAGAATCCTGTAACTTTCAATTAAGGATTGGTGGGAAGGGTCCATCCTCCACCTGACACCGTTTCTTGCTTATGTTTCTCCTTACCCACATTTTCTCTCTTTTCCCCAGTGGTCGTTGTTAAGGACCGGGAGACTCAGCGATCCCGGGGTTTTGGTTTCATCACCTTCACCAATCCAGAGCATGCGTCAGATGCCATGAGAGCCATGAATGGAGAGGTGAGGTCTTCTACCTGCATAGGGGCCTTGCCCCCATCTGCCACTTCCACCATTCTTTCTGTTTTTCCCTCTGTGTCTGCTAGGGGCAGCGCGGCCACCAAACCCCGCAGTGCCCACTCACAGGAGCGTGACTGCCTTCTGTTCTAGGGGGTGGAGGGCAGCGGCAGACAGAGCCGGGCTGCCTGGGAGGCGACGACTGGTCCTGCATGAGGCCGAGAAGCCACCTGTGGATGGTTGACCTGCCCTGGGCTTAGGTAGTAGAGTCTGCAGACCTGCGGGCCTGGCCCGGAGAGGACCTCGTGAGTCTTCTGGGATGGACTCTGAAGTCTCAAACCAAGAGAGGTGTCTGTCTATCTAGCCCTAATAGTGGGGCAGCTTATAGGAGTGGGGAGGAGAACTCAGCCTGAGTTCAGTCAAGATGTAAGTAGTAGCAGGGGGAACACGGTGGATTCAGGTCATTTTGTGGGATTCTATAGCTCCTGATAAAGCCATTCTGGTCAAAGGAGC
The DNA here is from genome assembly GCF_017311325.1 of Ursus maritimus. Lineage (NCBI taxonomy): Eukaryota > Metazoa > Chordata > Mammalia > Carnivora > Ursidae > Ursus > Ursus maritimus. The sequence continues at coordinate 83,046,709 of NW_024423319.1, read as the reverse complement.
TTGTTCTGGAACATGGCACCCAGAACCTGGTGCCCAGCAGAAGTTTCTGGGCTCTTTTGCCCACTTGCCCTACCCATTCTTCCCTCACCACTGTCTTGTTTGACCACCAACCCATCCTCCTTGTGTCTCCCCACACGTAGTCTCTGGATGGTCGCCAGATCCGTGTGGATCACGCGGGCAAGTCGGCCAGGGGAACTAGAGGGGGTGCCTTTGGGGCCCATGGGCGTGGTCGCAGCTACTCTAGAGGTAAGTGCATTGGTGAGTTTGGATATGGGGAAGAGTGGCTTATTAGTGACTTACGTCTGGACAGCTGCCTTTCAACTTTTTTCTTAATCTGCTATAGGTGGTGGGGACCAGGGCTATGGGAGTGGCAGATATGACAGTCGACCTGGAGGATATGGGTATGGATATGGAAGGTCCAGAGACTATGGTGGCAGGTGGGTAGCCAAGGGATTGGGGTACTCTGGTGGTGCTGCCTTCTTCTTAAGAGCTCAGCTGCCTGAGAGTTCCTTCATAGCTCATCTTGGTGTTAACTAGTGTGTTCGTTTTTACAAATTGTAATGAAACTTTAAGTATGACACTTAGTATGTTTTGAGTTCAGTATAATGCACTGGTAAATTATAAGATAATGAAGTTGTGATATGGTAAATGGTAATAACACATGTTTATTGTTTCGTGTTGGTTATATTGTGTTAGTGTTTAATATTCCATATGCAACTTACATGCCACGTAATTATGTGATTTCTGTACAGTGTACGTTTGATACATCTGTTTTATATGTTAAAGTGCGTATAATAACACACAGAACATGATAGGATGTGTAAATATGTGTGGTTTTTAATACCCAGGTGTCTGGGTTACATTCTTGCTAACTGCCATGTATGTTTTCTCCCAGAAGCCAGGGTGGTTATGATCGCTACTCAGGAGGAAATTACAGAGACAATTACGACAACTGAGATGAGGCATGTGCACCTAATGTAGGTGAGGCTTATATGTTGCCACTGAGCGGACCTCTGTCCACCAGTCCTGTCCACTCAGCCTTTCCTCCTGCCTGCACTCACTTCACCTGGCCCACCTGACACAATTCCTAGGCTTCCTTTGCTCTCAGGTGCCTGTCAGAGCTAGTCTGCTGTTGGGAGGGGATGTCTAAAAACCTGTCTCCCCTGTAATCCTTGCTGGGCTTGGAGGAGATGGAGCGGCATGGCTCAGCAGTCCTTATCAACCCTGGGAGGTGAGCGTGTGTGCCTCTGCCTTCCCAACATTACAATTCTCCCCCTTCTTACTGTTCTCAGATACACAAGGAATAAAACTTCTGATCCAGGATCATCCTTCCAAATGGCTGTATTTATAAAGATTTTTGGAGCTGCACTGACACATCTGTTTTAGTACATCAACTTCTATTTTTGAAATGAGCTCCCAAGGTAGCTGTCAGAAAGACCTTTTAGAAAGCTCCCATGTGTTTTCTAAAATTTCTCCCTTTTAAATACTAATCTTGGGACATTTGTAGAGTCTGGGTATTTTTCCCTTTTACCAGTTTTTCAGTTTGGGCTCTCAGGATTACTGATCATGGCAAAAAATGTTTGTTCAGACTGCTTTTTTTAAAAAAAAAAGAAAAAAGATAATGTGCATTTAGGGGCATTTAAAAGCCTGTATACAATGTTAATCATGAGTAGGAAACAATTTTCAAATGCAAGTGGAAGAAATCAACACACTTAGAGGTGGGTTTTTTATTCAAGGTCACCACCCTGAGTATAGAGAAGTTTCTTAAAATATTTGTGAATGTCCTTTTTTTTTAGTACTGGAAGAAAACATATTCTGTTGTGTCTCATTTAGCATTTTAGGTTGTCTTTCACGGAGCTTAATAAAAAGTTGAAACATGAAAACGAACTGATACTGATAATGTGGTTTTTCTTTGCTCAACCCAGTTTTCAAACTAAAAATGGAAGATCAAGAAGGCAGGCTTTTAGGAAAGAATTCAGTGGCGGGTTAAGCAGCAGTTGCCATAAGAGTAGACACCTCCAGCTGAAAGTTCGGTTCCCTTTGGGTATACGTGAAGTGTGGGGGTGGTGGGGGTTAAAGAGGAAATAAATACTGTTGCTGGAATTGGGTTTCCTGAGATGGCCTCTTGGTCCTATTGTTTTGCCACTATTGTTTTGATCATTGTCAGCTTGGGAATCAGACTGCTTGGCTTTGAGTCTCCCAAGCCTCTCAGAGCATCAGTGGGTGCCCTCCTTGCAGGATTGTTCTGAGAATTTGAGCACCTGGTCGGGTTAAACCCTGTCATAAAGAGCATTTCCAGTTTCTTCTGACTAAAATGTTGGGAGGTGGAGGAAGTGTACTAAACTCCCATTTGAGGAACATTTGGAAGAATCCTGGTTTGAAAACAAGGTTCTAAGAGTTCAGACTCTGGATTCAGATTCCAGGATTCAGATGAAGTCTCTGTTGCTCTCCAGCTATTTGACCTTGGGTAGGACACTTAACCTGTGTGCCTCAGCTTCATGGGCATTTTACATTTCTTCTTGAAGGTTAAGTGCATTTAATAGGCATGTACAGTCATTGAGAAGAGTTAGCGAAACTCTTATTCACAGGGATTCAGTCTTGGGGGGGTGTGAGGGTCTTTGATGGTAAGGCAGTGGCAGTGGTTGGGCCTGCTTTTGTACCTGTAGCTGGTCTTAGTTCCTCACTCCTGATACTCCCTTTGGTCCTGTTTCTGAAGGCTGCATTGGAGTCCTATTGGTGTTATCCCTCCTTTTGGAGTTCCTCATCAGTTGTGTCCGCAGCTTCCACCTGGTTGATACAAAAGTCAAGTACCACCAGATCTTAATGGGGTGTGTGTTAATGAAGTCAATGGGTTTCCCTCAAAAAGCCTGTATGGAAACCCCAGTGTGATGGTGTTAGGAGGTGAGGTCCTTGAGGAGGGGTGGAGCGATGAGGATTAGATAAGGTCATGAAGGGTGGTGCCCTCATGAGTTACAAGAAAGCTTCCCCCTTCTGTTCTCAGCCACTTCTTGTAAGAAGTTGGTAGTCTGGGAAAGCACTCACCAGAGCTCAACCATGCTGGCACCCTATAGATTCGGCCTCCAGAACTGAGAAATTGGTAAGTCACCCAGTCTGGTGTTTTACAGCTCCCATAACTGACTGAAACTGTAGGTTCCTGTATTGGGAGAGTCCCGGTATTGGAAGCGTCCCAGTATTGGGAGCCCACCTCCCTGACCCCAGCTGGTTGGGACAGGCTCCAAGGGACTCTTCCACCCAAGCAGTCATGAATCTGCTTTGGCAAGTGGGTGGAGACTAGGGAACTTCTCACACCTCCTGACTGTCCCACTGAGCCAGGAAAGGGGCATTGCAGCTACCACTGCTGGTTAGTATTGGGTAATTGGTCTGAGGAGGCGTTCTTTGCTGGGTCTTGGGAGAGCCGAGGCAGTGGGGACTGGCAGGAGGAGCACCATTACCAGGGGGAAGGGGGGCACCTGCTCCTTGCCTGTTGGGTAGTGAAATGTCTTTGCCCTTGGTGTGGCTTGAGGCAAGATCCGTAATCGACCACAGAGCTCCTGCAACAAAGTGATCCCCTAAGTGACATCAATAAAGGCCACGGCCTCCTACACCTGCTCTGCTCTCCTGATGTTAGAAGGTGCCTTGTAGGGGCTCCTAGCTGGCTCAGCTGGTAGAGCATGTGATCCTTGATTTTCAGGGTTGTGAGTTCAAGCCCCACGTTGGGCATAAAGCTTACTTAAATAGAAGATGCCTCGTAGGGGCGCCTGGGTGGCGCAGTCGTTAAGCGTCTGCCTTCGGCTCAGGGCGTGATCCTGGCGTTCCGGGATCGAGCCCCACATCAGGCTCCTCTGCTATGAGCCTGCTTCTTCCTCTCCCACTCCCCCTGCTTGTGTTCCCTCTCTCACTGGCTGTCTCTATCTCTGTCAAATAAATAAATAAAATCTAAAAAAAAAAAGAAGAAGATGCCTTGTAATCCGGCCCAGTCTTGTGGATTTGCTCTAAAGAAAAAGGTTTAGAGGACTCTTGGTTTTCTTCACTGCAATTGCTGATCAATAAAATTTCCAGATATGGGGCTCCAGGCCCCTGTAAAATGCTTATTAGTCCTCTGCTTCAGTTTGACCGGAGTTTCACTAGTGCACATGCTCCTCAGGAACCCACGGAGACTGGAAGCTCCCATACAGAGGTTCCTTGAGGACCTCTGTCCCAAGGCTTGGGAAAACCAAATCCCTGGTCTGCAGAGCCTTGTATTTACAAGCCCTGGATCTTGCCTAGACCAAAAACCTTGACCCAACCCTTCTTTTAGATACCCCACCCCCTGCCTGCCCATGTCAAGAATAAATCCAAGGCCCTAACCCTTCCCACCCCATGTGGGCTGGAAACACCTTGCACATCCTGCTTAACAGCTTCATTTCTTTGCCTCAGATTCAACATGTGTAAGATGGGAATAATAGTGCCCACCAGATGGGCGTTTTAGGACATGGCAAATTACTGAGAGTACACCCGCACCCTTGGCCCTCACACTCCTGGACTTGGGGGTGTAGGAAATGTTGAAAAGCCTTTTCAAAATAAGCTGCTGTGACTAGTTATGTATGTAAGAAGGCATATCGGATAATGATCAGTAGCCAGTGTTCCATGACTGCTGCTCAGGACAAAACCTGTCCCTGCCCAGCTGCCTTCTTCCACTACCCCCCCACCCCTCCCCAGGCTAACATAAAGGCTATGATCCTTTATCATTCAGAGTGCTTAAAGATCTGAGAAACTAGAAGCGGTTTTTTTCAAATTGGGTACAAGACCTGACTTAGAGCGCTTCATAATCTTTTTATTTTTTTAAGTAATCTCTACACGCATCCTGGGGCTCAAACTCACAACCCCAAAACAGTCTCATGCCCTTCCGACTGAGCCAGCCAAACACCCCAGAGCTTTTCATAACCTATTTTTTCCTTTTAGTGTGCAAATGCACGCAATATACTGCAAAAAAAGTGGTTATGGAGCGCTGCCCCAGATCCTAATGGGTGGTCTTAACATACAGAGAATGCACAAAGTTAAAGCTCCTAAATTGTCGAAAACAGTCCATGGCGTTCTGTATAAACATTCCTAGTACAATGTTGAGTCAAATTTTTTAACTTAATTTTAAGCTTCCTTTAAGTAAAACTCATCTTTGGAATTTTCCTTTGCTTTTTCTAGTTCTTAATAGTTGTCTGAACACAAGATTTGCAGTCTCTATTTTAACCCTTATGATTGTAATCCATAGTAACAGGTATATTTTTCTCCCTGGAGTCCAGTCCACCCATTTGTTGATGTAAGTGGAAGAAAGGCTTAATGAAGTGGGGAAAGTACCCTGGTGTTTACCACTTCATTGTATCTTTTTTTTCTTTTTTTCTTTCTTTCTTTTTTTTTTTTTTTTTTTTAGATTTTATTTACTAGGGGCACCTGGGTGGCTCAGATTGTTAAGCTTCTGCCTTCGGCTCAGGGCATGATCTCCAGGTCGTAGGATCGAGCCCCCTATCCCCCTATGGGGCTCCCAGCTCAGCAGGGAGTCTGCTTCTCCCTCTCCCTCTGCCTCTCCCCCTGCTTGTGCTTGCTCTCTTTCTCTCAAATGAATAAAATCTTTTTAAAAAAGATTTTATTTACTTGACAGAGAGCACAGCAGGGGGAGAGGCAGAGGGGGAAGGAGAAGGAGGCTCCCTGCTGAGCAGGGAGCCCGATGTGGGACTCAATCCCAGAACCCTGGGATCATGACCTGAGACGAAGGCAGATGCTTAACCACCTGAGCCACCCAGGCGCCCCCACTTCATTGCATCTTAACAAAACAGCTGGCCCGAACCCCTCAAATGCTTGTGGAGCCTGCATTTTGAAAAAATGCTGTGTGTTTATAATTGTTGAATCTCTGTGATAGGTACATGAAAGTTCATTTTATCAACACCATTGTAAGTTCGAGATTTTCTGTAACACAAAACTGTGAGGGGGTGGTTGGTTAGACCTCAGCATCGGCATGGGAGGTGGGTAGCCGTGAGCTATTTTCTGCTGTCTTGCCCTGTCCTCCAAAGGCCTCTCCATAGTCACAGGCATTTCTACTCCAAAGGCCTCAAGAAACCCCATTGTATAAATACTAGTAGCTTCTCTTTCTTGGCATCTGACATTGTTATTTTCCAGATACTGGCCCTAGAACCCCATCCTGCTTCCCCGCCCCAATCACAGATCTCACGACCCCTCTGGCTTTTCCAGGCAGAAGGACTATCCCTTTGCCCGGCACTGGAGGTCCTGCCTTCCAACCTCCATACCCAGGACCTCTTAAAACCTCTCTCCTGGCCTGTAAAAGGGGGGATTATAAAGGTAGCCCATTAAATGAGTTAAGATATGGGAAGCACCTAAAACAGTGGTAGTTACATGTGGTCAAATGTTAGCATTTGGGGTTTTTTTTGTGTGTGTTCTTTTTAAGATTTTATTTATTTGAGAGCACGGGCAGGGGTGGGGGTAAAGGGCAGAGGGAGAAGGACAAGCACACTGCCCGCTGAGCGTGGAGCCATCTTCAGGGCTCTGTCCCGGGACCCTGAGACCATGACGCTCAACCAACTGACCATGACCTGAGCCGAAGTCAGACACTCAACTGACTGAGCCATCTAGGCGTCCCAAATGTTAGCATTTGTTATGTGTGACAGATAATTGTAGGAACAGCAATGGATACATTTCTTTCCCTTAGGAATCACGTCATGGTGGGGTCTAAAGACAGTAAAGTAATAAATCCATGTCTAACATAATGTTAGGGAGTGGCAAGAATTAAAGCCAAGGGCGTGGGGAGTGATGGGATGTGCTCTTTTATGCAAGCTGGCCAGGGAAGGCTACTCAGGAGGTAGCCTTTCAACAGAAACTTGAAGATAGTGATAGCGGGGGAGAGCAAGCCAG
>NW_024423319.1:83027289-83039802 GCF_017311325.1 Ursus maritimus | reverse complement strand
TTTTTTTTTTTTTTTTTTTAGATTTTATTTACTAGGGGCACCTGGGTGGCTCAGATTGTTAAGCTTCTGCCTTCGGCTCAGGGCATGATCTCCAGGTCGTAGGATCGAGCCCCCTATCCCCCTATGGGGCTCCCAGCTCAGCAGGGAGTCTGCTTCTCCCTCTCCCTCTGCCTCTCCCCCTGCTTGTGCTTGCTCTCTTTCTCTCAAATGAATAAAATCTTTTTAAAAAAGATTTTATTTACTTGACAGAGAGCACAGCAGGGGGAGAGGCAGAGGGGGAAGGAGAAGGAGGCTCCCTGCTGAGCAGGGAGCCCGATGTGGGACTCAATCCCAGAACCCTGGGATCATGACCTGAGACGAAGGCAGATGCTTAACCACCTGAGCCACCCAGGCGCCCCCACTTCATTGCATCTTAACAAAACAGCTGGCCCGAACCCCTCAAATGCTTGTGGAGCCTGCATTTTGAAAAAATGCTGTGTGTTTATAATTGTTGAATCTCTGTGATAGGTACATGAAAGTTCATTTTATCAACACCATTGTAAGTTCGAGATTTTCTGTAACACAAAACTGTGAGGGGGTGGTTGGTTAGACCTCAGCATCGGCATGGGAGGTGGGTAGCCGTGAGCTATTTTCTGCTGTCTTGCCCTGTCCTCCAAAGGCCTCTCCATAGTCACAGGCATTTCTACTCCAAAGGCCTCAAGAAACCCCATTGTATAAATACTAGTAGCTTCTCTTTCTTGGCATCTGACATTGTTATTTTCCAGATACTGGCCCTAGAACCCCATCCTGCTTCCCCGCCCCAATCACAGATCTCACGACCCCTCTGGCTTTTCCAGGCAGAAGGACTATCCCTTTGCCCGGCACTGGAGGTCCTGCCTTCCAACCTCCATACCCAGGACCTCTTAAAACCTCTCTCCTGGCCTGTAAAAGGGGGGATTATAAAGGTAGCCCATTAAATGAGTTAAGATATGGGAAGCACCTAAAACAGTGGTAGTTACATGTGGTCAAATGTTAGCATTTGGGGTTTTTTTTGTGTGTGTTCTTTTTAAGATTTTATTTATTTGAGAGCACGGGCAGGGGTGGGGGTAAAGGGCAGAGGGAGAAGGACAAGCACACTGCCCGCTGAGCGTGGAGCCATCTTCAGGGCTCTGTCCCGGGACCCTGAGACCATGACGCTCAACCAACTGACCATGACCTGAGCCGAAGTCAGACACTCAACTGACTGAGCCATCTAGGCGTCCCAAATGTTAGCATTTGTTATGTGTGACAGATAATTGTAGGAACAGCAATGGATACATTTCTTTCCCTTAGGAATCACGTCATGGTGGGGTCTAAAGACAGTAAAGTAATAAATCCATGTCTAACATAATGTTAGGGAGTGGCAAGAATTAAAGCCAAGGGCGTGGGGAGTGATGGGATGTGCTCTTTTATGCAAGCTGGCCAGGGAAGGCTACTCAGGAGGTAGCCTTTCAACAGAAACTTGAAGATAGTGATAGCGGGGGAGAGCAAGCCAGGAGGCTCTCTGGTGCGGAGGAATGGTTCCGCCATGGCACTCGGGCTGCCTTGCACGTCTCCACATAGGCCACGTAGGCAGGCTGATCTAAGTATTGGCAGAACGCCCTGTGATCCTCAGAACACAAAGCACAAGAGGCTTGTGAGGAACCGCTGTGAGGCCATTTCTCACTCCTTGTCTACCAAAGAGGCTGTCATGAGGCGGTTTTACATCACCCACGGATCTGGTCAGGTATGAGGCTTTCCATCCCTTTCCTCCCGACTTACGGCTGTAGAACTGCCTAGCATGGCATGAGCTCCTTAGCAACAGGGTGTCCTACCATCCGTGCTGCAGTCATCTGGCCCCTTTCGTTTTGGTGTTACCTAGAATGTGGGACACGGGCTGGCATCTGTGGCCAGCCCTGCTTTTGCTGTCTGTAAGTAATCTCTCAAACGAGGGCTCGTTTCCTTACTGACCAAATCTGTCCGCCTAGACTTGCCTTGACATCTGGGAGAGGAGAATTAGAGGCAGAAGGAAATGCAAGCAAGTGGAAAGTCCCCGAGGTGGGAGCTCATTTGGTGTGCGTGAGGAACAGCAAGAAGGTCAGGGTGGCAGGAGCAGGGGGAGCGAGGGCGCCAGTGGCAGGAGGTGAGGTTGGAGAAGTGACGGGGCCTGGTCCTTTTAGGCCTCACTGGCCGCAGGGAGGACTTGGGGCTTTTCTCTGAGAGATGGAGGCAGGACAAGGGTGTGAGCAGAGGAGGGCTGCGGGCTGGCTTGGGTTATAGCGGGACCCTCTGGCTGCTGTGAGAGCAGACAGGGAGGGCTGGGGGCAGAAGTAGTTGAGGCCAGCAATGGTGGTGGTGGCCGTGGACATGAAGAGGCGAGGTTGCGTTCTGGGTACATTCTGAAGGTGGAACTGACGGGATTTGCTGATGGGTCAAATGAGGGGAGGTGGGTGAGAGAAAGTACTTGTTACGAATACACACTAGAGGAGCTTACACAGAGCAGTTGGGGAGCTGGTGTTAGCGTAGTGGTTAAGAGCAAGGATTCCCAGAGCCAGGTGGTCCGGGTTCAAATCCAGCCCTAGCACTTAGTGACCGGCTCGGGGCAGGTCACTTCAGCTCTTTCCCTCCACTTCCCCATCTCTGACACGGCGTAATAGTACCAATTTCATAGGGTTGCTCTGAGGATTAAATGTTTTTCTGCGTCCGTAAAGTGCTTAGGACAGTGCCTGGCACAGAGCACTTGTTATTAGTAACATCACCGTAGGATGAGTGGAAGTGTTCACTAAGAGCCCAGGAGAGAGCGTTCCAGAGCCCAAGAACAGTTTGTGCAGTGTTCAAAGGATGTGCGAGAAAGCCAGCGTGGCTGGAACCTAACCTGATTGAGTAAGAGCAGCAAGGGGGAGAAGGTGGAGAGGAGGCCCGAGAGCGGCTCCTCACGGCAGCTGGCAGCCTTTGTGGATTTCGGGGTGGACCCTGCCAGTGCAGGAGGTCAAAAGGGACCCGAGGGGAGATCGAGCTGAGCCTTGGTGCCGGGGGTGATTAGAGAGGAGAGGGATAGAGCACTCATTGTCAGCACGGCTGGCTGGCTACCAGGGTTTGGTGGTTTCCGGTGTCCAGGATAAGAAAATGAGTCTAGTCCAACTTCTTGCCTGAGTCCAGATGCTAGTTCTAGTATCTTCTGCGTCTGTGACCATGGGTGGTAAACCCCTCCAGGGCTCACCTTCCTCATCTTCACAGCAGAGCTAAATGTCACACCTGCCTCACTAGGGTAGTCTGTGACAGTTATAGAAGATGAATGTAGTAAGAGCCTGGTAAATTCTGGCTGTCACCGAGACCGGGCAAGGCTGATCTCAGGAAAGCAAGGGCACCTTAATATTCGAAGAGCGATGCGATGCAGTTCAGTGTATTAGCAGAAAAAAGTGTGAAGAATCGAGGGCCGTGCCCATTTATCTATATTGCTGGGCAATGAGGTACCAAACCCAGGGCCCAGTCTTTCCCAGGCCCACAGTCTGGCCCCGAATCCTTCACTGAGTAAATGGAATTGAGATCTTAAGAGCAGAGTGACCCCAGTTCCAGCCCTGTGAAGTGATTCCCCCCACCTCTGAGTCAGTCACTGACCAGCTTCATTGGCCTTATCCACACATTCGGCGTCCAGAGCTGTGTGTATCTGGCTCCTTTTCGTTCAGGTTCCAGCTTCAATTCCTTTCTCATCCCCCTCCCTTCTCCCACAGCTCAGCAACACTAACCAAACTTCATGACTCAGGCCATGGAGAGTTATTACCATTAAGACTTTGGAGATTAGGAGAACTTTGGCTTCAGAGGCAAATGTTTTCCCGTCAGGAAATGGTAACATTTAAGTTACGAGCTTATGTCGCAACCCCCACTTGTCCCGTTTAGGAAGAAACTTCAGGGGTAAGGTAAGTGAAAAAGGACTCAGTACTCCACTTCCACCACGGCTCCACGGTTCCCATTTTGCTCTTTGGTCTTGATTCTCAGCATACCCTTGTCACCCCAAGCCAGCCAGGCTTTCCCTCAAATTGCACTGCTTTTTGTTCCTGATGATGGGGCCCGACTTCCGGTTTGCTGTCAGCCTGTCTTAGTAATGAGAAGTGGACACAGCCAGTGTGGCCCAGTGCTTACCTTTGCATTTCTAAACTAGGGGGTACCGAATGGGGAGCAGGCACATGAAGGAAAGAAGAGCCCAGGAAAGACATAGTCCCTGCCTGTTTCCGCCATTGCTCGAGTCGCTATTGTGATGTGGTGTTATCTCCAAACAGCTCGGGCTTACCGTCTTTTCTGTCCAAATCTGTTTGTTCATCTGGCTAGGGCCCTTAACCATCAATCTAACAGTAAAATAGCCCCAAGTCCTGTTAGAGTGAGTGGGACTTGTCCCCCATGGGCTTCAGCTTTTTTCTCTAGATGTCATGATTGCAACCAAGGTCACCGCCAGCCTCCACGAGCTGCCTCTGATGATTTGATATCCCCAGCCCTGAGACCCTTCTTTCCCCGCCCACTGACCTGCCTGCCATTCTTGCAGATAAATTCTGCAACTTTCTCGCCAAGCTCCCAGCAAACTGAAAGTAACTTCTGTCACCAATTTGTTCAAAACCCCCTTTAATTTTATTAAAGATTTTTATTTATTTATCTGACAGAGAGCACAAGCAGGGGGAGCAGCAGAGGGAGAGGGAGAAGCAGGCTCCCCACCAAGCAAGGAGCCCGATGCGGGGCTCGATCCCAGGACTCTGGGATCATGTCCTGAGGCGAAGGCAGATGCTTAACCTACTGAGCCACCCAGGTGCCCCTCAAAACCCCTTTTAAATCCAGTGAGAGTGTGTAAATATTTTAGAAAAAAATGCAAAACACAACAAATGCACGAAGTGGCTGTGGTTGTTAATTCACATTGTTTCTGCACCAGAACTACCTCTGGCACATGGATCTGTTACTGGGAAAAGTTCTTAAAACAACCGACAGTAGTCGACCTTTAGTGGGTATTTTCTCTTCTCCAGATGCTCGTCTAAGCTTTACAAGTATTAACTCATTTAGTCCTCCCTATAGCCCTGTGACGCAGTTTTTTTCAGATGAGGAGACTGAGTCACAGAGGATTTAAGTGATTTGCCCAAGATCGGAGCTCCTATTTGGCAGAGCCTACAGCAGTAGCCAAGTTATACTGCCTTCTGAAAAGTACTGTAGTACTTCTCAGAACAACAGCAAACAGTCATGCAACAGGTGTTGTGAACACGTTCCATGCATTAGCTCATTCCTACTTACAACAACCCTGTCATTAGGTTTTATCTAGTATCTTATAGCATTATAGGGGGTGAAATTTTAAAAATAATTTTTGAAATTTTTACAGAATATTGTAAAAACAACAACAACAACAAAAAAAATCAGTTCCAGCAGTTAAAAGGGTTAGTCTTGCTGGCATCCCTGACTTTCCTGTACTTTTTCCCCCCACCATGTTTCTTTGGAAGCTGAGTGGTGGTATGAAGGGGTGGGGCCCCTTCCAGGGAAGGTCAAAGTGTGAATGGAAAAGGCATTGGTCATAGCATCCTTTATGGCAAGAAAAAAACTTGGAAATAACCCCAATGCCGGTCACAAATAGGAGACCAGTTCAATAAAATGTCACCCTTGAACTCCCTGGGCTTCAGCTTTCCTCATCTGTAAGTGGGGGTAGTAAGGAGACCCACAACATTCAGTTACTAGGATTAAATGGATTAATACATGTAAATCACCAGTGTCCAGCATATTAGCCAATAAATGTTAGTGGTTACATGTTTGTGCAGTGAAAGTTTTTTAGCAATCATCAAATAGAAGGTATTTAAAAAGACATCCATAGGGGCGCCTGTGTGGCTCAGTCTGTTAAACATCTGCCTTTAGCCCGAGTCATGATCCCAGGATCCTGGGATCAAGCCCATCAGGCTCTCTGCTCAGCAGGGAGCCTCCTTCTCCATCTCCCTCTGCTTGCCACTGCCCCTGCTTGTGCTCTATCTCTCTCTCTAATTAATAAATAAAATCTTTTTAAACAATTTTAAAAAGACACCCACAGCTTAGTTACATGGACAAGGGAGGTGTTCTGTTGATACAAAACAGAGTAGACTATTTTTGTTAGCACACACAAAGTGCAATACCTGTTTTGGATGTGTCTTCTCATTTCAAGTGGCTTTAAAACTTAAGATGATTGTATATTACAAAAAATAGTGTGAAAAATAAAAGTTTTGAGTGTTGTGGCAGTTAATGGATGTTAGGATCCAATAGGAAGCTACTAAACTTTGTATTTCAATTTTCTGTTAATCCTGACCACATTGAGTAGTTAGAGGAGCACCTGGCTGGCTCATTTGGTAGAGCATGCAACTCTTGATCTCAGGGAAATAAATTTGAGCCCCACATTTGATGTAGACTACTTTTTTAAAAGATGAATAATTAAGAGTTGCAACTTCCTGTTAGAGTTGAAATAAGGATGGTTCAAATAGCCTCTTGGGATCCAAAGCCTGTTGTGCCTACTTACTGTCTTTTGCCTTTGGAGACTCAGGCCCAGACCAAGCTTCCTGGAACCATCCAACCCCACCCCCCACAGACACCCCCACCACAGAACAGACTCTTCTCATCTCAGGGTTGTCTGAAGGCCCGTCAATCACTTTAAGAACTGGAGAACAGCCTAGGAGCCTCTGCATGTGTGATTATTTTTGATGGTATGGCAAGTGATCAGCGGTGGTGATGGGGGGGGGGTCCCTCCTATGCTTCAAATCTTGCTTGGCCAAGATTGTGCTCCTAAGAATCAGCATATCCTACGGTTTCAAAAGAAAGTCGTATTTCTAATTTTTAGTGAGTGATTCATATATTCCCCCCTGTCTATCTGGCCCTTGGACATTATTCTTTTGTATACAAAAATAGCCATTAGGGACTGGGGGTGGGTAGAACTTAAGGGGTGGAGCCTCCATCCTGCGCCGGAAGCTACTGTTCCATAGCGCGCTTGCGTAGTTCTCCCACGCCCTGGGAAGGATTCCTATCCATTCGCTCTGTGCTTGGCAGCTCTTCCTGGCAGTAGGCGGCCATCTTGCCTGGAGCCTGAGAGAGGGAGCCGAGAGACAGAAGGAAAGGGCGACACTGGTTTCAGGGCCGCCCCGGGGGCCTCAAGAGCCGGAGGCAGCCCCGGAGGTGGTCTGTGATCCCGGGCCCTGCTCTTGAACCTGAGAAGGGAAGGCGGAGGGCGGGGGGAACAAGATGGATGGGGAATGCCAGGAAGGATTGCTAGACGGGAGGAGGGGCGTCGCTATGGTGACCGGGGAGGGGCGGGATCAGATCTGAATCGCTGTTGTGTCTTCCGGGAACTGCCCGGGAAGGGCAGGGCTGGGGTAATGACCATGCTAGCTGCCGGGTGGTATTTCGCGACGTCCCGGCGTCGAGGGACTCGGTGTCTACGGCAACGATCGTCTGGCAGAAGGGGCGGAATTAAATCCCTTCTCTTGAAACGCTGACATTCCAGGCCCTTGTCCTGCAGGCTCCCGCGGGCGGACACGCCAGAAGAGGAGGCCGGGGAATGGCCGCGGTGTGGCAGCAGGTCTTAGCAGTAGACGCGAGGTGAGGCGTGGGGTCGAAGCCCATGGGAGCGGAAGTTACTGTGGTGCATGCGCAATGGCGATAAGTGAGGCTGGGCGGAGAACTTGTCTTATGCGGCTGCGTGGGCAGGCCGGAGGTGAGCATGCGCAGTAGCAGGGTGTGGGGGCTTGCAGAGAGAAGGGCTGGCAAGAGGGTCGTAAAGAGCATGCTGGGAAAATGCTGTCAGATTTGCGCATGCGAAAGGAGTCTGTGCTGTCAGAGCCTTTGGGAAGGGGTCATGGAGCTCAGGCTGGTGACATCCTATTCCCCACCATTGCCCCCCTCCGCAGACTTCTCTTACCATCATCACTTCCCCAATCTGACCCCATCACCATCCCATACTGACTTCCACCATTGCCCCACTTTAACCCCCATCACCATGTCACCCTGACCCCTACTGTTGTCTACACTGACTCAGTCACCCCATACCAACTCCAACAAAGCTGCAGATGGCCTCCATTGTCCCCACAATGACCTCATCACCATGCCCTTTATTACTGTAGACCCACCTTCATCACAGCACCGCAGAGACCCCCATCACCACTGCTGATCACTTATCATCCTGACCCCTCACTGCCACACACCTCCCTCTCTTTCCCTATCCCCTGAGCTGATTGATTCCCTCTATCCTGTGCCTGCCGCCCGCCCTGCCTCCTGCCATCATAGGTACAACGCGTACCGCACACCAACGTTTCCACAGTTTCGGACACAGTACATTCGGCGTCGCAGCCAGCTGCTGCGGGAGAATGCCAAGGCTGGGCATCCCCCAGCACTGCGTCGGCAGTACCTGAGGCTGCGTGGGCAGCTGTTGGGCCAGCGATACGGGCCCCTCTCTGAGCCAGGCAGTGCCCGCGCCTACAGCAACAGCATCGTTCGCAGCAGCCGAACTACCCTAGACCGCATGGAGGTGAGCTCCTCCCCACACTGCCTGCCACGCACACCACCTGCGTCCATATACAGTCAGCAGACCTGTCGCGCACCTGCTCTGCAAGGCACTGTGCCAAGCTCTTAGGATAAGCAGAGGGCAGAAAGAGATAATATACGATAAGTCAATAAACAGACAACGGACAAGATGAACAGATTGATAAATAGGCAATAAACAAGATAAATAGGTTAATAGACATGCGAAACCAGATAAACAAATCAATAATTAACACGGTTTATAGTGAGGAGTGCTAAGATGGAAAAGTAAAGCAGGCTTGGGGGATAAAATGAGACCCATGTGGGGGACAGAGGGAAGCTGTTTCTGATGGGGACGATCAGGAAAGGCCTCTCTGAGGAGGTGATGGTTGAGCTGACAGGAATGAAGCAAGAGACGGCACTGAGTGGTTTTCGGGGAGAAAGTGTCCATTCTTTCTTCACAGAGCCTTTATCGATTACCCGCTGAGTGGGGAGCTAGTGCGGAGGCCAGCGCAGTCGTCCAGGCCATGGTGGTGGCGGTGGGTAGGCTGAGAAAGGATCTGGTTCTGGGTATATTTTGAAGACTCCAGACCTCACAGGTCCTTGAGGACTGTTTTCAAGATGTGCCCACCCTGACCCTCTGTCTGCAGGACTTTGAGGATGATCCACGGGCCCTGGGGGCCCGTGGGCACCGCCGTTCCGTCAGCCGAGGCTCCTACCAGTTACAGGCGCAGATGAACCGTGCTGTCTATGAGGACAGGTATGCACAGGGGCGGCTGTGAGCCAGGGGTTTGTAAGGGGGTGGAGGCCATAGGGCCCGAACGCTAGCACCTACCTCATATTACCCCCCACTCCTGTCGGGGTCCAGGCCCCCTGGCAGCGTGGTACCCACATCAGCGGCAGAAGCAAGTCGAGCCATGGCTGGGGACACATCGCTGAGTGAGAACTATGCCTTTGCGGGCATGTACCATGTTTTCGACCAGCACGTGGATGAGGCAGGTAAGCCAGCAGGTAGCGGGTCCCCTCACCACTCATTTGCCTGAACTGTGACAACCACTCAGTGCGTCCTTTTCTGGAACGCAGAATCTCTGACCCACCTCTGAAGGAGGAGTTGCCATCCCTAAACCTTTCCCCAAGGCCACAAGCCGTCTGCAAAGTCAAGTGCTCTGCAAGATCTCAAGTACTTGGGCTATCGTAAAAGGGCTCGGCAGCTCAAAAGAGGACTTTGCAGAAGGCTTCTGGGGTCCTGAGTTGCTTAGAAGAGTTCAGGGCCTTTGCTACAGAGAAATCCCCCTACAACGGGCAATGCAGGTTTTGCAAACCACCCAGACATTGGTAATTGTAAAGCGCGGGCTAATTTAGGGAGCTTTTGGCAGAGGGCCTTCTAGGGTTCCCACTTCTGTTCTCAGCCGAGGAAAGCCCTTTGTGGAGGCCCCTGTGCTTGGCACCGTGGGTCCCAGCCCCCAGCCCACACGGCAGAGCCTTTTATAAATGAAAGCACCTGGTGAGTGTGCCGAGTCCCACCAGTGGCTTCTTGGCATTGCAGTCCCAAGGGTGCGCTTCGCCAACGACGACCGCCACCGCCTGGCCTGCTGCTCCCTCGACGGCAGCATCTCACTGTGCCAGCTGGTGCCCGCCCCACCGACTGTGCTCCGTGTGCTGCGGGGCCATACCCGCGGTGTCTCCGACTTCGCCTGGTCCCTCTCCAACGACATCCTTGTGTCCACCTCGCTCGATGCCACCATGCGCATCTGGGCCTCTGAGGACGGCCGCTGCATCCGGGAGATTCCTGACCCCGATGGCGCCGAACTGCTCTGCTGCACCTTCCAGCCGGTCAACAACAACCTCACTGTGGTCAGGCTCCAGGGTCCCCGCTCGCTGAGGCCGGGGCTGCCGGGCCAGCAGAGCTGTCCCAGGGAGTCAGTGTGGGAGAGGGAGGGGCCCCCTCTAGTCCCTCTCCTCGGTCCTCTTGCTGTCAGACTCAGAGGGACATGGGTCAGAACAGAGACACCGTGCTCGGTGTGGGGTGGCCTTGCTGTGATAGACTCCAAGGGGGGACTGGTCAGGAGGCAGACCAGCTATCATTACCAGCCGAGGACGGCCCTGTGGTTTGCCTGTCATGGGGGCTGCTGGCTAAGGGGCAGCTGGCTTTTCTGGTTAGATGGCAAGAGGGGCTGGCTCTGAATGAAGGATCGCAGGCCTTGGTCACCTCCCGGTCTACCCACCACAGCCCAGCTGGGATTAGACTCCAGTACGAACCAGCTAGTTCCATTGACAGCAGCTCCATTATGGTCAGACCCAAGGAGGGACTGGCTGGGAGCAGGATGATGGTGTGCCGGTCTCACCCACAGGTGGGGAATGCCAAGCACAACGTGCATGTCATGAACATCTCCACGGGCAAGAAAGTGAAGGGTGGCTCCAGCAAGCTGACGGGCCGGGTCCTCGCTCTGTCCTTCGATGCCCCTGGCCGGCTGCTCTGGGCAGGCGATGACCGTGGCAGTGTTTTCTCCTTCCTCTTCGACATGGCCACAGGTAAGCAAGCCCCAGGCCTGCATCCGGGTGTTCGTGCTCCCGCCGTCCCAGCACACAGCACCCCCCCACCCCGCCCTGACTCTTGCTCCCCTCTCCCTCCGTCGTTCCAGGGAAACTGACCAAAGCCAAGCGTCTGGTGGTGCATGAGGAGCCCTGTGACCAGCATCTCCGCCGCTCTGGGTCAGCCGTGAGGCCCGGGACCTCGCTGCTCTCACTGCTTGCCTCAGCAAGCTGCTGCTCTACAGGTGGGCCTTCCTGTCCGCGCCGCTCGGGGAGCGGGCCCTGTCGCCCCCATCAGACTGGGGTGGGAGCCCTGGCTCCTGTCGGAACGGTAGCGCCCGAGAGCCTGTCTCCTCCATCAGCTCCATTTGAGTGAGCACAGAAGCCGGAAACCATGATGGCAGCAATGCTGCCCCCGGGCCCCGCGGAGGCACCGCATACAGAGCACTCCACTTAACCCCCAGAGCAGCGCCGTGCGGCGGGGCTGTTAGCATGCCCATTTTACAGATGAGCAACCTGAGGCCTCAAATCGACTGGGGCCCTCTCAGAGCAGTGGTCTGTTCCCCTTCCTTCCTTCCTTTTTTTTTTTTCTTCCTTGGTATTTTTGAGCGGAGGAATTTGCTATCCCCGCTCACCTATGACACGTTACCCAGATGCAGTTCTCGGCCTGGGCTGCCTGCTGGAATGACCTAAGGGCTTCACAAAGTCATGGCCAGGCCCCACTGCAAGCCAGTGATTTCAGAAGCCCTGCGGCGGGACCGGGCGCATGGGTATATTGAGAAGTTCCCCAAGCGATGTCCAGCCAGGCCCGAAGACCACTGCCCGACAGGATGCTTTCTATTCGACTTTTTTGTTTTTCTACTCTTTAAAAAAAATTCACACACGCACATTCACGTACGTGTGATTCTTAATCTAGGCCTACTCTCAAGCGCGGGGCTCTTTCCCCCTCCTCTCCTGCCTCTCCTCCCTCCTCGTGCCCCTTCGGCCAGGCCCCTGCTGCAGTAAAGCCTCTTCCCAGTGCTGCGTGCACCTTCCCGTATTTCCTTCTGTCCCCTGTAATCCGAGGCATGCACGCCCCCCATTTCGGAGGGAGGGCCTCCTTCTCTGTCCTTCTCCACGGCTGCTTTCCTCCCGGGCCACCGCCTGTGGAACTGCTCCCGGATGCCCTGCGGCGCCTTCGCTCATCCGGCCTTTCCAAGAGCCTCGTGTTTCCCGCAGCGCAGGCGCAGCCAGTTCGGTGGGCCCTGTGCCCTCCTTGTGCCCATCTTGACACCAAGCTCTCTCAGAGACCCCTAGAAAGAGATACTAGTGAATCTCACGGCAGAGGCTCCCCATTTCCATCGACAGGTACTTTGCAAACTGTCACGGGCGCAAGCGCCAGCCAGGCTCAATGGGTACCTGCCGTCGTCTCAAGACCAGACTTCGTGAACCTTGGAAAGAGCTCGGGCGCCGGGGTGGGGACACAGCCCCCCCGCTCTCCCCCCCCCC
>NW_024423319.1:83025472-83027279 GCF_017311325.1 Ursus maritimus | reverse complement strand
CCACAGCCCAGCTGGGATTAGACTCCAGTACGAACCAGCTAGTTCCATTGACAGCAGCTCCATTATGGTCAGACCCAAGGAGGGACTGGCTGGGAGCAGGATGATGGTGTGCCGGTCTCACCCACAGGTGGGGAATGCCAAGCACAACGTGCATGTCATGAACATCTCCACGGGCAAGAAAGTGAAGGGTGGCTCCAGCAAGCTGACGGGCCGGGTCCTCGCTCTGTCCTTCGATGCCCCTGGCCGGCTGCTCTGGGCAGGCGATGACCGTGGCAGTGTTTTCTCCTTCCTCTTCGACATGGCCACAGGTAAGCAAGCCCCAGGCCTGCATCCGGGTGTTCGTGCTCCCGCCGTCCCAGCACACAGCACCCCCCCACCCCGCCCTGACTCTTGCTCCCTCTCCCTCCGTCGTTCCAGGGAAACTGACCAAAGCCAAGCGTCTGGTGGTGCATGAGGGGAGCCCTGTGACCAGCATCTCCGCCCGCTCCTGGGTCAGCCGTGAGGCCCGGGACCCCTCGCTGCTCATCAATGCTTGCCTCAGCAAGCTGCTGCTCTACAGGTGGGCCTTCCCTGTCCGCGCCGCCTGGGGAGACGGGCCCTGTCGCCCCCATCAGACTGGGGTGGGAGCCCTGGCTCCTGTCGGGGAAACGGTAGCGCCCGAGAGCCTGTCTCCTCCATCAGCTCCATTTGAGTGAGCACAGAAGTCGGGTCTCATGATGGCAGCAATGCTGCCCCCGGGCCCCGCGGAGGCACCGCATACAGAGCACTCCACTTAACCCCCAGAGCAGCGCCGTGCGGCGGGGCTGTTAGCATGCCCATTTTACAGATGAGCAACCTGAGGCCTCAAATCGACTGGGGCCCTCTCAGAGCAGTGGTCTGTTCCCCTTCCTTCCTTCCTTTTTTTTTTTTCTTCCTTGGTATTTTTGAGCGGAGGAATTTGCTATCCCCGCTCACCTATGACACGTTACCCAGATGCAGTTCTCGGCCTGGGCTGCCTGCTGGAATGACCTAAGGGCTTCACAAAGTCATGGCCAGGCCCCACTGCAAGCCAGTGATTTCAGAAGCCCTGCGGCGGGACCGGGCGCATGGGTATATTGAGAAGTTCCCCAAGCGATGTCCAGCCAGGCCCGAAGACCACTGCCCGACAGGATGCTTTCTATTCGACTTTTTTGTTTTTCTACTCTTTAAAAAAAATTCACACACGCACATTCACGTACGTGTGATTCTTAATCTAGGCCTACTCTCAAGCGCGGGGCTCTTTCCCCCTCCTCTCCTGCCTCTCCTCCCTCCTCGTGCCCCTTCGGCCAGGCCCCTGCTGCAGTAAAGCCTCTTCCCAGTGCTGCGTGCACCTTCCCGTATTTCCTTCTGTCCCCTGTAATCCGAGGCATGCACGCCCCCCATTTCGGAGGGAGGGCCTCCTTCTCTGTCCTTCTCCACGGCTGCTTTCCTCCCGGGCCACCGCCTGTGGAACTGCTCCCGGATGCCCTGCGGCGCCTTCGCTCATCCGGCCTTTCCAAGAGCCTCGTGTTTCCCGCAGCGCAGGCGCAGCCAGTTCGGTGGGCCCTGTGCCCTCCTTGTGCCCATCTTGACACCAAGCTCTCTCAGAGACCCCTAGAAAGAGATACTAGTGAATCTCACGGCAGAGGCTCCCCATTTCCATCGACAGGTACTTTGCAAACTGTCACGGGCGCAAGCGCCAGCCAGGCTCAATGGGTACCTGCCGTCGTCTCAAGACCAGACTTCGTGAACCTTGGAAAGAGCTCGGGCGCCGGGGTGGGGACACAGCCCCCCCGCTCTCCCCCCCCCC
>NW_024423319.1:83022314-83025462 GCF_017311325.1 Ursus maritimus | reverse complement strand
TGCTCTGGGCAGGCGATGACCGTGGCAGTGTTTTCTCCTTCCTCTTCGACATGGCCACAGGTAAGCAAGCCCCAGGCCTGCATCCGGGTGTTCGTGCTCCCGCCGTCCCAGCACACAGCACCCCCCCACCCCGCCCTGACTCTTGCTCCCTCTCCCTCCGTCGTTCCAGGGAAACTGACCAAAGCCAAGCGTCTGGTGGTGCATGAGGGGAGCCCTGTGACCAGCATCTCCGCCCGCTCCTGGGTCAGCCGTGAGGCCCGGGACCCCTCGCTGCTCATCAATGCTTGCCTCAGCAAGCTGCTGCTCTACAGGTGGGCCTTCCCTGTCCGCGCCGCCTGGGGAGACGGGCCCTGTCGCCCCCATCAGACTGGGGTGGGAGCCCTGGCTCCTGTCGGGGAAACGGTAGCGCCCGAGAGCCTGTCTCCTCCATCAGCTCCATTTGAGTGAGCACAGAAGTCGGGTCTCATGATGGCAGCAATGCTGCCCCCGGGCCCCGCGGAGGCACCGCATACAGAGCACTCCACTTAACCCCCAGAGCAGCGCCGTGCGGCGGGGCTGTTAGCATGCCCATTTTACAGATGAGCAACCTGAGGCCTCAAATCGACTGGGGCCCTCTCAGAGCAGTGGTCTGTTCCCCTTCCTTCCTTCCTTTTTTTTTTTTCTTCCTTGGTATTTTTGAGCGGAGGAATTTGCTATCCCCGCTCACCTATGACACGTTACCCAGATGCAGTTCTCGGCCTGGGCTGCCTGCTGGAATGACCTAAGGGCTTCACAAAGTCATGGCCAGGCCCCACTGCAAGCCAGTGATTTCAGAAGCCCTGCGGCGGGACCGGGCGCATGGGTATATTGAGAAGTTCCCCAAGCGATGTCCAGCCAGGCCCGAAGACCACTGCCCGACAGGATGCTTTCTATTCGACTTTTTTGTTTTTCTACTCTTTAAAAAAAATTCACACACGCACATTCACGTACGTGTGATTCTTAATCTAGGCCTACTCTCAAGCGCGGGGCTCTTTCCCCCTCCTCTCCTGCCTCTCCTCCCTCCTCGTGCCCCTTCGGCCAGGCCCCTGCTGCAGTAAAGCCTCTTCCCAGTGCTGCGTGCACATTCCCGTATTTCCTTCTGTCCCCTGTAATCCGAGGCATGCACGCCCCCCATTTCGGAGGGAGGGCCTCCTTCTCTGTCCTTCTCCACGGCTGCTTTCCTCCCGGGCCACCGCCTGTGGAACTGCTCCCGGATGCCCTGCGGCGCCTTCGCTCATCCGGCCTTTCCAAGAGCCTCGTGTTTCCCGCAGCGCAGGCGCAGCCAGTTCGGTGGGCCCTGTGCCCTCCTTGTGCCCATCTTGACACCAAGCTCTCTCAGAGACCCCTAGAAAGAGATACTAGTGAATCTCACGGCAGAGGCTCCCCATTTCCATCGACAGGTACTTTGCAAACTGTCACGGGCGCAAGCGCCAGCCAGGCTCAATGGGTACCTGCCGTCGTCTCAAGACCAGACTTCGTGAACCTTGGAAAGAGCTCGGGCGCCGGGGTGGGGACACAGCCCCCCCGCTCTCCCCCCCCCCGGTTCATTGCGGCCAGGAGCTGAGGCGACACCCTGAGCCGCCCTCCTCTTCTCCTCAGGGTGGTGGACAACGAGGGGACGCTGCAGCTGAAGAGAAGCTTCCCCATTGAGCAGAGCTCACACCCCGTGCGCAGCATCTTCTGCCCCCTCATGTCCTTCCGCCAGGGGGCCTGTGTGGGTGAGTCCCACAGAGTCGGGGTGTCTGGGTGGCCTGGGGCTGGGCCGGGAGCAGGGCTGGTGCTGATCTGGTTCGGACGCCACAGCCCCCCTGATGCCCAGACTTCATGGGCCTCGAGAACTCTCACATCCCAACAGCCTCCCACTTTGAACAGAGACCCCCAAGAGTCCAGAAACCTCACCGCGTGAGACACAGCCTCCCCCCACTTCCCTCCCCTCACACAGACAGAGACCTTACCCTCGGGACCCGGGACGAAAACAGCTAGGTGACCTGGGTCCAGGGACCGTCCCTCCCAGACCTCCCCCCACCATGCCGGGACGTCACCCCCGGGCCACCTTGCTGCCTCCCGCAGCACCTCCCGAGGGCCCCTGTCTCTCTCCCCCCGGGCAGTGACCGGCAGTGAGGACATGTGCGTGCACTTCTTCGACGTGGAGCGGGCAGCCAAGGCCGCCGTCAACAAGCTGCAGGGCCACAGCGCGCCTGTGCTGGACGTCAGCTTCAACTGCGACGAGAGCCTGCTGGCTTCCAGCGACGCCAGCGGCATGGTCATCGTCTGGCGGCGGGAGCAGAAGTAGGTCCTGCCGTGTCCACCCTCCCACCCGCCTCCCGCTGCAGCCTCGTGTTTGTAAATAAAGTTCCTGTGGTTGTGCCCGTGGCTGGCTCCCAGGTCTGCTGGGGGTGGGCTCGGGGCGGGGGCAGCTCTAGCCCCCAGGTTGGAACGGGGTTCGTGTCCTCATTCATGCATTCAGGCATCGATTTCTTCACTCGGCAACCATTCGTTGAGTGCCTCCCGCGTCGTGGGTGCCCCCGTATGTGTTTTGCTCAGTCATGCTTCGGATGAACATAACTGAGCACCCACTGTGCGCCAGGAACTGTTCGAGGCACTGGGCGTAGCGCCGTAACCTCCGCTGACAGAAATGCCTGCCTTCATGGGGCTTGCGTTCAATGGCAGGTAGCGAACAGACAAAAACATGTCACGGGGCAGCTAAGGGTCCGCAGCGAGGACGGGAGGTAGAGGCACAGGGGTGGGAGGTTGTGCTCTTTTCGGTGCTGTGATCAGGGGATGACATTCCCGACGGTGAAATTGAAACAACGACCTGAATGAAGAGAGAGGGAGCCGTGGTTTGTGGGAAAGAACATTCTAGGCAGAGAGGAAAGGCAGTGCAAAGGCACTGAGGCTGGAATGTGCCAGAGGATCATTGAGAAGGCTGACGTGGCTGGACCAGAGGGTGGTAGGAGATGAGGTTGGACAGGCCTGATCCTGGAGAACTTCGTGGCCACAGTGAGGACTTGGGCTTTTTCCGAGTGAGAGGTGAGTTGCCTGATGGAGCAGAGGAGGGACGTGATCCCATTTGGTTGTGAGAGGACCCCTCTGGGGGCTGTGAAGAGAACAGACTTGCGGGGGGGGGGGG
>NW_024423319.1:82993207-83022304 GCF_017311325.1 Ursus maritimus | reverse complement strand
TTTCTATTCGACTTTTTTGTTTTTCTACTCTTTAAAAAAAATTCACACACGCACATTCACGTACGTGTGATTCTTAATCTAGGCCTACTCTCAAGCGCGGGGCTCTTTCCCCCTCCTCTCCTGCCTCTCCTCCCTCCTCGTGCCCCTTCGGCCAGGCCCCTGCTGCAGTAAAGCCTCTTCCCAGTGCTGCGTGCACCTTCCCGTATTTCCTTCTGTCCCCTGTAATCCGAGGCATGCACGCCCCCCATTTCGGAGGGAGGGCCTCCTTCTCTGTCCTTCTCCACGGCTGCTTTCCTCCCGGGCCACCGCCTGTGGAACTGCTCCCGGATGCCCTGCGGCGCCTTCGCTCATCCGGCCTTTCCAAGAGCCTCGTGTTTCCCGCAGCGCAGGCGCAGCCAGTTCGGTGGGCCCTGTGCCCTCCTTGTGCCCATCTTGACACCAAGCTCTCTCAGAGACCCCTAGAAAGAGATACTAGTGAATCTCACGGCAGAGGCTCCCCATTTCCATCGACAGGTACTTTGCAAACTGTCACGGGCGCAAGCGCCAGCCAGGCTCAATGGGTACCTGCCGTCGTCTCAAGACCAGACTTCGTGAACCTTGGAAAGAGCTCGGGCGCCGGGGTGGGGACACAGCCCCCCCGCTCTCCCCCCCCCCCGGTTCATTGCGGCCAGGAGCTGAGGCGACACCCTGAGCCGCCCTCCTCTTCTCCTCAGGGTGGTGGACAACGAGGGGACGCTGCAGCTGAAGAGAAGCTTCCCCATTGAGCAGAGCTCACACCCCGTGCGCAGCATCTTCTGCCCCCTCATGTCCTTCCGCCAGGGGGCCTGTGTGGGTGAGTCCCACAGAGTCGGGGTGTCTGGGTGGCCTGGGGCTGGGCCGGGAGCAGGGCTGGTGCTGATCTGGTTCGGACGCCACAGCCCCCCTGATGCCCAGACTTCATGGGCCTCGAGAACTCTCACATCCCAACAGCCTCCCACTTTGAACAGAGACCCCCAAGAGTCCAGAAACCTCACCGCGTGAGACACAGCCTCCCCCCACTTCCCTCCCCTCACACAGACAGAGACCTTACCCTCGGGACCCGGGACGAAAACAGCTAGGTGACCTGGGTCCAGGGACCGTCCCTCCCAGACCTCCCCCCACCATGCCGGGACGTCACCCCCGGGCCACCTTGCTGCCTCCCGCAGCACCTCCCGAGGGCCCCTGTCTCTCTCCCCCCGGGCAGTGACCGGCAGTGAGGACATGTGCGTGCACTTCTTCGACGTGGAGCGGGCAGCCAAGGCCGCCGTCAACAAGCTGCAGGGCCACAGCGCGCCTGTGCTGGACGTCAGCTTCAACTGCGACGAGAGCCTGCTGGCTTCCAGCGACGCCAGCGGCATGGTCATCGTCTGGCGGCGGGAGCAGAAGTAGGTCCTGCCGTGTCCACCCTCCCACCCGCCTCCCGCTGCAGCCTCGTGTTTGTAAATAAAGTTCCTGTGGTTGTGCCCGTGGCTGGCTCCCAGGTCTGCTGGGGGTGGGCTCGGGGCGGGGGCAGCTCTAGCCCCCAGGTTGGAACGGGGTTCGTGTCCTCATTCATGCATTCAGGCATCGATTTCTTCACTCGGCAACCATTCGTTGAGTGCCTCCCGCGTCGTGGGTGCCCCCGTATGTGTTTTGCTCAGTCATGCTTCGGATGAACATAACTGAGCACCCACTGTGCGCCAGGAACTGTTCGAGGCACTGGGCGTAGCGCCGTAACCTCCGCTGACAGAAATGCCTGCCTTCATGGGGCTTGCGTTCAATGGCAGGTAGCGAACAGACAAAAACATGTCACGGGGCAGCTAAGGGTCCGCAGCGAGGACGGGAGGTAGAGGCACAGGGGTGGGAGGTTGTGCTCTTTTCGGTGCTGTGATCAGGGGATGACATTCCCGACGGTGAAATTGAAACAACGACCTGAATGAAGAGAGAGGGAGCCGTGGTTTGTGGGAAAGAACATTCTAGGCAGAGAGGAAAGGCAGTGCAAAGGCACTGAGGCTGGAATGTGCCAGAGGATCATTGAGAAGGCTGACGTGGCTGGACCAGAGGGTGGTAGGAGATGAGGTTGGACAGGCCTGATCCTGGAGAACTTCGTGGCCACAGTGAGGACTTGGGCTTTTTCCGAGTGAGAGGTGAGTTGCCTGATGGAGCAGAGGAGGGACGTGATCCCATTTGGTTGTGAGAGGACCCCTCTGGGGGCTGTGAAGAGAACAGACTTGCGGGGGGGGGGGGTGCAGGGGCGGAAGCAGGGGGACCGGTCATGGCCCTACAGGAGTCAAGGTGGGCAGTGACTGGATCTTGGCCAGCCTAGTGGTGGGGGGGGAGTTGAGGTGGGGAACATTGGCTTCGACCACAGGGATTTCGTGCTGTTAGTCTGCAGGGCTCTGCTGGCTCCTCAGGAAGGCCGAGGCTCCCAGCTCCCCCCACAGACCCCCCAAGGCTCTTCTCCACAAACAGGGAACAGATGAGTTAAGGATGTGCAGAAACAACCAGGGACCCTAAGGCTGAGCTAGCGGCTCCTGCTGGTGGGAGGAGGGGGTGGGGAGTCTCTCTCCATCCCCAGAGGAACCCCAGACCACCGCTAGCTCCTTCCATGCCCACCCAGAGCCAAATTCAAGGCCCGGAACAGCTCAGAGTCTGTAAAGTGAATGTTCAAATTTGAGGGGAGCCCTGAGTGAGGAGAGAAAGCTTGGGATATTGACGGGGTGAGAGAACCAAAATCCCTTGTCAATGACCTCAGTCACCAGGAAATGTCAAAGTTGCCAGAAGTGCCAAGGAGGCTCTTGCTTCAGCTGCTGCTTCCCCTCCAGCTGCATAGGCTGGAACTGTGGCCTACCATCTTGAGACCTCAGGGTCGGTCCACAGAGCCACAGGCACTCCAGCCTGACCCAACGTGATCGAGTAGCCGAACTAACACCAGCAGTTTGTTGGAGAAGGAAAAATAACTGGTTTGTTCAAACCACTGTTATTTGACAGTGTGGTTATTTGCAACCAGAAGCATTTCTATATGGTGCTTTCATCTTGACCTTAAGGTCAATGGCGATGAGATAGGGACATCAGCGAGCTGGACGTTCGTGATGAAGTTCATGCATCTGTATGTGTCAGAGGTCCCCCAAACCACCCAGACTCAGTGATTTGCTGGGAGGACTCTTGGTCTCAGCATATGGTTGTACACACAACTATGATTTCTTCCTGCAAAAAGATACAGAGCACAATCGGCAAAGGGAAATGGCGCCCAGGGCGAAGTCTGGGGGAGACCAGGCATAAGCTTCCAAGGGTCCTCTCCCAGTGGAGTCAGAGGACATGCTCAATTCCCCGTGTCACAGCTCCTGACAACCCAGAGAAGCTCATTATTAAAGGTCGAGCGCCCAGGGTTGTTTCTGGGGGCCGGTCACGTATGCACCCCCTGCCTGGCGCATACCCAAGTTCCAGGCCATCCAGGAAGGAAAGCAGGTGTTCAGCATAAACCAGAGTGCTTGTATAAACAGCTGAGGCACAGTGAGCCGCTCATCATTTAGAT
Organism: Ursus maritimus; assembly: GCF_017311325.1. Classification (NCBI taxonomy): domain Eukaryota; kingdom Metazoa; phylum Chordata; class Mammalia; order Carnivora; family Ursidae; genus Ursus; species Ursus maritimus. The sequence goes on along the minus strand of NW_024423319.1, from coordinate 83,018,772 downwards.
ACTGGTGAGAACCCTGGTGAAAAATCTAAGTTTCCAGATGCCAGCCCAGGGCCATCCTCGAAGCAAGCCTTTCCAAGGAGAGAAGTTCAGGCCTGCTGTGTTAATTCTCTGCACACCGTACAACACCAAAAAGGTGCTCGGTTTCAGCCAGGGTCAGTGGATGGACAAGATCACTTGGGGGAACCTCATTTTTCTCTAGCGCATTCATTTCTTCAAATTTTTCATGTTATTGAATCTGAGTGCAAGATGGCTAATCACGGATATTGTTATACGTGATTTGGGGGGTTTCTTTCTCGTGAAATTTTGAGGTGGCAGAGTTGACATTCTGCTTTATTTTATTTTTATTTTTAAAGCAAACTCTATGCCCAACGAAGGGCTCAAACTCACGACCTTGAGATCAGGAGTCATGTGACTCAGCCAACCAGGTGCTCTGACATTCTACTTTTTAAAAATTTTTAAAAACATTTTCTTTATTCATTTGAGAGAGACAGAGAGAGCACAAGCAGGGAGAGAGGCAGAGGAAGAGGGGAAGCAGGCTCCCCGCTGAGCAGGGAGCCCGATGCGGGGCTCAATCCCAGGACCTTGCGATCATGACCTGAGCCAAAGGCAGAGTTTAACCATCTGAGCCACCCAGCTGCCCTGACATTCTACTTTGAATTCTTTTTTGTGATACCTTTTCTTGACTTACAACCTACGAGGAAATAAGTAATGAGCAAACGATTAAAAAAATCATCTTATTGGTCAAATTTAGGCCTCTGTTAACTTATCCATCATCACTGCCTCTGGTTTGACATCAGATCTGGAGCTCTTGACCCTTCCGCCATCAATGCCATTCCAGTCTTGCGTCAAATCTAGGCCTCCATTAACTGTTACATGCCCTTTGACTTTGAACCCGTGTGTTTACTTCGAGAGCCTCTCTAGTCTGAGCTTGAAGCAGAGCCTTTGTTAATTATTACCTCGTCAGTGTACCACTGGTCAAATCTCAAACCAGGGCCTCTGTATAATGTTCCACCAGCTGTTGTCTTCTGATCTGACCTTGAATTTCGGATTCTGTTAAGCAAGCATTCCAACCGTGAGGACCCTCAGTCCTGACCTTGAATCTGGGCCTCCTTTAATTATTTTACCATTATTCATTTATTTATTTTAAAGATTTTATTTATTCATTTAACAGAGAGAGCGAGCACAAGCAGGGGGTGTGGAGGGGACAGAGGGAGAGGGAGAAACAGACTCCCCACTGAGCAGGGAGCCCAATGGGAGCCTTGATCCCAGAACCCAGGGATCATGACCTGAGCCAAGGGCAGACACTTCACCGACTGAGCCACCCAGGTGTCCCAAGATCTTTTTTGTTTTTTAAAGTAATCATTACACCCAACATGGGACTCAAACTTACAGCCCTGAGATCAAGAGTTGCATGCTCTACTGACTGAGCCCACTAGGCCATCCAGGTGCCCCAAGACCTCTTTTTTTTTTTTTTTTTTTTTTTTACGATTTTATTTATTTGACAGACGGCGAGAGAGGGAACACAAGCAGGGGGAGTGAGAGAGGGAGAAGCAGGCTTCCCGCGGAGCAGGGAGCCCGATGCGGGGCTCGATCCCAGGCCCCTGGGATTGTGACCCGAGCCGAAGGCAGACGCTTAATGACTGAGCCACCCAGGCGCCCCCCAAGACCTCCTTTGATCTAAATTCTCACATGGGTCTCTTAACTAATCCAACATGACAGGCTTCTCAACCAACCCAAACCCGGAGCTTCTATTAGCTGTTCCATTGCTGGTGCCCCTCTGCCCTGACCGCAAACACAGACCTCTATAAACTGTTCCACCATCATCAGCCCTCGACATCGAGGCCGCCTGGTATGGTTTTGAGCTATTCCAAGGTCCAACGTCTCTGGTGTGACCTTCTCTATTAACGATTCCATTATCCGTGCCCTTCGGGTCTGCCTTCAAAACAAGGGTCTCTGTTAAATAGCCTACCATCACTGCTCCTCTCACATGACCTTTAACCCGAGCCTTCCTTTCATAATCTAACTGAAAGACCCCTCTGGTCTCAAATCAAACCCAGACCTCTGTTAATTCTTCAATCAAGAAAGCCACACTGGTGGCCCCTGCTCTTCCTTTGAACTATTCAACCTGCAATTCACTGTGATCTGACTTTGAACCCAGGCCATTTTAACTCTTAAGCCACAATGCTCCACTGGTGTCACCTCAGACCTGGTCCGCTATTAACCACTACAACATCAATGCCCTTGCCTTCTGTTCTCAAGCCAGGATCTCTTTTATTGTCATTCCACCTTCGATGTCATCCTGGTCCCTAATCAAAGCTCTTCCACTATCCTTTTTCTCTTGTCTGTCTGATTCTCAACCAGGACTCATTCACTCTTCCATATTCAAAGATCTACTGGTCTAAAATTATCCAACACAGAGATTTAACGATTCCCAAATCCCTCCATTCCAGGCCCGTCCCCAAACCCAGTCCTTTGTTCAATTTACCACCTTCAACCGCCCTCTGGTTTGACCTCAAGCCTGATCCTCTGATCACTGCTGTGTCGCCAATACCCTGTGGGTCTGGCATTGAGCTCGTGCAGTTTCCTCTTCCAAACCAGTGCCCTTTGAATCTGAACTCCAGACTCTAAATATTTCAGAATCTATTCCCCCTTTGACTAAACTCAAACCCATATACTTATTCAATTGTTCTCATCCCTGTTTCTCTGGTCTGATCGTAAAACAGGGCTTCTGTTAAGTATTACACCATGAATGCCCCTCTAGTCTGAGTTCAAGCATTTGCTAACTATTCTAACATCAGTATCTCTCAGCCTCGATATTCAAACTGTTCTGTTTGAATTGTTAATAAATTGCAAACTAATTAAAAATCCTGGCCCCTCCTACCTTGACCTCAACCCTGGGTCTCTTTATCCCACCATCACTGACTTTCTGGTCTATCACTGAACCCTGTGGATTCACTCCTCTACCATTAATGCCCCTCTTTTTGAACCATAGTCCCTGTTGATTCGTCCACTGTCGATTCCCCTCTGGTGGTGTTGCCTTTCACTGATAAGGCTACCACTCGTTAATGCTCGCTCAGCCTGAGCTCAAACAAGGGCTTTTGTTAGTCACTTTGCCATCAATACTCTGTTGTTTTACAGTGCTGACGCTGACGCGTGTTAACTAGTCCATCATCCATGCCCTGTTTTCTGACCTTAAACCTGGACGGTTGTTAAATTAAGTCTTTCACCATCTGTGCCCCTTTGGCGAAATTTCAAATCCAAGCTCATGGTAAATATTCTGGCAATAGTAGCCTTTTGGTCTGAACTCAAATATAGGAGAGGAGTACCCACTAAACTTATAAGCACTTCAGAGTGGTCACTATTGGTGAAATACAGCCTGCAGTCAGATATAATGGGGTGAGAGGTTACGATGGGGACATAAGTGTTCACAAAAATAAATGGGGACTCTAGTGGAGTCACAGACTGGGATATGGACATTCTCACGCTCCACACCTGACTCTGTGTGAGCCAAGGAATCTCCACAACCCAGTCTGGGTGACCCACAGGTGTCCAAACTCCAGTCTGTGTGACCCCAGGAGGTCCATCCCCCAGTCTGTACGTACCCAGAAGTGTCCACATTCCAGTCTCTGTGACCTGAGGAGTGTTGACACCCCAGTCTGTGCAACCCTAGAAGCGCTCATAGGATGGTCCGTGTGACACCAGGAGTGCGTGTATGCGTGGTCTGACCCCAGTGTTTCCAAATTGCATTCCGTGTGCTCACGGGAGTCCACATCCCAGCCTGTGTTACCCCAAGTGGGCCGACACCCCGGTCTGTGGGACTCTTGGAGTGTCCAGACTCCTGTCTGTGTGACCCCAGGAGTGTTCACATCCCATTCACAAAGGAGAGGAGGAATGAATATTCTTTCATTTCTGCTGCTGATAATGAGATAAATGCAGATTCAAATAAGTTTTTAAAAAAACTTACAGGTACTCATAAGTTGAATTAAAAACAGGAGCTAGAACTTCCAAATTACTTGAAAAAATGATTCTGTAACAAAAAGTAGACCACTAAAGAAATACCAAGGAAGCATAAAAAATACTGAAAACATAGGGCACCTGGCAGGCTCAGTCAGTGGAGCGTGTGACTCTTGATCTCAGGGTGGTGAGCTCAAGCCCCCCGTTGGGCATAATTATTTTTACAAAATTTAAAGTTTTTTGGGACTCCTGGGTGGCTCAGTCGGTTAAGCATCTGCCTTCAGTTCGGATCATGATCCCAGGGTCCTGGGATCAAGCCCCACATCGGGCTCCTTGCTCAGCGGGGAGCCTGCTTCTCCCTCTGTCTGCCACTCCCCCTGCTTGTGCTCTCTCCTCCCCCCGACAAATAAATAAAATCTTAAAAAAATAAAATATTAAAAATTTTTAAAATTCAAAAGTCAAATAATATCTAAATCAAAATGATTCAGAAAGAGTTTTTTTTCAATGATAAATACAAACGTGTGAGAAAAGACAGAGAAAAGAGCAATTGCAATAAACATTCAAGATAAAATTAAAGAAAAAAAGCAGTGAACACTCAAAAAGGACCCTTTTTATAAATCAAGGGCATATGCAGCATTGAAAGTATAACAGTCATGAATTTCTGTAGCCCACATAACAGAGACCAAGTCTTTAGCTAAAGGAGCAGAAGTCAGCCAACAGAATCCTTGCCAACTTCTTCAGATGGCTGGGTCAAGTGGAACAGTGGTCACACCAGACATTAAAAATTGAAATAGGCCTATAAATTAGGTTCAGTAGATAATGGAGGAAAATAGAGGAAGTGAACACATGGTCTACCCAGTTTCTCACCCCTGGGCCCAAGGATGGATACTCTTGTGGCCTTGGATGTTGTCTCTTGCAGTGAATACGAGTGGCCGCAGGTACCATGTTGAAAAATCCAATGCGATCTTGGCCACCCTAGGGCCATCTTCAGGTGCTTAGTCAATGGGAGAAGTCACTGATGGTCAGATTCCACCTTCAGCCTCGTGTGAATGAAAAAGATGTGCACCACGCAATTACCAAACCACAAGAAACCCTCAAGAGCACCAGGTTCATTTCTGAGAGGTGCCACTCACGTGGCTGGCCGGGGGCCGTCCTAGCTGCTGGCTGGGGTGCCTCATTTCTCTTCCCTCCACCCTCCCTTCCTCCAGAGCTCTCTTTCTCATGTGGCCTTTGCAACAGGAGAGCCTGGACTTCTTGACCTATTGCCTGGGCTCAAACTGAAGGAGGGAATGAGAGAGAGAGAGCAAGCCACCAAGTGAGAGGGTACACCTAACGTGGAAGTTGCAGTCTTTTTATAAACTAACCTCGGCGATGCCATCCCATCCTTTCTGCCATTTTCTCCTTGTTGGAAGTCAGTCAGTAAATTCAGGCCACGCTCAGGGTGAGGGCATCACACAAAGGCATGACCACCAGGAGGCCGGGATCCCCAGGGACCATCTTAGAAGCTGCCTGCCACATTGCCCCTAAGGTACATGGGACCCCAGACCAATACTTTTTTGCAGGATCTGTCTATATAAACAATTTGAAGAAGAAATGCATGATCAAGTCATGGGTCTATATGCGGAAGTGTGATTTATCAGCGAAGATTTGGAACGAAGTGTAGAGAAGAGGCACTTAGGTTTGTTTATTGTCCACTCAAAGCACCTGAAGAATCTTTACAGTGTCCAGGCTCTCTCTCTTTCTGTTAAGGTGTAGGAACCAACTCCCGATGTTCTTTATTGTCAAATGTGCCTAAAAAGGAAATGCAACCAGTTTTTCACCTCTATGTAGAGAACAACCCAATTTTTCACGTCCTTCTGTGTTTCTTTTTCCCATATGTCATTTTTATGACTTGCCCAGAGTACTCACAACATTTCACACAGCAGATGTGTGATGGTTTTCTCCCCCACACCAAGCAATTCTCTGCCACACCAGTCGGGTGTCCTACAATTTAACTCAATTCTGACACCATCTACCTGGAGAGAGGGTCACGTCCCCAGGTTAAGGGCTTAGTCCCACAAGACTGTACCCCCACAACTTCAGATGCCAATCACAAGTAGTAGGCCCCCAGGTTACCCACAGTTTCTGTCAGATTTGGCTATAAATCAGACGTTCCCATGACCCCGTCCTCAGTTTTGATTAACTTGCTAGAGCAGCTCACAGAACTCAGGGAAACATTTACTTACATTTACCACTTTATTAACGAACGTTATAAAGGACATAGATGAACAGCCAGATGAAGAGATACACAGCGCCATGTCTGGGAGGGTCCCGAGCAAAGGGGCTTCTGTTCCTGTGGAGTTGGGGTGCATCACCCTCTTGGTGTGGCTGTGTTCGCCAACCTGGAATCTCTCGGAACCCCATGCTATTGGGATTTTTATGGAGGCTTCCTCACACAGGCATGATTGGTCATTAACTCCATTTCCAGCCCCTCTCCCCTCTCTAGAGAACAAGAGGGATGAGGCTGAAGAGGCTTCTGATAATGTCTTGGCCTCTCTGGTGGCCAGCCTCCACCCTGGAACCATCCAGGAGTCCACCCAGGGTCCCCTTTCTTACCACTTAGGAAATAACAAAGGTTTCAGGAGCTCGGTGTCAGGAACCAGGAGCAGAGACCAATCTATATTTTCTATTATCACACAGTACCATGGCTCTTTAGAACCTGCTTGTACTGGAAAAACATAGATCTTCTTACCTCATCAGGTCCCTATGCCATTTATTTAATGCTGGTCACATCTTCTTCATGACACTACCTCATCCATTGGGCTGCCCATAGATACTGGCTTCCAGAGACGACTCCCCCAGAAGTTGTTCCCGTGCTTTGTTGATTAGGAACCACAAAAGCAAGTCTTCTGCAGATTATGCAGGAAAATGTAGACAATCGTTCATTTTCGGATCATGTTAAATTTACCATTTGGAATTTTATGGCAAAAATATAAAAACACACATCTTCTTTTTTTTTTAAGATTTTATTTATTTATGTGACAGAGAGACAGCCAGTGAGAGAGGGAACACAAGCAGGGGGAGTGGGAGAGGGAGAAGCAGGCTCCCAGCGGAGGAGCCTGATGTGGGGCTCGATCCCGGAACGCCGGGATCACGCCCCAAGCTGAAGGCAGACGCTTAACGACTGCACTACCCAGGCGCCCTAAAAACACACATCTTCTAACCATGTCTTCTCTTGAACTCTTTAAACAATAATCACCGCGTTCCTAGGATGAGATCTGCTGCAACCCCAGCTGCGCCCCTGCCTTGCACGCTCCGCCACCAGCGGGGAGGACAAGCAAGGGGCCCATGGCAGTGAGAAGACAAGTCCCGTTTGTACAAAGAATGTCCATTCGTCCTCTGGTATGGCTTGGGCCCAACATGGGGGAGCACGATGTCACCACACTGATGTCACCACCAAAGACACCACATTGGAGTTGTGCAATTGTCTCAAAGTCCTTGGAGGAGGTTAGACACGGCCAAGAAGACTACCTGATGCCTGATGCCTGTGGAAGGAATGACTTCTCTGGGTGCCGGTGGCAGGGGACAAACAGGGTTCTGCCACCACTTCTGCCACCTTTGGGGGCTCTAGACTGGAGGCGGTCCCCAGTTGAAATGATGATGTGCCGGGATTGATACACGGGCTACATATGCAGTGCAAGCCCAAGAGGTGGCAGCGGATTGTTCAAACCTAGGGCTCTGAACGTGGCCTATAAACGACATGAACAAGAGTCACACAAAATCAGCATGTCATCACCATTCCGAGGGCCCGGTCTCGTGAAACCGTGTGAAAGAAATGCCACACCAGTCAACAGGAGCAATCTCTTGCCAGGTCACCCCCCCTGGAACTGGCCATGGAGCACGGGGTCAGCACCATGGGTGTGAGAACCAGAGTTCAGGGGCGCCCGGGTGGCTCAGATGGTTGGGCATCTGCCTTCGGCTCGGGTCATGATCTCCAGATCCTGGGATCGAGCCCTGTGTCAGGCTCCCAGCTCGGCGGGGAGTCTGCTTCTCCCTCTCTTTCTGCCTCTCTCCCTGCTTGTGCTCTCTCTGTGTCTGTCTCTCAAATGAATAAATAAAATCTTTAAAAAAAAAAAAAGAACCAGAGTTCATCAGGGCCATCTGTCTGACCCTATACGGAGGGTAGAGGGTAAGGGCATCTCCAAAAAGGAGAAATGGGGATCAGGGCCCGCGTGGGTCCTGCTCCAGACCTGCGGCCCCTCATTCAAATGGTACTTCCTGCTCCAGCCAGTCCTAGCCACCAGAGGGAGTTTCAGACCACTGTGAAGAAGGCACTCGGAAGCATGCGGCCCCTGCGGCTCAGGGACCAGAGCAGGGGTCCTCCTTGCACCGCCTGTGACTTACATGTAAAATACATATTACATATAAAATGTAAATTCCATATCATCTTTCATTAGGAAATTATCAAAGTTAACTTGTCCTATATTAGAGTGGTGGTTTTAGAATATGTGCGTGAATTCTTTATATTCCTCTACTCACGTGACAATACTTAACCCCCCTCCCCTCGAGAGTGGGCTAGACTTAGTGTCTCACTTCTCATGAACAGAATTTGGTGTGGTGCCAGTGTGTAACTTCTGACAGCAGCTCATAAAAGGCATCCATTGTGGGCCCCTGGGTGGCTCAGTCGTTGGGCGTCTGCCTTCGGCTCAGGGCCTGATCCCGGCGTTCTGGGATCGAGTCCCGCATCAGGCTCCCACCTGTGAGCCTGCTTCTTCCTCTCCCACTCCCCCTGCTTGTGTTCCCTCTCTCGCTGGCTCTCTCTCTCTCTCTGTCGAATAAATAAATAAATAAATAGGCATCCATTGAGGTTTCCTTCTTGCTTGCTCTAGTGTTCCGTCATGCCCTAGCATGCTCACTCTCTCTTCCTCTCTCTTTCCCTCCCCCTTGCCACCTGCTCTAGGGGAAAGACAGACACCTTATTGTGGGGACATATCGAGAAGCCCTATGCAAGCGCCCGTGTGGTAAGGAACTGAGGCTACCTGCCAACAGTCATGTGAATAAGCTTGAAAGCTGATCCCTCTGTGCAAAGGAGCCTTTAGGTGAGACCCCAGCCACCATTCTGGCTGAAAGCTCCCGGGAGAGCTGGAGGCAGAACCAGCCAGCTAAGGTACTCCTGGACACCAGCCCTCTGAAACTGGGCAGGATAACAAATTGTTGTGGTTTTAAGCCACTAAGTGTTGGGGGTGATTTGTTACATAGCAAAAGATAGCTGGTATGAACGTTATTGGTTAAAAATGTTCAATACCGCGTTGTAAATTCGGGTCTCCAGTTCACAGGTGGAATGAAGTGGAGGAAACAGGAGGAATATATTTGCCTTTCTGGCGAGGAAAGATCTTCATGTTTAAGTTTGTCAATTTTGGGGCACCTGGGTGGCTCAGTTTGTTAAGCGAGTGCCTTCCGCTCAGGTCATGATCCCGGAGTCCCAGGATCGAGTCTCACATCAGGCTCCCGGCTCAGCCGGGAGTCTGCTTCTCCCTCTGCCCCTCTCCCCGCTCATGCGCGCGCTCTCTCTCTCAAATAAATAAATAATATCTTTAAAAAAATAAGTTTGTCAACTGCTACCATTTGTATAGATGTTGTACTAGTAACAGTTGTGTATCATTCTTAAAGCCACCCCAAAGAGTTATTGAATAATTCTCATTCACCGTGAGTTGTTGGATATATTTAAAGATATGAAACTGCATTTAAAGACTATACGTAAATTATAATTAAAGCTTGCAAAGCGTTTGCTCCTGTTTTCCTTCCAGCTCATTTGGAGAAGTGTTGTTTATGTTTTTGTACAGCGTTTGTTTTCCGTAGACACACTTAACGATGCAGCAGAGTTGTGGCACAGCTTGGAGGGTAAGGCAGAGCATGAGATGTCAGGAGCTGGGGTCCCTGAGTCCAGGAGTGGACGAGAGCCACCTGCCCACTAAGAACACCCATTTTAGGCGCCTGGGGGGCTCAGGTGGTTGGGCATCTGCCTTCGGCTCAGGTCATGATCCCAGGGTCCTGGGATCGAGCCCCACATCGTAGGGAGCCTGCTTCTCCCTCTCCAGCTCCCTCTGCTTGTGTTCTCTCTCCCTCTCCCTGTCAAATAAATAAATCTTAAAAAAGAAATTTTAAAAAAATATCCATTTTAGACTTTACTCCTTCCTTCAATCACCTCCCAGGACTAGGATGAGGCAAATAAAGTGTCTAGAGTACAAAATTTATTTTTTTATTTTTATTTTTAATTTAGTTTTTAAATTTATTTGTTTGGCAGAGAAAGAGGAGAGAGAGAGAACAGGCTGGAAGGAGGGGCAGAGGGAGAGGGAGAAGCAGACTCCCCACTGAGCAGGGAGCCCAACTTGGGGCTCAATCCCAGGACCCTGGGATCATGACCTGAGCCGTAGGCAGACGCTCAACCGACTGAGCCACCCAAGTGCCCCTTTTTATTTTTAAAAATATTTTATTTTTAAGTAATCTCTACACCCAAAGTGGAACTTGAACTCACAACCCTGAGATCAGTGTCACATGCTGCACTGACTGAGCCGGCCAGGTGCCCCTAGAGCTCGGAATTTAAGGAGACACTTCAACTAATGAGTGGATAAACGAAATGCAGTCTCTCTCTACGATGGAATCGTATTCAGCCATAAAAAAGAACTAAGTACTAATACACGCTACAACGTGGCTGAAACTCAAAGACATCACTCGATAGGGAGAACATGAGTTTGCCAGGGAACCACAGCAGGAGCTGAGAAACATAGACAACACAGAGAGGGCAAAGCTGAGAGATGAAGGGATTTCGAGCCTCTGGGGCCAGCCTTGTCCGAATTCAAACTACACCTGAACTTCTCGGTCGTATGCCGTGGGGCCAGAATTCAGAAGAGCAGTACATCAGCCATAATGGCTTATCTCTGCTCCTCTTTCTCTGGGGTCTTAGCTGGAAGACCCGAAGGCTCCCTCACCAGTGTGGCAGCTGATGCTGGCTGTAGCCCGCGCATCAGTTCCTCTCCAGGCGGGCCTTTCCCCACAGTCGTTTCGGGCTTCCTCGCAGCAGGGTGGCTGGGTTCCAAGCCCAAACATCCTGAAGGAGAGCACGGCCGGTGGAAGTGGTATCACCTTCAGGACCTAGTTTTGGAAGTTAGGTAGCATCACTTCCCCTGAACCCAAGGCGCTGAGGCAGTCACAAGGTCCTGCCCAGGTTCAGATGGAGAAGAAACAAGATTCCGTGTCTTGATGGGGAGTGACATGGTTCTGGAAAGGCAGATGGGACCAGAAATATTGCTGTGAGCATTTTTGGAAATTATCATCTGCCTCACTGACCACGTAAGACAGGGGGCAAGTTGTTTTACCTCTCTGGGTCTCAGTTTCCTCATCAGTAACGTGAAGATAATAACAGTGTCTGTAGTGTAGAGAGGGAAGCACGTGAGATTATGCATATAACGTACTTCACATAGTGCCCGCGACATGACGAGCGCTGGGGGAAATTAGAAGTTACTGTCACTAGGGGCGCCTACGTGGCTCCATCAGTTGAACATCCAGCTCTGGATTTCAGCTCAGGTCGTGTTCTCAAGGTCGTGGGATCTGGCTCCGCGTCCGGCTTTGTGCTCAGCATGGAGTCTGCTTGAGTTTCTCTCCCTCTGCCCCTCCCTCCCCCACCGTTCACACTCACGCTCTCTCTCTCTCAAATAAATAAATAAAAATATTTATTTAAAAAAAGAAGGTATTGTCCATAATCATTATCATTGAACAATCAGGCATCTTGGTACAGTTGAAACAAGATGTTGTGGGTTGAATTGTGTCCCCTCAGAAAGATACAGTTGACCCTTGAACAACCACACAGGGATTTGGGGCCCCGACCCCCTGCACAGTTGAAAATCCATGTATAGGGACACCTGGGGGGCTCAGTCGGTGAAGCATCTGCCTTCAGCTCAGGTCAGGATCCCAGGGTCCTGAGATCGAGTCCTGCGTGGGGCTCCCTGCTCGGCGGGGAGCCTACTTCTCCCTCTGCCTGCAGCTCTCCCTCTCCCTCTCTCTCTCTGACAAATCCATAAATAAAATCTTAAAAAAAAGAAAAGAAAATCCATGTATAACTTTTGACTCCCCCAAAACTTAACTACTAAGACCCTACTGTTGACCAGAAGCCTTACTGATAACATAAACAGTCAATTAATATATATTTTGTATGTTCTATGTATTGCATACTGTCTTTTTACAATCAAATAAACTAAAGAAAGGAAAATGTTATTAGGAAAATCATAAGGTGGGGTGCCTGGGTGGCACAGTCATTGAGCGTCTGCCTTCGGCTCAGGGCGTGATCCCAGCGTTATGGGATGGAGTCCCACATCGGGCTCCTCTGCTGGGAGCCTGCTTCTTCCTCTCCCACTCCCCCTGCTTGTGTTCCCTCTCTCGCTGGGTGTCTCTCTCTCTGTCAAATAAATAAATAAAATCTTTAAAAAAAAATCATAAGGAAGAGAAAACACATTTACAGTACTGTCCTTTTTTATCAAAAACATCTGGGGGCACCTGCCTGGCTCAGTTGGAAGAGCATGTGAGTCTTGGTCTTGGGGTTGTGAGTTCGAGCCCCATGCTGGGTGTAGAGATTACTCAAATAAATAAGTAAACTTTTGGGGGGCGCCTGGGTGGCTCAGGTGTTAAGCATCTGCCTTCAGCTTGGGTCATGATCCCAGGGTCCTGGGATCGAGCCCTGCATCAGGCTCCCCGCTCAGTGGGAAGCCTGCTTCTCCCTCTCCTGCTCCCCCTGCTTGTGTTCCCTCTCTTGCTCTTTCTCTCTGTCAAAAAATAAATAAATAAAAATTTAAAAAAAAACGTTTTAAACAAAGAAAGAAAGACACAGAGGCACACATGGGAAAGAGTCACGTGACAATGGAGAGCCATCAGAGCATTGCATCTGCAGGCTAGGAAGCACCAAGGATTGCTGGGAGCCACTGGAAGCTGGAAGAAGCAAGAAAGGATTCCCCTCTGAGAGCCTTCAGAGGGAGTGTGGCCCTGCCAACACCTTGATTTCAGACTTCTAACCTCCAGAACCATTAAATACTGCATTTCTGTTGTTTTAAGAACAACGACAAAAGACTCGACGGACATTTACTGGAAGCCTGCTCTGTGTCAGGCACTGGAAGTAAGACGGTGCCCGGCGTGAAGCCCCTGCCCCCCAGGAGCTGGCAGCAATACCGACGGCAAAGTAATACATGGAGGGCTTTGAGAATGATGGGGTGGGGCTATGTAGAGGTGCTTTGGGTCCGGGGTCCCCAAGACCACCCCCAGTTTCGATGATTCACTCGGAGTGACTCCATGTAGTTGTTCTCATGGCTATGATTTTTTTCAAAGATTTTATTCATTTATTTGTCAGTAAAAGAGCGAGCACAAGCAGGGGGAGCGGCAGGCAGAGAGAGAAGCAGGCTCCCCGCTGAGCAAGGAGCCCGATGCAGGACTGGATCCCGGGACCCTGGGATCATGACCTGAGCCAAAGGCAGACACTTCATCGATTGAGCCACCCAGGCGCCCTAGTGGCTGTGATTTAGGGCAGCAAAAGGACACAAAGCACAATCAGCAAAGGGAAAAAGTGCCTGGGGCGAGGTCTAGAGGGAGCCAGGAACAAGGTTCTAAGACCCCTCTCCCAGTGCAGTCACACGAGACATGCTTAATTCTTCCAGCAAGGAACTGCGACAACACATCTGACACTGTCTGTAGGGAAACTCACCTGAGCCGAATAGTCCAAGATTTGTATCAGGAGCCGGTGACGTAGGCACGCTCTGGCTAGCGTGCACAAAATCGCAGATCCCAAGAAGGAAAGCAGCTGTTCGGGCTAAACCACAGTGTTTGTACAAGCAGTTTAGGCACCGTGAGCCCCTCGTCACTTAGAGAATGGTGGGAACCCTCCCAAGGACTGAGTTCCCCCATGCCCCCCCAATCAGCTCAGGCTGTTCTACAGGGCCCCACACGCTGGGCAGCTCAAATGACACAAAGTTATTTTATCGCAGTTCTGGAGGCTAGAAGTCCAAGATCTGGTCACTGGGGAGAACTCTCTTCCTTGCTTATAGACAACCATCTTTTTTTTAAAGATTTTATTTATTTCAGAGAGAGAAAGAGAGAGAGAGAGAGCACAAGCAGGGGAAACAGCAGAGTGAGCAGGAGAAGCAGACTCCTCACTGAGCAGGGAGCCCAATTCGGGGCTCGATCCCAGGACCCTGAGATCATGACCTGAGCAGAAGGCAGATGCTTAACCGACTGAGCCACCCAGGCACCCCAAGTTTTTTTTTTAAAGTAATCTCTACACCCAACATGGGGCTCGAACTCACGACCCCCAGATCAAGAGTTGCACGCTCTTCCGACTGAGCCAGCCGGGCGCGCCTGGGAGAGATGTCTTCGTATAAGAACACCAGTCCTATTGGATTAGAGCCCCCCTATGACCTTAAAAGGTCTTTAAGGGGTTCCGTCTCCAAATAAAGTCACATTGGGGGGTTAGGGCTTCAGCATATGACTTTGGGCAGGGGCTTGGGGGACACAATTCAGCTCATAACACTAACCAAAGGTCAACCTTGCAAGCCGGTCTTTCTAAGGACAGCACTCTTAGAGTCTCCAGACTGATATGTGAACTCTTTCCTGCAGAGGCTCCACATCAGATTCTAGAAGCCTTGAAAGGGCTGCCAATTACATTGCTCCCCGGGAGGAAGCAGACCTCATTTGGTGCTTGTAATATGAAGATTTCTTTAAGTAATCTCTACACCCAGGGTGGGGCCCGAACTCACAACCCCAAGATCAAGAGTCACAGGCTGCACTGACTGAGCCAGCCGGGCCCCCTGGTGCTTGTAACCTAGATTACAATAGCTCCTTCCCCATGCATTGAGAAAGTTCCTGCCAGCTTGGCCACAACTAGGAGACCAGAAGTTGATGTGTGAGCAGAAGGCAGCCCTACATGGACACGACCTAACAACTCACCCCAAAAGGGACATGCGTATTGAGGTGGCAGTGATCAAACCTCCCTTTGAGAAGTGACAAGGGAGGCATGGTAGACAGCACTCTACGTGAGCTTTGGAGGAAGACCGTGAAGTTCAAGCTGGATGGGACTTGTCGCTCTGAAGCTCTTACTGAGAGGACCCATGCTGCTATTTAATAAATATCTGAAGAAAGCTTTACTTTTTTAAAAGATTTTATTTTTCAGGAATTTCTACACCCAATGTGGGGCTTGAGATCAGCAGCCGCTGACTGAGCCAGCCAAGCGCCCCGGTATTTGAAGAATGCTTTAAATGAATGTTGTTTGCCCTTGGTGAAGTGAATTTGTCAAGTTTCAGTGTCATCATCTGTACACTTTAGGATGATAATAATATTCTCACAAAATTGTTCATACGTTCAAGGGTTAAAGTGCTGCTCCTGATGCCTGACTCAGAGTACGTGCTGGGGAAAAAAAGACAATTAACATTAAATCTAAATAGGGGCCATATGAATGCTAATAATTTCCCAAGGCTGCTGAGCTGTCCTGGGGCTTCACTAAGCCATCAGCTTTGGAAGTGATGGAATTCCAGACGACCGGGCAACAGTGAGACAATAAGAATGTTCCCCACCTTCCGGTCTGTTCTCCTGAATCCTTGTTACAAATCTCCAGCACTAACCATGTGTTTAGATTTGCAGTATTTGGATTCTTGGAAGCCTAAGGAAAAGGAGCGCGCGAATAACACTCACGAACGGCCAGAGAGAAGAAACAAAAAAACGAGTTCAGAATTTAGCCCTGGAGAAGCGGAATGACTCCAGAAACACTTACAATGCTAAATGGGACAGTTCATCAGAAAGCTCTAATTGTCAGAAATCTGTGCGTACTGAGTCGTAGACTGGCAAGATGTAAGATGTGGAACTTCAGGAAATGCAAGAAATAAATGATGAAAACACAACAGCAGTAAGAGGCTTTATATTAAGCAGCCTAGGATAGATGAGGAAGACATAGCAAAAATAGTATAATTAGGGGCACCTGGCTGGCTCAGTTGGAAGAGTATATGACTCTTAATCTTGAGGTTGTGAGTTCAAGCCCCACGTTGGGTGTAGAGATTACTAAATAATAATAACAATAATTTTTTTCTCTTATAATTATGAATATGTCTTTTAGTCAGTGACTATGGAACATTAAAAATTATTGACCCTCATATTAGTCCGCAAAGAAAAGTTCGGTAAATTCCAAAAAGTAGAACGGATACATGCCACCTTCCCTGACCATAGTGCAATCAACTTAGATTCTTTTTTTAATAGCTTGGGGAAAAAAACTTAAAAAAATATCTCTCTTAAACAACTCTTGCACCACTGTATCAATACACCAAAATTTGCAAGAAATCTAGAATAATAAGATTTAAAATTCCTCATAATGAAAACACTACATACCCAAGTACAGGGTATGGCTAAATGGGAACTCAGAGCAAAATTCACAGGTCAGGATACACTATACAAGATATCGTTGAGAAATTTCTAAACGACTAAATATACCAAAACCAAAATCAATAGACAAGTGATAAGCTGCGAGAAACACCTGCAGTACACAAAAGACGACAAAGGGTGCGATATTGTGATTTATAAGGAATTTGGTCATTCATTTCTCACAGGCATTTGGTCTTTGTCCACAGCTCCTGACTCACCGCTCCCCAAAGCCTTGGAATTTCCTAAGTGGGGGAAGTGATCAAGGTATCTTTTGTTATGTTAATAAGGGGCTTGGGAAAACACCTTAGGATGGGGGCTGGTTGCTGGGGGAACCAACAGGTGTTTTGAGGGCTGGAAATTTCAGCCTCTTCCCCCTCTCCCCCCGACTTCCGGGGAGGATGGAGGGGCTGGAGATTGAGCGCAAGCACCAACATCAGAGAATTAATCGAGCATACCTATGTAATGAAGCCTCCATAGAAACCTGAAAGGAGGGGGTTCGGGGAGCTTTCGGGTTGGTGAACACGTAGAAATTTGGGGAGGGTGGCGTGCTCAGAGAAGGCTTGGAAGCTCTGAGGCTTTCCCCCCATACCTCGCCCTATGTAGCTCTTCCATCCAGCTATTCCTGAGTTATGTGCTTCCATAATAAACCAGTGATCTAGAGAGTAAAATCCTTCTCTGAGTTTTGTGAGCCGCTCTTGCAAATTAATGGAACCCAAAGAAGAGATGGTGGGAACCTCCAATTTGTAGCTGGTTGTCCGAAGCACAGGTGATCCAGAACTTCTGACCAGAATCTGAAGTTGGGGGCGGGGGGGGGGGTGTCTCCTGGGACTGAGGCCTGAACCTGTGGACTCCGATGCTGTCTCTGGGTGGATAGTGGCAGGATTGACTATAAATTGTGGGACACTCAGCTGTTGTCCGGAGAACTGCCTGTTGGGTGCATGCAGTGGATTTGGGTCCAACACCCAAAAAGAATGAGCTGCCTTTGTTAATTCATAAATCAGTAAGACAAAAAGTGAATAGAAATGGACAAGAGATATGAATGGAAAGTTCACAAAACAGAAGGCGGAATAGCCAAAAACTGTGTGAAATATGCTCCATTTCATTCACAAGTGAAGAAACTCTAACCAATGCGATATTCTTTGCATTTGCCAGATTGATAAACAGTATGTTTCATAATACCCAGTGTAGACAACGGTAGGAGGGAATGTGGCGAGCACCGCAGGCAGAAGCACAGAGCTGAGCAAGTGTTTTGGAGGAAGTCTGACAATAGTTATCAAAGTTTTCAATTTATACACATTATGATCCAGGAATTCCATTGCTAGGAAGTTACTTTTTACATTTACTTAAAAAAAGTAGCTGTCTCTATATTTTTAATGGGAGAGCGAACGAAAAATATAGAAATAGCTGTTTTTTGAAAAGTCAATAAAGTGCTCATTTCAGCAGCACATATACTAAAATTGGAACAATACGGAGATTAGCACGGTGCCTGTGCAGGGATGACACACAAATTCGTGAAGCATTCCACAGATATCGTGAAAAAGAAAACCCAGGCCCAGAATGGCGCCACTTACGTTAAGGCCCCGTCAGTAAACCAAGAGTTCACGCCTAACGTGACTGCAGTTTCAGTCCCTCCAAAATGTCCTTTAAGAAACAGTCGACATGGGAATTTCCTGGTCAGCAATAGGGAATTCGCTGATAGACCTCTTCCGTTCCCCTAAGGAGGATGACCTTGCCTAAAACAATGGTTCTTTGCTAATAATTTCCTTTTCTCCACTCCCTCTCTGCCTTGAAAAACCTTTCCTTTTCTGTAGTCCTTTGGAGCTCCCCTCTACTTGTTAGACGGGATGCTGCCCGACTCACGAATCAATTAATAAAGCCAATTAGATCTTTAAAACGTACTCAGTTGAATTTTTGGTATTTAACAATATGAAAAAGTAATTAAAAAATTGAAAGTCGATTAAAAAGATAAAATGGCTTCTTATGGGATGATGGGGAAAGTTGAAGAAGGAAGAGACAGAAGGTAGATTTCTCGGAATATACCATACTGCTGTTGAGTTGGGACCATGTAAATATAATAATCGTATTATATAATTATATTCTATTTTAAAAGGCTTATCATACCCCAAAGCAAGGAAGTTATCGAACACTACTGCGGGTCGTGTCAACCAAGTTTAAAATGCCCCTGCCAGGGGCGCCTGGGTGGCTCAGTTGGTTAAGCCGCCGACTCTTGATTTCGGCTCAGGTCATGATCTCAGGGTCTGGGGATCAAGCCCCACGCGGGGCGCTGCACTCAGCACAGAGTCGGCTTGAGATTCTCTCTCTCCCTCTCCTTCTGACCCTCTCCTGGCTCATGCTCGCATGCTCTCTCTCTAAAATAAATAAATAAAATCTTTAAAAGAAATAAAAGTAAAAAAAACATAAAAGGCCCCCACTGGCCAAAGATGGGTTTGTCTGAGTACCAAAAAGAAAAGTAACCACGACGATTGAAATGTGTCAACCAGTCACGAGATCATGATACTTAAAAAATGTCGTTGGCCGCCTTTGGAGGGTGCTAGCGAGCCACCGTCTTAGTCTGAAAGCTGGTAAATAAAGAGAGAGAGAGAAAGCACCTAACTAGGTAATTGATGATATTAAAGAATTATTGTTTAATTGTTGAGATAGGACAATGATGTATGGCTAGCTTGTTCAAAACTCATTGCTTACGGCAACATCTTGAAATATCTATCGATAAGATGAAATGGTATCTGGGTTTGTTTCAAAGTAATCCAAGGGGTATGGAGAAGTGGGGTGAGGTATGGATGAAAGAAGGTTTTTTAAAAAGATTTTATTTATTTATTTATTTAAGAGAGAGCACGGGGTGGGGGAGCAGAGGGAGAGGCAAAGGGAGAGGCAGAGAATCTCAAGCAGACTCATGTGCCCAGTGCAGTGTCCCACACGGGGCTCAATCTCACCACCCCGAGATCATGACCTGAGCGCAAACCAAGAGTTAGACACTTAACCGACTGAGCCACCCAGGTGCCCCTGGATGAAAGGTCTTTTGTAAGTTCATAAATGTCGAAACTGGATAATGAATACATGGAGACCCCGTATATCATTCTTTATACTTTTCTGTATGTGTGAGTTTTTCCACAGTAGAAATATAGGGGCGTCTGGGTGGCTCAGTCCGTTAAGCTTCTGCCTTTGGCTCAGGTCATGGTCCCAGGGTGCTGGGATTGAGCCCCACGTCAGACTCCCTGCTCAGCAGAGAGCCTGCCTCTCCCTCAACCTCTGCTGCTCCCCCTGCTTGTGCTTTCTCTCTCTCTCTCTGACAAATAAACAAATAAAATCTAAAAAAAAAAAAAGAAATATCATTCTCTAAGGAGGCAAAGGCGTAAGCAGTGGTTTATACCTATATCGAGAGCCTGACTCGGGCCCACACTGCTAACTATGATGTCTTAAGTTGTTTGTTTTGTACAGAAAACAAAGAAGAGAGGAAAGTCATGAAGTTTTGCCTACCTAGGAAGAACCAAAACTGGTACAGAGAGAAGGAGACACTGAAGTAATGTCTTTCAAAAAAAAAAAAAAAAAAATGAGCAAGTTTCCTAGTCTGCAATTCCTAGCCAAAGGTGGAGTATGAGCAAATGCGTGGTGACCTAGAATTCCTTTTCTTCTTTGAAGATTTTATTTATTTATTTATTTATTTATTTATTTATTTATTTGAGAGAGAGAGAGAGAACAGGGGAGGAGCAGAGGGAGAGGGGCAAGCAGACTCCGTGCTGAGCACAGAACCTTGGGTGGGGATGGGGCTTGGGGTGGGGCTCATTCTCACAACCGTGAGATCATGACCTGAGCCAAAATCAAGAGTTGGACACTCAGCCAACTGAGCCACCCAGGCACCTGAGCATGGTGACTTAGAATTCTGTGTCATTTCTTGCAGAGCTGAAAGGAGTGTCTGGAGCCAGACAGCCTGGGTTCAAATCTCGATTCTGCCACTTACTGTGTGGCTCTGGGCAGGTTACACAACCTCTCTGTGCTTCAGTCTCTTCATCTGTAAAATGGGAATAATAGTAGCTACCTCCTGGGCTGTTGTGAGGATTAATGCATTAACATGTGCAAAGTATGTACAACACTGAGCGCCTGGCGCATTGTAGGCACTTGCTAAGTGCCGGTTATTGCGATTACGGGTCTTGGGGGTGTATCACGCAAGGAAGACGTGGTGGTGACGGATGAGGCAAGAGAAGTGGATAGGATTGTAGGTTACAGGAAGGAGTGCGGCTTTTTATTTGGCAGGAAGTCATTGAAGGTTTTTTAAAAAGATTTTATTTACTTATTTGAGAGAGAGAGAGTGAGCACAAGCAGGATGAGGGGCAGAGGGAGAACCAGAGTCCGCTGAGCAGGGAGACCGATGTGGGGCTCGATCCCCAGACTCTGGGATCATGATCTGGGCCGAAGGCAGCCGCTTCACCGACTGAGCCAGCCAGGCGCCTCACTGAAGGGTTTTAAGCAACGCGCTCAGCTAACACTGCCGATTGAGGACAGAGGCTTCATGTCTCGCAAGTGATTGCAGCATGAATTTTCCTACGCGTGCAATTAACTGCGCAATGCTTCAGGGCAAGCTGAGAACCTCTGATTGTGTTTATTAGAACCCTAATCATTCCAGAGACATACAAAATGCACTATTGCCCTAATCCGAGTCGGTCTTGGCTAGAAAAAGGAAAGCTAAACGTGGGCCGAGGTGCTATTTCCTTCACCGGAAGTAGGTGCCATGGGCTTGGGAAATGACTCAGAAGGGGTGACGTGACTCAGGATCCTAGAGCTGGGACATGTAAAACTTTATTAAGTCACATTTCGTGCAAGCTGTCTGCATACTGATTATATAACTGAAGTATGTTCCGAGTGTTCGAAGCCAGCTCTGATTAAGGGCACTGTGCTTCTAAAAGGCACAATTCCAGGGGCACCCGGTGGGCTCAGTCAGTGGAATGTGTGACCCCTGATCTCAGAGTCATGAGTTCGAGCCCCACATTGAGTGCAGAGATTACTTAAATAAATAATTATTTAAAAGAAAGAAAGAAAGAAAAAGAAACATTCCACAAGTCCAGAGAACAGCAAAAATGAACATTCTGTACCCATTGCCCAAGTCCAACCATTCTGTACTCATAGCCAATCGTATTTCATTTTATCCCACCTACTATGCACCCCTCAGATTATTTTGAAGCAAATTCCAGACATCATTTTATTTCATCTAGAATATGTCAGTATGTGTTCTTGAAAGATAAGGACTCTTGGGGCGCTGGGTGGCACAGCGGTTAAGCTCCTGCCTTCAGCTCAGGGCGTGATCCCGGCGTTATGGGATCGAGCCCCATATGAGGCTTCTCCGCTATGAGCCTGCTTCTCCCTCTCCCACTCCCCCTGCTTGTGTTCCCTCTCTCGCTGGCTGTCTCTATCTCTGTCGAATAAATAAATAAAATCTTTAAAAAAAAGAAAGAAAGAAAGAAAGATAAGGACTCTTTAGAAAATCTAACCTCAATACTGCTTTCTCAACTAAAAAATTAATAACAATTTGGGGTGCCTGGGTAGCTGAGTCGGTTAAGCCTCACGATCTCATGGGTCCTGGGATCGAGCCCCTGCTCAGCGTGGAGTCTGCTTCTCCTTCTCCCTCCACCCCTCCCCTTGCTCATGCTCTCTCTCTCTCTCACTCTTGCTTGCCCTCTCTCAAATAAATAAAACTTCAAAAAATTAATAATAATCTGTAAATATCATCAAATACACTCAGCCTTCACATTGCCCTGATTTTGTGTGTATATTAGAGAAGGCTTCACAAGGATGCTATGTACTAGGGCACCTGGGTGGCTCAGTCAGTTAAGCGTCTGTCTTCGGCTCAGGTCATGATCCCAGGGTTCTGGGATCTAGTCCCACATCGGGCTCCTCACTCATCCGGGAGCCTTCTTCTCCCTCTGCCTACTGCTCCCCCTGCTTGCGCACTTTCTCTCTTTCTCTCTCTCTGACAAATAAATGAAATCTTAAAAAAAAAAAAAAAGGATGCTGTGTACCTCCATAATTAGGCATGTAACTGTCGGTGATCGCTTTCTGTGATATCATCAATCACTGATGAGCAGCACCTGGGTCATTTATTCACAAGAGGTGACAAAAGGGAATGTTCTGATCAGTATCAAGAGTTGTTTCCCTGAGCACCCTCCCAAGGTAAACAATGAGCTATTCTTATTTAATGAGCTATTATCATTTATTCCTGACCTTGTGGATTTCATATTACGTTTTTAATTTTAATTCCAATATAGTTAACATGCAGTGTTATAGTAGTTTCAGGTGTACAATATAGTGATTCAATAATTCTATATATTTCTCAGTGTTCATCAAGGTAAGTGTACTCTCGATCCCCTTCACCTATTTTACCCATCCCCCCCACCCACCACCTCCCCTCTGGTAGCCGTCTGTTTGCTCTCTCTAGTTAATTAAGAATCTAACTTGTGGATTTTATTTTATTTTTTAATTTTTAATTATTTTTTAAAAGATTTTTTTTAAAGATTTTACTTATTTATGTGACAGAGAGACAGCCAGCGAGAGAGGGAACACAGCAGGGGAGTGGGAGAGGAAGAAGCAGGCTCCCAGTGGAGTAGCCCGATATGGGACTCGATCCCAGAACGCCGGGATCACGCCCTGAGCCGAAGGCAGACGCTTAACGACTCCGCTACCCAGGCGCCCCTATTTTTTAAAAGATTTTATTTACTTATTTGATAGCACAAGCAGGAAGAGCAGCAGGCAGAGGGAGAGGGAGGCTGAGCTGGGAGCCCCTGTGTGGGACTCGATCCGGGGACCCGGGGATCATGACCTGAGCCAAAGGCAGATGCTTAACCGACTGAACCACCCAGGTGCCCCTATTTAATTTTTTTAAAAGATTTTATTTTTAATCATGTCTACACCCAAGGTGGGGCTCGAACTTAGAACCCCCGAGATCAAGCATCACAGCTCTACCGACTGAGCCAGCCAGGCGCCCCTAACTTGTGAATTTCAAATACGTTTATAATTAATGTGTTTCAATCCATCGCAATCATAACGCTCGTGGACGCTCCAATTGTCCATCCACCATCAGTGGGATCTTCTTCAACTTGGCTCCTGGATGCTTTTTCAGAACTTCCGAATTTTCTGCTCCAACAAAGCGTTCCTTTGTTTCTGGTATTGCTGGTTCCTCCGGTTCGCCCACAGGGCTTGAGGCTTTGTCAGACTTTCCTCTTGGTGACAGTGTTGCTCCAGAAATGCCAAGAAGCCCGCCATCTCTCACCCCACCCCCATCCACACGCGGCCTCTGCTCCCGCCCTTCAGGCCTGAAAAAAGTGCTGGAAAGCCTCGGGAAAGGAGGCAAGCTGCTGCCAGCTCTGCAGGAAACCTGCTGGCTGCTGCCGCTCCTGCCTTCTTTGACGCTGGAATCAATCTGAGATCTAAATGGCAAACTCTCATCAGACATCATTTCTAGAATTCCATTTCTACTCATCCTAGGCTTTGTCAGCCCGCCCTCGTTGACTCCATCTTAGATCCCCGCAAAGTTACCATGGTGCCAAGAAGTGCTGGAAACTCAAGGCCTGGAGGAAAGAAAGCAGCCCCAGCCACCTCGCCCGGGGGGCCGGGGCGGGGGAGGACTCACACACCTTCCAGGCCCCGGGGTGTCCGCCTCCAGGTGCGGATCCAGGCCCCGAAGCCCGGGGGTTCTCAGCGTGCGCTGGGTAGCTCAGCAGCACCTGCATCGCTGGGAACTTACTAGAAATGCAAATTCTCAGACCCCAACCCAGACCCACTGAATGGGAAACTGGGGAGCCTGTGTGGAAGCCAGCCCTCCAGTGGATTCCGAGAATCACTGCAGCAGGCCAGGTGTGCTCCGTGGGAAGCAGCTCTCCCGGGCAAGTCTTCGGAGGACGGGTTGGTCAGTGTGCACCATACACGGCTCAGGGGACGCGCCGGGCGCTTCACGC
Source organism: Ursus maritimus (assembly GCF_017311325.1). Taxonomy (NCBI): domain Eukaryota; kingdom Metazoa; phylum Chordata; class Mammalia; order Carnivora; family Ursidae; genus Ursus; species Ursus maritimus. Next base: position 82,994,434 of record NW_024423319.1, on the reverse strand, counting down.
GGCGGCGAAGGACAGTTTGGTCTTGTGGTTTTGTCACTGCTATTGGAGCCGGAACCCTTTCTCATGCCATTGAATAGCCTTCCATTGCCTCCCATTTCCTTTACTTTCATTTCAGAAAGAGTGTTAAGTATTATCGTTGGAAAAGTCCACTCCCCGAGCGCCTGGCCGGCTCCGTCCGCCGAGCCTGCGACTCTTGCGCTCCGCCCCGAGTTCGAGCCCCACGCTCGGGGTAGAGATTACTTTTTTAAAAAGAGAGTCCGTGCTGCTCAGCAGTTTTACAGAAAAAAAGAAGCTATAGCGGACCTATTTCTACATTTCCATGTTTATATTTACATAAATGGTTTTATAAAATTGGATTCACTCCTACATATTATTTTAAAATTTTATTTATTTATTATTGAAGTGTTTTATTGGTTTCAGCTGTACAACATAGTCATTCAATAATTCTATACGTGACTCCGTGTTCATCGGGGTAAGTGCGGTCACCATCTGTCACCAAACATTATTACAGTATCATTGACTCTATTCCCTATGCAGTACTTTTCATTTCCCTGACTTATTTATTTTGTAACTGGAAGTTTGTACCTCTTGATCCCCCCTTATCTATTTGTACATATCATTTCGGATGGTACTTTTTCATTTCTGTTTGTACTGTTGCACAATACGCAGTTTCCCAGTAACTATAACTCGAGAAGGCGTGTTTTACAATTTCAAAATAAAAATGTAGTAATCACAGTGAAAAAATCAGAAAATATTTCAAATCTCAACTTTCTAGAAATATATCCTGTATCATTGGCTTGAGCTGCATAATTTCAGACCCTATTTACATACAGTCTGTCAATTATATCTAATATATATGAGCAGGGATACAAAATGCCCAGGGTTCATCAGTACAATCCGTATAATACTCATCGCTCGTCTTGTAAGATGTATTTGAGTACATATGTAAACATATTTATAAACAATACACATTTTTCTTTTATACAATTAAGACCATGTCACATACAGTGTTCATGCCCCCAATTCTCATTTATCCCCATGCCCCATATTACGACAATGTCCCTTACAGTTGTTCTCAAAGTGCCTGCTCTTTATTTTTTATAGATTAAAAAATAGTGTTTATTCTAATTGGAAATTCAACGCATTCATTTACAAAGTTCAGAAAAGTTAGAAATGATTCAATAAGCAAATAATTTACACGTTTAAAAATTTTAGGTGCAAGGGGCG
>NW_024423319.1:82991895-82993202 GCF_017311325.1 Ursus maritimus | reverse complement strand
TACCTGGCGGGCTCAGTCAGTGGAGCGTGTGACTCTCGATCTCAGGGTTGTGAGTTCGAGCCCCCCTTTTGGGAGTAGAGAGTACTTAAAAATAAAATCGTTAGGGGCGCCTGGGTGGCTCAGTCAGTTAAGCGACCAACTCTTGATTTCAGCTCAGGTCAGATCTCGGGGTTGTGAGATTGAGCCCCGTGTTGGGCTCCATGCTCAGTGGAAGTCTCCTTGAGATTCTGTCCTTCTGCCCCTCCCCCCATTCTCTAAAATAAGTAAATAAATCTTGAAAATAAAATAAAATCTTTTTACACTTTTAAAAAAAGATTTTCTTTATTTGTCAGAGAGCTAGAGAGCGAGAGCACAAGCAGGAGGAACCGCAGGCAGAGGGAGAAGCAGGATCCCTGCTGAGCCGGGAGCCCAGCTCGGGACTCAATCCCAGGACCCTGGGACCGTGACCCCAGCTGAAGGCAGGTGCTCAATGACTGCGCCACCCAGGTGTCCCCCTTTTTTTTTTTTTAACTTTTTAAAGATTTTATTTTATTCACTTATTTGAGAAAAACAGAACACAAGCAGGGGAGGAGCAGAGGGAGAGAGAGAAGCAGGCTCCCTGCTGAGCAGGGAGTCCCATGCGGGGCTAGATCCCAGGACCCCGGGATCATGACCTGAACTGAAAGCAGGTGCTTAACCTACAGAGCCACCCAGGGGCCCCTAAAATAAAATCTTTAAAAAATAAATTCATAGGGGCACCTGGCGGGCTCAGTCGGTGGAGCGCATGACTCTGGATCTCAGGGTTATGAGTTCAAGCCCCATGTTGGACGTGGAACCTACTTAAAAAAAAAACAAAATAAAATATGAAATAAAATTTGTAGGTTCATTTCGGTTTAGGCTTTTATAATATTTGTATTTCACATAAAAAGTGGAATTATTTTCTACAGTTTTATAGACTATTTCTCCATCACGTTATGATCATTACTCGTAAGCTTGTATTCCCAAAATTATCCAAAAAATAAAGGCCTAAGCAGGCTAATCCTATTCGTCAGACCTAATGACTATTTAACTTAATCAGCAGCCATGATTTAATTTAATTAGTAGTATAACCCCTAATTTTTATCTATCCATATATAGCTATAAATATTTTTACAACAAAATAGCAATCTATGAGTACATTTGTTTCACTCCCTGGATTGATTTAGGGGTTATTATTCCTTTTTTTCTTTTAATGGCTTGGAAGTTATATTTCTTATTCCTATTATTTTAATCTTTATATAGAAGCCTTTTCAAACTTAAACCTACCTACATTTTCTTTTTTTTTTTTT
>NW_024423319.1:82991215-82991885 GCF_017311325.1 Ursus maritimus | reverse complement strand
TTTAAAAGATTTTCTGGGGTGCTTGGGTGGCTCAGTCATTAGGCGTCTGCCTTTGGCTGGGGTCATAATCCCAGGGTCTTGGGATCCAGCCCTGCATCGGGGCTCCCTGCTCAGCGGGGAGCCTGCTTCTCCCTCTCCCACTCCCCCTGCTTGTGTTCCCTCTCACTGTCTCTCTCTCTGTCTGTCAAATAAATAAATAAATAAAATCTTTAAAAGAAAGATTTTTCTTTATTTTATTTTATTATTATTTCTTTCTTTCTTTCTTTCTTTCTTTCTTTCTTTCTTTTTTTTTTTACAGATTTTTATTTGTCAGAGAGAGAGAGAGCATGCGAGCGCAAGCAGGGGGAGCTGCAGGCAGAGGGAGAAGCAGGCTCCCCGCTGCACAAGGAACCCGACGGATGTAGGACTCTATCTCTGGACCCTGGGATTGTGACCTGAGCCCAAGGCAGAGCCCTAGGCGCCCCATCTGCCTTTTTTTTTTTTTAAGTAATCTCTACACCCGCCTTTTGGCTGGAATCGGCATCTTCCAGAAATTCGCAAAATGATCAACACAAAGGGAAAGTGGAGAAAAGTTCTCTCGCTTACACGCGCTCTCTCTGTCTCTCTCTCTGTCAAATAAATAAATAAAATCTTAAAAAAAAAAGACCTCAAGACTGTTAAAAAAAAAAAA
>NW_024423319.1:82981548-82991205 GCF_017311325.1 Ursus maritimus | reverse complement strand
AAAAAAAAAAAAGTCATCTCTACACCCAACGTGGGGCTTGAACTCACAACCCCAAAATAAAGAGATGCGTGCTCTTCCAACTGCGGCAGCCGGGAACCCCTACGATATATTTTTTTAGCATTTCTTTTTTTTAAATGTGTTATTTATTTATTTGTCAGAGAGAGAGAGAACATAAGCAGGGGGATCAGCAGACAGAGGGAGAAGCAGGCTCCCTGCTGAGCAGGGAGCCCAGCACGGGGCCAATCCCAAGACCCCAAGATCATGCCCCGGACCTAAGGCAGACACCCAACCTGCTGAGCCACCCAGGAGCCCCTGTTGCCGGCTTTTTTTTTTCTTGCAATGTATTTATTTGTAAGTAAGTAATCTCTACACCCAACATGGGACCTGAGCTCAGGATCCTGAGATCAAGCATCTGCAAGGTCCACCGACGGAGCAAGCCAGGTGCCCCATTTCCTGCCTTTTTTTCCCCAGTAAACTAAACTTTTATTTTTCTTTTCTTTGTTTAAAATAATTTTTATTGTTATGTTAGTCACCATACAGTACATCCCCAGTTTTTGATGCAATGTTCCATGATTCATTATTTGCGTATAACACCCAGTGCACCATGCAATACGTGCCCTCCTTAATACCCAACACTGGCCTAGCCCATTCCCCCACCTCCCTCCCCTCTGAAGCCCTCAGTTTGTTTCCCAGAGTCCATAGTCTCTCATGCTTCATTCCCCCTTCTGTTTACCCCCTTCATTCTTTCCTTCCATCTCCTACCGATCTTCCTAGTTCTTTTTTTTTTAAAGATTTTATTTATTTATTTATTCGACAGAGATAGAGACAGCCAGCGAGAGGGAACACAAGCAGGGGGAGTGGGAGAGGAAGAAGCAGGCTCCCAGCGGAGGAGCCTGATGTGGGGCTCGATCCCAGAACGCCGGGATCACGCCCTGAGCCGAAGGCAGACGCTTAATGACTGCACCACCCAGGCGCCCCGGTATCGCTGTACTTTAAAAAGAACAGATTCATCAGCATCACAGGACACTCTTGAATCCTTATTATTTGTCTGATCGTAACTAATATTTTGTCTTCACTCTTGAAGGTTAACTGGGCAGTGATATAGACCTAGGTTTTTTGAAGAAACTACTCCAGTCAGTCACGTGAGAAATGTTTATTGAGTGTCTACTATGTGCCTGGCCCTGTTCTAGGGACTGTACACATAGAAGGAGAAACAGCTCTTGTATTCTGCATTCAGCTGAATGAGAAATGAGATACCACTTTGATCCGTATTCTTACAAATTTAATCTCTTTTTTTTCTCTTAGCCTTTTCAGGATTTTCTTTTGATCCTTGTACTCTTGAAGTTTCACTGCTATTTCTACAGCTTGGAGGAAGCATCGAGCTAAGTGGACTAGAAATGTCAGGACTGCCAGAGCAGAGAGTAGAGGAAGGGTCAGAGATGAGGGCCCGCTGCACTGAGTCTATGATGTGGGTCTGGGAAATCCCCGCAAAAACCCACTGATGCCGCGCAGGGGATCCTCTGTTCACCAAAGTGATAAGGAATGCCATGGTGACGGGCCCCCGTATCACTGACGGGAGGGTGGTGGCGCTCCTCTGTCAGCCATCGCAGGCGGGCGCCAGTCAGGGAAGGAGGTGGATGGTGGGGCTGCATGAGGAGTGAGGGGGACAAGAAGGGCCTTGGGATCAGCCTGGGGTGCCCCACCCATCATTCAGGTCGCCCAACACGAAGGTCCATGGGGGGTTCAAGATCAACAAAAACATCTACTCTCTCTTTTGTTTTTTAAGATTTTACTTATTTATTTGTGAGAGAGAGAGAGCACAAGCAGGCAGAGAGGCAGAGGGAGAGGGAGAAGTAGGCTCCCCGCTGAGCAGGGACCCCCCCCCCCCATGTGGGGACTTGATCCCAGGACGCTGAGATCATGACCTGAGCTGAAGGCAGACACTTAACTGACCGAGCCACCCAGGCGCCCCTATACTAGCTCTTTTTAAATACACCCTGCCCCCCACCCCTACCGGCTATAAACCACTGATGAGTTCCTTTCATTTGTTTTGTCCATTCAAGAATGTCACATAAATGGAATCATAAAGCATGTGACCTTTTCAGACAGGTTTCTTTCATTCCCCATAATGACATGAGGATTTATCCAAGTTGTGTCAATACTTTGGAGTAATATTCCATTATCTGGATGTAACATACCACAGTGTGCTTATCCATTTATATATTCATGGCTAGTTGGATTACTTCCAGCTTTGGGAAACTATGATTAGAGCTGCTATAAATATTCACGTACAGGTTTTTGTGTGAAGAAGTTTTCATTTCTCTAGGGTAAACACCCAGGAGTGAAATTACTGGGTCACAAGGTAAGTATATGTTTAACCTCACAAGGAACTGCAAACCATTTTCCAGGGCAGCTGTGCCATTTTGCTTTCCTACCTGCAGTGTACCAGCAATCCAGTTTCTCCACATCCTCGCCAGCATTTGATGTTGTCAGTATTATTTATTTTAGTTGTTTTAAACATGTACATATCTCACCATGGTGAGAATCTGCATTTTCCTAATGGCTACTGATGTTGAACATCTTTTTATCTTTTTTTTAAGATTTTATTTATTTATTTGACAGAGAGAGACAGCCAGCGAGAGAGGGAACACAAGCAGGGGGAGTGCGAGAGGAAGAAGCAGGCTCATAGCGGAGGAGCCTGATGTGGGGCTCGATCCCAGAACGCCGGGATCACGCCCTGAGCCAAAGGCAGACGCTTAATGACTGCGCCGCCCAGGCGCCCCTTATCTTTTTTTTTTTTAAAGTAGGCTTCACGCCTAACATGGGGCTCAGACTCACCAACTGAGCCACCCAAGCAGCCCTATGTTGACCATCTTTTTATGAGCTTGTTTGCCATCCTCATAAACCTTTTGGTGACAAATCTATTCAAATCTTTTCCCCATTAAAAAAAATTAGGCTTAAAAATATTTTTAAAATTTAAAAATTAGGCTTGCTTCCTAATTGTTGAGTTTCAAGAGTCCTTTGCAAATTCTGGAATCGAGTTCCTTGTAAATGTGATTTGCAAATATTTCCTCCCAGTCTGTATTTTGTCTTTCCATTCTTTTAATAGTATCTCTCACAGAGCAAAAGTTTTAATTTTGATGAAGTCCAGTTTACACTTCTTTTTTCTGTTGTGGATCGTCTGTTTTGTGTCCTAAAAGCTCTCCACCTAATTCCTGGTTACAAAGATTTTCTCCCATGTCTTCTTATTTTAAGATTTTATTTATTTATTTGAGAGAGAGAGAGAGGGAAGGAGAGAGTGCAAGCTGGGGGAGCGGGAGAGGGAGAGGGGGAAGCAGACACCTTGCTGAACAGGGAGCCCAATGCGGGACTCGATCCCAGGACCCCGGGATCATGACCTGAGGTGAAGGCAGACACTTAACCGACTGAGCCCCCCAGGTGCCCTTCCAGGTCTTCTTTTAAAAGTTTGATTGTTTCATGATTTTTTTTTTTTTGAGAGAGAGAGAGAGAGAGTGTGTGTGAGCCAGTGCATGAAGGGGGGGCAGAAGGAGAAGGAGAGAGAATCCCGACATGGGACTCGCCTTCAGGACTGTGAGATCGTGACCTGGGTGGAAATCAGGAGTTGGAGGGTACCAGACTGAGCCTCACAGGCGCCCCAGTTGTGTTATGTCTGACATCTAGATCTGTCACCCATCCGTGTTCCATTAATTTTTGTATAAAATGTGAGGTTTCCATTGAGGTTGATTTTTTGCATATGGATGAGCAATTGTTCCAATGCTTTTTTAAAAAAATAATTACAGAGGGTTTTTTTTTTAATTCCAGTATAGTTACCATACAGTGCTCTATTAGTTTCCGGCGTGCAATATAGTGATTCAACACTTCCGTACAACACCCAGTGCTCACCACAACCAGTGCGCTCCTAATCCCCATCACCTGTCTCACCCACCCACCCCCTCTGGTGACCAGCCCTTTGTTCTCTATAGTTAAGAATCTTGTTTCTTGGTTTCTCTCTCTTTGCCCTTTGCTCATTTGTTTGTTTTTTAAATTCCACATGAGTGAAGTCATATGGTATTTGTCTTTCACTGACTGACTTACTTCACTTAGCATAATATTCTCTAGCTCCATCCCTGTCCTTGCAAATGGCAAGATTTCATTCTTTCTTATGGCTGAATTATATATATATATATATATATATATTTATGCCATTTATAGTTTCTCTACATCCTTGCCAATACTTACTGTCTCTTGTGGTTTTGGTTTTAGCCATTCTGACAGGGGTGAGGTGGTAGCTCTTTGAGGTTTTGAGTTGCATTTCCCCGATAATGAGTGATGTTGAGCATCTTTTCATGTGTCTGTTGGCCATCTGTGTGTCTTCTTTGGAGAAATGTCTGTTCATGTCTTCTGCCCATTTTTTAAATTGGATTATTTGGTTTTGGGGTGTTGAGTTGTATCAGTTCTTTATATGTTTCGGATCCAGACACTTTATTGGGTATGTCATCTGCAAATATCGTCTCCCATTCCATAGGCCGCCTTTTAGTTTTGTCGATTGTTTCTTTCACTGTGCACAAGCAATCGTCCCAACACTTTGTTGAAAAGACTCCCCTGCCTCCATTGAATTTCTTTGGCAGCTTTGTCAAAAATCAAATGTCGGTATTTGTGTGAGTCTATTTCTGAGCCCTTCTGTTCCATTGATCTATGTGTCTGTTCCTTTGCCAGTGCAGCACTGTTTTGGGTACTGTAGTTTTGGTTTGTTTTTTTAAGTAGGCTCCATGCCCAAAGTGGGCTTGAACTCATGACCCTGAGATCAAGATGGCGTGCTCTACCGACTGAGCCAGCCAGGCACCCCTTGCGTACTATCGTTTTACCATAATTTAAAAAATTGAATAGTGTGATTCCTCCAACTTTATTCTTGCTTTTCAAAATGCCTTTAGCTACTCTAATTCCTTTATCCATTATATGAATTTTGGAATCAGTTTGTGTATAATTACATAAACTCCTACTGGGATTTTGATTGGTATTGCATTAAATATTTAGAGCAATTTGGGGGAAACTGGCATCTTTCTTGTGTTGAGTCTTCCAGTCACTGAACACAATGTGCCTCTTCATTCATTGAGCTGTTGTTGATTTCTTTCGGCAACATTTTGTAATTTACAGCACGCAGTCCCAGTACACGCTTTATTAGGTTTATAACGAAGTATTTCATTTTTGTTGGAGCCGTTGTACATTTCCTTGTATTTTTTAAAAGATTTGGTTTACTTATTTGAGAGAGAGAAACAGAGTGAGAGAGAGAGATCATGAGCAGGGGGAAAGGGTAGAGGGAGAAGCAGACTCCCTACTGAGCAGGGAGCCGGATGCGGGGCTTGATCTCAGGACTCCGGGATCATGACCTGAGCCGAAGGCAGTTGCTTAACGACTGAGCCCCCCAGGCGCCCATTGTACATGGTTTCCAATTCTACATTTCCAAGTCTACATTGGTTTCCAATGCGATTGAATTTTGTTTGTTGACCTTGTACACTGCGACCATGCTAAACTTACTCATGAGTTCTAGGAGGGTTTTTTTGTTTGTTTTTGTTTTGTAGATTCCTTGAGGTTTTCTGCATAGACAATCTTGTCGTGTGTGAATAGAAGCAGTTTAATTTCTTCCTTTCCAATCTGTATGCCTTTTATCTTTTTTTTTTTTTGTAAGCTCTGTGCCCAACGTGGGGCTGGAACACTCAGAACCCCAAGATCAAGAGTCACTCGCATGCTCCACCGACTTCTAAGCACCCCCTAAATTTTTTTTTTTTTAGAGAGAGGGCAGGGAGGGGCAGAGGGAGAGGGAAAGAGAGAATCTTAAGCACGCTCCATGCCCAGGCGTGGGGCTCGCTCAAAACCCTGAGATCATGACCTGAGCCAAAATCAAGGATTGGATGCTTAACTGAAGGAGCCAGCCAGGCGCCCAAGGTCTTTGTTTTCCCAAGAAGTTCCTGAATGGTCCTTGCTTGCTTCTGATCTGAATATGACTTAAGAAGGAAACAAGACAGCACCAAGCCGTTTCTTTTCTATGCTCCAATTCAGTGTCACTAAAGATCAGATGATTTGGAGAAAAATTAATTTGTGCAAAACATAACTGAGGAAGGTTTAGTTAAAGTATGGGCTTTCTTTTTTAAAGAAAAATTTATTTATTTATTTATTTATTTATTTATTTGAGAGAGAGGGAAAGAGCAGGAGCCGGAGGGGCAGAGGGAGAGCGAGAGAGAATCTCAAGCAGACTCTGTGCTGAGTGCAAAGCCTGGCACAGGGCTCAGTCCCACGACCCCAAGATCACGACCTGAGCCAAAACCAAGAGACGGAAGCCCAACCGACTACACCACCCAGGCGCCCCTAAAGGCTTTATTTCAGCACACCCGGTTGACAAACATAAAATTCATAATGCAAGTAACATCCAGAGGCCTCAGAGCATCTGATGGTTAGAGAACAAACCTAGTTGTGGTAGATCGTAGAACTGGCCCTAATTCCCCGCTCTTCCCTGTATCCGCACCCCTGTGCACTGTGACTTCATCGCTTCTCCCATCAAGAGATGGATCAACTTCTTCACCCTTTGAATCTCTGCTGGCCTTGGACTTGCTTTGGCCTATGGGACAGTAGCAATGTGATGTAAGCAGCGGCTTGAGACGTGCTTACATATGCTGCTCTTGGGAACGCTAAGCCTAGGCTAGACTGCTAGAGCAGAGTTGAGCCAGGCCAACAGAGGCCCCTCTCAGACTTACCAGCCTGCCATCCGCCAGATATGTGAGCCAGGCCATCCTCTACCCTCCAGCCCCAACTGAGCTGGCCCATACCCAAACCACCCCGCTAACCCACAGAATCATGAGAAATAATTTAAGGCTTATTGTTTTAAGTCACTAAGTTTGGGGACTGTTTGTTATACAGCAAAAGCCAGCTAATAGACAATTCTCAGAGTGATTTATATAGCACCAACATAAAAATGGAAAAAGATATTTTTAAGTAACCCCTTGCCGTCATTCAAGCATCATCAAAAAATATCTTTGCAGAGAGCTTCTTTCTGGAAGTGAAGGAAACGTTTATTTCATTGGTTTCAGGAACAAGGCAAAGATGTCTGTTCTTGCCATTTCTATTCAATACTGTAATGGAGGTTCCAGGCAGTGCAATCAACCAAAAAAAAAAAATTATATATATATATATATATATATATATATATATATATGGAGTGAGGATTAAAAGTACGCACACTGAAAAGGAAGAAGTAAAACTGTCTTTATTCACAAACATCATGATCCTATATGTAGAAAATCCTACCCTAAGGAATCCATTAAAAAATCACTACTAGAACTAGTGAGTTTAGCCAGGTGTCAGGATACAAGATGAACAAACAAAATCAATTGCTGTTCTATATACTATAGCGAACAATCCAAAAGTAAAATTAAGGGGCACCTGGGTGGCTCAGTCCGTTAAGTATCTGCCTTTGGCTCAGGTCATGATCCCGGAGTCCCAGGACCAAGTGGGGAGTCTGCTTCTCCCTCTCCCTCTGCCTCCTCCCTGCTTGTGCTCTCTCTCTCTTTCTCTGACAAATTAATAAATAAAATATTTTTAAAAAGTAAAATTAAGAAAACACTTGCATTGACAATTGTATCCAAAAGAATAAAATCCTTAGGAATACATTTAACAAAAGAAACCCATGATTTGTGCACTAAAAACTTAAAACATTGCTGAAAGAAATTAAGGATCTCAAAAAAATGGAGAAGCCATTTATGTTAACAGGAAAGACTCAATATTGTTAAGATGGCAATTCTCCCAAAATTGATCTACAGATCCAAAGAAATCCCTAAGAAAATCCCAGAAGGCTTTGTTGTAGAAATTGACAAGCTAAACCGTAAATTTATATGGAAGTGCAAAAGACCTAGAATAACCAAAACAACTTTGAAAGAGAACAAGGCTGGAGAACGTCTACTACCCAATTTCAAAACTTTCCAGAAATCTACAGTAATCAAGACAGGGTGTTATTGGTAGATAGGCATATAGATTGAGAGAATAGAATTGAGAGTCTAGAAATAACCCCTACATTTATGGCTAACTGATTTTGACAAAGGTACTATGAGAATTCAGTTATGGAAGAGACAGTCTTTTCAACAAATGGTGCCAGGCCAATTGGCGATCCATATGCGAAAAGTCAACTTACACTGTTAGCTCACACCATACAGAAAAACTAACTCAAATGGCTCATACACCTATTTATAAACCTATAATGTTTAGAAGAAAGCATAGAAGAAAATCTTTGCAACCTTGAGGCAAAGAGTTCATTAAAAAGACATCAAAAAGAGCGCCTGGGTGGTTCCGTTGGTTAAACGTCTGCCTTCGGCTCAGGCTGGGATGAGTCCCGCATGGAGTCCTGCATCATATTGAGTCCCACATGGGGCTCATTACTTGGCGGGAAGCATGCTTCTCCCTCTGCCCCTCCCCGTTTTCGTGCTCTCTCTCTCTCTCTCTCTCTCTCTCTCTCTCAAAAATAAATAAATAAAATCTTAAAGAAAAAAAGACATCAAAAAGAAGGGCACCTGGTGGGCTCAGTCGGAAGAGCATGTGACTCTTGATCTCAGGGTTGTGAGTTCGAACCATGTTGGGTGTAGAGATTACTAAAAAATATAAATAGAAACTTTTAAAAAAAGACACCAGAGGCGCCTGTGTGGCTTAGTCGGGTTAAAGGTCTGCATTTGGCTCAGGTTATGATCTTGGGGTCCTGGGATTGAGCACCACAATGAGCCCCCCATTAGGCTCCCTGCTTGGTGGGGAGTCGGCTTCTCCCTCTGGCCCTCCCCTCACTTGTGCTTGCTTGCTCTCTCTCTCTCTCTCAAATAAATAAAATCTTTAAAAAAGAAGACACCAAAAAAAACCATTAAAAGAAAAAAAAGTTGATAAATTGGACTTCATTAAAATTTGAAGTGTTTGCACTTCAAAAGACACCACTAAGAAAATGAAATTAGGGGCTCAAGTCAGTAGAGCAAGTGACTTTTTTAAAAAACAATTTAAAAAAATATTTTATTTATTTATTTGTCAGAGAGAGAGTGCACAAGCAGGGGGGCAGCAGGCAGAGGGAGAAGCAGGCTCCCCGCTGAGTAAGGGCCCCGATGTGGGACTCGATCCCAGGACCCTGGGATCATGACCTGAGTCGAAGGCAGACGCTTCACCGACTGAGCCACCCAGGAGCCCTTATATGCCGATATTCATAGCAGCATTATTCATGAGAACAAAAATCCAGAAACTATCCATATGTCCATTACTGATGAATGGATAAGCCAGATGTGGTGTCTCCGATACACAACGGATTGCTATCAGCAATAGAAAGGAACAGAACACTGACAACACGGATGGACCTCAACAACATTACACTGGGTGCAAGAAGCTAGATACAAAGTTCCATACGTTGTAAGATTCCATTTATATGAAATGTCCATAAAAGGCAGAATCATAGGGTCGCCTGGGTGGTTCAGTCAGTCTGCCTTCGGGATGGAGCCCCTCGCTGGGCTCCTTGCTCAGTGCGGAGTCTGCTCTTCCCTCTGTCTGCTGCTCCCCCTGCCTGTGCTCCCTCTCTCTCTTTCTAGTGCTCTCTCTCTCTCTCCCTCTCTCTCTCAAATAAACAAAAAATCTTTAAAAAAAGGG
>NW_024423319.1:82978864-82981538 GCF_017311325.1 Ursus maritimus | reverse complement strand
CTGCTTCTCCCTCTCCCTCTGCCTCCTCCCTGCTTGTGCTCTCTCTCTCTTTCTCTGACAAATTAATAAATAAAATATTTTTAAAAAGTAAAATTAAGAAAACACTTGCATTGACAATTGTATCCAAAAGAATAAAATCCTTAGGAATACATTTAACAAAAGAAACCCATGATTTGTGCACTAAAAACTTAAAACATTGCTGAAAGAAATTAAGGATCTCAAAAAAATGGAGAAGCCATTTATGTTAACAGGAAAGACTCAATATTGTTAAGATGGCAATTCTCCCAAAATTGATCTACAGATCCAAAGAAATCCCTAAGAAAATCCCAGAAGGCTTTGTTGTAGAAATTGACAAGCTAAACCGTAAATTTATATGGAAGTGCAAAAGACCTAGAATAACCAAAACAACTTTGAAAGAGAACAAGGCTGGAGAACGTCTACTACCCAATTTCAAAACTTTCCAGAAATCTACAGTAATCAAGACAGGGTGTTATTGGTAGATAGGCATATAGATTGAGAGAATAGAATTGAGAGTCTAGAAATAACCCCTACATTTATGGCTAACTGATTTTGACAAAGGTACTATGAGAATTCAGTTATGGAAGAGACAGTCTTTTCAACAAATGGTGCCAGGCCAATTGGCGATCCATATGCGAAAAGTCAACTTACACTGTTAGCTCACACCATACAGAAAAACTAACTCAAATGGCTCATACACCTATTTATAAACCTATAATGTTTAGAAGAAAGCATAGAAGAAAATCTTTGCAACCTTGAGGCAAAGAGTTCATTAAAAAGACATCAAAAAGAGCGCCTGGGTGGTTCCGTTGGTTAAACGTCTGCCTTCGGCTCAGGCTGGGATGAGTCCCGCATGGAGTCCTGCATCATATTGAGTCCCACATGGGGCTCATTACTTGGCGGGAAGCATGCTTCTCCCTCTGCCCCTCCCCGTTTTCGTGCTCTCTCTCTCTCTCTCTCTCTCTCTCTCTCTCAAAAATAAATAAATAAAATCTTAAAGAAAAAAAGACATCAAAAAGAAGGGCACCTGGTGGGCTCAGTCGGAAGAGCATGTGACTCTTGATCTCAGGGTTGTGAGTTCGAACCATGTTGGGTGTAGAGATTACTAAAAAATATAAATAGAAACTTTTAAAAAAAGACACCAGAGGCGCCTGTGTGGCTTAGTCGGGTTAAAGGTCTGCATTTGGCTCAGGTTATGATCTTGGGGTCCTGGGATTGAGCACCACAATGAGCCCCCCATTAGGCTCCCTGCTTGGTGGGGAGTCGGCTTCTCCCTCTGGCCCTCCCCTCACTTGTGCTTGCTTGCTCTCTCTCTCTCTCTCAAATAAATAAAATCTTTAAAAAAGAAGACACCAAAAAAAACCATTAAAAGAAAAAAAAGTTGATAAATTGGACTTCATTAAAATTTGAAGTGTTTGCACTTCAAAAGACACCACTAAGAAAATGAAATTAGGGGCTCAAGTCAGTAGAGCAAGTGACTTTTTTAAAAAACAATTTAAAAAAATATTTTATTTATTTATTTGTCAGAGAGAGAGTGCACAAGCAGGGGGGCAGCAGGCAGAGGGAGAAGCAGGCTCCCCGCTGAGTAAGGGCCCCGATGTGGGACTCGATCCCAGGACCCTGGGATCATGACCTGAGTCGAAGGCAGACGCTTCACCGACTGAGCCACCCAGGAGCCCTTATATGCCGATATTCATAGCAGCATTATTCATGAGAACAAAAATCCAGAAACTATCCATATGTCCATTACTGATGAATGGATAAGCCAGATGTGGTGTCTCCGATACACAACGGATTGCTATCAGCAATAGAAAGGAACAGAACACTGACAACACGGATGGACCTCAACAACATTACACTGGGTGCAAGAAGCTAGATACAAAGTTCCATACGTTGTAAGATTCCATTTATATGAAATGTCCATAAAAGGCAGAATCATAGGGTCGCCTGGGTGGTTCAGTCAGTCTGCCTTCGGGATGGAGCCCCTCGCTGGGCTCCTTGCTCAGTGCGGAGTCTGCTCTTCCCTCTGTCTGCTGCTCCCCCTGCCTGTGCTCCCTCTCTCTCTTTCTAGTGCTCTCTCTCTCTCTCCCTCTCTCTCTCAAATAAACAAAAAATCTTTAAAAAAAGGGTAAATCCATAGAGACAGAAAGGTCACTGGTTGCCTGGGACTGGGGGTCGGGAGAGGGCAGTGGCTGCAAGCGGGCTCACGGGAAATTTTGGAGGTGATGGAAAAGTTCTGAAACTGGCTTGTGATGATGTTGGCACGAGGCTATAAATGTCCTAAAAATCATTGAACTGTACAGCTATTGAACTGCATGGGTGAACTTTATGATATGGAAGATATATGTTGATAAAACTATAAAGCGTGCCCAGTGCCAGGAAAGATGGACAGGTTTTATCTTGCCCCAGCAGCCACGGCAACGCCAACCACAGTGTGTGTGGCCGGAAACCAAGACCAGGGTTCACCCCCCGCGCCAGAGTTGAGAGAGGGAGCTGGGCAATGCTGCAGACGGCTCTGTTCTCCTGGCCGGAGACGGCCGACTTCCAGAAGGACCTGCCATTAGAAATGAGAGAAGCTTCTCCAGGAGTCTTGGCGACAAAATATTTCCTTTTCTTGGCTTGAAATCCAACTTTTCCAGGCTTCCACAAATAGACC
>NW_024423319.1:82976191-82978854 GCF_017311325.1 Ursus maritimus | reverse complement strand
ACAAGGCTGGAGAACGTCTACTACCCAATTTCAAAACTTTCCAGAAATCTACAGTAATCAAGACAGGGTGTTATTGGTAGATAGGCATATAGATTGAGAGAATAGAATTGAGAGTCTAGAAATAACCCCTACATTTATGGCTAACTGATTTTGACAAAGGTACTATGAGAATTCAGTTATGGAAGAGACAGTCTTTTCAACAAATGGTGCCAGGCCAATTGGCGATCCATATGCGAAAAGTCAACTTACACTGTTAGCTCACACCATACAGAAAAACTAACTCAAATGGCTCATACACCTATTTATAAACCTATAATGTTTAGAAGAAAGCATAGAAGAAAATCTTTGCAACCTTGAGGCAAAGAGTTCATTAAAAAGACATCAAAAAGAGCGCCTGGGTGGTTCCGTTGGTTAAACGTCTGCCTTCGGCTCAGGCTGGGATGAGTCCCGCATGGAGTCCTGCATCATATTGAGTCCCACATGGGGCTCATTACTTGGCGGGAAGCATGCTTCTCCCTCTGCCCCTCCCCGTTTTCGTGCTCTCTCTCTCTCTCTCTCTCTCTCTCTCTCTCAAAAATAAATAAATAAAATCTTAAAGAAAAAAAGACATCAAAAAGAAGGGCACCTGGTGGGCTCAGTCGGAAGAGCATGTGACTCTTGATCTCAGGGTTGTGAGTTCGAACCATGTTGGGTGTAGAGATTACTAAAAAATATAAATAGAAACTTTTAAAAAAAGACACCAGAGGCGCCTGTGTGGCTTAGTCGGGTTAAAGGTCTGCATTTGGCTCAGGTTATGATCTTGGGGTCCTGGGATTGAGCACCACAATGAGCCCCCCATTAGGCTCCCTGCTTGGTGGGGAGTCGGCTTCTCCCTCTGGCCCTCCCCTCACTTGTGCTTGCTTGCTCTCTCTCTCTCTCTCAAATAAATAAAATCTTTAAAAAAGAAGACACCAAAAAAAACCATTAAAAGAAAAAAAAGTTGATAAATTGGACTTCATTAAAATTTGAAGTGTTTGCACTTCAAAAGACACCACTAAGAAAATGAAATTAGGGGCTCAAGTCAGTAGAGCAAGTGACTTTTTTAAAAAACAATTTAAAAAAATATTTTATTTATTTATTTGTCAGAGAGAGAGTGCACAAGCAGGGGGGCAGCAGGCAGAGGGAGAAGCAGGCTCCCCGCTGAGTAAGGGCCCCGATGTGGGACTCGATCCCAGGACCCTGGGATCATGACCTGAGTCGAAGGCAGACGCTTCACCGACTGAGCCACCCAGGAGCCCTTATATGCCGATATTCATAGCAGCATTATTCATGAGAACAAAAATCCAGAAACTATCCATATGTCCATTACTGATGAATGGATAAGCCAGATGTGGTGTCTCCGATACACAACGGATTGCTATCAGCAATAGAAAGGAACAGAACACTGACAACACGGATGGACCTCAACAACATTACACTGGGTGCAAGAAGCTAGATACAAAGTTCCATACGTTGTAAGATTCCATTTATATGAAATGTCCATAAAAGGCAGAATCATAGGGTCGCCTGGGTGGTTCAGTCAGTCTGCCTTCGGGATGGAGCCCCTCGCTGGGCTCCTTGCTCAGTGCGGAGTCTGCTCTTCCCTCTGTCTGCTGCTCCCCCTGCCTGTGCTCCCTCTCTCTCTTTCTAGTGCTCTCTCTCTCTCTCCCTCTCTCTCTCAAATAAACAAAAAATCTTTAAAAAAAGGGTAAATCCATAGAGACAGAAAGGTCACTGGTTGCCTGGGACTGGGGGTCGGGAGAGGGCAGTGGCTGCAAGCGGGCTCACGGGAAATTTTGGAGGTGATGGAAAAGTTCTGAAACTGGCTTGTGATGATGTTGGCACGAGGCTATAAATGTCCTAAAAATCATTGAACTGTACAGCTATTGAACTGCATGGGTGAACTTTATGATATGGAAGATATATGTTGATAAAACTATAAAGCGTGCCCAGTGCCAGGAAAGATGGACAGGTTTTATCTTGCCCCAGCAGCCACGGCAACGCCAACCACAGTGTGTGTGGCCGGAAACCAAGACCAGGGTTCACCCCCCGCGCCAGAGTTGAGAGAGGGAGCTGGGCAATGCTGCAGACGGCTCTGTTCTCCTGGCCGGAGACGGCCGACTTCCAGAAGGACCTGCCATTAGAAATGAGAGAAGCTTCTCCAGGAGTCTTGGCGACAAAATATTTCCTTTTCTTGGCTTGAAATCCAACTTTTCCAGGCTTCCACAAATAGACCGTGGTTTCTGTGCTAGCTCCCTGTTTCCCCCCCAAATGATTACCGATGGCGAGTGGGGTATGGCCGCACCAATTCCTTTTTTTTTTTAAGATTTTATTTATTTATTTATTTGAGAGAGAGGGGGCGAGAGAGAGCACGAGCGGGGTGAGGGGAAGAGGGAGAAACAGACTCCCCAGCAAGCAGAGAGCCCCACCTGGGGCTCGATCCCAGGACTCCAGGATGGTGACCTGAGCCGAACGCAGACGCTTTACCAACTGAGCCACCCAGGCGCCCCCCACACCAATTTTTTTTTCTTTTTTTTTAAGATTTTATTTATTTATTCGACAGAGACAGAGACAGCCAGCGAGAGAGGGAACACAAGCAGGGGGAGTGGGAGAGGAAGAAGCAGGCTCATAGCGGAGGAGCCTGA
>NW_024423319.1:82957200-82976181 GCF_017311325.1 Ursus maritimus | reverse complement strand
CACTAAGAAAATGAAATTAGGGGCTCAAGTCAGTAGAGCAAGTGACTTTTTTAAAAAACAATTTAAAAAAATATTTTATTTATTTATTTGTCAGAGAGAGAGTGCACAAGCAGGGGGGCAGCAGGCAGAGGGAGAAGCAGGCTCCCCGCTGAGTAAGGGCCCCGATGTGGGACTCGATCCCAGGACCCTGGGATCATGACCTGAGTCGAAGGCAGACGCTTCACCGACTGAGCCACCCAGGAGCCCTTATATGCCGATATTCATAGCAGCATTATTCATGAGAACAAAAATCCAGAAACTATCCATATGTCCATTACTGATGAATGGATAAGCCAGATGTGGTGTCTCCGATACACAACGGATTGCTATCAGCAATAGAAAGGAACAGAACACTGACAACACGGATGGACCTCAACAACATTACACTGGGTGCAAGAAGCTAGATACAAAGTTCCATACGTTGTAAGATTCCATTTATATGAAATGTCCATAAAAGGCAGAATCATAGGGTCGCCTGGGTGGTTCAGTCAGTCTGCCTTCGGGATGGAGCCCCTCGCTGGGCTCCTTGCTCAGTGCGGAGTCTGCTCTTCCCTCTGTCTGCTGCTCCCCCTGCCTGTGCTCCCTCTCTCTCTTTCTAGTGCTCTCTCTCTCTCTCCCTCTCTCTCTCAAATAAACAAAAAATCTTTAAAAAAAGGGTAAATCCATAGAGACAGAAAGGTCACTGGTTGCCTGGGACTGGGGGTCGGGAGAGGGCAGTGGCTGCAAGCGGGCTCACGGGAAATTTTGGAGGTGATGGAAAAGTTCTGAAACTGGCTTGTGATGATGTTGGCACGAGGCTATAAATGTCCTAAAAATCATTGAACTGTACAGCTATTGAACTGCATGGGTGAACTTTATGATATGGAAGATATATGTTGATAAAACTATAAAGCGTGCCCAGTGCCAGGAAAGATGGACAGGTTTTATCTTGCCCCAGCAGCCACGGCAACGCCAACCACAGTGTGTGTGGCCGGAAACCAAGACCAGGGTTCACCCCCCGCGCCAGAGTTGAGAGAGGGAGCTGGGCAATGCTGCAGACGGCTCTGTTCTCCTGGCCGGAGACGGCCGACTTCCAGAAGGACCTGCCATTAGAAATGAGAGAAGCTTCTCCAGGAGTCTTGGCGACAAAATATTTCCTTTTCTTGGCTTGAAATCCAACTTTTCCAGGCTTCCACAAATAGACCGTGGTTTCTGTGCTAGCTCCCTGTTTCCCCCCCAAATGATTACCGATGGCGAGTGGGGTATGGCCGCACCAATTCCTTTTTTTTTTTAAGATTTTATTTATTTATTTATTTGAGAGAGAGGGGGCGAGAGAGAGCACGAGCGGGGTGAGGGGAAGAGGGAGAAACAGACTCCCCAGCAAGCAGAGAGCCCCACCTGGGGCTCGATCCCAGGACTCCAGGATGGTGACCTGAGCCGAACGCAGACGCTTTACCAACTGAGCCACCCAGGCGCCCCCCACACCAATTTTTTTTTCTTTTTTTTTAAGATTTTATTTATTTATTCGACAGAGACAGAGACAGCCAGCGAGAGAGGGAACACAAGCAGGGGGAGTGGGAGAGGAAGAAGCAGGCTCATAGCGGAGGAGCCTGACATGGGGCTCAATCCCATAACGCCGGGATCACGCCCCGAGCTGAAGGCAGACGCTCAACCGCTGTGCCACCCAGGTGCCCCTCTTTTTTTTTTTTTAAGATTTTATTTATTTATTTGACAGAGATAGAGACAGCCCGCAAGAAAGGGAACACAAGCAGGGGGAGTGGGAGAGGAAGAAGCAGGCTCCCAGCGGAAGAGCCTGACGTGGGGCTCGATCCCAGAACTCTGGGATCACGCCCTCAGCCAGCCGAAGGCAGATGCTTAACGACTGAGCCACCCAGGCGCCCCCCACACCAATTTCTTAAACCAAGAAGGGATCAAAGGTACCGCAGGGCCTTAACACCATCAAAAAGACCTTTTGTTTGCCTTCGGGAAGAAATTCCCATTTCCCCCAAAAGGACTTCTGAAGTTTTACCAGTACCCCACATCTCCTCAGCCCCCAGCAGATGTCCCATTTTACGGTATCCAGAAAAACGGGAGTTACCTTTCTTCTCTCCTTCCTGCTAAGTCCTTGCCATCTTCACACCCGTTCTTTTTTCTTTCTTTCTTTCTTTTTTTTTTAATTTTTTAAATTTTTTATTTTATTTTTTTTTAAAGATTTTATTTATTAATTCGACAGAGATAGAGACAGCCAGCGAGAGAGGGAGCACAAGCAGGGGGATTGGGAGAGGAAGAGGCAGGCTCCCAGTGGAGGAGCCTGATGTGGGGCTCGATCCCATAACGCCGGGATCACGCCCTGAGCCGAAGGCAGACGCTTAACGACTGAGCCACCCAGGCGCCCCTCCTTCTTTCTTTTTTTAATGAGAAGTTTGTTCCTCTTCATCTTCTTCACCCAGACCACCCATCCCTCCACCTTCCTCCCCTCTGGCAACCACCAGTTTGTTCTCTGTGTTTATGAGTCTGTTCCGTTTTGTTTTGTTTTTTTTGTTTGTTCCTTTTTGCTTTTTAGATTCTACGTACAAGTGAAATCATGTGGTATCTGCCTTTCTCTATCTGACTAATTTCACTTAGCGTTATACCCTCTAGGTCCATCTATGTTGTTGCAAATGGCAAGATCTCATTCTTTTTTATGGCTGAGGAATATTCCATTCTCTTTATATACCACGTCTTCATTATCCATTCATCTGCGGTTGGCCCCTTGGGTTGCTTCTGTATCTCGGCTATTGCAAATAACCCTGCAGTAAACATGGGGGTGTATATATATTTTCAAGCCAGTGTTTCCGTTTCCTCTGGGTAAATATCCACCAGCGGAATTACTAGAGTTTATGCTTTTTCTATTTTTAATATTTTGAGGAACCTCCATACTGTTTTCCCCAGTGGCTGCACCAGTTTGCATTCCCCCCAACAGTGCACGAGGGTTCCCTTTTCTCTGCATCCTCGCCAACACCCGTTGTTTCTTGTCTTTTTGATACTGGCCATTCTGACAGATGGGAAGTGAGATCTCATTGTGCGTCTGATTTGCACTTTCCTGATGATGAGTGATGCTGAGCATTGTTCCATTGTCATCCGTTCTTCACACCCATTCCTGCCTGATTCCTGGATCTCAAGAGCCCCAGAGGATGACATGGCTATATTCTGAGATTATGTCCTTCCTACTTTTTTATGCAAAAAAAGTTCTTTCTTTCATAAAATGGTGGTGAGAATAGTTAGAGGTTGAGGCTTTGTCAGTTTGTTAATGTCCTAAACTTGGGAAAATGGAGATTTGGCCAACCTCTGCCCCCTCCCACACACTCACATACATGGCTACACCTGTTTTTTGGGGGGAGGGGGATTCATTAGCCCATAAAAAATGTGACTAGTATCCACACGATATATCTAAATTTTCTCACACTTTAGAAACCTTTGTAATATTCATCACAAAATAATTTATAATAAAACCTTCAATATTCTCCATATTTTCTCTCAAAAATGGCAACTTTTATAGAAGGGTGGATCTGCTAGAGGAAAAACAGGAAAAAACAGGGGCGCCTGGGTGGCTCAGCTGGTTAAGCATCCGACTCTTGATTTTGGCTCAGGTCCTGATCTTGGGGTTGTGGGTTCGAGCCCTGTGTCAGGCTGCATGCTCAGTGTGGAGCCTGCTTGAGATCCTCCCTCTCCCTTTCCCTCAGCCCCTCCCCCCTGCTCGTGTGATCTCTCTCTCTCTAAAATGGATAAATAAAATCTTTTTTAAAAAATAGAAAAAAGCATAATAATGGCCACAAGTTGGGTCCTGTGCCAGGCATTGCCCCAAGGAAATGGCCAGAGGCAATCTCGGGTGAATGAAATGAAGAAAAGCAGGCTGGAGGTGCCCACCACACCAGGGCGGTGCTGGGGCAGCAGGGATCTCCGCCTCTCAGAGCTGAGAGCACTTCTAAGAGAGTGGATGTACTGTGTTTGATTGTACGTTTTCTGCTGTGTGACCGGGGCTATCGTCCTTCTCCTGTAGCCCCACAAACACAGAGCAACAGAGAAAAGAACAAGAATTCTGGGTACGGTGGGACCACAAGGACGTGTTACCTAAGTGGTGGAAGCTGCCAAGAAGTCAGTAATACGTGATGTAACAGTGATGATGATGATGATAGTGATGATGGCAGAAAAACACGGTGCAGAAAAACATGGACTCTTGGCTAACAGGAGCTCACTTACTCAACTGCATGGTCTAATCCCAGCTGCTAGTGTCAAAATTTTGCTCTCTGGTGGCCCCGTTCTTTGCTTTCTACCTTTTTTTTTTTTAAAGATTTTATTTATTTATTTGACAGAGATAGAGACAGCCAGCGAGAGAGGGAACACAAGCAGGGGGAGTAGGAGAGGAAGAAGCAGGCTCATAGCGGAGGAGCCTGATATGGGGCTCGATCCCGTAACGCCAGGATCATGCCCTGAGCTGAAGGCAGATGCTTAACGACTGCGCCACCCAGGTGCCCTACCTTTTTTTTTTTTTTTTTAAGATTTTACTTATTTATTTGAGAGGGAGAGAGAGAGCACAAGTAAGGGAAGGGGCAGAGGGAGAGGGAGAAGCATGCTCCCCACTGAGCAGGGAGCCTGACATGGGGCTCGATCCCACGACCTGAGCTGGGGGCAGAGGCTTAACAGATGGAGCCACCCAGGCGCCCCTCTATCTTTTTTTTTTTTTTTTTTGAACTCTGTTTCCAAAATGTATGTGTCTCTGGTCGGATTATGATAGAGGGAAATAGCTTTCCCTGCCCCTGGGGTTCAGAGTCTGCTCTTTATCTTGCCCAGGCCCGCGTCCCTCCCCGGTGATGAATTTCTGCAGAGGAGAGGCCGGGCGTTTCATTATCCTTACAACGCTGCCTGGCAAACTGCCTTGCGCAACAAGGTCTTTAATAAATGTTTTTTGAAAAACAACTTCTGGAGGACAGCAACCAAGCAGAGGGGGTAGAATTCAGTGGCCGATGAAGGCCTAAAACCTATGCCATGTCTAGGTTTCAAACACCTGTCAGCTGGTTGGTGAAGGAATTAATTAAAGGGACGAGTCTTCAGCAAGATCCCAATATGTTTTCCCCTTTGATTCCAATCAAACATTGACTTCGGTTACTCATTTTCCCGGAGGGCGGCGGCAGGAATCGCTTCTTGGCCCAGACATTGCCAAGAGGGGGCCTTCAGGAGGTTACTCTGTGACGGGGGTAGCAGATGCAGTTTCCCTGTTAAAGAGCCTGAGCCTGATTTCTTCTCTCTTACAGGAGTGCGAAGGGCGGGGCGCCTCGGGGAGCTGTGGGGAGCAGGGAGAACAAAGGGGAACAAGGAGAGCAGCCAGGAGCAGGGTGAGTAGCCCGAGGAGCAGGGGAAGCAGTAGGGAGTAGGGGGAGCTGGGGGGGGGAGGAGCAGGTCTCCTACCAGCTGTCACCCAATTAGAAAGCCAGCGATTTATCAGAAGGCAAGAAGACTCACAGGGCCAGGCCGAGGGTTCTCTTTGTTCTACCTCTTTTCCCATGCCAGAACCAGAGGAAAAAAAACAAAACAAAACACGTGGAAGGACAAGAATTAATGGTGTCAAATAAATATCATCAGGGACAGAGTGTTCTCAGTCTGTGATAAGAGCTGTACGGCTCGGCCTGGGGCTGAACTTCATGGTGCCCTGGGCAGAGGCAAGCCGCTGATGCCTCCTGGAGTGACATCCAAAGCGATCAGACCAGAAAAATGTGAAACAGGGCCCGAGAGACAAACGCATCGCTGTCCACATTTATAGGGAAGCAATACATTATCCTATCAGACACCCATCCTCCTACCTTCCTCCCTCTTTTGGTCTGACCAGCCCCAAAGGCTATGGAGGGAACCCAAAAATATGAGTCATTCGTGACTCCTGTCCTCACATTGCTTCCAGCTTTCGTGGGGAGCTCACCCCTGTACTGTCCAAAGAGAGAACTAGCCGAGTGAGGACCGGAGCCGGGAGTCAGGACGAAGGAAGCAGGGACAAGGAGACAGCTGGCACGCAAAATGCCTTGGAACCACTGGCAAAGACTAGATCACCTGCAATAATTACTCCCTTGTAAATAACAAATCACTCACAGGTAGAAGTGTGTGTATGAAGCCTGTGCACCAGCGTCTGACTCTAAAGGTGTCAGGCTTGGGGCGCTGGGGTGGCTCAGTTGGTTCAGCGTCTGACTTTTGATTTTGGCTCAGGTCGTGATCTCAGGTCATGATCTCGGGGTCATGAGATTGATCCCAGAGTCAGGAGTTAGGCTCTGGGCTCAGGGCGGAGTCCGCTTCGCTCCCTTTGCCCCTCACCCCCCCACCGCTCCCGCACGCTTATTCTCTCTCTCTCTCTCTCAAACAAATAAATAAATCTTTAAAAATACATAAATAAAGGTGTCAGGCTCAATTCTCCAGTCCATAATGTATATTCATATGATTGTTCTCATATTTGAATTGAGAACATTATTTGGATGAAACAAACTATTTGTGTCATCTCTGATGACCTCAGTTGATTTTCCTTTCCCCAGCTGCCCTCCCTCCACCCCATCCTCTGCTTCAGCTCAGGGCACTCTGCATTCCCACCATTTTCTGGAATGTCTCCCTAAGTAGCAGTGAACTCACGGGGGTGGGTCCCCTTCGTGTCTGTACTTGGTCCCCCACCCCAGCCCTATGCAAAGAAGGCGACTGGGAGGGTGTGGAAATCTTTGGAGTGCACCAATCACACCTTCATTTAGTCACTCATCCACTAGCTATATTTTTGAAGATTTTATTGATTTCTTTGAGAGAGAGAGAGAGACAGAGCATGAGGCAGGGGGAGGGGGGAACAGTGGGAGAGGGAGAAGCAGTCTCCCCCCACCCCCAGCAGGGAGCCGAAGGCAGATGCTTAACCAGCTGAGCCACCCAGGTGCCCCAATACTTATTTTTATTTTATTTTAAGCAGACTCCATGCCCAGGGTGGGACTCGAACTCACAACCCTGATATCAAGAGTCGCACACTCCACAGCTCCACAGACTGAGCCAGCCAGGCTCCCCTCCAGTAGCTATTTCTCTAATGTCTCCCGTACGCCTGGAACTATGAAATAAGGCCGGAAGTTTTGCCCACTCACTGCTTACAGAGGGGGGATACGTGAGTTTGTGCTAAGTGTGCCAGGTCTAGGAAGCCTGGGGAGCACAGGGTGGGGGGGGAGGCAACAATCTGGACTCAGCCTGCCCAGGAAGGAGTCCGGGGAGAGCGGGATCGCAGCCAAGATCTGAAGGCTGACTAGGAGTTTGCTAGATGAATGGGTTAAGAGGCTGGGTACTGGGAGCCAGAGTTTAGAGGACAGGGGCCCAGCTGACTCTGTGCTGACTCTGTGACCTTGAGCAAACAAGTCACCTGAATTCTCTGAATCTCAGTTTCCTCATGAGTAAAACAGGGACAAAATAGCCACCTCGTGGGTTTGTCACGAAGGTTCAAGGAGAGAATGGTCGCCAGAGCACCCGACAGAGCACCTAGCTTGTAGTAGGTCAGTAGACATTTGAGGGGGTAGAGCCCGCTTCTCCCTCTCCCTCGGCCACTCCCCCTGCTTGTGCTGTCTCTATCAAATAGATACATGAAATCTGTCCAAAAATATTTGTTGAATGAATGAATTTTGATTAGGAGGATCTAATGCATTCCATAAATGTTGTAGGTGGTCCTCTCCTGCCCCAGATCGAATCCCGAACTCTTGTGTGGTAACTTCATTGAACTATTTGAGAACGATAATTGGGTTTGGAGGAAGGGGGGTGTCACCTACCACATCACTCCAATCCCTCCACAATATAAGGATTTTCCCCTTGAGGCCCCTGGCCAATCCGTGGCTGTGAGCCTCAGGCATGCGTGCACACCCGTCGGGGCGTGAGTGTCCACGTAAAGTATATACACGTGTTTGTTTGCCCGAGTTTCTGGAGATCGCTCGGCCTCGGGGTTCAGCTTGCCCTCTGCAACGTGGGGATGGATTGCGGTTTCCTATTTCAATGAACAGGGGACACAAACCTACTTGCTGCTTAATCAAAATGTGCTTTGGAAAGACTCAGCCTGAAATTCAATGTTCGTTTGGGCAGGGAAAGAAAAGATCCTTTTCATAACATCGCAGTAGAGAATGTCTTTGAAAGTCTTCAGCAGAAATCACATGTCTTTTTTTTTTTAAAGATTTTATTTGTTTATTTGAGAGAGAGAGAGAGAGAGATAGTGAGAGAGCACGAGCAGGGGGTGGGGAGAGGGAGAAGCAGGCTCCCTGCCCAGCGGGGCTCCATCCCAGGACCCTGGGATCATGACCTGAGCCACCCAGGCACCCCAAAATCACGTGTCTTTGTACGAGGAGGGATTTCCCCTCACCCAATGCCGACGAGTTGCTGATGGAAAGTATGATGCATTTTAACATTATGGATTTGGTTTGAAACCAAGCAAAAATTCCGACTACTCTTTGGCAGCGGAAAGAGCTCTGTAATACACTGAGTGTATGTATTCAAATAATCAGGCAATTTTTACACTTTCTCTCTAGATCTTGAAGAATGCTGTTTCTACATTTAAAATTATACAGCACCTTCATCTGGTTATTCAGACTAATAACTAGGTATTCAAATGATAACATTATCATTTGCCCATAATACACCTTATAGTGAACATTTTCCCTAGTGAAGCCTCATAATTGCTTAAAGAAACCTTTCCTGGGAGCACCTGGGTGGCTCAGTCAGTTAAGCATCTGCCTTTGGCTCAGGGTCCTGGGATAGAGCCCCCCCCCAAATCGGGCTCCTTGCTCAGCGTGGAGCCTGCTTCTCCCTCTCCCTCTGCTGCTCCCACTGCTCGTGCTTTCTCTCTGTCAAATGAATGAATAAAATCTTAAAAAAAAAAAAACAGAAAGATAGAAACCTTTTTTTGTTTTCGGACTTTCCAGTAGTTATCACCACAATTTCAGAGCCAGCAAAAGCTACTACTGAGTCGGAATCTGGGGAAAGAGAACTGAAGCGGGTTAAGAGCTGAGTGTCACACTGGGGTTCCCAGCCCCCGTGGGACTGGGGGACCAGAGCATCTGCCTCCTTGCGCTAGCTCCGGGCCTACCAAGGACTGGTCTCTTGGCTGCCACAAGATCTGCTCTTTAGAAACATTGTGGGGTTCGCTCAGCCCTGCTCAGGGAGAGGAGAATCCCAGTTTAGTTACTGTTGCAGTGTAACCGCAAAACTTCGCGGCTTTGTATTACAACCGTGGATTTGCTCACGAGCCCCTAGGTAGGCACCTGGAGCTGGGATCAGCGGGTGGTGCCTCTCTTGGATTTTCCTCTGCTCCATCCTGTGGCTGCAGCGAACGGGAGGGTCTGGCGGTTGGTGCTGGCTGTCATCAGGGGTGTCTCTGTTCTCTGCCACCCCTCCTCCCATCCTCCAGCAGACCAGGCCGGCTTCCTCACGAGGAAGCCGCAGGGCCCTCCTCTAGGGCCAAGGCAGAAGCTGCACGCTGTTGGTCACAAGGCCGGCCTCGGTTCAAGGGCAGAGGAAATGCGTTCCACCTCTGGATATGTGAGCCGCACGATCCCATTGCTAAGGAGCATGGCGACGGATATGGCGGACTGTTGGCGGCCATAGATGAATGGGCTAGGGCTGCCCTTACAGAATGGCACAGACCGGTTGGCGTAAACAAGAGAAATCCTTTTTTTTTTTTTTCACAGTTCTGGAGGCTGGAAATTCAAGATCAAGGTGTTGGCCGGTTTGCTTTCTGCTGAAGTCTCTCTCTTTGGCTTGCAGTTGGCCTTTTCTCTATAAGCACACATCTCGGGTGTCTCTTCCTCTACTTATAAGGACACCGGTCCTATTGAATAAGGGTCCCACCCTTTTGACCTCAGTTATCTGCTTAAGGTCGCTCTCTCCAAATACAGTCACATTAGGGGTTAGGGCCTCAACACACGATTTCGAGGGTCACAATTCAGTCCATCGCGTCATCTTGGCAAACAATCTACCCAGCTGTATTTGGTTATAAACCGATTACGAGATATTTTATTCCAATTAGTTGTGTTCATTTCAACACATGGCTCCTTTCTTGTGGGAAAATTTATCTTTGGGATGAGGCTCAGAAGCTGCCTGCCCACTCACCACACTGTAGCCTCGCACCTATTTTTACTCTCTTTGAAACCCAAAAGGCTAAGGCTAAGGCATGTAGGGGTTTCACGGCAGATATTCAGAGCCTAAAGGCGGGAGGACAGATTCTGTTTGGTACCTGGCCTCACCCAGTGCCAAATACCCTGCACCGCTATAATTCTTTCATAATTCAAATTTTACACAGAAGTTCATCTGTCTTTGATAAGACTATTATGAATGAATCAGGGAAAAAAGCTTTGAAAGGATGAATTTTTCCCTTAAAAAAAAAAATCCCTGCCCCCCAAATGTCCCAGCTGCACAGCCCTTCCCCACCCCACCCTACTGTGTAGCTAGCTCCCATGCCCAGCCTCCTGAATATTTGTAAACATTGACAAAGTTATCTTTCAGTCACAAATAAAAAAAACGAAAGTGAAAAAATAGCTTTAAGAGATTTTGCTTCGATTTTAAAAGACCATCGGGTTGGCCAAAAATAAATACATTTTTCATCTTCCTGACTAACTTGCAGGACTCATGCAAGATATGCTAACACTACGCATATGTGCATATTTATCATCCAACTTCCTGAAAGCTCCATTGATCATAAGGTTATAAACACACACGCATTGTGTTTTCCCATAGTTGCCAAACGTAGCAAACTTAAAACAACTTTTTTTCCCAAGCTGCTTGTAATCAAGATCTAAAACTGGGGTTGCTGGTGAAGAAATTCGTGTCATTGAAAGGGCTACCAACACACAATACATTTTTTGGAGGTTTTCTTTCAGCATTTTATTGTTTTCAAACTGGCTCATTCTTTTATTCATAAGCTGAAGATTTTCTTTTGTTTCCCTCCGTCTTCTTCGATTGTATCACTTTGGGGTGTGTTTCTGGAAAGAGACTATAGAGATATTGCTTGTTGGGCTACGCCATACTATAACCATTGGGGCTAGATCCCAAACAAATACAATGCACCTCTCACCAACCACGGCCCTTGGGTGAAGATACCACACTGAAGTATGTGTGTTACAAACCCAGCCACCATCAGAAACATTCAATGATGACAAAGTGCCCACACTTTAACCGAACCTTTGATTTGTTCTACCCAGCACCCCAAGCACCCATACACACACTTAAAATAATGATCAGAGCTGGTGTAAAGGCCAGGTTGTTTTCAGCAGTGGAGACAGTGCAGGGCATAGATTTGGAGTTTCCAAGCACACTAAGGGAAATTTGCCCCCACCTGGTGAAGGCAGGAGGCTCAGAGCTCAGGCTTCCTAAATTTGAGGGCACCATGTGAAATTATCAAGTTACTTGCCTTTCAGCATGTGAGTGCCCCAGGACAGTGAACTGAGGTCCCGCTCCTCCATGTACATCATCTATATTCCTATGAATCATGTATTCATAGTCATTTATATGTATTTTATAATGTACGTAATATATATTTATATTTTAATTTACATACATAAATATAAGGTAAAAATTGCCAACTTTGAAGCAGGTAACTGGCTGTAAAACCTACGATGTGTATTAAATAATACCTACCGATCGCAACAATCCTGTCCCCTCTGGCCAGGCCTAATGCTCCAAAACCATCGCTTTGTGCATCGAAAACTGGCGAAAGTATTTATTCTCTTAAACACACTTTGTCAAATCCCTCGCCAGGAGGGCCTTTAACTGCTGTAAACTTTGTACCCATTTGTCAGAGGAGTAAAATTAATAACTTGAGTACACTGAATCCAAAGACCATAAGACGTTCACTGGCAATTTATGGTATTGGGAGAGCCAGACAGCCCACCTGTGCCCGTCCTACTGCGGCTTAATTTTTATTAAACTAACTTCTGAAAGTACTTCCTAGACCCCAAACTCAAAGAACGCCTTTTATTTTGTGTTAACTAGAGAATGAAGGAACGCAAGAACCCTTGGGTGCAGGCACAAAAACCCTACTGGGTTTGTTAGAGTTTACAATTTCGCCCCGGTGGGTCATCTCACTAACCCTCAAGGGGAAGCACCACCTTCTGCCCCTTCTAACAGGTGAACCCCTCAGACCCCCCGGAGATGGTACTCGAACCCACGATCCGATATCTCCAAAGCCTCGCTCCAGCGGCCGGCCCCGCGGTCTGCACCCACCGCACATGCCCCGAGCGCGTGACCAATGGGAGCCCGGTGCACGAGAGCGGAGGCGGGCTATGCTCGTCGCCGAGGCCCTGGGAGAATTCGGCCACCGACCAATCAGAGCCCACGGCAGTCTCCGAGGCTGCTCTCTGCACCCCTGAGCCAATTGGGGGCGCGGGTACACTGACAGCGGCTTCTAAGGAATCGAGGGGGGCGGTGAGAGTGGTTAAGATGGCGGATGTGAGAGAGGCTGCGGGCGCGAGCCTAGCATGAGGCCCGCCTGAGGCGGGTGGGAGTCAGGAGGACGGGACGGGAATCTTGGGACAAGCAGGGTTGCGACATTCCCCTCTCTATTAGGGATCGAGGCAGCTGTCGCAATCCTCCCCCACAAACAAATGGTGTGTTGCAAGGTGGCCGTCCCCTTCCTAGTGGTACGATCCTGGCCGGACTGTTCCATTTTGCCTTCCTCCCCACGCCCCGCTGTGGTCCGTTTCAGGCTGCGTGCGGCTTTAACCCTCCTGGGGGTTCACACGGTCAAGAGTGTGGGCTGCTCTTGGGACCCACAAACCAGAAAGCGGATACTCCTGGAGTCACACACATGGGGATTTGGACCCTAAAGAGGTCACACACACGCGGGGGTGCGCAATTCTGGTGTCACAGACTAGGGAAGGGACACTTGGGGTCAGAAACATTGCAGTCCAGGGAGGTAGCGAGCACGTGTCTAGGGAGAGTTGGTGACCTTAAGGGGATGGGCAGTGTAGGGACTAGAAGAGGACCTTTGGCTCCCCGGCTGGCCCGAGGTTAGCAGCCGCAAACCTAGAAGGGAAGGGGAGGGCTGGCTGGCAGCGTTTTCCTGCTCAGGCTGGGGGAGTAGGGCAGGAAACAAGTGGTGGGTGGGACCTCCAAGGTTGCCAGGGAGCGTTCCAGAAACATGTCTCGGCCCTGGAGGAGTCCGGCTGGGGCCCACGGAATGCATCTCCGAGATGGTCTTTGCAGCAAGGGAAAGTAGAGAAAGGGCAGTGGGAAGGTGGTCAGGTGTTCTGGGTCTCTGACCATCCACCAAGGGCGATGGGACCTCAAAGTGCTACGGAGGAGGGTGAGGAGAGGATTGGGGCGAGGGTGGGGGAATGCTGGGCTGAGGGATGATAGTTCATTCATCCAAGTTACTCAGCTATTTCAGAAAAACAACAATAATGCATAATTATAACATGTCCTAATCACTTTGCGCGAATTATCTCGTTTAGCCTTCCCAACAACCTGAGCTGCCATTATCTTCGCTTTATGGATGAGAGAAGGGAGGCACTGAGAGGTTCCCAGACTTTAAACGGCTCCTAAGTGGGGACGCCTGGGTGGCTCAGTCGGTGAAGCGTCTGCCTTCGGCTCAGGTCATGATCCCAGGGTCCTGGGATGGAGCCCCTGGGAATAAGAACAAGAATGAGCCCACATCCCGCCCCCTGCTCAGTGGGGAGTCTGCTTTTCCCTCTCCCTCTGTCCTCCCACCCCCACTTGTATACACACACTCTCAAATAAATAAATAAAATCTTTAAATTAAACACCAGCTCGTAAGTGGCACAGCCAGAGCCAGGCTGTACGTCTCCAGAATCTGTGGTTCTAACCACTGAGCCTTTTTTTTTCTTTTTTATTAAAGTAAGCTCTCTACCCAACGTGGGGCTTGAACTCATGACTCTGTGATCAAGAGTCACATGCTCTACTGACTGAGCCAGCCGGGTGCCCCTCCACTGAGCCATTCTTATCTTTCCAAGTGTCTCTGCTTTTCTGTGCGCCCCCATCCTCACTCCACCCCTACCAGAACTAGAAATCAGCCCCTCTCCAGAGCACCCCTAAAAAAGCACCCATTTGCCCGTAGCCTCCATGAACGGTTTAGACACCTCTGTGCGAGAGGCTGGCCCCTGCACTGAGTTCCTTTCTTCCGCCTTGCCCCAGGCAGGGGGAGATGAAGATAGGGCAGTAAATCACACCAGAGACAGCTGGACTGTAGGATGGTTATTCCACAAATACTGACTGAACTGCATGCAGGGTCTTGTGCCAGGATGGTGCGCATAGGGCAACGAACAAGACAGACAAGGGTCACGTTCTTCCTGGCCTGGGGGTGTGTTTTGGGAATTCCTGGTTGGCAGACTTCAGTCGTCATGATGATGGGGGTGCTCTGGCATTGAATGGGCAGGGGCCCAGGATGCTGGGGGACAGCCCCACACCGCCAAGACTTGGAATGTACCCGAATGTCATTCCAGGATGGTCAAAGGATTGGGTCAGAGTGTTGGGAACTGCTGTTTCCTTCGGCCTGTCCCTAGGGAGCTCCCCTCAGTCAGGGGTACAGAGGACCACAGGAGGCAGGGGGGTAAGGGGAGGAGAAGGGTGGGATGCAAAGGAAATGTTGCCATCTTGGCCACAGTTTGGTCCTAGAGGACAGCAGTAGGACCCTACGTGTGCCTCCATCTCCTCTGTGGACTCAGTCATGTGGTAGGACCAGAGTGTGGAAGACACCCCCATGTCTTATTTTTTTTTATTTTTTTTTTATTTTAATGATTTTTTATTATATTATGTTAGTCACCATACAGTACATCCCCGGTTTCCGATGTAAGGCTCGATGATTCATTAGTTGCGTATAACACCCAGTGCACCATGC
Source organism: Ursus maritimus (assembly GCF_017311325.1). Classification (NCBI taxonomy): domain Eukaryota; kingdom Metazoa; phylum Chordata; class Mammalia; order Carnivora; family Ursidae; genus Ursus; species Ursus maritimus. The sequence continues at coordinate 82,961,297 of NW_024423319.1, read as the reverse complement.
AATACGTGCCCTCCTTACTACCCATCACCGGCCTATCCCATTCCCCCACCCCTCCCCTCTGAGGCCCTCAGTTTGTTTCTCATAGTCCATAGTCTCTCATGTTTCATTCCCCCTTCTGATTACCCCCCCTTTCTTTATCCCTCTCTTCCCCTACCGATCATCCTAGTTCTTATGTTCCATAGATGAGAGAAATCATATGATAGTTGTCTTTCTCTGCTTGACTTATTTCACTTAACATTATCTCCTCCAGTGCCGTCCATATTGTAGCAAATGTTGAGAACTCGTTCTTTCTGATAGCTGAGTAATATTCCATTGTATATATGGACCACATCTTCTTAATCCAGTCATCTGTTGAAGGGCATTTTGGTTCCTTCCACGATTTAGCTATTGTGGACATTGCTGCTATGAACATTGGGGTGCATATGGCCCTTCTCTTCACTACGTCTGTATCTTTGGGGTAAACACCCAGTAGTGCAATGGCTGGATCATAGGGTAGCTCAATTTTTAACTTTTTAAGGGACCTCCACACTGTTTTCCAGAGTGGCTGTACCAACTTGCATTCCCACCAACAATGTAGGAGGGATCCCCTTTCTCCACATCCTCTCCAACAATTGTTGTTTCTTGCCTTGTCTATTTTTGCCATTCTAACTGGCGTAAGGTGGTATCTCAGTGTGGTTTTGATTTGAATTTCCTTGATGGCTAATGATTTTGAACATTTTTTCATGTGTCTGTTAGCCATTTGTATGTCTTCATTGGAAAAGTGTCTGTTCATATCTTCTGCCCATTTTTTGATTTGTTTATTTGTTTCTCGTGTATTGAGTTTGAGAAGTTCTTTGTAGATCTTGGATACCAGTCCTTTATCTGTAGTGTCATTTGCAAATATCTTCTCCCATTCCGTGGGCTGCCTCTTAGTTTTTCTGACTGTTTCCTTGGCTGTGCAGGAACTTTTAATCTTGATGAAGTCCCATAAATTCATTTTATCTTTTGTTTCTCTTGCCTTTGGGGATGACACCCCCATGTCTTATCACTGACTGTGTCTTATTTCCTACTCAGGGCTTGAGGTGTGGCAGTCAGGATCTTGTAGGCAATATCCTCTCAGAATAAAGCAAAATAGGCACAGGATATAAACAGGAAATGGTTCTCCATCTGGTGGCCCCCGGGGCGGGGTGGGGGGGTGAGGGTGGGGGTGGGGGATGGCAGAGGAGGTGGCCTAGGGACATCAGGATGGTCTGTTACCGGCTATATCCTGGGTCTTGGAGGTTTCTGGGTATTTACTGGCTTACTAAGAACTGAGCTCAGAACTGCTGCTCCCAGCTGTGGTGGACTGACTCATATTCGACCTACCCTCCTGATGAGAACCATAAAAGCTAAATTAAGGTTCTTGTTCTTGCTTTTAAATCTATTTGAAGGCCCTGGAGAGCAAATTACCTTTGAGGTCATCACATCACCAAATACCGTCATCCAGTGCAGAAAAGCAAGAATCGATGGAGATACATAAAAGTGAAATAAGCCAGCTCCCAATTCTTTATGCAGGTCAACAAAGTAATTCAATAATCTGGATAACATGAAAAATGATGACTCAATCCTATATTCCTATATTCCAGGGTGGGGAAACTCATTCCACTAGGGACCAAAATATCAAAACTCTAGGTTTTTTAGTTAGAGAAGAATTTTAAACCTGTCTGCTACTTAGAAGAACAGGAAATATATAACTTTTTAAAAGAAGATTTATTTATGGCTCCTGGGTGGCTCAGTCGGTTAAGCATATGCCTTCAGCTCAGGTCAGGATCTCAGGGTCCCGGGATCGAGTCCCGCACTGGGCTCCCTGCTCCACAGGAAGCCTGCTTCTCCCTCTCCCTCTGCCTGCCTCTCCCCCTGCTTGTGCTCTCTCTCTCTCTGTCAAATGCGTAAATAAATAATCTTAAAAATTTTTTAAAGATTTATTTATTTGAGAGAGAGAGAAGCAGAGGGAAAGAGAAACTTCAGCAGACCTCGAGCTGAGCATGGAGCCCCACACGTTGCTCGATCCCATGACCCTGAGATCATGACCTGAGCCGAAACCAAGAGTTCCACGCTCAACCGACTGAGCCACCGAGGCACCCCGGAAATGGATGACTTTTAAATGTTAACATAAAAAGTAACCAGCAAATGTAGCCGAGGCTTTAAGGCCCCCTGGTGTAGACTTAAGGGAGACAGATCTAGGGGCAGAGAAAGAAGGAAGAGGAAGGTGGGAAACAAAAGACGGAGAAGAAGCAGAAGAATTTTCTCTGCCCCTGTGTGGCACTTGAGAGATGAGGAATCGTTTCTCACTTATTTGGCCTCTGCTCCACCATTCATGAGCTCAGTGCTCTTGGGCAAGTTAGCTTGTTTCCCTGGGCCTCGACTTCCCCATCAGTAAAATGGGGATAAGAGTAGTGTTTACCTCATGAGGTCATCTGTGAAGGTGGAACGGGTTAATAAATGTAAGGCACTTAGAAAAAGCTCAGAAAACACGAAACCCCATTAGACACTAACCCCTCAGGGGTTCCTTCAGTAAACATTTATTGAGTGTCTAGTTTATGCCAGATACTGGACAGAGGCTTGGCCCTCGGCAGGAGCACAATGAGCCGTATTAAAATGAATGAATGCGGGGCGCCTGGGTGGCACAGTGGTTAAGCGTCTGCCTTCGGCTCAGGGCGTGATCCCGGCATTCCGGGATCGAGCCCCGCATCAGGCTCCTCTGCTATGAGCCTGCTTCTTCCTCTCCCACTCCCCCTGCTTGTGTTCCCTCTCTCGCTGGCTGTCTCTCTCTGTCGAATAAATAAATAAAATCTTTAAAAAAAAAAAATAAAATAAAAATAAAATGAATGAATGCAATGACTTTTTAAGGAACAGAGCAGGGCCTTGCCCCAAGAACAGGCTGGAAGGCGCTCCAGGCCCAGACGTACAAAATTGCCTGCCGAGTTGTGGGTGCCAGAAGCCGAGTTGTGAGGAGGGGAGGGGAGGGAGGTTGGAATTGCCACGCCAGAAGGAGCTTCAAGCCAGGTTTCCAGGCCGGACTGTGGGTCCCACCTTGAGACGTGCTGTTGCCCTTCAGGTACCCGGGGATGGCAGTCGCACCCCAGACTGCTGTATGTGACCAAGAGCTTCATGTCCCCAAACGGTACACTGAGGCCCAGGGAGGCACGAGGACTGAGCTAGCATCCACTTGGGGGAATAGTCTGGCATAATCTGGTCAAGTTGGAGATAGGCAAACCCTACAAGCCCCCCCCCTCCGGATTCCCCTCCCCAGTGTACGTGGGCCCGTGTGGACCAGGAAATGTGTAAGGGAGCAAACACGGCAGCGTCGCTCCTCACACCAAAGGCCAGGAACCGCCTAAACATCTGTTCACGGAAGAATACAAACGAACAAATTGTACAAACAATGGAATACTGTGTAGCAGTGAAAAGGGACAGCCACTGTCACAGGCCGATACAGATTTTGCCAGAGAGAAGGCACGGAGCACAGTGATGGAAAGTGTGCGCTCTGGACCCAGCCGGCCTGGCGTGCAATCCGGGCCCTGCCACTTGAGGGCTGGGAGCTACTGGCGAAATCAGCGTGCCTCCGTTCCCTCACTTCCCACTATCAAATGGACCCGGTAAGAGTGTATGTCCCATAGGCTGTTAGAAGGATTTAAATCGGTCAATATTTACAGAGGTCAGAACGCTGTCTGGCACATACATTCAGTGCTTACATCAATGTTGGAAAAATGTTGGGTGCTGTGTAGGGAAAAAGGGCAAGACTGAAGAATCCAGACTTTTATTTATTTTTTTAAGATTTTATTTATTTATTTGACACAGAGAGACAGCACAAGCACAATCAGGGAGTGGGGGGAGAGGGAGAAGCAGGCTCCCTGCTGAGCAAGGAGCCTGACCCAGGGCTCAATCCCAGGACCCTGGGATTATGACCTGAGCCAAAGGCAGACGCTTAACTGACTGAGCCACCCAGGCGCCCCAAGAATCCGGACTTTTAAAGGTTCAAAAGCAAAGGGGATTAAACAAGACATTGCCTAGGCATTTGTATACGCTGTGAAGGGATGAAAAGCAGACAGTGATTTGGGAACTGCGGGGGGGGGGGG
>NW_024423319.1:82923645-82957190 GCF_017311325.1 Ursus maritimus | reverse complement strand
TGTTCCCTCTCTCGCTGGCTGTCTCTCTCTGTCGAATAAATAAATAAAATCTTTAAAAAAAAAAAATAAAATAAAAATAAAATGAATGAATGCAATGACTTTTTAAGGAACAGAGCAGGGCCTTGCCCCAAGAACAGGCTGGAAGGCGCTCCAGGCCCAGACGTACAAAATTGCCTGCCGAGTTGTGGGTGCCAGAAGCCGAGTTGTGAGGAGGGGAGGGGAGGGAGGTTGGAATTGCCACGCCAGAAGGAGCTTCAAGCCAGGTTTCCAGGCCGGACTGTGGGTCCCACCTTGAGACGTGCTGTTGCCCTTCAGGTACCCGGGGATGGCAGTCGCACCCCAGACTGCTGTATGTGACCAAGAGCTTCATGTCCCCAAACGGTACACTGAGGCCCAGGGAGGCACGAGGACTGAGCTAGCATCCACTTGGGGGAATAGTCTGGCATAATCTGGTCAAGTTGGAGATAGGCAAACCCTACAAGCCCCCCCCCTCCGGATTCCCCTCCCCAGTGTACGTGGGCCCGTGTGGACCAGGAAATGTGTAAGGGAGCAAACACGGCAGCGTCGCTCCTCACACCAAAGGCCAGGAACCGCCTAAACATCTGTTCACGGAAGAATACAAACGAACAAATTGTACAAACAATGGAATACTGTGTAGCAGTGAAAAGGGACAGCCACTGTCACAGGCCGATACAGATTTTGCCAGAGAGAAGGCACGGAGCACAGTGATGGAAAGTGTGCGCTCTGGACCCAGCCGGCCTGGCGTGCAATCCGGGCCCTGCCACTTGAGGGCTGGGAGCTACTGGCGAAATCAGCGTGCCTCCGTTCCCTCACTTCCCACTATCAAATGGACCCGGTAAGAGTGTATGTCCCATAGGCTGTTAGAAGGATTTAAATCGGTCAATATTTACAGAGGTCAGAACGCTGTCTGGCACATACATTCAGTGCTTACATCAATGTTGGAAAAATGTTGGGTGCTGTGTAGGGAAAAAGGGCAAGACTGAAGAATCCAGACTTTTATTTATTTTTTTAAGATTTTATTTATTTATTTGACACAGAGAGACAGCACAAGCACAATCAGGGAGTGGGGGGAGAGGGAGAAGCAGGCTCCCTGCTGAGCAAGGAGCCTGACCCAGGGCTCAATCCCAGGACCCTGGGATTATGACCTGAGCCAAAGGCAGACGCTTAACTGACTGAGCCACCCAGGCGCCCCAAGAATCCGGACTTTTAAAGGTTCAAAAGCAAAGGGGATTAAACAAGACATTGCCTAGGCATTTGTATACGCTGTGAAGGGATGAAAAGCAGACAGTGATTTGGGAACTGCGGGGGGGCGGGGGGGGAGGGTTAAGGGATGGGGAAGTGAGCTGGGTGCCTGTGCGTTGTTGGGGGGTCTCAGGAGAGGGCTGGGATCCCAGACACTCACAATGTCATTAGAGGAAAAGTTTTAACACAGTAACCCTTCCGCATGAGGGGCCTTGGGCCTTAGGCCCAGACCAGCTGGATGCTTTGGGGACAAAGGAGGCCGCCCAGCCCCAGGACTGTTCCCCACCATAGCGTCCTCCAGCAGAAGCACAGCAGGGGCCTAGCTCTTGCTCCCAGCCAATGAGAGGGAGGAGGGTCTGAGCCAGTCAGAGGGAGATGGGCCTCAGGGAGTAAGAAAGAAGGAGGAAGACATGAGCTGGTCCAAAAGATGGGTCTTAACCAGTCAAATGGAGGAGGGCCCCATTCTGAGGGAGGAGGGTCCAAGCCTGTCTTAGGGAGGGAGGAGGAGGCTGGGCCCACCCAGGGGCCCCTGAAGGACTTGTTTCCCTTGTGGTTTTTTGTACTTCCTGTTCCCCTGCACACTGCGGAAGTTCCTCTTCTTACCCTGCACCCAGAGCCTGGCCGGAGAGGACAAGGGCAGGAGGCACCATGAGTGGGGGCCCTGTGGGAGGCAGGTCTGGGGGTCGCGGAGGACCAGGAGTTCAGCAGAACATACCCTCCACACTCCTCCAGGACCACGAGAACCAGCGACTCTTCGAGATGCTGGGTCGGAAATGCTGGGTGAGCTGGGGATCTCCTGGCCCTTCCTGTCTCCCTCCCTTTCCTCCTCTTCCTCTCCTCCTCTTCTGCCTCCTCATCTTCCCCATCCTTCTCCTTTCCTCCCTTTTCTTCCCCTCCTCCCCTCTTCCCTCCCTTCTCCATCACCCCCTCTCCTAAAACCCACTTACCCTCATTCACTGATCCCAGGAAGATCTCGATTGCGATGTCTATCTACTTTCCCTCTGGCTGCGGCTCTTGCTTTGGAGTCAGGACAGCCACGGCCAAGGAAGAACTAGACCCTCTGGCTGACTGGATTCCCCTGAGCCCTGCTCTCCCCTCCCAGACATTGGCCACTGCCGTTGTTCAGCTGTACCTGGCACTGCCTCCTGGAGCTGAGCACTGGACCAAGGAGCATTGTGGGGCTGTGTGCTTCGTGAAGGATAACCCCCAGAAGTCCTACTTCATCCGTCTTTACAGCCTTCAGGTGACCCCCATCCCCCCGCTGGACGTGCAAACCAGTTTTCAACCGCAAACCCAGATCTGCGTCCAAAGCCCCGCGGCCTCAGACAGATCAGTGAACCCCCGAGCCCCAGAACCAAAGACTTCATCCAGACGTCAAACTCTGGTTTTACTTTCTTTGTCTTTGATGACGGACCCCAGAACCCCCATGTCAAGATCTATAACCCCCAGCTATTAGTGTAGCTCCTAAATCTAATCTGTTTCATGAACCCCCCAAAAAAGAGCACTGTATTTTTACCTGAACCTCAAATCTGTTCTAAACTCAACCTTTTGGGTCCCAGAAATCCCCCATCAAAACTCCTGGACCCTAAATGTTTGCCTAGCTCCTAAGCCATGGCTCTGCCTCACAAACGTCAAATTGCATATACCTAGACTGAATCCCCCCCCCAAAACTTCCAAGTCTGTGTGTCTGAACCTCAAATCTCAACCCCAACTCCCAGTACTGGAGCCCTACCTGCCCAAATGAAGGCCCCCATAAAGGAAGGGTGTAAGATGGAGTCTATGAATGGGCTCACTTTCCTAGGACTGGAATCCTAAATCCTCATATTCAAGCCCCCAAGTCCCACATCTAGGGCCTTGAACCCCAAATCCAAATCTCTGACTGCAATGTCTAACTCCCATACTGTACCCCAACCCTCTACACCCGACATCTAGACCCCCGACTCTCTGACTATAAGCTGGAAGTCTCTGATCTGACCCTGGGGCCCCAAATTAGGACACCCTTCTTCTTGCCCAGATAACAGAGGCCTGCCACCCAGGGCATGCCTCCGTGCTAATGTTCTCCCCCTCCCCCACCTCTCCAGACTGGTCGGCTGCTCTGGGAACAGGAGTTGTACTCACAGTTGGTCTACTCCACTCCCACCCCCTTCTTCCACACCTTTGCTGGAGATGTGAGTGACCCCTCAACCCCTCGGTCTCAGGTGGGGTGTGGGGAGGAGATGGGAAAGGTGCGAGGGGGCCTGGAAGGCTATTGAGCCCAAGATGTATGCAGGCCTGCCAAGCAGGGCTGAACTTTGCAGACGAGGGCGAGGCCCAGGCCTTCCGGGCCCTGGTGCAGGAGAAGATCCAAAAAAGGAATCAGAGGCAAAGTGGAGGTGAGGAGGCCTTCGGGGAGGAAAGGAGGTTGGGCAGAAGTGTGTGCAAGAGTAGGGAGCTGGAGAAGCCCCTCTTATGGTTCTGGTTCCCAGTCCACCTGTCTCTTCACAGATAGACGCCAGCTACCCGCACCACCAGCACCAGCCAATGAAGGTGAGTCCTCAAGTTCAAGGAGGGTAATAAGGGGCTAGCCCAGGAACCTGAGGCAGGGTTGTAATAGCTCTCTACCCATTCCATCTTTCCAGAGAGAAGAGGAGGGCTCCCACCCTTGCCCCCACATCCAGGTGGAGACCAAGGAGGTGAGTGCTGATTCTTCCCTGCGTCTCTGGGTGGACAGGCAGGTGGGGGAGTAGATGGATAGATGGGTGGGGAGTGGGTGGATGGATGAGTAGCTGGGGGAGTGCGGAGATAGGTGGGCAAATGAGTGGGTGGATAGATGGTTGAGTGGAGGATGAACTGATGGGAAGGTGAAAACATAGATGTATAAGTGAATGAGTATGTGGATACATGAATGAATGGATGGATGGATGATTGACTCAATTAACGACTGAGTGAATGCATTGAACAACGAATAAATGAATAAGTGACATAACCTTTCAATTGGTGAAGAAAGCAATGATTGACTGACTGACTGAATGAATAATTTAACAAATTAATTGGTCAATGAGCCGTGAATGAATGAATCGATACTTAAGTGATAAACGTGAGTGAATGAATAATAAATGAATTGGTGAAGGCAAGAATGGTTTGTGGAACCCACCCATCCACTTTTCCATAAACCCTGTTTGGACCCCTCACCCACTCCCTTCATGACCATCAAACACACACACAGATTCCCCCAACACTGGCCCTGTCTCTTGCCCCTGTGCTTTGGTTGGTAGGTAAGTAGGTCAATGGCTCAATCACCCTGTTCTCCCCACAGGCCTGGCATCTGGGCAACTGTCCCTGGGGCTAGTAACAGTGGACATCCAGAACCCGGACATCACGAGTTCACGATACCGTGGGCTCCCAGCACCTGGGCCTGGCCCAGCTGATAAGAAACGCTCAGGGAAGAAGAAGATCAGCAAGGCTGATATTGGCGCACCAAGTGGATTCAAGTGAGAGCCTCTCCCCACTAGTCCCACAGATCCCTGTTGCGGGGGGCAGATGAAAAGATGGATAGGAAGAGAGCTGGGTGGATGGAAGGATGGGCAGATGGATGGGTGGGTGGGTAGGTAGATGAGTAGATAGGTGGGTGGGTGCAAGGCCAAGACTAGCGAGAAGCAAACGAGGCACCAAGGTTGCAAAATTTACAGAGGCAGTTACTCTGAGGGTCATGAAACTGCAATTCATGACTCGGAGAGTGAGGGCCTCCTTAAATTTTGCACCCTAGGCACCTCACTTGCTTCACCTTAGTCCCACCCTGGGTGGGCTGGTGGGTGAGTGGATGGGTGGGTGGGTAGATAAATGGTTGGTTGGATGAATGAATGAATGAATGAACGAACCAATGAATGAATGGGTCGGTTGGATGGATGGGTAGATGGGTAAATGGGAAGTAGGAGGGTAGACGGATGGGTGAGTGGACGAGTGTGTGGACAGACGGATGGATATCTGGTTGGTTCACAGAGAAGGTGGATGGGGATGGATAGGCGGCCAGATGCATGGATGAATGGACGGTTCAGTAGAGAAATAGAAGTGTGTGGTTGAGTAGGCAGCAAAAGAGTGGATGGATTGAAAGACGGGCACATGGGTAGACGGACAAGTGTGTGTGGAGACAGGTTGGCAGACCAATGGGCAAACATGTATGTGGGCGGATGAGTAGAAAGACAAATATACCAGAGATCGGGGGTCTGACAGGTGAATGCAAATGGCTAGGTGGACAAATGGATGGGTGGACGGTTGGTAGAAAAAGGGATGGATGGACAGATGGGCACTACAAACTATGGACCCCTTCTAATTCCCTAACTACTGCTCTCATTCAGTCACTCATTCATTCACTTAGGACTCATCCATTAATTCTGGCTCCTCAGAGTCCCTCTGGGCAGGGGAGGGCAGGAGGGCTTCACTAGGAAGGGAGGGAAGGAAGGGCAGTGGGGCCTCACTGGGAACTCCTCACCTCCCCCAGACATGTCAGCCACGTGGGGTGGGACCCCCAGAATGGATTTGACGTGAGTAATTCCAAAGACCCCTTGACCCACTTAACTACCCACCTACGCTTCCGTAGTCCCCTGGCTCAGACCTACCCCCAGACCCCACCCTATCTACACTTCTAACTCAGATCCCCATTTGGGGCGGACCCAGTGCTAACCCGTGCCCCTCCCCTATCTGCCTTATTCCCCCACCCCTGCCCTGGCCTTTTTCCTCCTGGGCAGGTAAATAACCTGGACCCGGACCTGCGGAGTCTGTTCTCCAGGGCAGGAATCAGTGAGGCCCAGCTCACGGATGCCGAGACCTCCAAACTTATCTACGATTTCATTGAGGACCAGGGTGGCCTGGAGGCTGTGCGGCAGGAGATGAGGCGCCAGGGTGAGCGCCCCCCTTCTTCTCCAGCCCTAGTAGCTGGTTCCTAAGAGATACACTGCAAACAGTCACTCAGTCGTCATGGAAACCCTCATACTGCTTGAATCAAGAGGTGGTCATTTGGGGCGCCCATGTTACAAATGAGCAAAATGGAGACTCTGAGGAGAACTGTAACAATAGCTCTGTGTTATTTTCCCCCTCAGAACCACTTCCACCGCCCCCACCACCATCCAGAGGAGGAAACCAGGCCCCCCGGCCCCCTACTATGGGGAGCAGTAAGGGTCGTTCTGGTCCACTGCCCCCTGTACCTTTGGGAGGTGCTCCACCCCCACCCACTCCCCGGGGACCCCCACCCCCAGGCCGAGGGGGCCCTCCACCACCACCCCCTCCAGCCACTGGACGTTCCGGACCACTGCCCCCTCCGCCCCCTGGAGCTGGAGGGCCCCCCGTGCCTCCACCCCCCCCACCCCCACCCCCACCACCCAGCTCTGGGGATGGGCCAATCCCTCCCCCACCTCCTGCTCTGGGGCCCACGGGGGGCCTGGCTCCTGGTGGAGGTCGGGGGGCACTTTTGGATCAAATCCGGCAGGGAATTCAGCTGAACAAGGTGAAGACCGGCGAGATGGAGGACTGGGGGGGTCTGGGACTCGGGGGTGCTGGGCAAGTCAGGATATGGTGGGGGGCAGGGCTGAAACTGACGGAGGTCTCAGGCTTTTGGGTTTCAGTGACAGGGCTGGGAGGCCGGTGGGGAGAGGTAGGCTGGGAATCCCGAAGGGGACTGGAGCGGATGGGAGGGGAAATAACGAGGAGGGGGCAGGAAGGGGTGCTCCTATCACAGGCCTTGAACCCTTTGTGCTGCACCCTGCTTGCTGCAGACGCCCGGGGCCCCAGAGAGCTCAGCCTTGCAGCCTCCGCCTCAGAGCTCAGAAGGGCTGGTGGGAGCCCTGATGCATGTGATGCAGAAGAGAAGCAAAGCCATCCACTCCTCAGGTGAGAGCCCGCCCTTTGCCGGTACGGCGAGCCCGGCTCCCAGGCCAGGGTGGGCCGAAAACAAGCACACCGGTTACCATCAATAGCAACAGTCGCCCCATCGTGAGTCTCGTATCAGTCTCCTCTTAGACAGTGTTAACACTGTCATTCTGCAACAGTAATATAACTCCCTCTATCTTTGACAATAACATTAACATCAGTGCCACGGTATGTCCACAATAGTAATCGTCATCCCGTATGCTCCGGAGTGCTGACATTAGCCCATGGGTGATGATATTCTAGAGAACCCCACCTTGGACAATGATAACTTCAACTCCGTGTGTCAATAGAGGAACACGAGCTCATAATGTGATAATAATATCCTAACCCAGTGTTTCTATAATAATGGTAACAATGAATCCCCTGATGTGGCAATGATATTGCCGTTATATGACAATTAGATGAGGGTGACGTGAACCTCAACCTACCACTGACAGTATTAACATTAATCCCACGGTATGTCCATAAGATGGGTATGAATCCATCACACGACAATATTTGAACAAACCTCTTCTGACAGTGAGATCATCAATAACCCATTATGGGTCAACAATATTAACATTAGCGTGCTATGAAACAGTCATATTGTAATAGACTCTGCCTTGCTAATAATACTTAAATTCACCCCATTAGGTAACAAACCTAACATTAACCCTTGTGTGACAGTAATATCCCAACTAACCACATTTTTGACAATGATATTAACTTCCATTCCAACTCCAACCCACACCCTAACTCTCCCTCCTCTGAAGGGCCCCTTCCTCATCCAACCGCACGGGCCCCCAGGAGATCTCAGCCCCCCAGAACCCTGAGTCTTGACCTCTCAGACCCCAGGAACTTCACCCAACCCAGGGCCTTTGAACCCTTCTGCCCATCCTAAGTCCCACTTTCTCTCTCCCTCCAGACGAAGGGGAGGACCAGGCCGGCGACGAGGATGAGGACGATGAGTGGGACGACTGAGTCACCCTCCCCACCAATTCTGAGCCTCCTCCCCTGGCAGCCGCTGCTTGCTGCCCTCCACTCCTGGCCTCCAGGCCCCTCAGGCCCTGTTTCTTCCCCGCCGACCCTTCCAATGCAGTTATTTCAGACTGGTCCCCAACATTCAGCCTAGCAGTAGCCAGGGCCCCTTTTTATACAGAATTTCTCGGTTCTCCTCACATAAGGATTTTGAAACCAAAATAAAATAACTGTCTTTTTGTTTCTCTAAATCTCAGTTGGTTTATATTCCAAATGTGAACATTTGGGGTCCTTTATCCCCAAAGTCTCTTTTATTCATCTATCCTATTTCATTTATTTATTTATTCACTCATTTATGCCCTCATTTATTTCTTTGTTTCCTTCTGCCCTTCTTTCTTTTCACGAACATTTGTTGCCGGGCTCTACTTTAAGGGCTGGAGCTAAAGCGGTGGGAAGAAAACCTAGTGAGGTCAACATTCTAGTGGAGGAGACAGATACGAAACCAGGAATCAAACAGAAACGAAAGATAGTTACAGACTGTGACAAGTGCTGTGATATGCTGAGGGGGAACGGCCTTCAGATGGAACATTCAGGGAAAGCCACCAGGAGAACGTGACAGTTGTGCAGAACCTAAAGAGAGAGGTGTCAACCTGTAAATCTTTGGGGGGAGGGCATTCCAGGCAGAGGGACCAGCCTGTGCAAAGGCCCTGAGGAGAGGAAAAGCTTGGTGTGAGGCTGAGCATGGTGAACGAGCAGGAGTGATTTATTCACTTACTTATTTAAGAAAAAAAACAACGTTCATTCAACACAGTATTAGATCAAGAGAAACTCAATGGTCAGACTTACTCACTCTCCACGAACACAACTCACACACCAGGTTCCTGATGGGCAGGACTCCTCTCTCAGTTTTAAAATTTGGTTCTACCCAGTTCTCAGCACAAACCAAGCCCTGGCCAGCGGCAATGGCAGAGACAAAAAGACTCAGATCTGCTCTAGAGCCTGGGCAAGATACCCCGCCTCTGAGCCTCAGTTTCTTCATCTGTGCAACGGCGGTAACAATATGTAACTGATTTCCAACTGAGACCCATTGGGTCCCCCCTCCTCTTCTAAGAATTAGTCACCAGAAAGAAAAAGGAGTAACTCAAAACTGTCCCTGGTGTTTAAAGCTATTTCCAAGGGAGTGATTAGAAGCTCTTGCACATCAGAGCCTTAGCAGACGTGTCTACTCCTTCCCATTTCTGCATTCTGGTGGATTCAAGACCTCAGGTAGGAGGGGAGTGGGGAGAAAGATAGCAGTGAGGAGGAATCCAGAGAGGACGGGCTTCATCCATCTGCAAGACCAGTGGAAGAATTTCGAACCATCCGAGGTGCAGTCTGGGGGTCAGGGGAGGGAGCAAAGGAGAGCCAGGGCCAGGGTGGAGGTGTGGGAGGTGGGAGCTGACTTTGCTCCTTAAGAATTCCCCCACAGCCACAGAAGCTGAAGAACTATCACTTGCCTGCCTCCCCACTCCCTGCTAGGAAACCCCAGAAATCTGGTGTGCTGGGACCCCCTCAGTAGGCTTTGTCCTGGAGAAGACCTTATATCGCACAACCTCTGAAGCCCCAGGAGCACTGCCTATAGCAGGCCTGGGCTTGGCAGAAAAGTATTGACCGTGGACAAGTGGCTTGACCTTTCTGGGCTCAGTTTTCTGGATCTTTAAACCGAGACTAAAAATCCATACTCCACAGGGTTGCGGAGAGAATTCAAGTGTCTGCAAAGTGCCTGGGAGGCATCTACAAACATCAGATGCTGCTGCTGTTCTTCCTACTACCGGTTGATCCTGAGTCACCACTGATCATAAAATGTACCATTATTGTATGTATCACCAAGAAAGACAAAAAAGTACTGCGAATTAAATTATGACTCACCAGTGTTTGGGAGATGCAACCGGATTTCAGGATGTTACAGAATTAAGTGTTCCTGGAATCTGGCTAGGATGTTCCTTTAACCTGCGTTCTGGTTCCACATGTGTGTTTTGCTTGTGAGAACTCGTGACACTGATCACCCACGGTCTGTGCCCTCTTTCTGTGCGTGTGGTACACTCGAAAACGAGGTTTACATTAAAAACAGGTCAAACCAGGGGCGCCTGGGTGGCTCAGTCGTTGGGCGTCTGCCTTCGGCTCAGGGCGTGATCCCGGTGTTATGGGATCGAGCCCCACGTCAGGCTCCTCCGCTAGGAGCCTGCTTCTTCCTCTCCCACTCCCCCTGCTTGTGTTCCCTCTCTCGCTGGCTGTCTCTCTCTGTCAAATAAATAAATAAAATCTTAAAAAAAACCAAACAGGTCAAACCTGTACAGCGTGCAATGGATAAGACCTTATATTGGCTCAAGCACTAGGCAACACAATATACACCTGGCACTAAATTAATGCTAAATGAACAGACAAGTGGCTGGGGGTGGGACACAGGAATTATAGGGTGGCCTCTTACTTTTGAGGTCTCCAGGACAGATGCTAGTCTGGAAAGATTCATTTCTGCACGAGTGGGAGATACCCACCCCAAGGTCACTCATCCGAAGTTTTACAGATGAAGAAACTGCCTAAGGTCACACAATTTAGTACATGGTGGAGCTGGGATTTATACCCAGGTAGCTAGGCTCCAAGATCCAAGCCTTTTTACCCACTACATTATATATACTGTTATATATACTGTTTGGGGAAGACCAAGGTATAAAAATTAATAAGGGAAAACCTTACTAAAATGGACTCAGGATGCTAGAAGGGGAGGCTGGTAGAGGAAACCTACTGCTCCATGTCCATTATAGCAAAAAGTATCAATGACAGACCCAACAGAAGTATCTCAACAGGAAAGAATGGTCAGTTACAGGCCCCCAACAGGGAAATATACACATTGTATCTCCTAGAAGAAACTGACTACGCCTGCAACTGAGCCACTGCGAAACCATCATCACTATGAACTCTTGCTTTTCTCCAATAGACTTTTGTTCCAAACAACCCCTCCCAACTTCCTCCTCCATAACATAATGTTCCTCTCCTTTGTTTATTGGACTTGCATATGGTTTTGTCATAGCTTGCTTGTCCTGCATTGCAACTCTCAGCTATTCCTGAACAAAGCCATCTTTTGCCGGTAAAATAACTGGCAGTTTTCTCTTTAAGGTTGACAAAGGGATGTTTGCCCAACACCCACAGACCCCTACATGAGCCCCTCCAGCTTCAGTCATGCCTTAAGCCATTCTTATGGGTTGGACTGGACTCCTGGGAATAAGAGGGTTCTGCTTGTCCAGGGAGACTGGGAGCATGCGAGGCCCAGTGTCTGACTGTGTTCTCGAAGGAATAAGGGAGGGAAGGGGATGCATGGTGGAGCATATGCTGCTAGTTGGTCCATTCATGGTAAGCAGGAGGTGATGGAACTTCAGACTCACTGGCCATTTCTCCCAACTAGTTCACAGCTAGGCTGGCAGGCAGGCAGGCAGAACAACCATTTGCTAAACTGTATAATCATTTGGTTGACTACATAACCCATGGACCAACAGGGAGAGGGGGGGTTGAGGAACGGATGATGCCATTTCCTGATGCTGTGAGGTACTGAGGATCTAACTAAATTATGCCCGCCTGGGACAGGCTGGGGCTGCTGGTCTGATAGCGTAGAAGACAGGCAGCCTCCTGAGGGACTGCCAGGCTGGCTGACTGATGGCCCGCGCTGTTGCTGTCTGCCTGGGTGGCGGGATGTTGTGAATGGCTGACTAATGCTGGGAGTCGCATCTGGCCTGAGGGAGTGTGTCTGGATGTTACACTGTCTGATGATGTATAAAGGAGGGTTACCCTGAGGGAATTTCAGGCTGACAGATCTGCGACTGCCTGATAGGCAACTGTATCTGGTGAGCGACTGTCCACCCTGGCCAAATCACAGCATGCTTGACAGACCGTGTGGCCAGTCAGATGCTGAGAATAGCTGCCTGGCTGATTGACAATACGATGAAGGGCAGTGAACGAGTCACAGGCCCCTGACCCATTGAAATATCAGTGTAGCCACCTCACTGGATGGCCCTACCAGGCTGGAATTACAGCGGCCCTGAGGGGGCCCCATGGGTGAGAGGAGACTGACTGGAGGACTGACCAATGGTGGGCATGCCTCGCCTGAGAAGTGACAGACCCCTGACCCACTGTCAGGTGGCGTGGAGGCTTCAGTCGCTGTGACTATTTGCTTTGAGGGAATAACTGCCTGATCGTGGCGTGAAGGAGGAGTAACCTGAGGGAATTAAAGATTGGCCAACTAACAGTGGATAGTATGTCCGCCTGAGAGGGCGACGTTAGATGCTGACAATGACAGCCTGTCCTGACCTAATCACGGCCCGCCCGAGGCCATGGCCGGTGGCTGTGCGATGGCTTCCCCTGGGGGTTTCAGAGCTACCCCCGGAGCACGAGTAGATGGAGAGACCGGCTGCTTGACTGTGAAAAGGGGGCAGTCGGAGGGAATGACAGGCTGGCTCGCAGCGTAGTTGTTAGCGCCGTCTGTCTGCCTTCAGAGACTCGCAGCTGGCCCGAGGCTCGAAGGGGTGCTGCCGCTGACTGGCAGACAGTGCGAATGGGGGCCGGGGTCTGACTAAACAGTTGCCTGTGGTGCTGGACCCATTGTCTGATTGGAGTCTGGGGACTGGCTGGGCAGCTGTACGTGGCGACAGTCCATCTTGGGAGTCACGGCCTGCTTGGGGTTAAAATGTGGTGACGACTGACTGACGGTGGTAATTGGGGGTCTGACAGGACGGAGAATCCCCCGTGCGGCTGGCTGACAACGTGATTGGCTGATAGCGTGACAGACAGACCGGCGTACGGGCAGGGCCTCCGGCAACCTTAGTTGCCGCTGCCGCCGCCGCCGCCCAGACGCACTCTGGGAAAGCTCCGGCGAGCACCCGCCTTCGGGACCGAGCCGGGTGGCGGGGAGGGGTCCGGTCACGGCTCGCCGGTTGGTCCGCGCGGGCGCTGCTCGCGGTGCCGCGCGGCCAATAGGCTGCGCGTTCTCGGCCACGCCCGCGCGAGCTCTCTTCTCGCGAGGCCGGTTAGGCCCGAATGTCGTTAGCCGTGGGGAAAGATGGCGGAAAATTTAAAAGGTGAAGCAGTGGCGGCAGCGGCGCGGGCCTGCTGGCCGGGCCGGGTGGGCTGGAGGGGTGGCGTCGCGGGCTCGGGGCCCCGGCGTCCGAGGCCACGGAGCCGGGAGCCGGAAGCCTGGCGCGGAAAGGATGGGGCTCAGGGAGCCCGGGCCTGGCGCGCGGGGCTGGGCGGGGCTGAGGGGAGGGGGCGCGTGCCTCGGAACGCGGCGGGCGCGGGGCTAAGTGGGGACGCGGGAGGGGGGCGCGCGCCTCTGATCGCGACTGGTTGGCGCGCGCACGCGCGGGGTCTTGTCGGGGAGGCCGCGCCCGCGCGCGGGAAAATCGGCCGCCGGTGACCGTTACCCGGTTGGTGTCCACGCGAGACGCCGGAAGGGGAGGGAAGGGAAGGGGACGGACCTCCTTTTCAGAGTGGGGGGACAGAGGACTCTTCAGGGTGAGAGTACCTCCTTTCCGCGTCATGGGGAAAGGGTTTGCTGTGGAGAAGACTCCCCCGGGAAGAGGGGAAAGGGGTTTCTCTAATAGGAGAGCTGGACTCCCTCGTGTGCAGGGGAAGAGGGGTGACTTTTCCAGTATGTTGGGGAGGGTGGGCTCCTGTGGGGGAGAAAAGGTTCGGGGAGGATGGGCTCCACAGTGTGAGGGGGACCTCTCAGGGGTAGGAATCCACCTGTGGTCAGTGCGGAGCCAGCAGCTGGAGAGGTTAGTTGGGAGCACTTAGTGGGTTTCAAATGCAAGTTAAGGGGTTTGAAAGGGAGAGGCATCATAGGGAGAGGAAAGCGTGGGCACAGGCTGAGTCTCCACTAGGCCTGCCTAAGTGGAGGGGGGGGGTTGTGCACACGAAATAATTTTGCAAAGCTCTTGTACGTTTTCAGGTTGACGTCTACAGTATTTCATTATGAGTTCAAATGTTTGATTTTTGTAATGGGAGGTATAAAATATTAAAAACGGTGAGGACTCACTGCATTTGGAATAAGTGTTCTATGGAATGATTTGATAAAATGGCTTCTAAAGCACATTGTGCCTTGAGTCAGAAGCCTTTAAAAAAAAAAATCCGCATCTTGAAAATTTCTGATAGCCCCAGAAACATTCCAGGTGTGTTTAAAAGAATAGTCAGTAACCTATACTGTTTTGCCAGTTCCCAAATTCAGAGCTTACTCCTCTGGGTGGGCTTTACACTTCACAGAAATGTAGATGAAACAGAAAGCCAAAATGCAGTGTGAAAAAATATACCTTTCAGGTTTAAGGCACCCAGGCTAATCATTCAAGGAAGCTTCCTGAAATCAAATACCATTCCACAATCTCTTATTCCTAATTCTGAAATCTAAAAAGCTCTGAAAACTTAAGTTTGGCACCATTCAGTAGCAAAACTAGATTATAAAGTGGGACTATCTTGCCTCTTTATTTCTCCTATTTAATGTAAAAATTCAGATTTTTGGTGCAGAATTATTAATGTGTTTGATTATGGCTTAATGCCCCTGACCACACTGAGGGTATTAGGTAGTGTCTGAGGCATACCTAGAACTACACTTGTAAAAACCCCCCCCCCCCCGCAAAATCTGAATTCCTAAACACAACTAGCCCCAGGAGTTTCAGATAAGGGATTCCAGACCAGTCTTTCCAGTTAAGCCTTTGTTTGGTGCCTAGAGGTTGTAATCCCATCCCCACCAGTTCGCCTGGGGCAATGCACCCTACTGAGATGGGGGTTGTTCTCTTTATTTTGCAAAGTGGGGAGAGGGATGATTAGGTCCTGAACCCAAGGCAGGTTTGGGGCAGTTTTAGGAATAGCGTGGAGGGAGTTGGAAGCTCTGGGAATAGATTCCTTTAGGACAGTCCATGCCGCAGGTCCCACTTCGAGGTCTACTGCTCCAGGGGTGGCCTTGGAATGAGCACTGGGGTTGAAGAAGTGGTACATTTTTGTTGTTGAAGGGTCTCAGCATTGGGAAGTCCTGTGGATTAAATCTCACGGACTCTGAGGCAGTCCTTTGGAAGTCCTAGAGAGGATTTGGGGTCCCCTTTGACCCGTGGCTTCACCAGGATACCCAGTAAGTTCTTTCTGGTCTCCTTGTTCTAGGATGCAATGTGTGTTGCAAGTCTTCTTGGAATCAGCTACAGGACCTGTGCCGCCTGGCCAAGCTCTCCTGCCCTGCCCTCGGCATCTCCAAGAGGAATCTCTATGACTTTGAAGTGGAGTACCTGTGTGATTACAAGAAAATCCGCGTGAGTCTGGGGTGACTGTGGCCAGGGCAGGGGTGTCTCAAGGAAGCTGGCTTACTACCCCCTTGCCCCCGCCCCCACTGCCAACAAAGTGGCTTTCTCAAGGGGGCAGGAGCCAGAATGAATCCCCAAATAAGTCTCTCTTCCCACCTCCATAGGAATACAAACCAGTTGCAAAGATTGAGGTGCTGAGCCCAGGAAGGGAGCCAATGATAGCTAGCAATTATTGAGCATTTTCAGTGTGCTGGGCACTTCCTCTCAGAAACTCGTTTAATCCCCCCTGCAGCACTGTGAAATGGGAACTGTTACCATTGCCAGAGGAGGCAACAGCAGGATAAAGAGAACAGACTGGAGCCAGTATGGTTGGGTTCAAATTTTGGCCCTGTAGCCCTGGGATACTTACCCACATTCTCTGTGGTTCATTTTCCTCATCTGTAAAATGGAGATGACTAGTAGTATGTAGCTCATACAGAGTTGGGAGGGTTAAATTAGTTACTAAAACATAGACGTTACGTAGAACAGTACCTGCTACGTACAGAATGCTAGAAAAATGTCAGCTTTTTTTTCTCATTTATAGATGAGGAAACTGAGTGTCAGCAGAGGTAAATAACTTGCCTAAGGCCCCCGCATCCAAGGAGCTGCAGATTCAGCATTTGTATCCAGTGTGTCTCCCTGTAGAATCTGTGTGGTTAAATTGTATCCTGTAGCTGCTCTCTGCAAGAAAAGATCCTTCTGCCTGCTGAGTGGAGAACAGACTGTAGGGGGCAAGGGTGGAACTGGGGAGACCAGTGAGGGGGTCTGCTACCGTAATCCAGGCGAGCAGTGATGGGGGTGTCAGTGATGATGGTTTGAAGTGGTTGGATTCTGGACGTAGTTTGAAGGTGAGGCTGACAGGATTTGCTGAGGGTGGATGTGGGGACTGAGAAAAAGAAGTCAAGGTTGTGACTCCCAAGAGTTGGGGCCTGAACAGGTAGAAGGAGGGAGCTGATGAGAGGGAAGACAGGAGGGAGTAGGTTAAATTAAAACTTGGAATTTAGGCAGTAGTAAGGGGGAGCATGGGATTTGAACCTAGGGATCCTCAGGCTAGAGCCCATGCTTTGTAACCACCGCATGGAGTCATTCCAGAAAAGGCGCCGGGAGTGGTTTGGTTGTTGTCCACCGGGTTTGGGATGGAAGTCACACAAGGGCGGGGCCCGGGGTATCCCCACTTATGGTGCCCCCATCCCCTGGTCCCCCCAACAGGAACAAGAGTATTACCTGGTAAAATGGCGTGGATACCCAGACTCAGAGAGCACCTGGGAGCCACGGCAGAATCTCAAGTGCGTGCGCATTCTCAAGCAGTTCCACAAGGACTTAGAAAGGGAGCTGCTCCGCCGGCACCACCGGTCAAAGCCTCCCCGGCACCTGGACCCAAGCTTGGCCAACTACCTGGTACAGAAGGCCAAGCAGAGGCGGGCGCTCCGGCGCTGGGAGCAGGAGCTCAATGCCAAGCGCAGCCACCTGGGACGCATCACCGTGGAGAACGAGGTGGACCTGGACGGCCCCCCGCGGGCTTTCGTATACATCAATGAATACCGTGTGGGTGAGGGCATCACCCTCAACCAGGTGGCGGTGGGCTGTGAGTGCCAGGACTGTCTGTGGGCCCCCGCTGGAGGCTGCTGCCCCGGGGCGTCCCTGCACAAGTTTGCCTACAATGACCAGGGTCAGGTGCGGCTTCGCGCCGGGCTGCCCATCTACGAATGCAACTCCCGCTGCCGCTGCGGCTATGACTGCCCCAACCGCGTGGTACAGAAGGGCATCCGCTATGACCTCTGCATCTTCCGCACGGATGACGGGCGTGGCTGGGGCGTCCGCACGCTGGAGAAGATCCGCAAGAACAGCTTCGTCATGGAGTACGTGGGAGAGGTAGGGAGCCGGGACCCGACGTGAGTGTGCGCGCGCGCGCGTGTGTGCGCGGGCAGCTCTTCCCACTGTGTGTTCCCATCATGCGCGCCCAGCTCTCCTCAGTGTGTGCCTGCAACTTCCCTGCTTTTCCTGTCCGGGGAAAGGTGGGGGGCGGTTAACCTGAGTGTGACAGGGGCATCCTGGCAGGGGCGTGCATTTCAAGCTGGTAGTTGAAAGAACGGCGAAATACTTCTGGACTGGGTTGACCTCATAAGGGTACCTGGCAAAGACGAAAGCGGGAACTGAAATCCAGGCAGCGTTTCTTTTAACAGGCCGTGTGCTCTGCGTAGGGTTTCGGCACCTGGGAAAGCACTACTTCTCATTTCGCAAGGGTTCGGCTTACCACCGAGCAGTGTGTGACCAGGAGGAGCGCCCTTGCTAATCTGAACACGAACACTCTGGAGTAGGACGGAGACATGCCTTACGTTGGCTGCCTCTTCCTCCAGACTTGCAGGAGTCAGTTGACCCTGGAACAACATGGGGGGTTAGGGGTGCCGACCCCATGTAGTTAAATCTGCCTATAACTTTTGACTCCCCAGAAACTTAGCTACTAGTAGCCTCCTGTTGACCTCACTGATAAACAGTGGATTGATACTGTTTATATTTTATATATTTTATATATTACTTGTATTATATTCTTACAATGAAGTCAGCTAGAGAAAAGAAAATGTTGAGAAAATAACACTTACAGTACTGTATTTATCAAATCTGCATGGAAGTGGGCCCGCATAGTTCAAACCTGTGTTGTTCAAGGGTCAGCTGTGTTCCGCAGGCTAGCCGCCATCCCTTACAACCCCCAGATCTTAGTGGCTTCACACATTAGAAGTCTCTTTGCTCTTGTGTAAGTCCAGCGTGGGGATCTGGGTAGTGTCCTTCCACACAGTGGCGTGGAGCCCAGGCTCCTTTCCTCTTGTGCCTTTGCTGTGCCTTAGCGCTGCCCTGATCCTCGCTCAGCACTGCTGGCAAGTGGGCTGAGAGTCGGGGTCGAAGTGGGGGTTGCTCATGGGCCAGGCTTGGACACAGTGCCCATCACTTCTGCCCACACTGGCTGGAACCGAGTCACTGACCTTACCTTGGTGCAAGGGAGGCTGGGAAGTGTGACTCAGCCATGCGCCTAGGTGGGAAACAAAAGGAGTGTGTGTGTGTGAGTAACCAGGTGTCCATAACGGCGAGTGTCATGTTCTAAGGTAGGATGTGGTGTGCACTTGGGGTGGAGCAGTTCTTTTTATGTAGGACCATCTCCTGCATCGGGGAACAATTAACATCCCTGGACCTTGACCGTTTAAATCCATGAGTGTGTTGTCATGGTGACAATCCCAAATACGTTCATATTTCTAGAAGTCTCTTAGGGCTGTGATGTGGTTGGGAAGTGGCAGAAATTGGCCTAAGGGACGCACTCCTGAAGGTGTCCACACTGTAGTAATGACATTGGTATAGAGGAGAGACTCCCGATAATGAACCATAACGTCGAGAGAGTCCTAGCCCCCGGGGGCAGAGACAGTCTAGAGGCAGAGCAGTCCATGCTTCAGAGGACCCTGACTGTCTAGACAGGAAGTCTACACTCAGATAATCCTGACAGTCTGGTGGAAGAAATGTCCACACATCAAAGGACCTGCCAGTCTGGAGGAAGGAGAAGGTGGCCACACCCCAGAGGGTTCCTGGCAGTCTGGGGCAGGGGTCCTGACAATTTGTGGGAGGAGGTGTCTCCGTCCCAGAGTGACCTGGAGGAAGAGTGAACTCTCCACACTCCACAGGACCCGGCAGTCCACCTTAGGAAGTGTCCATACCCACACTGTCCTGACAGGAAAAAGAAGCGTCTTCACCCCAGAGGGATCGGGACAGTCTGAAGGAGATCAGGTCTACACCTAAGAGAACTCTGACAGCCTGGAGAAAGTGTCCACACCCTCAGTGTCCTGACACTCTGGGGGAGGTTTCCAGACTTCAGAGGGATACTAACAGTGCAGGAGATGTTAACAGCCTAGAGGGGTGTCACCAGTCTGAAGGAGGACGTGTGCACACTACAGAGCCCCTGACAGTCTGAAGGAGGTGTCCAGCCCCCACAGGAGCCCGCGAGTTCTAGAGGGAGTCTAGAGAAGGGAGTGTGTCCAGCCTCACTGTACTGACAATCTCGAGGAGAAGCTCTTTATAACACAGAGGATCCCGACAGGTGGAGGGGGGAGAGCCCACAGCCCCCAAGTATCCCAGAGGCCCCTGGTCAGGGTGCTGTTTGGCTGTTCTTCTCTAGTGTCTATACTGTTGCATGCTGTAAACATTGGGGCTTTCATGGCTTCTCACCCCTGTCCCCACTCTTCCTGCTCCACACACACTTCCCTGAAGCTATTTCTTAGCCTCCCTCCTGCCACATTCTGTGACTTCCAGGCCCGCTTCTGACACTGTCAGACCTGTGGGACCTCGTGATGGCACCACAGGCCCCCAGATAATGCCAAAGCCAAACTCCTTTTCGTGCATCCCTTGTGAGGAGCCAGCACAGCCAAATGGTCAGGAGGTTGGAGCCGAGCTCCACCACTCAGCAGCAGTCACTTACCCTTCTTTGTGTCTCAGTTTTCCAGTCTGTAGAATGGGAATGGTAATAGCACCCACATCATTCACTTGTTACAAGAATTAAATGAGTTATGATGTGTGAAGCACTCGGAAGAAGCCCTTGAACAGTAAGTCTTCAATAAATGTTAGCCATCACAGTCTAAAATTCAGAAAATCCAAAATGCTTAGAAAACCCAAAGTCTTTGGTAACCCATTTGGCTAGAAAACCCAACCAGACCTGATCTGGGTCGATTTGTAGCCTAGTTATCCCACGTGGGGTGAATATTCGTAGATTTCGTTATAGGCGAATTCATTTACTCAGTTACATGGTGCTGTCCCAGACCCTCCCTAGTGTCACATAATCAAGGGCATGCACCCCTGTCTGGTCGCCAAGCTATCCTTCTACAATCTGGACACAACGTCCGCCTTCCCAACCTCTGCACCAACCGTCCCTCCATGCGAGCAGCCCGTCCTCTCCTTTGCACCCTTCCACGCTCCATCAGAATATCCACCCTCACCCAGCCTAGCTTATCCATTCTAAGACCTGCGCTTGCTTCATATTTTACCAACAGCGAAATGAAGGTGCGTCTCACTTAATTAGTTTAATTAAATGACGGTGCGTCATCATTTAATTAGCAGTGTTTCCTTTCTCGGCAAAGGGCACATAAAAATAAGGGAGCGTGTTTGGCTGGGATAAGACTGGTACATAACCTTTCCTAACAGTGCTCAGTGTCAGGAACAGAAACCTCTTTCACAGCCCTGATTGCGCTGGTGCTTTACAACGGCTCCTTTCAGGTCAGTGTTACCGTCATTGTCATCCCCATTCCACAGAGGAGAGCTGAGGCCCAGAGACCGATAGTAACGTGCTCAGAGTCACCAAGCTACTAAAGTGGGTAAAAAAAGGCCCAAGTGTCTAAAACTGGTGTGCTGCCAGACCTGGTGGAGGGTTTTTTGTTTTTTGTTTTTTTGGCTGAGGAAATAGGCAGAAGGAGAGAACATTCAGGATCCCATATCCAGATGGGGGCAGGGCAGCGGCTGGACTCTGAGTCTTCTGGGTCCTGTTCACGGTCAACACCCTTTCCAGGCTGCCAACCTATAGCCCATCTGTCTTCCCTGGTCGTTCTGGAGAGCTGCTGGGGAGCAGGGACGTGGCCTACTCTGTTCCCAAATTTTCAGGGTAGACCCGCCCTTACAGAGTGGGGCTGGAAAGAAGGTGGGAGAAGGAACGGTTTGTGCCCTGGAGGGCTCACCGCATGACTCACTCTTCGTGACTTGGGGAGCAGGTAGAGGCGGGACAGGCGGGAAGCTGGAGAGCAGGGAGGATGTGGAAAGAGCATGCTGGCTCAGACACCACCAGGCATGCTCGCCGGCCAGCGGAGGCCGCCCTTTGGGCCCAGGCCTTCCGAGAACTTCAGGGAGCGAGCAGCCTCCTCACGGCCACTGGGGATCCCACTGGGGATCGGCAGGTTCAGGAAGGCTGCAGAGAAGGGAGGTCTGCTATGCGGACGCCACAAGGAGCGTGTGTTCTCGGGAGGTGGCAGGAGACTGACCTTGATGTCCTCCTCCTCAGAACACTTCTGTGGCTCCTGTTGTGTCCCTCAGGAGAGAGTCCCCACTCTTTAGCCTGGTGGCAAGGCCCTTTTGTGACCCGGAGCTTGCTTTAGGTGGTGTGTTGCTTTTTTGCTGCCCCTGGAACTCTAAGCACTGGGTTTTCTTTTTCTTTTTCTTTTTTTTTTTTAAGATTTTATTTATTTATTCGACAGACAGAGAGACAGCCAGCGAGAGAGGGAACACAAGCAGGGGGAGTGGGAGAGGAAGAAGCAGGCTCATAGCGGAAGAGCCTGATGTGGGGCTCGATCCCATAACGCCGGGATCACGCCCTGAGCCGAAGGCAGACGCTTAACCACTGTGCCACCCAGGTGCCCCAGCACTGGGTTTTCTGATCAGCATCTTGCACTGCGGGTATCTGAGTCCATCTCTCTGTCACTGGACTGTGACCCCAGAGGGTCAGGACCAAGCCTGGTTCCTCTTGTCTCCCCTGACCCACCTGGGACTGCAGAGCGGCCCCCTGCCTGGTCCCCTGTGTCTCCCCCTGCAGACACGGGCCCGTGAGTGCGGGCACCAGGCACAGGGTAGGCCTCCTAAAAATTTGCTAAATAAACCAGTGAACAAACAAACATGAATTTGGAGTGTGGGTGAGCCAGATTTCTCGGAAGGGAGCCAGAGTGCGGGGCAGTGAGCCCTGTGGTCCGAGGGGTAGACCTTGGTCTTCTCAAGGTGCTGATGTGGATTTGGCCGGGAGCGGAGGCTGGAGGTGCTGGTGTAAGAGGCAGGGAGGAGACCGTGAGGACTTGGCCATCCTGGTAGAGGAAATGGAGGGTGGTCGTGGCTGGCATGAGGGTGAGGGAGGAAGGAAGCCAGGGCTGGTCGGGGTTTGCGTGGTGTGGCAGGGGTGGTGGTGGCCAGCAGGTCTCTGATGAAAGGAGAGGGAAGAAGGGGTGTGGGGGGGAGAGAGTGTGGGAGTCGCCTCTAGGACCACCGCGGGACAGAGGATAGGTCACTGGGCTAGGCAGCAGAGTGAAAACAAGGGGTACTTTGGCATTTCTGCTTTGCACTGTGCAGGCACTTGCCTCCGAGGGGTGGGCCAGGGTAGCAGGAAGCCCAGGAGTGGAGAAGGAGATCTGCCCTGGTCTGGAGGCACCCTAGGCTGAGGAGGGGGCAGTCTTGGGTCCCATGGGACCCTCCCCCAGAGTCGGGCATAGTTGGCTCTGCTGGGGGATTACCAGAAGTCTGTGGTGGTTGGCCCAGGGGGAAGAGGGCACATGAGGGGCAGAGAGGCAGGGGCTTTCTGGGACAGCCAGGGACCCAGCTGGGGAGAGGAAGTGCCTGCTGCTGTCTTAGATCCCAGTTGCTGGCACCGTGAGGCATCAGGGCTGAGGGAGAGCTCTCCCCCGTGCTCTTGCCGCCTTTCTTTCATCTTCTGTCTGAGATTTTGGCCTTTGCTTTGTTCTTGCCATCCCAGACTCTCAGCAAGGGTCTTGATCTCTCTGGACCAGGGTCTTTCATATTAACGATTCTGTCAGTTTCTAAGTCTCTGCCTCCAGCTCACTTGCCTGAGTCTGTCTCCCCTTCCTTCCATCTCCCTTTCCCACGGGTCCAGGCTGCTTTCTCCTCTCCGGGTCCTCCTCACTGCCTGGCGCGCAGCCCAGCGCTGGCGCCTTCTCTTGTGCTGGGGTCCCGCAGCACCTCGGGCTCTCTTGCAGCCTCTCCCTTTCTCCCCCAAACAGCCACCGCTCTCTGTGAGCCCTGGCTCCTTTTCTTGCCCTTGATCTCCTCACCGTGTCTCCCTGCGGGTCTCTTTCTCTCTCACTGCTGGACCTTGTGGCCAGCCTCTGGGCACCATTGCGAGACACCATGCCATCTAGAGGCCTGAGGGGGGATGGGTGGCGGGCAGCTGCGGCCCAGCCCCCCTCTCAGGGCGCTGACAGACCCTCTGCATTGCGGCCCCCACATGTCCATACCTGCTAGCCCCGCTGAGCCGGCCACAGCTCTGCTCGTTTGTTCTTCCGGCCCAGGGGGGCTCAGGTGGGGGGGTCAGGAGCTATGCTGGTGGTCCTGAGCCTCCTTGGCCATTCTCCCCTGCCCCTCGGCCCTTTCCCCAGATCATTACCTCAGAGGAGGCGGAGCGGCGGGGCCAGATCTACGACCGCCAGGGCGCCACCTACCTCTTCGACCTGGACTACGTGGAGGACGTGTACACCGTGGATGCCGCCTATTACGGCAACATCTCCCACTTTGTCAACCACAGTGTGGGTACCCCGCAGGCGGGCGGGGGTCGGGAGGAGCAGGCTGGGGCCCCTCCTCACCCACCTGCTGTTCTTTTTCGCCTAGTGTGACCCCAACCTCCAGGTGTACAACGTCTTCATAGACAACCTTGATGAGCGACTGCCCCGCATCGCTTTCTTTGCCACAAGAACCATCCGGGCAGGCGAGGAGCTCACCTTTGATTACAACATGCAAGGTGGGGGTGGCAAGGGACTGGGGGCAGGGGCACACAGTGACATGGGACACAAGGACCCCTCCCTGAGGAGCTTTAAGATGCTCTTCCTGACTCCTAGTGTCCCATCGGGACTCCTGGACCTCTGCCTACCTCTTGGGGGTCCCCTCACTTCCAACCCCTGGGCCCCGGCCCTGAGATACTCATACAGACTTCTCCCAAGACTCCTGGGGAGGATGTTTGGCTTAAGAGTTAAGACACCCCTCCTGACTCATCTGAATTTCCCCAGTCCTCCCAACCCTCCCCACTCCTAACCCCCTGGCCTGGCTCATTCCAAGCGTCCGGACACTCCTGTGGCCTCCAGCCAATCCTCTTCTTGACAAACTAGCCACCTCTGAGACACTTAAGTGCGGGGAATCTTTGACAGGAGAGTTCAGGTGCCCCTCTGGATGTGTAGGTGACCATTCCTGACTTCTGTCTGACTTGGCCCTTCCCCTGACAGCCCCCTGCCTCCCTCCCAACCCCTGGCCATCTTCCCAACTCCTGAACACCCCTCCAGTGCTGAGCCCTGGCCCTATCCCCAAACCACCAACCCTACAACCCCCTCCTGACCCAAATCCCAGATGTGCTCCTAGCACCCAAGATTCCTGGGTCTCGTGGTGAAAAGGGCAGCGGGACACTTCACCTTGGCCTTCTAACAAGTCCCCTCCCCCCCCCGCCCTCCCTGGCTGTGACTCCACAGTGGACCCCGTGGACATGGAGAGCACCCGCATGGACTCCAACTTTGGCCTGGCCGGGCTCCCCGGCTCCCCCAAGAAGCGGGTCCGTATTGAATGCAAGTGTGGGACTGAATCCTGCCGCAAATACCTCTTCTAGCCCTTTGAAGTCTGAGGCCAGACTGCCAGTGGGGGCCTAAAGCCGCCCGCCCCACCCACCCACCGCTGCCCTCCTGTTAAGGAATGACTGCCAGGGCCTCCTACCTGCCTCTGCCTGCCCCCACCTGCCCCCACCTGCCCCTTGCTTGGGGATGTGGGGTTGCGGTGAGGACTGACTGACTCTAGGAGTCCCCTTTCCCCGTCCCAGCCCCATCTGTGGGTTGCACTTACCCCCACCCACCTTCAGAAGTAATTTTTCAACACCAGGACTTTCTGCGGTTGAGATTCATGGCCTATCAAGGAGGTCCAAGGGGTGAGCCCCAGCCTGGCCCCAGAATGGAAGGATGTTTATTTTTGCACCTGCTTCTGCCTGGAGCTTGAGGGGTCTGTTGCAGGCCCTCTCCCTACTGCCCCAAGGGTGTGGGGAAGCAGCCTCAGGGCAGGCTGACATCAGAGCCCCGAGTTCCCGGCTCTCTTGTTTCCCCTACCACAGAAACTTTGTGCAAGTGAAAGAAAGGGGATCTCCAGGGCTGGGGCTGCGGCTGGTTTCTGCTCCTGCTCCTGTGCCAGCTAGTGTTGGGCCTAAGAGCCTTAGGGTCTCTTTTTCAGGGTTGCACATCTGAGAAGTGGACACTCCTATGCCACTGGAAGAGGAGTGGGTGCTCATGGCCCACTGACCAGTGAGCAAGGCAGTCCGGACTTTGCCAGCCCTTAAGTGGGCTGGGTCTGAAGTCTGCCTCTGGGAGCGCATATAGAAAGGCGCCCAGGGCTCTTGAGAGAGTGGAGGGTGCTGGGAGCCCTGACCTGGGGCGTGACGACTGCTGGGACTTCTTAGAGCTGGCACCAAGCCCTAGCTAGGCTGTAGATAGCACTTAGGACAAAAATGTGCATTGATGGGGGTGTTGATGAGGTGCCAGGCACTGGGCAGAGCACCTGATCCACGTGGATTGTCTCAGGGAAGCCTTGAAAACTACGGAGGTGGACCCCAGGAAAGGGCACATGTGGCAGAAGGCCAAGTAGAGGCGAAGAATGGCAGGGGTGCAGGCCTGGTTTACCTGTGAGGGTGTGGTAAGGTGAGAGGGAAGCCTCTGCCGCCTGCCAGCCCCAGCCCCCAAGCCCTCTGCACTCACCTTGGGTCCACTGGTCTCAAAAGTGACCTGCCCACAAATAGACACAAGGCAAAGGCTCTGATGGCTGCCTTGCCCCTTGCTTCCCCAATGAGGTCTTCTCTAGGAAGCCTTCCCTGACTACCTGTGCTCAGAGTGCCCCTACGTGAGACTGTGTGCCCTGCCACCAGATGCCAGATCTGTGTGTGTGTCTGTGTGATTGTTTGTGTCCGTGCTCCCTGCCCCCAGACTGACCTTCAGGCATGGACTGAATCTGATTCTCCTCTTGTATATCCCTTGGCCCTACCTCGCCTGGGGTGGGCATCAATAAAACAAATCAATGACTGAACAAACCAAGGTGTGGGGATTGCAGACCTTGGGAAGGTGGGGGTTGGGGGCACGAGAGGGTGGGCGCTGGGGTGCCCAGGAACATTTTCCCTCAGACCGCAGCCATCTGCCGTAACGCTCCCCACAAGGAACCACTTGCACCATCATCATACATCGTGACCTAAAAGAAGCTTGCTTTTTGAACTGAACTTTTAAACTGCACCGAAAAAGCAAACTAAATCTGGGGCACCTGGGTGGCGCAGTCGGCCGAGCGTCTGACTCTTGGTTTCAACTCAGGTCATGATCTTGGGGTTGCGAGATGGAGCCCTGTGTCGGGCTCTGTGTTCAGTGCAGAGTCCACTTGAGGTTTTCTCTCCCTCTGCCCCTCCCTGCTGCTCACTGGCGTGCACTCCCTCTCTCTCTCTCTCAAATAAATAAATCTTAAAAAAAAGAAACTAAATCTATTGCTGTCTAAATGAACAAACCATTGTCACTTGTCATTAGCAAAAATAAGAGAAATACAGTAGAAATATAGAAATACGATACGATTCGAGCTGGACCCTCCCTGCTCTTAGAGGCTTTGAACCCAAAACCTATCTACTGCAAAGAGAAAAGTCTCTGCATATTGGGGGAAGCTTTTTCTGCAGAGATTTATTGAGTGTATGTGTGTGCCAGGGTAGAAAGCAGAGACCAGAGATAACATTTCCAATAAACTTGTTTTCATCGCCCCAGAGTTGGAGTGTGAGCCAGTGTCCTTTGCTCTGTTCAAGAGATGTCATGTGCAGTGACACAGATACCTATTTTGAAGACCTCACACACAGGTGACAAAATCCTAAGTGGCTCAGAGACATCACAGGGCACCTAGGACACAGGCTTCCAAACAGCTCATAGACCTCATGATACCCGGTTATTGACCCTAGACCTCTGAGACCTCACTTCCTGGGATACCTATCTCTGAGCAGCTCTGAGACCTTGCACCTGGACGCAGACCCCAATTAACTCAGAGGCTGCACTGGAACTATGGGACGGACTCCCCAAGAGCTTCAAGACCTCGAAAGTCCCCTCATACGCTGGGATTCAGAGCCCAAACCACATCAGAGAATGAGCTTCCTGGGTTAGAGGTACACAAACATCTCACAACCTGGGATACTGCTACCCAAGCTATTCGGAGCCTTCACACCCTGACTGTCAACTCCCAAACCGTTTGGAGACCTCATATCCTGGGGCAGACCCCCCAAAATGGAGATGTGACACCCCGGACACAGACTGCCCAAATGAGACACACTCAGAGCACAGCTCCCTAAATGATTCTGAATCTTCATACCTTGGACACAGACCCCCAGGCTGCCCAGAGACACCCTGGAAAGTAGAGCACTAAACATCCCAGAGACCTCTTCCTACGACAGAGTGCCACAAACAACTCAGAGACTCAGGTCTTAGGCGCAGACCCCAAAAAGCATAGAGATCTCACAGTCCAGAAACAGACCCTGTTCAGAGAATTCCAAGCCTGCGAAACCAGTCTATGTACAGCCCAGTGACCCCACACCTTCTGACACAGACCCCTAAATAGTTCAGGGTCAGGTCAGGACAGCCTAGGAAAGACTACCAAACTTCAGAGACCTCCCACTTTGTAACTCACGCACCCAAAGACCTCAGAGACCTGAAAATCTGATTACAGACCCCCACAAAGCTTCACAACCAGGGATAAAGACCCACCAATTTCTCAGAGAACTTACAAACTGGGATAAAGATGGACAGACAGTTCAGAGACTTCACACCCTCTTCTCAGACCACCAGACCAACTCGGAGACCTCATGCCTCGAACACGATCCTGGAGAGCTCCGAAATCACATACGCTGGAACACAGGCCTTAAACCAGCTCAGACATCTCGCACCCTTGACACAGGTCCCTGCTCAGAGATGTCACGTCCCGGACACAGATTTCCCCCAAATAGCTCAGAGCCTTCATACACTGAGACAGATCCCCAAACAGCTCAGAGGCTTTCCACTCTGGTTCACAGAAGAGCTCAGAGACCTGCAAATCTGGACACAAATCCTCTACATAGCTCAGAGACGGCACTCTGTAATACAGACCACAAATAACTCAGATCACACATCCTGGACGCAGACCCCAAACAGCTTAGAAACCTCGTGTCCTAGGCTCACATCCCCGAACAGCTCAGAATCTTCACTCTCCACAGACCTCCAAATGATTCAGAAATATCACACCCTGAACTCAGATCCCTAAACCATTTATGGAACTCTCACTTTGTACTCCTATCCAGAAAGATTTCGGACACCTGACACTCATGGACACAGATCACCAAAGAGCCTAGAAACCTCACCTTCTGTTCAAAGTCTGCCACAAAACAGAGGAGAGGCCCAGTAACTGGGACACAGACCCACAACAGCTTAGGGATCTCACGTTGTGGACACAGGCTTTCAAATGACCCAGAGAACTTCTAACCCAAGAGACAGACCCACAAAGAGCTCAGAGACAGCACACCCTGGTGACACACGCCCACACAGCTCAGCGCCTCCCATTATGGGACAGAAACCCTCAAAGAGTTTATTAACCTCTCGAAAGCAGAGGTTAATACACAAATAGGCCAGAGACCTCGCATATCAGACATACCAGGCCAAAATGCTCAGAGTTAACAAACCTTACACCCTAGGACACAAACGCACCCCCGCCCCCAGCTCAGAAACCTAACAGCCTGGACAAAGACCCAAGAGATGTCATTAGTAACAGTACCCCAAACTGCTCAGAGACCTCCATCCTTGGAAACAGACCCCTAATAAGTCAGAGACCTCATACCCTAGGAGTGAGACTCTCCCAACAGGAGCTACCTCACCCGTGGAAACAGACCCCAACAGTTAGGAATCTCAACACCAAGGGAGACAGAGGTCAGAGAGCTCACACTCTCGGTCACAGAGGGTAAGGCACCTCAGAGGCCCCCAAAAGTATAAAGACATCAGGAGAAAGACCGTAAACTCGAAACAGATCCTGAAACTGCCCCGATAAATCAATCACACCCGAGGACAAAGCCCACATCATAGAACTCATTCGCTGGGACATGGGCTCAAAACAGGAGGGGGGAGCACAGATACTCAAACACACCTGAGTTCTCATATGAGGGTCACAGACCCCAAACAGCCCCACCACCTCCTACCCGAGAGGAGAGACATCTAAGTAGTTCAGAGATGGCATACTCTGCACAGACCATCACAGAGTTGAGAGATTTCACACACGGAATGAAGACCTCCAAACAGCTCAGAAAACTCACCAGCTGGGCACCCGCCTCCTGCCTGTAAAGCTCAGAGACCATGGTCCTGGAGCAAATCCCTGGTGAGTCTGGTGTATTACACTCTGGGACGGAGACCTCCCGAAAGGAAGAGACTCTGCACCTGAAAATATCCCCCAAATATGTCAAGAAACTCTCAGACCCAAAGAGCTCAGGGACCAGTATTCTGAACACAGGGCCAAACAGCTCAGAGATCATACAGTGCAGACACAGCCTCCCAAACAGCTCCGTGAACTCACCCCTGCAATGTAGACCAGAAAAAGTTCAGAACCCTCGGATCTAGGATTCAGAAATCCTCCTGAGACTTAGAGTGTAGACCTCAAAATATAATTCAGAGAATTTACTGGCTGCAGAGCATCAAAGAAATCAGAGACCTCAAATCGTGGGACGTATACACCCAAACAGATCAGGGACCTCCCATCCCGGACGTACACACAAAACGACTCAGAGAATTTAAATTCTAGGAAATACACGCCCCTAATGAACAGACCTCACATCCTGTGACATACTCACAAAAAGATCAAAAGCCACACGAGCGGAGATAGACACCCATGAGTATTTCAGAGAAATAACATCCAGGGACGTATACCCACAAACAGAGCGGAGACCTCAATCCCTTGAGACATACGCACATAAAAATGTCAGATACCTCACAGGCCAGGACACATACCCACAAACATTTCTGAGCACTCATATCCTGGGAAATAAACCGAAGAATGGATCAGCGACTTCACATATTGGGACCTACACCCACAGAGAGACCAGAGACTCAAACCCGGGACATAAACGAACGCCTCAGAGACCTTACATGCTGAGACAAAGCAAAGGCAAAACGTGGTGACCCAAGACACAGAGCCACGAACAGATCAGAGACCACACACTGGTGACACACGTACCAAGAACAGACCCTCGCATCCTGGGACGCACAACCACAAAGGGATCAGACGACTCCTGTCTTGATGTGCACCCACAAACACATGGGACACCCTGGGGCATGGACCCTCAGGGATGTCACGCCCTTGGACAGATACCCGCAGACAGGTAATACACAGAGAACTAGATGAAAGACCTCTTATCCTACAACATAAATCCAAAAAGTGGTCAGAGAACTCACGTCTTAGGACATATACCCACAGTCCTAAGAGAGGTATCATATCCTAAGATGCACCTGCAAAACATCAGAGAGCACATGCCATGGGATGTGCGCCCACAGAGAGATCAGACACTGCCCACTGGGACATGCACAGAAAAAGGGCAGAGAGAGGCACGTTCCAGGAAATACACTAAAATATCCTGGCGGATGCATCCACAAAAAGATTAGGGACCTTAAATGTTTGACAACACACATAAAGAGATCAGAGATGTCACATCCTGGGACACAGAGTGACAAAATGCTCACAGACCTCACATGCTGGGAAACAGACACAGAAACCGATCAGAAACCTCACATCCTAGGACACACACCCTCGAAGAGTTCACGGACATAAAGTCCTGCAAAACGCACCCCCAGGCCATTCACAAACCTCGCATCCTGGAACACACACAACGAACAAATCAGAGACCTCGTATCCGGGCCTCTCCCCGCAAAGAGAATACAGATCCTGAGACACACGCTCAGAAACATGTCGGTGACCCGAAATCCTGGGTAGACAGCCACACACAGGTCAGAGACCTCCAATCCAGTAACACCCGTGGACACACAGCTCAGAGAGCCCACATTCTGGAGCATACAAAACAAAAAGGCCAGAGACTTCAAATCCACAATCAAGTCAGACACTCCACACGCTGAAAAACGCACCCAGAAGATACACCAGATGGTAGATGTGACATCTTGCGGTATAACCCACAGAGAGATCAGAGGATTCACTGTTTCAGCTTCAAATCTCTTTCTTTCTCTCTCTGACCTCTGCTTTGGCCATCACATTGCTTTCTGTGACGACTTCCATCATCCCGTGGCCCCCTGTCTCAATGTCACTTAGTTTTCTGTGATTCCTAAAGGTCCTACCTCCCTCACATAGAGACCCTTGTGATTCGAATGGGTCCTCCCCAGGAATCCAAGATAACCACTCCATCTCACGGTGCTTACTTAATACATATCTGTAAGGTCCCTTTCTCTAGGTAAGACAACATATTAATAAGGCCCAGGAATGGGGTGAGCACGTATTTGGCAATCCATTATTTGACAAGATGGAACACACATGCACAAAGAGAAAGCTCACCTCCTGGGACACAGGTACGTGAAGTGCTTGAAGACCGCACATCTGGAGTTCCACACCTCCAGAGAGATCAGAGACCTGCCACCTTGGGGCATCCACGCAGACTCTGAGAGAGCTACGGTCTGAGACATTCAGATGTACACTCAGAGTCCTCACGCTCTGGGAATTAAACCTACAAAGATAGAAGAGGCCCCACTCTCTGGGACATACACACCCAAAGAGAACAGGAACCTGATATGCTGGGATATATACCTACACAAAGATCAGGGACCCACATTCTAGGACCCCCTAAACAGACCGGACCTCTAACTCTGAGACATACACACCAAAAGAGCAGAAAAGCAGCCCATAGTCTCTCTCTCTCTCCCTCTCCCTCTCTCTCTCTCTCTCTCTCTCTCTCACACACACACACAATCAGGGACCTCACAAACTGGGACACAGAAACTCAAAGAGAACAGACCTCATGCCCTTTACCAACACACCCACGGAGACGACACACTCCCAAAATGTGACATACACGCACCATTGGATCAAAGACCCAATCTGAGAAATAAACCCAACACCAGACACCTTCAATCCTGCAACATGAAGCAACGAACAGGTTACAGACCTCACACGCTGGCAAATGCATCCAGATAAATTTGGACACCTGAAATCTTGGGGCATACCGTCTCGAGGAGATCAGAGAGCTCAGATCCTGGGATACAGGCCCACAAATAGAGATCCTCCCATTAAGAGGTGAAAGTCGTCACAGACACAGAAACACTCCTAGAAACATCAGAGCTGGCAACGTGAGGCACGTACGCACCGCCGATCAGAGGTCTCATATTGGAAACATACACCAGGATGAGCTCAGAAATCTCAGACCCTGGATGTACAGACCTTAAGAGATGAGAATTTCACTTCGTGGCGTATATACCCACAAACAAATCAGAAACGCTCGCAACTGTCCCCATAAGACATCAGACATCTGACGACCTGGAATATAACACCCACAAACAGCTCAGAGACCTAACACTCTGGGATGCACATTCACAAAACATCACAGATCTCACATCCTGGGTCACGCACCCAGAGACAGATCAAAGAACTCACCTGGCTGAAAACACCAGAAACCTCATACCCTTGTTCATTCACCAGTGAAAAGATCAAACACTTCACGTTATCAGACAAATACCCACAAACAGATGAGGGAATTTCCGTCGTGGGATAGATACCCTGCTTCATTCCTGCTTCGGTCACCAGCGAACATACCAGTGGCTTCACACCACAAGAAGGGACAAACACATGGATCTGGAAGTCTCACGTGCTAGGACATAAATCCCAGAAACAGACCAGGTATTTTCAAGCAAAAGGAAATACACGACGAAGAACTCGGAATTCTTACCCCATGAACGCACCCACCTCAACAGTTCAGAGAATTCACATCCTGGGCACTGTCTGCAAACTCAGCTTCTCCTCTCCTAGGACCATACACCCCAAAATGGCTGGGCCCACAGATTCTGGGACACAGGCTATTACAGATATCAGAAACCTCACACCCTGGTTGATACACCCGCACATGGATCAGAGACCTCCCACCATCAGACACACACTCATAAACAGAGGTGTTCACATCCTTGTATGTGTGGAGACCTCACAGCCCGGGACACTGCAGGCCTTTCTCCCCCCCTGCCCCCCCTTTTTTTTTAAAGAGAAGAAGGTTACAGGGCATGCCTGGCTGGCTCAGTCAGTAGAGCATGTGACTGGGCTGGAGCCGAAAGAAAGAAAGAAAGAAAGAAAGAAAGAAAGAAAGAA
>NW_024423319.1:82890286-82923635 GCF_017311325.1 Ursus maritimus | reverse complement strand
ACTCAGAGTCCTCACGCTCTGGGAATTAAACCTACAAAGATAGAAGAGGCCCCACTCTCTGGGACATACACACCCAAAGAGAACAGGAACCTGATATGCTGGGATATATACCTACACAAAGATCAGGGACCCACATTCTAGGACCCCCTAAACAGACCGGACCTCTAACTCTGAGACATACACACCAAAAGAGCAGAAAAGCAGCCCATAGTCTCTCTCTCTCTCCCTCTCCCTCTCTCTCTCTCTCTCTCTCTCTCTCACACACACACACAATCAGGGACCTCACAAACTGGGACACAGAAACTCAAAGAGAACAGACCTCATGCCCTTTACCAACACACCCACGGAGACGACACACTCCCAAAATGTGACATACACGCACCATTGGATCAAAGACCCAATCTGAGAAATAAACCCAACACCAGACACCTTCAATCCTGCAACATGAAGCAACGAACAGGTTACAGACCTCACACGCTGGCAAATGCATCCAGATAAATTTGGACACCTGAAATCTTGGGGCATACCGTCTCGAGGAGATCAGAGAGCTCAGATCCTGGGATACAGGCCCACAAATAGAGATCCTCCCATTAAGAGGTGAAAGTCGTCACAGACACAGAAACACTCCTAGAAACATCAGAGCTGGCAACGTGAGGCACGTACGCACCGCCGATCAGAGGTCTCATATTGGAAACATACACCAGGATGAGCTCAGAAATCTCAGACCCTGGATGTACAGACCTTAAGAGATGAGAATTTCACTTCGTGGCGTATATACCCACAAACAAATCAGAAACGCTCGCAACTGTCCCCATAAGACATCAGACATCTGACGACCTGGAATATAACACCCACAAACAGCTCAGAGACCTAACACTCTGGGATGCACATTCACAAAACATCACAGATCTCACATCCTGGGTCACGCACCCAGAGACAGATCAAAGAACTCACCTGGCTGAAAACACCAGAAACCTCATACCCTTGTTCATTCACCAGTGAAAAGATCAAACACTTCACGTTATCAGACAAATACCCACAAACAGATGAGGGAATTTCCGTCGTGGGATAGATACCCTGCTTCATTCCTGCTTCGGTCACCAGCGAACATACCAGTGGCTTCACACCACAAGAAGGGACAAACACATGGATCTGGAAGTCTCACGTGCTAGGACATAAATCCCA
The DNA here is from genome assembly GCF_017311325.1 of Ursus maritimus. Classification (NCBI taxonomy): domain Eukaryota; kingdom Metazoa; phylum Chordata; class Mammalia; order Carnivora; family Ursidae; genus Ursus; species Ursus maritimus. The sequence continues at coordinate 82,922,450 of NW_024423319.1, read as the reverse complement.
GAAACAGACCAGGTATTTTCAAGCAAAAGGAAATACACGACGAAGAACTCGGAATTCTTACCCCATGAACGCACCCACCTCAACAGTTCAGAGAATTCACATCCTGGGCACTGTCTGCAAACTCAGCTTCTCCTCTCCTAGGACCATACACCCCAAAATGGCTGGGCCCACAGATTCTGGGACACAGGCTATTACAGATATCAGAAACCTCACACCCTGGTTGATACACCCGCACATGGATCAGAGACCTCCCACCATCAGACACACACTCATAAACAGAGGTGTTCACATCCTTGTATGTGTGGAGACCTCACAGCCCGGGACACTGCAGGCCTTTCTCCCCCCCTGCCCCCCCTTTTTTTTTAAAGAGAAGAAGGTTACAGGGCATGCCTGGCTGGCTCAGTCAGTAGAGCATGTGACTGGGCTGGAGCCGAAAGAAAGAAAGAAAGAAAGAAAGAAAGAAAGAAAGAAGGAAAGAAAGAAAGAAAGAAAGAGAAAGAAAGAAAGAAAGAAAGAAAGAAAGAAAGAAAGAAAGAAGAAAAGAAGGCCATGTTTATCCCATTTCTTTTTTTTTTTTAAGATTTTATTTATTTATTTATTTATTTATTTGACAGAGATAGACAGCCAGCGAGAGAGGGAACACGAGCAGGGGGAGTGGGAGAGGAAGAAGCAGGCTCCCAGTGGAGGAGCCCGATGTGGGGCTCGATCCCATAACGCCAGGATCACGCCCTGAGCCGAAGGCAGACGCTTAACGACTGCGCCACCCAGGCGCCCCTGTTTATCCCATTTCTTGAAAGCGCAGGCATTTTATCTCCTCAGGGCTCTGGGCCTGCTTCTGTAACAAATCACCCTGATCTTATTGTCGTAAGACAACACAAATGTATTATCCTATATTTCTGCAGATCAGAAGGCTGACAAGGAGTCTTACAGGGTAGAAATGAAGGTGTCAGCAGAGCTGACTTCCTTCTGGAGTTCCTAGGGGAGAATCTATAGGACTCCCGCCTTCCTAAGCTCGTGGCTCCTTCCTCCAGCTTCGAAGTCAGCAGCGTGTCATCTTCCAATCTCTCTCTCTCTGCCTCCATCGATCTCCACCTCTGTTTCTCTTTGATCTCTGCTTATGTCATCATCACGTCGCTTTTCCTGACTGCGTCTCTTCCTACACTGTGTTCTCGGACTCTTGCCTTCACGTGTCCCTCATATAAGGACACATATGATTACACTGGGCCTACCCCGATAATCTGGGATAATTTCCTCATCTCTGCATACTTAATTTAGTCACATCTGCAAAGTCCCCCTTTTCATGTAAATTAACGTAATTATAGGTTCCAGGGATTAGGAAGCGGACATCTTCAGGGTATTGCTATTTGGTCACCAGAGACATGTATGGCCTAACAGCTCACAGACCTCACATTCGGAGTCATACGCTTCTGCCTAAGTGAGACCCCTTCCACCCTCTAACATACATCCAAAAAGAACAGACAGACAGACAGACACACACACACATTTGGGGATTTAGACCAAAAAATGCTCAGAGTCCTTGGAATTAAACTCACAACCCTAAGAGAACCCGCCACCTAGGTTTCGAGAGCACCCTCGAACAGGCCAGAGGTTCCACACTCTGGCTCGCTGACCAGTGACTACATCAGACGCATCACACCGCCAGACACCACCCACCAACACGTGAGGAAATTCACATGTTGGGACACACACGGGCAAAGAGATTCCAGACCTCACAACTTGGGACACGTAGCCACAAACATATCAGGGACTTCAAATGCCACAAATAGTCCAGAGCCCTCACACCATGGGACATACACCATCAGACAGATCAGGGAGTTGAAATCCTGGGATATGCGTGCACGAACAGATTAGAGACCTCACAACCTGGACACACAACCACAAAGAAACCACAGGCTTCAAAGTCTGCAACATGGACCCACAAACTGATCAGGAACCTCACGCCCTGAGTCATTCATAACAAACAGATCATAAAGCTCGCACCTGAGATATAATCCCCAAATGACGCAGAGGCCATATGTACCCAAGGCGCAGACCCACACACGGACCAGGGACCTTAAATCCTGCAACACACAGCCACAATCAAGTCAGACACCTCAGAGGCTAAGAAGATACCAGAAACAGATTGTAGACCTGAAATCTTACAACGAAGATCCACAAACAGATCCCAGAGCTCACGTGTCAGGACATTTACCAGCAAACAAATCAGAGGCCTCAAGTCAAGGGACGTATACCCACAAAAAGCTCAGAAACCTCACACGGCCTGGACCTATGAGCCTAAATAAATCAGAGATCTAACATGCTGGTATATGCGCATGGTCAGACAAATCGGAACCCTCCCACCACCGGAAGCACCCGCCCAAACACACCAGAGACCGCACAACTGGAACACAAACCCACAAACACCTGGCGGACCTCACATAACAGAACGTATTCCCCAAAGCAGCTGAGACACCTGACATCGTAGGACGTGTGCACACAAACCGGAGACCTCACCTTCTAAGACGTGTTCCTACAAACAGCTCAGAAGCCACCAGTTCTGAGACATAGCCCCCCAAACGGTGCGAAGCCTCTCACTGTGGTTCATATACCCGCACACAGATGGGAGGCCTCCCGCCATCAGACACACGCTCACAAACAGACGGGGGAGCTCACATCCTGGGATGTGTGCGGACAACCAGATAGAGACCTCACGACCTGGAACACTGTATTCATTTCCTGTCGCTGCTGTAACAAGTCACAACTGTTACATGAAACAACACACATGTACTGTCTTACCTTTCCACAGGTCAGAAGCTAACAAAGGGCTTCAAAGGGCCAAAATCAAGTTGTTGGCGGAACTGTATTGCTCCTGGGGGCTCTAGGGGAGGATCTGTTTCCTTGCCTTCTACAGTTTCTTCAGCTGCCTGTATTCCTTGGCTCGTGGCCCCTTCCTCCAACTTCAAAGCAGTGTTTCATCCTCAAATCTCTCTCTGATTTCTATTTTTTCAAAAAGATTTTATTTATTTATTTGACAGGGAGAGAGAGACAGCCAGCGAGAGAGGGAACACAAGCAGGGGGAGTGGGAGAGGAAGAAGCAGGCTCCCCGCGGAGCAGGAGCCCAATGCGGGGCTCCACCCTAGGACCCTGGGATCACTCCCTGAGCCGAAGATAGACACTTAGTGACTGAGCCACCCAGGTGCCCCTCTGATTTCTATTTCTGTCATCACATCTGCTTCTCTGACAGACTGTCCTGCCTCTCCCCTGTAAGGACCCTTGTAATTACACTGGACTCACCCGAAAAATCCAGGACAGTCTCTCCCATCTCAAGATAACTACTTTATCACCTCTGCAAAGGACTTCTCTTTTTTTTTGCAAAGGAGCTTTTAACATGTAAGGTCCCAGAGTTGCATGCTCCAAAGATTAGAACATGGACATCTTTCAGCGACCCTTACCAACCTTAGATATACACACATGAGGAATTAAAAACATCCCATCCTGGGGTGCCTGGCTGGCTCAGTCACCAGAGTGTGAGACTTCTGATCTCAGGATCGTGAGTTCAAGCCCCATACTGGGCAGAGAGTTTACTTAATAAATTAAAAAATTAAAACATCCCATCCTGAGATATGCACCCATAAGTAGGTCAAAGACCTCACATCCCATAGAGACCAGAGACCTTCCACCCTTGGACGTGTATCCAAAAGAAAAAAAAAGAGTGAGGCCCATGTTCTGCGTCATATACCCACACACAGGGTAGGGACCTCTCAAACTGGGACACATGAGCACAAACAGAAGACACCTCACCCCCTTCCACACACAGAGAGATCAGAAACTCAAATACTGTGATCAGAAAGGCAAAAACTGAACACAGACCTCATTTGAGAAATGTACCCACACACAGATGAGAGACCTCACAGCCCGAGACACATACTCACAGATCAGAGATCTCAAGTCTTGCAGCCTATACCTACAATCAAGTAAGAGCCCTCATAGTCTAGGAAAAACACCTCGAGACTGATTACGTACTTGGCTTCTTCAGAAAACACCCACAAGGAGTTCAGTGAGTTCCTAGCTTGGGACACAGATGCACAAGAAGATGAGATTCTCGAGCCAAATGAAAGACACCCTCAACAAGCTGCACACCTCACGGCTGGCTACACACATCTGACCAGACCAGAGACCTCTCATCCTGGTACATATAGAGCCGAATGAATCAGAAATCTTGGAAATACCCATGAAATATCAGAGATCTAACAACCTAGACATAGCCCCCAACCACCTCAGAGACCTCACACAAAGAGACACACAAAATCAGCAGAGGGACCTCACATCCAAGGACATGTACTCACAAACCGATGAGAGACCACCCATCCCGAGTTGCACACCCCACAAAACCCACAAATTGATGGACACACACACTCTCAAATAGGTCAGAGACCTCTTGCCCTGGTTCATACACCCACACACAGATCAGAGGCCTCCACCATCAGACACACAAACACATTCCTAGGATGTGAACAGACAACCGGACAGAAACATCACAACCCAGGACACTGTATTTGTTTCTTATTGCTGTTGTAACAAATCACCACAATTTTAGGGTCGTGGGAAAACACGAATTTATTTATTATTGTACATTTGTCTCGGTTAGAAATCCAAAAATGGGTCTTACAGTATTAAAGTCAGGAACAGAGCTGTGTTCCTTCTGGAGACTCTAGGGGAGAATTCATTTCCTTGCCTTTCCCAGTTTCCAGAGCACCTGTATTCTTGGCCCCTGTTCCCTTCCTCCACCTGCAAAGCCCTCCATGCTTCGTCTTCAAATCTGTCTGATTTCTGCCTCCATCACCAATCTCCTCCCTGATTAGGGCTCCCTGTTCACAAGTCCTTCACTGTACATCTTCGGAGCCCTATTATTTAGCCAAGTACAGATACATATGCACAATTGGAAATTTCACATCCCAGGACATAGCCCCACGAACAGCTCAAGGACTTCACAAGCTGGGACACACACCCACAAACATCTCCATCGTCAGATCACTGTATCCGACTTGGTCTGTGTCGTTACTTTGCGTTCAGTGACAATAGCCATCCTGTCCCCCTCATTTCAGGACTCTTGTGATTACATTGGACCCACCTAGAAAATCTAAGAAAATCTTCCCGTCTCAAGATGCGTAATTTAATCACACCTTCAAAGTACCTTTTAACATGTAAGGTCACATCTTCATGCATGGTTTCCAAGGATTAGGACACGGGCATCTTCAGGAGGCCTTAAGTTGGCAGAGTAGAGACATACACAAACAATAAGAGACCTCGAGTCATAAAACGCACACCTCCAAGATGCTCAGAGACCTAAAATCCTGGGACATACTCTAGAAACAGCTCCCATCCCTCAACTGGAGTCATACATCTAGAAAGTAGTCAGAGACCTCCTTCCCTCAGACATACATCTAAAGAGAGCAGAGAGACACACATTCTGGTACATGCACCCACAAACAGGTCTGGGACCTCAAAAATTGGGACACATACCCACAAACAGAACAGACCTCATACCATTGACTAACAAGCAAAGAGACACCCCCCCAAAAGCCCACTTGCATAGTGTGATATAGACACACAAATGGATCAGACTTCATCTGAGAAATATACCCAGAAATGGCTCAGAGACCCCAAACCCTGCGACGAGAACCCACAACACATTAGACACCTCATATCCTGGGAAATACACTCAGAGTAATAAAGATGCTTGACACCTTGGGGCCCGCACCCACAAGGAAATGAGAAAGCTCAAATCCTGGGGCACATACATGCAAGCACATTAGAAGCCCCCACCCTGAGACACATCCCCACAAAGAGCTCAGAAAACTCAGACCCTGGATATGCACACTGGAACAAATAATAAACTCCACATCCCGTTACATGTTTGAGGATACAAATCAGAAATCTCATATACTTGCAAACAATGCCAGAAAGCATCAGAGGTCTAACAAGCTGGGACGGGCACCCTCAAACAGCTCAGGGTACTCGTGCCTGGGATGTACATCCACGAATAGCTCTAAGACCTCACATCCTAGGACAGGTATTCTGAAACAGATCACGGAATTCACATCTTGGGAAAACACCATGAAACATACCAGTCCTTTTAGCCTGGTTCACTTACCAGAAAACAGATCAGAATCTTCACCCCATATACCCTCCCACGCACTAATGATCAGAGAGTTCACATTCTGGGATGCACTTCAACAACCAGATTAGGAACCTCGCAACCTGGACAAGCAACCACGGAGACTACAGACCTCAAACCCTACAATATCTACCCGCAAAGAGATCAGAGACCTCACCCTCTGAGAAATATGCCAACAAACAGATTGGGGAGCTCACATCATGGGATATACTCCAGAATGAATCAAAGACTGTATACTACCAGAGATACCCACAAATAGATCAGAGATCTCAAACCCTGCAACATGTGCTTTCAGGTACGTCAGAGACCCGACATGTTATGAAAAAAGAGCCACAAACAGACCACAGAACTAGTATCTGGTGTCACATATCCCCAAAGAGATCAGAGAGTTCCCATCCAGAGATATACACTCACAAGAGATCAGAGGATTTGGGCCAGGGGACATACCCTCATAGCAAGCTCTTCGAAACCTCACACCCTAGACACTCATAACGAAACAGATTAAAGACTTATATTCTGGCATATATACCACCAAAGAAAGTAGCAAATTCATCATCATCCGAAATACATCTGAAACACATCAGAGACCTAATAATCTTGCACACAATGCACACACATTGTGAAGACCTCACACACTGGACGTACACCCCAAATCCACTCAGAAACCTCACGTCTGAGGACACGCACACACAAACAAGCTCAGAGAGACCTCACAGTCTGAGACGTATGCCAACAAACAACTCGGAGACCACAAATGTTCGGACACCCTCAAGTAGGTCAGAGACCTCACACCCTGGCTCATCCCCATGCACAGGGAGCAGAGACCTCCCGCCATCAGACACACGCTCACAAACAGATAGGGGCGTTCACATCCTGGGATGTGTGCTGACAACCAGAGAGTGACCTCGCGACCTGGGACACTGTATTTGTTTCCTATCGCTGCTGTAACAAGTCACTGTGATCTTAGTGCCATAGAACAATACCCACTTACTACCTTACATTTCTACAGGTCAGAAACCCAAAAATGAGTCGTAGACAGATAAAAACAAGTTGTCAGCAGACCTGCCTTCCTCCTGGAGGCTACAAGACAGACTCCATTTCCTTGCACTTTCCAGTTTTAGAGGCTGCCTGCATTCCCTGGCTCGTGGCCTCTTCCTTCATCTTCAAAGCCAAATCTCTCTCTGATCTCTCTTCTCTCGGTTTCAGTTGTCACACCTCCTTCTCTCGGTTGGCTTCCATCTTTACATCACCAGCTCGGACTCCGCACGTATCACTCTCCCATGACCATTTCTTTTCTTTTTTAATTTTTTAAAAGATTTTTATTTATTTATTTGACATAGAGACAGCCCGCGAGAGAGGGAACACAAGCAGGGGGAGTGGGAGAGGAAGAAGCAGGCTCCCAGCAGAAGAGCCTGATGTGGGGCTCGATCCCAGGACACTGGGATCACGCCCTGAGCCGAAGGCAGACGCTTAACAACTGAGCCACCCAGGCGCCCCGTCCCATGGCCATTTCTGACTCTTACCATCCTGCCTTCCACGTAGAAGGACCGTAGTCATTACGTTAGACCCACCTGGTTAATCCAGGATAAACTCCCAATCTCAAAGTGTTTCGCTTCATGAAGTCCTTTTTCCCAGAAAGTTAACATAGTCACAGGTTCCAGGGATTGGGACATAGGTATCACTGGGGGCCAGTATTCAGCTAAATGGAGCACAGATGTGATGGACACGGAACTGACTGACAGAGACATGACATTCTGGGAAATACATCCACAGACCAGTCAGGGAACTCACACCTCATATACGCACCCACAAACAGATCAGGGACCTAAGAGCCTGGAAAGTCTAGCCATAAAGAAATCACAGACTCAGGGGTGGGTTCCTGGCTGGCTCAGTCAGTAGAGCATGCAACTCTCGATCTTGGGGTTGTGAGTGTGAGCCCCACGCTGGGGCTTAAAGAAAAAAAAAGAAGAAATCACAGACTTTAAATCCTGCAACACAAACCTACAAACCGTTCAGAGACCTCATACGCTGCGTGGTACATCCAGAAACAGACTACGGTTCCTGTGCCCGGCACACGCACTACCACGCGAGAGCCCTCAAAGCCTGGAATGCAGACCCATAAAGAGTCCACATATGGCGCTTGCTGTCATTCACTCCGAAACAGATCAGAAACCTCACAACCTGGGATACACCCACAAGTCCATTATAACCCTCACTCCCTGGGACACACACACACACACACACACACACACACACACAAGGAGCTCAGACACTTCACACACTGGGACACTCACCACCAAGCAGATCAGAGACCTCATGTCCTGGAATATACAACAAACAGATCAGAGAACTCACATCGTTGACAAAATTCATGACCAGACAGCACGTACTGACACATTCAGGAAGGAACAGAGAAGAAACTTCACAGCGTAAACACAACCGCAGAGAGGTCAGAAAACTTACACTCTGGGCATACATACCCTAAAAGATCTAGGACTTTACATTCTATGATATATACCCACAAACAAATCAGAAACCTCAAATCTAAGCAAATAACCCCCCTAGCAGATCAGAGAAGCTACAGCCTGAGACATGTACCCATAAAAACTAAAGAAATGTATTCTGGGGACGTCTGGGTGGCTCAGTTGGTTAAGCGTCCGCCTTCGGCTCAGGTCATGATCCCAAGGCTCCTGGGATTGAGCCCCGCATTAGCTCCCTGCTCAGCGGGGAGTCTGCTTCTCCCTCTCCCTCTGCCTGCTGTTCATGATCTCTCTCTCTCTCTCTTTCTCTCACACATGCTCTCTCTCTCTCTCTCTCAAATAAATAAATAAATAAAATCTTGAAAAAAAAAGAAAAAATGTATTCTGGGATGTACATCCACAAATGATCAGAGACCTTAAATCCTGGGAGTTAGACCCACGATAAGATCAGAGACCTTACGTCCTGGGATATGCACCCAAAAAACTGATCAGAAATCTCACCTCCTGGACAAACACACCCAAATAGATCAGAGACCTCACATGCTGGGGCGTATACCCACAAACAGCTAGGGTCCTTACACTGTGAGACATATATGCACAACCAGATCAGACCTTACTCTTAAATCGGGCCCTACCGCTCAAAAGAGAGGGGAGAGCACCTATCTTGGGAATATACCTGCAAATAAATAAGAGGCCTCATGCCATGGGACATACACCCTCACCCAGGTGAGAGACCTCACGTGCTTGGAAACACACACGGAATAGATGAGATACTTCACACTGTGGGTCATGCACCCTCGAAGAGATCAGAGACATGACATCATGCGTCATGGGATATAACGCTTACAATTGGCATTGCTGTCCTCTTGGCAAGAATTAACTCCATGAACAGATCAGAGACCTCACACCCGGGGACATATAACCACCAATAGATCAGAAACCTTACACTTTCTCTATACACCCATGTAAGAGACCTCATGTCCCCAGATATACAATGATAAATAGTCACAGGCCTTGCATCCCGGAACATCAACAATAAAAAGACATACACCTCATATCTCAGTAAATAACCCCCCAACCAGATCAGAGACCTCACACCATGGGATGCAAACCCAAAAAGACCTTGCAGACCTCACACACTGGGACATACACCCACGGACAAAAAAGAGACCTCACACCCATGTTCATGGAACCACAAACATATTGGAGAACTGACACCCTTAGCATATGCCCATGAAAGACGCCTCACACGCTGATAAGTGTAGTGACAAGCATATCACAGACCTCAAATCCTGGGGCTTACACGCACAAACATCAGTGACTGCACGCTCTTTGGACATATACCCACAAACATTATCAGAGATCTCCCATTCTGGTGAATACATCCACGGAGAGATCAGAGACCTCACAATGGGGACATCCTTGCAGAGACAATGCAGACACACAATATTCTAGCACACACAGCCACAAACACAACATAGACCAGACACCTGGGAATTATAACCATAGGAGTGAAAGACCTCCAGCTTCTGATACGGTTATGAGATCAGAGACCTTACATGCAGACACATATCAGGGGCTTCTTACTTTGGAACAAATACCTAGAAACAGACTGGGGCGCTCATACACTGCGAAATACACCCCCAAACAGACCTTGACATACACCCAAGAAGACAGACTCACATACTAGTATAAAACAACAAATAGATCAGAGACCTCATACCTTGGGACATACATCAACAAAGGGCTCAGAGACTTCAAACCATGGAACATACGCACCGAAGAGATCAGAGACCTATACGCTGGGTGAGACAGCCACAAACATACTTGAGAACTCACATTATGTGAAATGCCCCCACCCCAAACAGCTCAGAGACCTCACTCCCTGGGAAGTAGCAACACAAAAGTATCAAAGAACTGGTCCCCTTGATCTATACCCATGCAGAGAGACCTCACATATTGGGACATACACAGGGATAGACAGCTCTGAGACCTTTTGTTCTCAAACACACACTTACCAATCAACCATAGATTTCATTTTCTGGTACAGACACCCACAAAGAGTTTAGGGAACTTACATCTTGGGAACCACACCCACAAACATTTTAGAGACCTCGCAGTCAGAGACATACACCCACAAACACAGCAGAGGCCGCACACACACTCTGGGACACACACCCTCAGACAGAACAGTCCTTATACCCTGCAACACACACCCCACAAATGGACCAGAGTGCTCACACCCCCAGAAAACATAACCGAAAAAGCTCAGAAACATTCCAACCAGGAAAATATATCCACAAAGACCTCAGAGACCTCCTATATGGGGAAATATACCCACAAACATGTCAGAGAGCTCACACATTGGCACATGTACCCCCAGAGGCCAGAGAGCTAATATCCAGGGACGTAAAACCAAAAACAGATTAGAGACCTCAAACCCTCGACATGCATCCAGCAGAGAGACCTCACATCCTGAGAAATACAAGGACAAACAGATCAGAGACCTCATAGCCTGGGACATATACCCACAAGCGGATCAGAAACCTTTCCACCATTAGACCATACACCCACAGAGCAGAAACCTCACACCCAGGACATACACATCCAAATAGATTAGAGAACTAACATCCTGGAATATACACCCACAAACAAATAAAACACCTCTCCTCCGGGGAAACCCACACCCAAACAGATTGGAGACCTCATAATCTCATGCACACACACTCAAAGAGTTCAGATCCCTCACACCCTGGTACACACACCCATGAACAGAGACCTCGTAAACTGCAACACAGAGCCACAAGCATATCAGGGACCCCATATTTGGGACACACAGCCACAAACAACTCAGGAACTTCACATCTTGGGACATATACCCATAAACAGTTCAGAGAGCTAACACCCGAAAACAGATTTGCCCTGCTCTCAATACCAGAAATATCAATATCTGGACATAGACTCCTGAACCCAGCAGAGACTTTATATGCAGGGACTCACTGGCCCAAACTGCTCCAGCACCAATCAGCCTGGATGCAGACTCCAGTCACCTTCCTGGAACTTAAAACTCCACACACTTCAAAGAACAAATGGGATCCTCCAAACACGATCCTCCGAAGAGCTCATGGCTGTGAACACTGAGACACCCAAACACCTCACACCGACAACACAGACTGCAAGGGAGCTCAGAGACTTCAAATTCTGGACCCAAATACAAAGTATCTTAGAGACATCCTATCTGGGGATTAAGGATCCCAAACAGTTATGATCACATTCTAGACGTGAACCCAAAACAGCCCAGAATCCCCACACTCTGAGACACAGATCCCCAAATAGTTCAGAGACCTAAAAATACACAGAGACCCCCCCACAAAGAGATCAGAGACCTAAAAATGTGAAAGAGGGGATTCCCCAAATACCCAGATATGGATACAGGTCACAAAAAGCTCAGAAATCTCGAACCCTAGACAGAGACCCTCAAAGAGCTCAGAAATGCCACAAATTGGTGGCACCTGGGTGGCACAGTCATTAAGCGTCTGCCTTCGGCTCAGGGCGTGATCCTGGCGTTGTGGGATCGAGCCCCACATCAGGCTCCTCCGCTGGGAGCCTGCTTCTTCCTCTCCCACTCCCCCTGCTTGTGTTCCCTCTCTCGCTGGCTGTCTCTGTCAAATAAATAAATAAATAAATAAAATCTTAAAAAAAAAAAAAAAGAAATGCCACAAATTAACCAAACTCAGCAGCTTAAAACAACAGCAAACACCAACCATCTCACACAGTTTTGGGGAGTCAGGAATTCAGGAGCAGCTTAGCTGCATGGTTCTGGCTTTGAGCCCCTCAGGCTGCAGTCATCAGAAGGCTCGAGTAGGGCCGGAAGCTCTGCTTCCAAGCTGGATCACTCACATTGCTGGCAATTTAGTGATGGCTTTTGGCTGGCAGTCCTCTGGTACATAGATCTCTTCACGTGGCTGCCTGAGTGTCCTCACAACATGGTGGCTGGCTTGCCCTAGAGCAAGTGACCCGAGAAAGAGCAAGACAGAAGCCAAAATGCCTTTAAAACCTTCCTCAGTGTAAGTACTGCCTTGCTGCGTCCCACAAATTTGGTAAGTTTTATTTTCATTTTCATTTAGTTCAAACTATTTTTTGGGATGCCTGGGTGGCTCAGTTGGTTAAATGTCTGACTCTTGATCTCAGCTCAGGTCTTGAGATCAGGGTGGTGAGTTTAAGCCCTTCACTGGGCTCCATGCTGGGCGTGGAGCCTACTTAAAGACAACAACGACAACAACAACAACAACAACAACAACAACAACAACAACTAGTTTTTGACTTCTCTTATGACTTCTTCTTTGACTCACCGAGGCCCTGCACCTCCCCCAAAGCCTTTCTCCAGAGCTCAGACCCTGCCTCTTGCATAAAAGTACAAACCTGGGTGGCTCAGTCGGTTAGGCATCTGACTCTTGATTTTGGTTCAGGTCATGATCTCAGGGTCATGAGATCGAGTCCTGCACTGGGCGTGGAGCCTGCTTGAGATTCTCTCTCACCCTCTGCCCCTCACCACCCCTCTCTCCCTCTCTAAAAAAAAAGAAAACCTGTCTCTCTTATAACCTGATTTACAGTTTTCCCAAAAAGAACAATGTTTTTTCTCACTGTGCACCCTTGCCTCATGACGCACAGCCTATTATGTATGTTCTCAAAGGAACAGCTGAAGTAAAACTGTGGGTTTACTAGAGATGGAAACACAATTCTGGAGAATATTTACTCTTTATTGAACCCACCAGACATTTATATTAAGCGATACACACGCATGACTCCCATGTTCCAACTGAGACAGTCTCAGACCCATACTGTCCCCTGGCCAGAGATGGCATTCCCCTGTATCCCAGCCCCTTCCCCCCAATTTTTCTTTTAGAAGGGATGTGTGATTAGGGGGGAGGGGGCCGAAATCAGAAGAGTGCAGTTGTGTGGATGGTCCTACATTGTCCTACTGACTCAGAGCAGGTCAAATTAAGGTTGAGAAAGGTGCTCCAAAAAGCTGGACTCTCCTACCACCCAACCAGGACTTGGGGTTCCAGGCTCCGAAATAGGTTCTACCAGGCCTCAGATACCCATGCGTACTGGGCGCGGACGAGGCCTGAGTGGAGACAGTCTCCAACCTCCATCTGAGCAACGGCCATCCCAAGACAGGGCTCTCCACTCCTGAGCCACAACCACCACCTCTCCACAACACCGTCCCCACAAATGGTATCAGGGGAGACTCTGTGACTTCCAGAACAAAGGGCAAGACAGAGGTGCTGAAGGAAGTGGCCACTTGTACTTCATGGTCTAGCCAAGGAAGCTGGGGAGGCTGCCAATCCATGTGGAGGAGTCCACCACCAGTCATATGGCTTCCCTTTCTCCCTGCCTGAGCTGGCAGAGAGCCAGGGCGGCGCACGTGCCATGGACACCTCACGTCCGAATTTTGGCAGGTGATGAGATCACTCGCTCCTCAGACAGCACCCCAAAGAGCTCGGGGCTTTCAAACACTGGGGCAGAGACCTTGAGACAGACGAGTGACTTCACATCCTGAGAAACAGACCCAAACACTTCTCAGAGAATCCCACGGACTTCAGGCAAAGACCCCCAACCTGTCCAAACACTTCATGCCCTGGGCAAGTAGTTCTCAACCAGAGGCAATCTGCCCGCCCCCCAGGAACATCTGGCAGGACCTAAGGACATTTTGGTTGTCACAGCTGGAAGGGGAGAGGTGCTATTGGCAACGAGTGGGTAGAGATCAGGGATGCCACTTGTCAGTGCCCTTTAGCTGAAGACCCCCCAGAAACAAACCTATAGTTGAACAAGTAGGGTTCATTATTCATTTCTGCGAGGGAGCATGCACACCATGGGAGCCGGGAGATGTCTCAGTAAGAGGGTGTCAGGAAGAACCAATTAGGGGCGCCCAGCTGGCTTAGTCAGAAGAGCACATGACTCTTGATCTCAGGGTTGTGAGTCTGGGCCCCACATTAGGTACAGAGATTACTAAAAAAAATTTTTTTTAATTAAGAAAAAGGTAAGAACCAATGATAGGATCTGGGATTCAGTTAAGTGGTTTGGGGGAAGATCTAAAGAAGGGGGGCTCCCTCTAGATTGGACACTGTCAGAAAGTGAGGGCAGGGGCGCCTGGGTGGCTCACTCATTAAACGTCTGCCTTCGGCTCAGGGCGTGATCCCAGGGTCCTGGCATCGAGCCCCGCATTGGGCTCCCTGCTCCCCTGGGAGCCTGCTTCTTCCTCTCCCACTCCCTCTGCTTGTGTTCCCTCTCTCGCTGGCTGTCTCTCTCTCTCTCTCTGTCAAATAAATAAATAAAATCTTAAAAAAAAAAGAAAGTGAGGGCAGTTTTATGACTGGGTATCTCAATAAATCTTATCTCTAGCAAGGGCAGACTAGAGTGAGGGCAAAGCTGAATTTGGTGTTAAAATAAAAAAAAAAAGCAGCAGTCACTCATTTTAACCAAGAGAGGGGGAGGTTTGGTACCTTGTAGGTGGCACAGTGACTGGTTTTTGTCCGTGCTTAGACAACATGATAAAGTATCTTTGCTTTGTCTCATTTTATCATGGTCTCAGAGTAACCTTGTCTGAGGTTAGTATTCTGTGAGGCCGTTTATGTCTAACAGAAGCATGACATGGCTTAGCTGTACGTACCGGAACAACTCTGGGTGTTGGGGGCTGTTCCCTCCTTCCCTCCCTCTTTCCTTTCTTGCTCATGCGAAACATCTTCTACGGGATGATTCATATCCCCCCCCACTCAAATTCATATGTTGAAGTCCTAACCCTTAAGACCCCCCAGAATGTGACCTTATTTGGAAACGGCCATTGCAGATGTAAAAACGAGGTCATATTCCTGGAGTAGAGTGGGCCCCTAATCCACTAGGACTGGCGTGTTTATTAAAAAAAAAGGAGGGGGGACATTTGGATACAGACACACATGCACAGAACACCATGTGAAGATGAAGGAAAAAATCGAGGTGATGCAGCAGAAGCCAAAGAACGTCAAAGCCTGCCAGGAAACTACCAGAAGCTAGGGGAGAGGCGTGGACAGATTCTCCTGCTCAGCCGTCAGAAGGAAAGCAACCTGCCAACATCTGGATCTCAGACTTCCAGCCTCCGGAACCGTGAGACAATAAATTTCTGTTGCTTAAGCTCCCCCCCGCCCAGTTTGTGGTACTTTTTTTGTTTTTCACAGCAGCCCTAGCAAACTAGTGCAACATCCTACAATGCCTTCCATAACAAAGACTTTTCCAGTCCAAAATGTCCATAGTGCTGAGGTTGAGAAATCCTGCCCTAGATACAGAATCCAAAAGTATCGAGTGACCTCATTATTTCTGACAGAGACCAATAAAAGCTGGCTGAGAGTACACATAGCTCTGAACTTAGACCCCCAAAGTGCTCAGAGACCTCCCACCCTGGACACAGAAGGCCAAACAGCTCAGAGAAGCTATGCCCTGAAGAGACCCCAATAGATCAAAGACATCATTCTCTGGGACAGAAACCACCAAGGAACTAAGAGACCCAGCATCCAGAAACATACACCGAATGCTCAGACACAGTACAGCATGGGACACAGAACCCAGCAGAGCCCTGGGTCCAGGAAGCTCAGATATTTCACACCTCGGTCCCAGACACAAAACAGGTGAACAACAGCTCATGAACAGTAGTAACCATTTCCTGGTTTTACAGTCGTCCTATGGTTATGTAAGCTCTTTACATTAGGGGAAGCAGGGCTAAGGGTATACAGGAACTCTCTGCACTCTTTTTGCAATTCTAGGTCCAAAATGATTTTAAAATAATTTTTAAAGGAAAAAAGATTAAAAGATGTAAAAGGGAATTTAAGTTTTATAAACTTAACACATTTTGCCAACAAGCTCAGAAAACAGTATGAAGCCCCTCCAGTGGTCAGAGAAGTGCCAATTAAACAAAAGGAAATTCAATTTTAAGGAAAACAAACCAAACAACCCTGCACATCCAGAGACAAAGACCCCCAAACAGCTTAGAGACTTCTCACCCTGAGACAGAAACCCACAACACCTGGAAGACCTAAATCTCTGTGACACAGACCTCCACACTGTGAACATCATGTAATAACTACCCTACGATGTGAGTTGACTGCCTTCAGAACCACTTTCCTCCTACTTACGTACACTCAGCCAAACACCTCCCCTGCCCGATGCCTAAAATCCCATCATTAAAAAGTTTATCCTTGGAGTTACATCTTGCCCCCTTCAAAATTCCCCTTTTAAATGCCACATTTCCCTCCATCCCAGAGCATGAAGTCATGCATTTATGATGCATTTATGGCCCACCCCCTCTCCTTACTGGTCCACAAACGCACACATACACCTGCACACACCCTTAATCAGGCCTGGTCCAGAGGGGGCAGGAAGCCTCCAAGTCATCCTCTCCGGGCGGAGGAGGGGATGTCTTAGAGGAGGATCATAAGATCACCTTGAACCTTCTCTGCAGAACTCAGACCTACAGGTAGCCTGAAATACAGATGTCAGGAACCCCAGTGAAGAATTTTTCTCAGTGCTGCTGTGAACAGTGAGTGGGTCCTGAAATCAATATAATGGGACACAATAAGCACTGTTTTAAAAAGAGTAAGAACAGGTAGAAGAGAATAGAAAAGGTTACCCGACACATTCTGTGCTAGCCAATAATGCCAGCTTCTTTACAGGTGCGCAAACTGAAGTTCCCAGACGGGATTCGAACCTACGGTCTCCAGTAGCCAAAGCCCTGCCTCTGCAACCGCGAACGCCAACGCAGGGGCCATAGCGCCTGCGCCAAGTCAGCAGCCAATAGCAGCACAGAGCCAGCCGACTTGCTCGTAGCCTATAAGTAACCTTGGTACCCAGGAATAGCGTGGATGGGCAGTCTTGCCGTGACCAATCAGCACTCAGGACAGGGCTTGATCCCGCCCTCCTCATCGCGGAGCCAATCACTGCTCCGCAGCCTTCTTCCCCACACCACCCCTGCTGTTGATTCGAATCTTCAGACCCAACCAGACTTAAGATCATGGCGATGGCCACTTCCAGATGGGTGGAGGCTTTACGCTGAGGGTGGGGTCCACCATTCCCCTTCCTGGGGCTTCGTCTGGTCTGGGCGGCTCCATTCTCTCCATCTGGAGTGCGGCGAGGCACACGCAGAACGAGGAAACCTTTCACGACCGTACACATACAGTGGTTTCTTCCAAAATGCACGACCCCCCCACCCCCGTGGTACCTCCCGGTGCCGACTGTTCCATCTCCAGGTCGCACAATGGTATGTCCCAAGCGGCACTGTCTCATCATTAACTCTTCATTCCCACCCTTCAAGTTCTCCTTACGTGTGCGGCCTAGGAAGGGCTGTTTCGTGTCAATGTCCCAGGATTCGCTCCATCTTCAGTTTCCCCCAACACAACTAAATAGACTCTCATGTCTTAGTCCCCTCCGCCCGATCCATTCCAGGCTCCCCCCCCCCATCCCCCAATAGGCTGTCCCAGCCCATACCCCAGGATCTAGCTGAATGTGATGCCGAGGTGTCCTAACCCCCTGCTGCGGAGCCCCGGCCCCTAAAAAGGCATTCGTTCTCCTGATGCCACTGATGGAGGCGTGACTTTGTGTGGCAGCATCTATCAAAATAAAAACGAATATCCCTCCTTACTAGAAGCACCAGAGTGTATGTGGATTTCTAGTCCCCCCGTGTCTCCACAAGCACCTCAAATTGTCCTGCACACATAGGTACTCAAAAGGGAGTTTGCTGAATAAATAACTCTTTGACTTAGCAATTCCACTTCTAAATATGTGTTCTATGGAAATACGCACGCACTGGTCTGTGTGCAGAAGAATGGGAGGAGAAATCAACTAGAGGGAAAAAGGTAAATTAATCACGGTGATTCACGTTATACCACGGAGTACAAGCTGGCTGTGAAACAGAATGAGACCTCACCACTGGAAGCACACCCCAGATGGCTCAGGGACGTCATATCATTGGACACAGGGCACAGAAGAGCTTGGAGACCTCACACCATGGGACCCAGAGTCCAAAGCAGTTCAGGGGTCTCACGCTGCCGACACAGACCACAAAACAGCCTAGAGACCTCACACTCTGGCCAAAGGCTGGCCAAAAGCTCCAAGGACTCACATAACAAGACACTGATAGCCAGTTATTTTATAGATCTCATCCTCTGGCCACAGACTACTACAAACATCAACAGGAGCCTCACACTCTGAGACCCTAAAGCACCTCAGGGACTTTTCACACTGAGACACAAACCCCATACAACTTACATACCTCATACCGTGGACATGGACCCTGAAACAGGTCAGAGATCTCACCACCTGGGATATACATAAAACATCCAGGCAAAGATCTCACACTCTTGACATAGACCACAAAACAATTCAGAGGCCTGGACATAAACCATGAGGGTGACACACCTGTGTCCACTGGAGGGACTGTCTAAAGGACACAGTGTTAATGGCGAGGGGAGCAAGTGGGGGAAAAAATGCTCAAAGACATAAGATGAGCATCAGCCTTGCAAAGTATTCCGAGACCTCACACTCAAACAGCTCAAAGAACTATGACATAAGCCTTGTGACCCACTCCCTGGGATACTGACCCCAGACAGCCCAGAAAGGTGACACTCTGCACATAAGTTCCTGAACAACTCAGGAACTTCACACCCTGGGACAAGACACAGCACCAAAAATAATCCAGTGACCTCAGACTCTGGAAACATCTCGAAACAGCTTATGAGACTTTATACCTAGGAACACAGACATTCAAACACTCAGAGACTCCACACTCTGGAAGAACAGTTCCGAAACAGTGCAGAGACTTAATACTCTATAACCAAGGCCCCCGAACATCTCAGACACCCCAAAATCTGCAACATGGAGTTCATGACAATAGAAACATCATACCTTGGATGCAGACCTGGAAACATTTCAGAGACCTTACAACTTGGTACCCAGATTAAACAAATAAATAGATCAAAGATTTCAGACCCTAGAAACAAACGTCAAATATCTTGAGACTTCATACTCAAGAACACAGACACTCAAAAATAACACACTCAGGGGCGCCTGGGTGGCACAGCGGTTAAGCGTCTGCCTTCGGCTCAGGGCGTGATCCTGGCGTTATGGGACCGAGCCCCACATCAGGCTCCTCCACTATGAGCCTGCTTCTTCCTCTCCCACTCCCCCTGCTGTGTTCCCTCTCTCGCTGGTTGTCTCTATCTCTGTCGAATAAATAAATAAAATCTTAAAAAAAAATGACACACTCAAAAATGCAGACACCTCATACCTTGGAAAAGGGACACTGAAGGGTGGCTGGGTGGCTCGGTCGGTTGAGTGGCTGCCTTCGGCTCAGGTCATGATTCCAGAGTCCTGGGATGGAGCCCCGCATTGGGCTCCTAGCTCAGCGGGGAGCCTGCTTCTCCCTCTCCCTCTGCCCCCACTCGTGAGTGTTCTCTTTCTGTCTCCATGTCTCTCAAATAAATAAATAAACATTTTTTTAAAATAAAAGACACTGATACAGCTAAGTGACCTTGCTACCTAGAAACAGACCCTAATAGATCACACACATCCCTCGCTGTAATGGAGACTGCCAAAAAGATCAGAAACCTCATGCCTGGAAACAAACCCCAAATTACTCAAAAGCTTCACATCAGTGGAACTCGGGATCCGCCTGAGCTGGGACAACTTGCCCACTAAGGCCAAGAACCCCAAACCACTCCCAGATCTCCAGACACAGATACCCAACACCTCGTAGACTCTACAAACGAGACACCGAACCTCCACATCACACACTATGGGATACAGACCCGCCAAGAGAACGGAGACGCCATTCCTTGTGACACATCCACATAAATGATTGGAAACCGACCCCAAATAAGGCAGGGACATCACAATCAAGAAAGTAATCCCACTAGGACAGAGACACCACACTCTGGAATGGACATCTCTGCAAGAAAAGAGATTTCACATCCTAAATGGCTCGGCAAGGATAGCACCTCATGGAACCCAGAATCCAAAGAGCTCAGATATGTCACATCTTGGAACACAAAGTCTGAAACAGACACAGACCCCAAACAGCTCAGAGATCTCACATGTGTGGACATGGACCCTGAAACATCTCCGTGGCATCACACCATGCCATACATGCTCATAAAAACACCTCAGAGGGGCGCCTGGGTAGCGCAGTCATTAAGCGTCTGCCTTTGGCTCAGGGCGTGATCCCGGGATTCTGGGATCGAGTCCCACATCGGGCTCTTCCGCTGGGAGCCTGCTTCTTCCTCTCCCACTCCCCCTGCTTGTGTTCCCTCTCTCGCTGGCTGTCTCTCTGTCACATAAATAAATAAAATCTTAAAAAAAAAAAAAAAACCACCTCAGAGACACCGGGCTCTGGGAAATATACCCAGAAATAAACAAAAGACCTCACTGTTGTCACCAAGATCCACATGGATGTCGAAGACCTCACACCTGGAAATATCTGCCAAAAGGCTCCAAGATCTGATGTAGTGGGATTTACACCCACAAGAGCTAGGAGGTCTCATACCCTTGATGGAGACTCCCACAAAGTTCAGAAACCTTCAACCCTAGACCCACATCCCCAAAGAGTTCAAACTCCCCACATGCTGGGAAAAAGACACCCCAACAGCTTAGAAAATGTTCATTGGGGCAAAAAGAAATAAAAACACCTCCGTAATCTCATTCTGTGGACCAGACTCCAAGACCACAACAATCTCACACCCTTGGACACAGAACATAAAACAATTCTGGGGCCTCCTACACTGGATGCAGATACCCCAAGGAGCTCAGACGCTTCATAGGCTGGAATGATGACCTGGAAACACTACAGACACCTCACACCCTGAGACACAGTGTCCCAAAGAGCTCAGAAATCTCAGACTCCGAGCACAGCACAAAACAATTCTGCAGCCTTAAGCTTTGGACACTGACCACTCCATACCACCCCCCACCCCGCTCCCCAACAACTTCCGCCCAACCTCACAGACCTCGTGAGAACAGAAGAACTCAAAAACAAAGAGATTTCACATCCTGCCGCACACCTCAGAGACCTTCAGAAGTGGACCCATGCCCAAGATGGCTCTGACAATTCTTATCCTAGAATGCACACCCCAAAATGGCTCAAAAATTCACCCTGGAGCATGAACAGTAAGTACCTCAGAGATCTTATCTCCTGAGAGCTAACCAAAACAACTCGGAGGACATGACACTCTGGACAAAAAACCCCAGACAGCTCAGAAGTCTCGGGCTCTGGAGCCCAGATCCATGAACAGACAGGGATCTCACACAGTCACACAGATGCCTAAAGAGCTCAGAGACCCCACTCCTTGGAAACGGAGGTCAGAGACATCATAACCTTGACAGTGACAATCAATAGGAACAGACTCTTCACACCTGGAAACATATCCCAAATGGCTCAGAATTTCCATCACGTGCCACGGAACCCAAAACAGCATAGACTTCACGCCCTGGACTCATGCCACAAAACAGTTCAGAAATCTCATGCCATGAACAGAGATGCCCATGAGCTCACAGATCTCACGCTTTAGGATTCAGAACCAGAAAAAAACAAAACCAAAACCCCACACTCAGAGATACCACAGTATGGGGTACAGGCCCCAGAAAGAATCCTTGCAGCTTGCAAACAGTCGCCAGTTGCTCAAAGAGTTCAGATGCTTCACACCTTGGACACAGACCACAAAACTAATCAGAAACTCCTCTCCTGGTAGCAGGTTTTGAACAGGCCCCTAAAATAGCTCATGAACTACACAGAAACCAATTAGCGAAGAAACCTCCTACCTGAGACACAAGCATGATAACATTCTGAGACCGCGTCACCCTAGGGATAGACCATGAATACGTCATAGGCATCACACCCTTATACAGAAACCACCAAAAACATGAAAGACTGGATGCCTGGGTGGCTCAGTCGGTTGAGCATCTGCCTTTGGCTCAGGTCATGGTCTCAGGGTCCTGGGATCGAGTCCCGCATCGGGCTCCCTGCTCGGCAGGGAGCCTGCTTCTCCTTCTCCTCCTGCTGGTTCTCTCAATCTCTGTCCCTCTCTTAAATAAATAATAAATAAATAATCTTTTTTTAAAAAAGTTAAAGACCTCACACCCTGGAACGTGCCCCAAATGACGCAGGGATTTCATGGCATGGAACACAGGCCCAAAAGAACTCAGACACCTCATACCCTTCAGACGGCTCAGGTCCCCGAACTGCTAAGGGACCTCACTCCCTGGACACAGACTAAAAAAAATTAATCATGATCTATGTTCATACCACAGACAAACATAATCCAGAGAAACTCAGGAACCTCATATGTTAGGACACAGACACGGAACCATCTCCAAGAGCTCATATGGTAGAACACACCCAGGGATGTAGTAATTCAAAACCACACAGAGACAGAGTCCCCACTCCCGACACCTCAGAGACCTCACACTCTGGGACAAAATCCTACACACAGTTCAAATACCTCAAACCCTTGAGAAAAAAAAATGCATAAAATTTCAAGATCTTATACCCTGGACACACATCGCCAAAGAGCCCGGACACCACATATGATAAGGCACCGAGCCAGTAACCATGTGTACCCTCACAGCCCGGTCCACACAATCTCCAAAATGTCGTATTCTAACCGTGGGGAATGGACCCCAAACACTTCACATGATCTCGTTTGCTGGGACAGCAAGCACAAAGCATCTCAGAGACTTCACACCTCAGATCTACATATATCTCAGAGACCTTATACCCTGATACACAGACCCCCAAATGTTTCAGACACCACATAGCCTGTGCCCTAGACTGATGAACAGTCCAGATAACTCATACCCTGATTGATCACACAGCCCTGGATGAATCAGAGACATCAGCCCTGGAAGTGCGATTTTCCCAAAAGGATAGAAACATCATGCCTAAAAGCGTACCCCAAAAGAGTTCCAATAGGAACCTCACACCACACAAGAGAGATGTCAAAATAGTTCTGAGAATTTACATCCTACGACAAACATCAAAACAGCTCAGAGACTTCACACACAAGTATGCAAACTACAAAACCTGCAGAGATCTCATTTCTTGGGATGCTGGCTCATAAATGGCTCAGAGACTGTAGTCACTAGAAATAATACCTTCATAAGTCAGAAACCCCCAGAAGGAACAGAGGCTTCATAAGTCAGATACCCCCAAAAGGAACAGAGGCTTCACACCTGGAAATATACCCCAAACCACCTAGGGATCTCATGTCATGGGACACAGAAAGCAAAAGTTCTCAGAGGCCTCACCCACTGGACAGACACACACACACACACACACAGTTCAGAGTTCTCAAATTCTCTGTCATGGGTGCCCAAATAGTTAAAATAAATCCTAATTCAGATAAAACCGCCAAGGAGCTGAGAGACCACATATTCTGGGGAATGATCTTCAGATGTTATAAGGATCTCCCACCCAGGATGCTTGGCTCACTCAGTTGGGAGAGCATGTGATTCTTGGTCTCAGTGTTGTAAGTTCAAGCCCCACACTGGGCAGAGACATTATTTTTAAAAAATAAAATACTGTGGTTTTTTAAAAGAACCAATTGGAAATCCTAGGACCCCAAAATATAACATTTGAAATAAAAAATTACCCAGATGGGCTCATAGCAAAATGGATATGACAGGGGAAAATATCCATGAATGTTAAGATAGATCAATAGAAATTATTTAACTTGAAGAACAAAGAGAAAAATATTGAAAAATGTGAGGAGGACTTCAGGGATCTCTTGGACAATATTAAAAGGTCTAATATTTATGCTACTGGAGTTTCAGAAAGAGAGGATGATATTGGCATGGAAAAAAAATTGAAGAAACAATGACCAAAACTCCCCCAATTTTGGGTGAAAGACATAAGTTAACAGACTCAAGAAACACAATGATCCCCAAGCAGGATAAACTCAAAGAAAATTATGCCAAGAAATATCATAAATCAAATTTCAAAAAAACACAACACATTATTCATAGAAGAAAAGCAATACAAATTCCATAGATTTCTCATCTGAAATATAGTGGCCGGAAGACAGTGGAACAACATTTTTAAAGTGCTGAGAGTAAGAGTCAACCCGGAATTCCAATCCGTGAAAATGACTTTCAGAAACGAATACAAAATAAAGACATTCTTGGGGCACCTGGATGGCTCAGTCGGTTAACTTGGGCTCAGGGCCTGATCTCAGAGTCCGGGGATCGAGCCCCACGTCAGGCTCCAAACTCAGCGGGGAGTCTGCTTGTCCCTCTCCCTCTCCCTCTGCCCCCGCTCATGCTTTCTCTGTCCCTCTCTCTCAAATGAATAAACAAAATCTTTAAAAATAAATAAAGACATTCTCAGATGATGGAAGACGAAGACAATATGTCAACAGCAGATGTGCTGTACCAGAAATGATAAAGAAAAATAATACCAGAGGGAAATTTGGAACTTCAAGCATGAAGGAAGAACAACAGAAATGGTAAATCTCTGGGTAAATATCAAAGACTATTTTTCTCCTCTTAAATTCTTCAGAATATGAAGGACTGTTCCAAGCGAAAATGTTACTATTGTGTGTTAATGTTTTCATTGTAGAAAGATGTGATACATACAACCACCACAACAAAAGGGGGTAGGGCAAGGGGAATTACATGGTTGCAAGGCTTCTACATTTTACTCGAAGTGGTGAAAGGTCGCCTCCAGAAAGACTGAAAAATTACATGTTTTGTAATCTCTAGAGCAATCACTAAAAATTACGACAAAGAAATACGGCCAAAACCCAATAGCTCAATTGAAAGGGAATACTAAAGACTATTCAAACAATCCAGAAGAAAACAAGCAAGGGGAAGAGCAGAACACAAGGGAAAAAGGAAAAGAGAAAACAAATAATAAAATGGTAGCCCTGAATCCTGCCATATCAATAAAAACGTTAAGGGGCGCCTGGGTGGCTCAGTTGGTTAAGCGTCTGCCTTTGGCTCAAGTCATGATCCCAGGGTCCTGGGATGGAGCCCCGTCTCAGGCTCTCCTGCTCAGTGGGGAGTCTGCTTCTCTCTCTCCCACTCCCCCTGCTTGTGTTCCCTCTCTCGTGTTCTCCCTCTGTCAAATAAGTAAATAGAATCTTTAAAAATAATAGTAACGTTAAATGTAAATGATCGACACCAGAGGTCAGCAAATGTTTGCTCTAAGGGCCAGAGAGTAAACATTTTAGGCTGCTGGGCCCTACAGGCTCTGTCCCAACTACTCAACCCTGCTTTTGCAGTGCAAGAACAACTGTAGGCAGTAGTGAATGGATAGGTGTTTTATGTGTTCCCAGCAAACGTTATTTACAAAAATAGCCCATCAACTTGCAGGCCATAGTTCGTGACTCCAGGCCTAAACTCATCAATTCAAAGACAGAGGTTGTCTGATTATAAATACATGCTTTAAAACAATATCCAGCGATAATGCTTTCTATAATAAACCCACTTTACATATAAAGGTATAGATAGGTGAAAAGTAAAAGGATCGGAAAAAAGGTGGAGCGACAGACAAAGCAAACATCATAACAAGGAAAGTTATCAGGGATAAAGAGGAACATTACATAATAACAGAGTGGTCAATTCACCAAGAAGATGAAACAATCTTTTTTTAAAAAAAGATCTTATGTATTTGAGAGAGAGAGAAAAAATACGAGCAGGGGGGAGGGGCGGAGGAGAGGGAGAAGAAGATTCCCTGCTGAGCGGGGAGCCAGACATGAGGCTTGATTCCAGGACCCTGAGATCATGACCTGAGTCAAAGGCAGCTGCTTAACTGGCTGAGCCACCCAGGCACCCCAAAGGTGAAACAATATTAAATATATACATACTTCACAACAAATCTTCAAAATACACGAAGCAAAAACAGAAAGAAATGTAAGGAAAATCAGGCAAATTCGATTATTGTTGGTGACATCAATACTTGTCTTCTAGTAATAAAGTAGTAAGAAGTAGGTAGAAAATCAGTAAGAATACAGAAGACTTGAACAATATTATTAAACAGTTTGACCTAACTGGCATTTATAGAGTACTTCAACCAACAACAGCAGAATACACATTCTTCTCAAATGCATATGGAACATTCACCAAAATAGACCATATTCTGTGCCATGAAACAATCTTTAACAAACTTAAAAGAATTGAAATCACAGGGGCGCCTGGGTGGCTCAGTCAGTTGAGCTTCTGTCTTCGGCTCAGGTCATGATCTGGGGGTCCTGGGACTGAGTCCCGCATCATCAGGCTCCCTGCTCAGTGGGGAGTCTGCCTCTCCCTCTCCCTCTGCTCCCCCTGCTTGTTCTCTCTCTGTCAAATAAATAAATACAATCTTAAAACAAATTGAAATCACAGAAAATTTGTTCTCTGACCATGATGGAATTAAACAAGAAATCAGCAACAGAAACATACATATATGGAAAATCCCAAAATATGTGGAAACTAAATAACACACTTCTAGGTAATCCACGAATCAAAGAGGAAATCTGGAGGGAATTTAGAAACTAGTGTGAATTGGATAAAAATAAAAATATAACGAATCAAAATTTGTGGGATGCAGTTAAAGTGGTGACGAGAGGGAAATCAATAGCAATAAAATGCCTGTAAGAGAAAAGAAGAAAGGTCTCAAATCAATTATCTAAATTTCCAACTTAGAAAACTAGAAAAATTATGGGGCACCTGGGTGGCTCAGTTGGTTAAGCGACTGCTTTCAGCTCAGGTCGTGATCCTGGAGTCTGAGGATCAAGTCCCACATCAGGCTCCCTGCTCGGTGCGGAGTCTGCTTCTCCCTCTGACCCTCTCCTTTCTTATGCTCTCTCTCTTATTCTCTCTCTCTCTCTCAAATAAATAAATAAAATTTTTAAAAAATAAAAAAAAGAAAACTAGAAAAATTATGCCCCAAGGAAGGAAATAATAAAGATACAAACAAGTCAGTAAAATTGAAAACACACACACAAAAAATAGGGAAAATCAATGGAACCAAATGCCAGTTCTTTGAAAGCATCAATAAAATTGAAAGTCGCTAGCACCAAAAGCAGTACAATTTTTTTTCATTAACTCCTAAATCAGTAAGAGATTCTCTGTAGAAATTTTCTGTTGTTTCTGGAATCTCAAGGAGAAGGGATTTTCCTCAAAACAGCCTAATTCGCAAGTCTTTTTCATGCAAAAAAATATTGTATAAGCAAAGGGAAATTTTTTTTCCTCTGCATTGTGATTACTTGAATTCACAGTTATACCGTAAAAGGTAAGGCATTTAGATCTTTCAGATTATCTCTATAGTAAGTGGAGCTATTGAATTTTTTATTATTGCGGTAGATTTCATCCTGGCACTTCAAAGTTAGTTTGAAGTTCTGGAATCAGAAAATACTCTGGTAGTAATATGTTCAAGCAGTCATTTGAGCTGAAAATTAGTGGTGATACAGTGCGGAAAGCCATTACAACTTCTGCTGCAATTAATTTATTTTCTTCCACAGAATTTCTTTTTTTCTTAATTTATTTTTAAGTAATCTGTACACTCAACATGGAGCTCCAAATCACAACCCTGAGATCAAGAGTCACATGCTGTACCAACTAAGCTAGCCAGGCAGCCTTGAATTTCTTAATGA
This sequence comes from Ursus maritimus, assembly GCF_017311325.1. Lineage (NCBI taxonomy): Eukaryota > Metazoa > Chordata > Mammalia > Carnivora > Ursidae > Ursus > Ursus maritimus. The sequence continues at coordinate 82,894,146 of NW_024423319.1, read as the reverse complement.
AAATTTTATCATTTTATGAGTATTTTTGGTGCAAGGTGAGGAAATCATACATCTCTTACGCTTAGCTGTACTATGTTGGCTTATATCTGACTTCCTACCATTTTTGATATTGAATGAATGATGGGATACTGCTCAAAGAATTTCAAAAGGACTTTTCCTCATTTAGTAAGTGTCTACTGTTCAGTAAATTCACCACGAAATTTACACCTGCGTTTTAGCATTTGGGAGTTTAAATACACACTAAAGATACATACATATAATAATAGCAACCACCACAATTGTAGTTGGATTTGATCATCTCACAGTGCGTCTGTTACACGTCAAATGCATAACAAACTGTGAGCCACTGAGACCTGTGAACTAACAATAAATTGGACTCGAGATCTGCCGCAAATCAGGTGAACTTCGCATTTACCTGAGAGGGTGAGCTGTACTTGTAAGGTGCACTTTTCCAGAGCAAAGCCAGCGCTTTGGGAAGGTTTTGGAGAGCCAGGCGTGCAGGGATTGGTGGATGTAGAGAAGTAGAAGTGTGAAGACACTGAGGGACTTTCAGGGTGTTCCTGCTCTCGCTGGAGTAAGGCCGCTGGCAACTGCCGACTTTCAGAACAGGCGGCTGCAGTGAGCACGCGCTGTTTGGATGTCGCCCAGAAGCATGGGCTTGTCACTGATTGGCTGACTTTTCAGGAGGGCTTATCATTGATTGGCTGGCTTTTCAGGAGGGCTTATTGTTGATTGGCTGGCTTTGAGGATTAGGCATTTATCACCCAGTGATAACTGGATGTACTCCACAATTTGTTTATTCATTCTCTAGTGTTCCTAGAGAAGTGGAATTTCTGGATTACAAAAGATGCATATCTTTAAACTTTCTTAAATAATTCCAAATGGCATGCCAAATTGGTTGAATTATTTTTTTTTAATATATTTTTTTAAGTAATCTCAGCACCCGATGTTTGGCTCGGCCTCACAGACCCCACTGACTTAGCCAGCCGGGCACCCCTAAGTGGTTCAATCATCTTATACTCTGACCAGCAGTGCATAAAGAACAGCCTTAAAAATATTTCTTTTGTTACCATTCTGATATTGTGTGATGTTCCTTACGGTGATTTTAATTTATGACAAATGAGGTTGAACATCTTTCACGTTGTTTTAAAGATTTTTTTTTTATTTTTAAATAATCTCTACACCCAAGGTGGGGCGCAAATTCATAACCCCAAGTTCAAGAGTTGTGTGCTCTACCAACTGAGCCAGCCAGTTGCCGGTCTTTCACATTTATTGAACATCATCCTCTTCTGTAACTGCCTGTTCGAATCTTTTGCCTACTTGTCTATCGAATTTCACAAGCTTGAAGTTGTGGTTGATTTGTGAACTCTCAGAAGTGTAGTCACTGTAGTGAGGCTATCACCCATTGGCAGATTTTCAGAGCACAGGAACAGATCCAAAATTATCTCTAAACAGTGATTACTTGTTCACAGCTTGGGACTTTGGCCATGAAACAGATTTTTTCCTTTCTTCAACATGTATCTTTAATTTTTGGTCACCCCTCTCGGTTTTCTCTCAACCAAACCTACAGGAGATACCATAAGAGACATTCCAGATCTTTATTTGAGGAGGTAAGATTTTTTTTAAAGATTTTATTTATTTATTTGACAGAGAGAGAGAGAGAGATAGCCAGCAAGAGAGGGAACACAAGCAGGGGGAGTGGGAGAGGAAGAAGCAGGCTCCTAGCAGAGGAGCCTGAGGTGGGGCTCGATCCCATAACACCGGGATCATGCCCTGAGCCGAAGGCAGACACCTAACCGCTGTGCCACCCAGGCACCTCTAAGGAGGTAAGATTTTAAGTAGTGTTGCCATTTTAGTGATTTAAGAACCAATTACTGTGGCAGAAAAATAGCTCCAACTGTCAAATTTTTGTAATTCATTGACAAAAGTCTCTCTTTCTCTAATAAATAAAATCTTTATATAAAAAAAAACAGGAGATGTCAACAAATCTTTTCTTTTTTTTTTTTAAAGATTTTATTTATTTGACAGAGATAGAGACAGCCAGCAAGAGTGGGAACACAAGCAGGGGGAGTGGGAGAGGAAGAAGCAGGCTCATAGCGGAGGAGCCTGATGTGGGGCTCGATCCCAGAACGCCGGGATCATGCCCTGGGCCGAAGGCAGACGCTTAACGACTGTGCCACCCAGGCGCCCCAACAAATCTTTTCTGTAATGGGCCAGAGAGTAAATATTTTAGGCTTTGGGAAACATCATCTGGTTTTTGTTACAACTAGTCAACCCTGCCATTGTTGTGAAAGTAACCATAGACAATACATAAATGAACAACAGTGGCTGTATTCTAGCAAAACTTTATTCACAGATCCTGAAATTTGAATTTTGTATAATTTTCACATGTCACAAAATATTTTTTTCTTGTAATCATTTTATTTTAGAATTTATTCTTTAAAGATTTTATTTATTTATTTATTTATTTATTTGAGAGCGAGAGTGAGAGAGCACAAGCCAGGGGGAGAGGCAGAGGGAGAGGGAGAAGAAGGTTCCCCGCTGAGCAGGGAGCCTGATGCGGGACTCGATCTCACCACCCTGAGATCATGACCTGAACTGAAATTAAGATTCAGATGTTTAACTGACTGAGTGACCCAGGTGTTCCAGAGCTTTTTACCTTATAAAATGATTTTTTTAAAGATTTTATTTATTTGAGAGAGGGCATGAATGGAGGCGGAGAGGCAGAGGGAGAGGGAGAAGCAAACTCCCTGCTGAGCAGGGACCCCGACGCTGGGCTCCGTCCCTGAACCCTGGGATCATGACCTGAGCCAAAGGCTGACATTTAGCCGACTGAGCCACCCAGGGGTCCCTAAAATGATTTTATTTATTTATTTATTTATTTAAAGATTTTATTTATTTATGTGACAGAGATACAGCCAGCGAGAGAGGGTACAGAGCAGGCGAGTGAGAGAGGAAGAAGCAGGCTCCCAGCAGAGGAGCCCAATGTGGGACTCGATCCCGGAACGCCGGGATCACGCCCTGAGCGGAAGGCAGACGCTTTAACGACTGCGCTACCCAGGCGCCCCCCTAAAATGATTTTAAAAACACAAGAAATAACAGGTGTTGGCAAGAACGTAGAGATAAAGGAATCCCCGTGTGCTGTTGGTGGGAACGCAAACTGGTGCAGCCACTGTGGAAAACAATATAGAGGTTCCTCAAAAAATAAAAAAAAAAATAGAACTACCCTCCAATCCAGTAATTGCACTACTGGGTATTTACCCAAAGCCTACGAAAGCGCTAATTCAATGGGACGTATGCCCCCCTATGTTTTTTGCAACACTTTTTACAATAGCCACATTATGGAAGCAGCCCAATTGTTCATTGATTGGAGAATGGACAAAGAAGATGTAGGATATTAAATATACACACAATAGTATATATATATATAGTATACTTGTATACACAGTGTACATACACACACACACACAATGGAATATTACTCAGGCCTAAAAAAGAACGAAAACTTGTCATTTGCAACAATGTGGATGGTTCTGGAGAGTATAATACTAAGCAAAATAAGTTAGAGAAAGACAAATACTACATGATTTCACTCATATGTGGAATTTAAGAAATAGAACAAAGGAACAAAGATGCAAAAAATACAAACCAAAAAACAGACTCTTAACTACAGAAAACAAACTGGTGGTTGCCAGAGGGGAGGTAAGTGGGCGATGGGTGAAATAGGTGAACGGGATTAAGAGTATACTTATCTTTTTTTTTAAAGATTTTATTTAGTTATTTATTTGACAGGGAGAGACAGCCAGCGAGAGAGGGAACACAAGCAGGGGGAGTGGGAGAGGAAGAAGCAGGCTCCTAGC
>NW_024423319.1:82871904-82890276 GCF_017311325.1 Ursus maritimus | reverse complement strand
GTGGGGCTCGATCCCAGAACGCCGGGATCATGCCCTGGGCCGAAGGCAGACGCTTAACGACTGTGCCACCCAGGCGCCCCAACAAATCTTTTCTGTAATGGGCCAGAGAGTAAATATTTTAGGCTTTGGGAAACATCATCTGGTTTTTGTTACAACTAGTCAACCCTGCCATTGTTGTGAAAGTAACCATAGACAATACATAAATGAACAACAGTGGCTGTATTCTAGCAAAACTTTATTCACAGATCCTGAAATTTGAATTTTGTATAATTTTCACATGTCACAAAATATTTTTTTCTTGTAATCATTTTATTTTAGAATTTATTCTTTAAAGATTTTATTTATTTATTTATTTATTTATTTGAGAGCGAGAGTGAGAGAGCACAAGCCAGGGGGAGAGGCAGAGGGAGAGGGAGAAGAAGGTTCCCCGCTGAGCAGGGAGCCTGATGCGGGACTCGATCTCACCACCCTGAGATCATGACCTGAACTGAAATTAAGATTCAGATGTTTAACTGACTGAGTGACCCAGGTGTTCCAGAGCTTTTTACCTTATAAAATGATTTTTTTAAAGATTTTATTTATTTGAGAGAGGGCATGAATGGAGGCGGAGAGGCAGAGGGAGAGGGAGAAGCAAACTCCCTGCTGAGCAGGGACCCCGACGCTGGGCTCCGTCCCTGAACCCTGGGATCATGACCTGAGCCAAAGGCTGACATTTAGCCGACTGAGCCACCCAGGGGTCCCTAAAATGATTTTATTTATTTATTTATTTATTTAAAGATTTTATTTATTTATGTGACAGAGATACAGCCAGCGAGAGAGGGTACAGAGCAGGCGAGTGAGAGAGGAAGAAGCAGGCTCCCAGCAGAGGAGCCCAATGTGGGACTCGATCCCGGAACGCCGGGATCACGCCCTGAGCGGAAGGCAGACGCTTTAACGACTGCGCTACCCAGGCGCCCCCCTAAAATGATTTTAAAAACACAAGAAATAACAGGTGTTGGCAAGAACGTAGAGATAAAGGAATCCCCGTGTGCTGTTGGTGGGAACGCAAACTGGTGCAGCCACTGTGGAAAACAATATAGAGGTTCCTCAAAAAATAAAAAAAAAAATAGAACTACCCTCCAATCCAGTAATTGCACTACTGGGTATTTACCCAAAGCCTACGAAAGCGCTAATTCAATGGGACGTATGCCCCCCTATGTTTTTTGCAACACTTTTTACAATAGCCACATTATGGAAGCAGCCCAATTGTTCATTGATTGGAGAATGGACAAAGAAGATGTAGGATATTAAATATACACACAATAGTATATATATATATAGTATACTTGTATACACAGTGTACATACACACACACACACAATGGAATATTACTCAGGCCTAAAAAAGAACGAAAACTTGTCATTTGCAACAATGTGGATGGTTCTGGAGAGTATAATACTAAGCAAAATAAGTTAGAGAAAGACAAATACTACATGATTTCACTCATATGTGGAATTTAAGAAATAGAACAAAGGAACAAAGATGCAAAAAATACAAACCAAAAAACAGACTCTTAACTACAGAAAACAAACTGGTGGTTGCCAGAGGGGAGGTAAGTGGGCGATGGGTGAAATAGGTGAACGGGATTAAGAGTATACTTATCTTTTTTTTTAAAGATTTTATTTAGTTATTTATTTGACAGGGAGAGACAGCCAGCGAGAGAGGGAACACAAGCAGGGGGAGTGGGAGAGGAAGAAGCAGGCTCCTAGCCGAGGAGCTTGATGTGGGGCTCGATCCCAGACCGCCGGGATCACGCCCTGAGCCGAAGGCAGACGCTTAACCACTGAGCCACCCAAGCACCCCAAGAGTCCACTTATCTTGATCAGCACTGAATCATGTGTTGGCTTATTGAATCACTGGGCCCTTGGGTGGCTCGGTTGGTTAAGCATCTGATTCTAGATTTCAGCTCAGGTCATGATCTCAAGGTCATGGGATGGAGCCGCACATTGGGCTCCTCGCTGGGTATGGAGCCTGCTTAGGATTCTCTCTCTCTCCCTCTCCCTCTGCTCCTCCCCCTGCTTGCACTCTCTCTAAATAAATAAAATCTTTAAAAAAAAAAAAACAAGGTAAAAAGCTCTTACCTTTTTCCTTTCTTCTTTTTAAAGATTTTATTTATTTGACAGAGAGAGAGACAGCCAGCGAGAGAGGGAACAAAGCAGGGGGAGTGGGAGAGGAAGAAGGAGACTCCCAGTGGAGGAGCCCAATGTGGGGCTCGATCCCAGGACTCTGGGATCACACCCTGAGCTGAAGGCAGACACTTAACGACTGAGCCACCCAGGCGCCCCATCTCTTACCTTTCTTAGCTCAAGGCCACATGGAAACCCGCAACAAGCTAGATTTGGCCCGTGGATCATAGTTTACTGGCCCCTGAAACAGAACACGGCCAGAACTACAGAAGCCCTCAGTGCACCCCTTCTCTGGCACGTCGTTCTCTCTTCCCAGAGAGAACCACCCCCCTGACTTTCATGGTCATGATTTCCTTGCTTTTCTTGCTCTTTACCACCCACATCTGTGAACCTAAACAGCAGAGTTTCGTTTTGCCTGCTCTGAACAGTATATAAAGGAACCAAAATACATTACGTATGTTCTGTCTTGCTTTTTTCCTCGACATGATGTCTGAGAGATACCTGGACGCTGTGTGTAGCCGTAATCTGCTCATTCTCGCCCCTTTGTTGTACTCCATTGGTAGATATCCCACAGTGTGCTTATCCATTCTCTTAGCGTGCATCAAAGAGTATCATTTCTCGGTCCCAGAGGACACATACCTTCATACATTCCTAAAGAATTCCAAATGGTTTTCCAAAGGGGTTGTGTCAGTTTACAATCCCACCAATCGTGCATAAAGTATTACACTAAAAAAATCATTCCACCAATACGATATTATTGTGAGGTTCCTCTTTGTGGTTTTAAGTTTCTTTTCCTTGATGAATAATGAGGCTGATCATTCTTCACATATGGACATTTGGGCATCCTCTTCTGTAGTGTGCCACTTCAAATCTTTGCCCCCTTTTCTAGTGGCTGCAAATGATTTTTTTTTAAAGATTTTATTCATTTATTGGAGAGCAAGGAGTGGAGAGCAGAGAGTGAGCAAGGGAGAGAGCAAGCAAGAACGAGCGAGCGAGAGTGGGAGCAAGCGGGGAGGATGGACAGAGGGAGAGGCAGACTCCCTGCTGAGCAAGGAGCCCCATGTGGGACTTGGTCCCAGGACGCGGAGATCATGACCTGGGCTGAAGGCAGATGCTTAACTGACTGAGCCACCCAGGCGTCCCAACTGCAAAGGGTTTTTCAAAAATTGTAACTAGTGATCAACTTTAAAAAAAAGTAAAAGATTTTCTACTAAACTGTGGTATCTGGCTACTGTTGGGATATTGGAAGGTCTGGCCACCCATACAGCAGCAATGGGTGGGAGCAGGGTAGGGTCTCCTCTAGATAAGGCATGAGGTCACCAATGTCCCCTGTGCCCACTGCCAGGATGGCTTTGATCATGAAAGTGTTTGGGACATGCTGGGGCAGCCACCCTTGACTCCGTCTTCACCTTCCCCTGCCAGCTGGGCTCTGCGAACCTAGAGGGGTCAGGGAGAAGTGTAAGCAAGTGTTTCCCAGATTTCGGCTAGGTAGGAGTTTGGCACTAACTCCCACGTTGCTCGTGCCCGATATAAAGCAGTGGCTCTCAAGCAGGTCCTGGAGCCTCTGTCCACGTGGCCTGCTCCCACCCAGACACTCATATCTCCCTCCATGCCCCAGGGCCCTGCATGCCCCCTGACCTCACCATTGTACAGGGAGTCCCAGCTCTAGAGCCAGGCGGTGACGGGTAAATATTTTCTCAATTTAAGTTAAAGTCCTCATGGGAATATTGGCAGCTTAGATCCTCACTTAAAAATTTGAGCCAGGAGCACCTGGGGGGCTCAGTCAGTGAAGCGTCTGCCTTCGGCTCAGGTCATGATCCCAGGGTCCTGGGGTCGAGCGTTGCATCAGGCTCCCTGGTCAGTGGAGAACCTGCTTCCAACTCTCCCTCTGCTGCTCCCCCTGCTTGTGCGCTCATGAGCTCGCTCTGTCTCTCTCTCTCTCTCTCTTTATCAAATAAATAAAATCTTTAAAGTAAAGAAAAGGAAAAAAAAATTGAGCCGTACTGGGGGACCTGGGTGGCTCAGTCGGTTAAGTGTTGGACTCTTGGTTTCGGCTCAGGTCATGATCTCATGGGTCATATGATGGAGCCATGTGTTGGGCTCCGTGCTCAGTGGGAATCTGCTTGAGATTCTCTCCCTCTGCCCTTTCTCTCTCTCTGTCTCTCTCAAATACAGACATACACACATACATACATCTTTTAAGAAACTGAGCCATATTGGGGTGCCTGGATGGCTTCGTTAAGGATCCGACTCTTGATCTCAGCTCAGGTCTTGATGTCAGGGTTGTGAGTTCAAGCCCCGCATTGGGCTTCATGCTGGGCATGGAGCCTACTTTAAATTTTTTTTTTTTAAATTGAGCCATATTCTCATTGATAGAAATGTCTCAAAAAATCCATTAAAATTCCATAAACCTCAGTTAATGGGAAGAGCCAGAAAGGGTTCGGCTTAGTTTTGTATCTGTAAAAGTAATACTAGCAACTTTTAAACAAATGATTAAATGTTTTTTTTTGTTACTTATACAAGGTTCTGTGAAGAAAGGGAAGGGGCCATGATTCTTCCAGAAGAAAACAGATTTGATGGACTATATCCCAGATGGGAAGATAGAATGCTTGGCCCCCTTTCCATATATTCCTGATCTCGGTGCTCCTAGGCTATGTTCTGGAATGGCATCTGGAGATGTGTGTTCTGACTACGTGACTCTGGCCGAGTCATGAGTCGCCCATGGGGCTCCGTTTTTCCTTCTGTCCAATGAGTAGTCATAAGCACCATTCTGACCAGTCACAGGCTTCACAGGGTTGTTGGGAGGTCACAAGAACGTGAAAATGAAGTATCTTTAAGCAACTAACTCAGCTCTCTCAGAATGTAACGCGTTTTAAATTATTATCACATAGAAGTTGTTTCTTTAGGGGCGCCTGGGTGGTGCAGTCGTTGAGCGTCTGCCTTCGGCTCAGGGCGTGATCCCGGCGTTTCAGGATCGAGCCCCACGTCAGGCTCCTCCGCTAGGAGCCTGCTTCTTCCTCTCCCACTCCCCCTGCTTGTGTTCCCTCTCTCGCTGGCTGTCTCTCTCTGTCTAATAAATAAATAAATAAATCTTAAAAAAAAAAGTTGTTTCTTTGGAGCAAAGTGGTAGATAACCCTAGTGTGTTAGCCTGCTGGCAGGGCCCTAACAGAATACGACTGACCAGGCGGCTTAAACAGCAGAGATTAATTTTCTCACAGTTCTGGACACCAGAAGTCTGACATCAAACTGTCGGCAAAGTTAGTCCCCACCCCCTCCAAGGTGGCTCTTCGCTTTGCAGACGGCCACCTACTCCTCGTGTCCTCACACGGTTTCTCTTCTGTTTTCTGCGTCCTGATCTGCTCTACTTGGAAGGATGTCAGATTGGATTAGGACCCACCCTAATGACTTCATTTTAACTTGATCACCTCTTTAAAGGCCCAAATACAGTCACATTGTGAAGTACTGGGGGTTAGGGTTTCAAGGTGTGAAGCAGAGGAAGACACCCCTCAGCCCGTAAGAGCCACTAAGAGCCATGGATGAATTTTATCTATTTGTCTGAGGTGGGGGATGAAAAGGAGGGGGGTAGTCTAGATCTGGGATGTGTTGGTTTGTTCTGGGGAGACCTCACCTAGGACAGACAGAACACTCAAAGGTGGCCATGGGCATTGACTGGTGCAGGCTTTCTCAATAAAATGCATAATCGTGACCTTATTGTTTTGCTTAAAAAAATAATAAGGCCTGCTCATTACCAAAAAATGGGGGGAAATGTAGAAAAGCACAAAGATGAACACTTCTAAAAAATCCCTCTAGGGGTGTCTGGGTGGCTCAATCAGTTGGGCGTCTGCTTTAGATCATGATCCTGGGGTCGTGGGATCGAGCCCTACGTGGGGCTTCCTGCTGAGTGGAGTCTGCTCCAGCTTCTCTCCCTTTCCCTCTGCCCCTCCCCCTGCTCTCTCTGTCCCTCAAATAAAATTTTAAAAAATAAAATAAACAAAATACATAAAATAAAATAAAAAGTTCCTCTAAATCCTAATACCAAGAAATAACCAAATAACCATTTTTTCTTACCATGTTCCTTCCGCACATGTACAAGGAGACAGATTGGTGGGTGGAGAGAATGAGCAAGAGGGAAAGAAAGAAAAGCAGTTTCTGAGAAGGGGCTTGCACTATACACGGCAGTTTAAGTAAAAAGTGTTGACCTTCTCTTCCAGTACATTAACAGAAGGGGCGCCTGGGTGGCTCAGTCGGTGAAGCGTCTGCCTTCGGCTCAGGTCATGATCCCAGGGTCCTGGGATTGAGTCCCACGTAGGGCTCCCTGCTCAGTGAAGAGTCTGCTTCTCCCTCTCCTTCTGCCCCTCCCCCCTGCTCTCTCTCACTCTCTCTCATGCTGTCTCTCTCTCACTCTCTCAAATAAACAAAATCTTTTTTTTAAAGATTTTATTTATTTATTTGACAGAGACAGCCAGCAAGAGAGGGAACACAGGCAGGGGGAGTGGGAGAGGGAGAAGGAGGCTCCCAGAAGAGCATGGAGCCCGATGTGGGGCTCGATCCCAGAACGCCAGGATCACGCCCTGAGCCGAACGCAGACGCTTAATGACTGCACCACCCAGGCGCCCCTCAAATAAACAAAATCTTTTAAAAAAATTAACAGAAGAAAAAGAAACGGATGTTGTATTAGTTCCTTTTTGCCGCTACGACAAATTACCACGAACGCAGTGACTCAAAACAACACGAATTTACTACCTTCCAGTTCTGGAAGTCGGAAGTGCAGCACGGGTCCCACTGGGCTCCAAACAGGATGTTAGCAGGTCTGGGTTCCCTTCTAGAGGCTCCATGGGAGACCCTTTTTTCTTGCCTCTTCCAGCTTTGAGCGGCCCCCGCCTGTCCTGGCCCGGGGCCTGCTTCCTCCATCTTCAGAGGCAGCAATTCAGTTGGGCCCCTCTCACATCACATCACTCCCGCCTTCCTCTTCCACTTTTAAGGACCCTTATGAGTATATTGGCTCCACCAGATACTCCGGGATAATGGCCTTGTCTTAAGGTCAGCCGATTAGCAACTTTAATTCCCTTTTGCAGTGCAACCTAACATATTCACAGGTCTCAGGAATTAGGATGTGATCATCTTTGGGGGTGGGGGCAGTAATCTGCCTGCCACACGCGCAAAAAGTAAAAAACTGCCAAACCTCTGCTAAAGTTGTCATCACAACATCCTCTACATTTAAATTTTTCATAACTCTCTAAGCCAAAAAAAAAGATTATGAAAAACCTTTATCAGTTAAGATGCTTTTGTCTGGAAGTAACAGAAACTGACTTGAACCAGCTCGACCAATTAAGGGAATAGATGGGGTGCACCTGGCTGGCTGTCGGTGAAGCATCTGCCTTCGGTTCAGGTCATGATCCCGGGGTCCTGGGATCGAGTCCCGCATCGGGCTCCTTGCTCAGCGGGGAGTCTGCTTCTCCCCTCTACCTGCCGCTCTCCCTGCTTGTGTGCTCTCTCTTTCTCTTTGTCAGATAAATAAATAAAATCTTAAAGAGAGAGAATAGATGAACTCACAGAAAGAGGAAGTGGCTTCGGGTTGGCTCAATGCCGTCTCAGAAGCCCCGGATTCCTCCTATCCCTTTCCACTGCAGCATCCTGAGGCTCGCTCGAATGCAGGAAAAGGTGGGATGGGGGGGCGGGTTCCAGGGAGGCCAAAGGCCATCTCCCACGAGCGAGTGGAGAGTTGCCATCCCAGGCCAGGCTGTCCAACCATTGGCCCACCGGGATCTTCACCATTGTCAGTCCACACTGACCTGTGCTGGTGGGGGCACAATGGCCCGGAGGCCTGCCTTCCCGAGTCAGTGAGTGGCAGCTGGCCACCCGCGTCTCCAGGCCTGGCAAAGGGCTGCATTCCTCAGGCATAGGCCAGCCCTTGGCCTGTGCTTTCTGCACGACTAGGGAGCCGCATGGCCCGCCAACCATGGGCACATGGTCAGGCTGCCTTTTGCCTTCTCTCCCTTCTGCCTGGCTGGGCTCGCCTGGGCCTCTGGAAGCCAGGGTGGTGCTGAGGCTGGAGCAGGTCCACCTGGAACCTGGCCAGGCCCGGGGTCTAGAGAGGAGCTGGGAGGAGAGGGCTTGTACCCCACAGGCCTCAGTCCAGCATCCTGAGCAACCCACCCACGGATGTCCGGCCCGCTATCCTAAGTGGCTCGGTTGCTCCCACGCTGCTCCTGTGCGTTCTCATCTCCAAGTGCTCTACACATGCTGTTCCTTCTGCTGGCATAGTCTGTCTCTTTTCCTTCTGCTCAGTTAACTCCCTATCCTTCAAATTTCGACTAAGAGGTCACTGCCCTGAGGACTGCTTCCTGGCACCCCACCTCGATGTGGTGGGCTGAACAATGGCCCTCCAAAAGGTATCCAGCTCCTAATCCCTGGAATTTGTGAATATTCACTTATGTGGCAAAAAAAAAAAAAAAAGGACTTAGGTGTTATTAAGTTAAGGGTCCGGGGGCACCGGGTGGCTCAGTCAGTTAGGCAACCAACTCTTTATTTCAGCTCAGGTCATGACCTCAGAGTTGTGGGATCATGCCTGGCATCGGGCTCCAAGATTCTCTCTCTCCCCCTCCCTCTGCCCCTTTCCCCCCAAAAAAGTTAAGGATCCGTGATGGGGAGATTATCTTGATTTTCCAGGTGGGCCCTAGATGTAACCACAGATATCTTTGTAAGAGGGTAGCCGAGAGGGATTTGAGACAGAAGAGGAGAAGACAGGGGCGCCTGGGTGGCTCAGTCGGTGAAGTGTCTGCTTTCAGCTCAGGTCATGATCCCAGGGTCCTAGGATCAAGCTCCACGTCAGGCTCCCTGTTCAGCGGGGAGCCTGCTTCTGCTTCTCCCTCTGTCTGCTGCTCCCTGTGCTTGTGCTCTCTCTCTGCCAAATAAATAAATAAAATCTTTAAAAAAAACAGAAGAGGAGAAGACACACATGCAGAGGAGGTGGCAGTGTGATCACAGAGGTGGAGATTGGACTGATGCAGCCATAAGCCAAGGGATGCTGGCAGCTTCTTCTAGCAGCAGACCTCACCTTTCCCTCCTGTCCTTCTTAAATCCACTCAGCCTCAGCAGTTTAGGACTATAAAGTCCAGCAGAGACCATCTTGTCTAACCTCCTCACTGAACAAATGGGGAAACTGAGGCACAGAGAGGGCCAGGGACCTGTTCAAACTCACCCAGTGTGACATTAGCCACAGAGCTAAGGCTGGAAACTGGACCTGGATGTGGGCCCCTGCTCTGTCTCAGAAGTCCCTTGTAAACACTCAGAGTGACCTCTTCAAGGACAACCAAAATGACCTTGATCACAGAGGGAAGAGAAATTCTTGCCCCTGCCAGGCGGTAGGAGACAGGAGCCAAGTAGCCTCTAGACCTTCCCCATTCAAGACTTGGTGGGCCTTCCCTGTCATGTGGTGGATTCCACAGCCCAGCCCCCATGTCCAGGTTAAGGCCACAGGGCCACCAACACATAGAGTGTCTTTTGAGACCACTGAGCTCAACTCCTTCTGTACAGAAGAGGAAACTGAGGCCCAAAGAGGGCAAGGGACAGAACCCAGACCACACAGTGGCTCCAATGCGGAACGAGGGCTAGAACTCAACTCACCTTGCCTCCCTTTCTGTGGTTCTATAGGCGATGCTTTCCACTGCCTCCCTACATTCCTCACACCCATTCCCTCCCTCTCCACTACTCCATCCCCACGTTCTCCAGATGGTAGGTGGAGGTCCCCTGTTCTTTATTTTTTTAAGATTTTATTTATTTGTCACAGAGAGAGAGAGAGAGCGAGCACAAGCAGGAGGAACAGCAGGCAGAGGGAGAAGCAGGGTCCCCACTGAACAGGGGGCCTGATGAGGGACTCAATCCCAGGTCCCTGGCATCATGACCTGAGCCGAAGGCAGACGCTTAACTGACTGAGCCACACAGGTGTCCCTGGAGGTCCCCTGTTCTTAAGGAGCATAAATTCCTCCCCAAGACCAAGGGGAGGGATTATGATTAGTCTAAACCATGTCCTAGCAATTTTGCTTCCTTTGAATAATTTTGAATGTCAGGGAGGGACATTTGGTGCAGTTTTGGCCAATGAGATACAAGGGATAATCTATAGGGAAGGCTGTTCAGCCCAAATAAAAAGACAATGCCTCATTAGGAGAAAGCCTTTGTCCTGATCCCTTTGTCCTGCACTGGATACAGACGTGAGGTCTAGAAGTACAGCAGCCTTCTTGGGACTATGAGGCAAGAACCATGAGGAACAAAGTCAGCATGCTTAAAGATGGTGGAGATGAAGGGGGAAGGAAACATTGACTCTGCTTACAATAGCATTGAACCTGAGACTGTCAATCTCAAACTTTCTGCTAAAGGGAGGAAATAAACCCTTCTCACTAAAACGCACCCTAGCAGAGCTTTCTGTTAGTTACAGGGTGAAGAATGCCTGAGAAAGTCCCTTTACATATAATCTCTTAACTACCCTTTGGGACAGCCAGGCTAGGTCTTATGTTGTAGGAACATCCAATGACCCTGGAGGTGGCCATGATTTGGGAAGCCCTGGCTGCTGTCCCACTGGTTTTTCTGGGCCTTTGTTCTGGGAGAAGTGCTTGGGCCGGTGGTGAGCAGGGAGGGAGCATGTCGGGTCTCAGTACCCTCCCCAGCAGGTGCCTCTATTCTATGGAGAAAAAGAAATCTGCTGGTGGAGACATTTAGTGAAGTCAAAGCTCTCTTTAATCTGTCTATGAATAGCAGTAGCTAAATTATACGAACTCTTGACGTACCCTGAAGCCCATTATGAAAGCCTGGCCAAGCCACAGAGCCCTGGAGCCTCGTCCACCTGCAGATCTCTGAAGAACCAGGCTCCACATCCAGGCAGTGGAGCCAGTGTCCAGCTTGGAGGTGCAGATGCCCTTCCAGCCCCGTCATCCTGGCCGGAGCTCTGCCGGCTGTGAAGGAAGGATGAACACCTCCTAGAAGCCAGGAGGCCCTCTTGGAAGAAGACTCCCCCTGCTCACCCCATGAGCTCCTTAGCTTGCAGAGCCCATTTCCGCAGAGGGTTCGATCTGCCCAACACTGTGTATTCTGGAATTAATTCTGCAGTAACAAACCAACCCCATGATGTCAGTGGTTTCAACTAATAAGACACGTTTATTTCTTGCTCTCATCACAGACTAACAGGGCTGTTCTCGGTTGATAGGTGGACTGCCAGGTGGTAGCTGAGGACCCCAGGCTCCTTGCGCACTGTGGCTGTGCACTGCGCTGGAGCTCTGGACCTCCGAAAGAGGGACAAAGAGCAAATGGAGAAAGCACCACCGCAGACCTTCCAGGCAATAGATCATCAACGTTTCTCTTGCTCAGGCACCCCCAGGCCCCATGAAAAGAGTCAGTCTGTGGGGTCTTACATGGCAATGTGCTCGCTTTGGCCGTACAGATACAAAAAGTGAGGCCGGCTTTTGAGAGCCTGTCCTGTGCATGGCTCAGGTGTGATAAAAGATAAACTGAGGCACGCTTAAATTGTCAGTTTCTTGGAGCCTAAGGCAACCAGAGCTGGGCAGCACCACACAGGAAGTAGTGAGGAGTGCTAACGACAGGAGCGAGGGGAAGTCTCAGACGGGAAGCAAAGGGAGGAGATTATTTGATGGGCTGGAGCTGAGGCGGTGGCCTTATCCGGGAAAGCCTAGCTGGCTGTTTGAGATGGTTGTTCTAACATTTTGGTTTCTTGGGTGCAAGTGCACCGCTCTGGCTCAGGTTTCAGTTTGCTTACTGAGGCTACCAAGGCCTCAGAGCCACCTCGCTCCAACGGCCTCCTTGTCGAAGTACTTTTAACAGGTGGTATTTGAGCTTTGCCCTCTTAATCAGGGTCACCAAACGGACGGCTCTAGCATCATTCCATCCCGTTCTGTGGGACATCATGAATGTGCACACCCCTGTGTGTGATACCAGAAGCGTCCCCATCCCAGTGTGTAACCCCAGGAGTGCCCACCCCCCAAGTGCGTGGCACCAGCAGTGTCCACACCCCAGCGATGATAGTGAGTGTTCAGTGTGCGTGACCCCAGAGGTGTGGGACCAGCGTGTGTGACCCCAGTAGTGTCCAAATACCCATTTGTGTGACTGCAGAGATGTCCACGCCCAGTCTGCGTGACCCAAGAGA
The DNA here is from genome assembly GCF_017311325.1 of Ursus maritimus. Classification (NCBI taxonomy): domain Eukaryota; kingdom Metazoa; phylum Chordata; class Mammalia; order Carnivora; family Ursidae; genus Ursus; species Ursus maritimus. The sequence continues at coordinate 82,877,957 of NW_024423319.1, read as the reverse complement.
ATTCACATCGTGATTTGTTTGACGCCAGGGCCACCCACACCTGCGACCTCAGCAGTGCCCAGTCCCAAGGCTCTACCAGGGAGTGTCCTGAAACTACCCTGTGTGACCACAGGAGTGTCTACACCTCAGTTGCTTTCCTTTTTTTTTAAGATTTTATTTATTTATTGGACAGAGACAGCGAGAGAGGGAACACAAGCAGGGGGAGTGGGAGAGGGAGAAGCAGGCTTCCCGCTGAGCAGGGAGCCCAATGTGGGGCTCGATCTCAGGACCCTGGGATCATGACCTGAGCCGAAGGCAGATGCTTAACGACTGAGCCACCCAGGTGCCTTACACCTCAGTTTCTGACCCGAGAGGTGCCAACACATCATTTCTTGGACCAAAGAACTATCCCCACCTCAGTCACAACAATCCCAAAAGTGTCTACTCCTCGGTCTGTGTAACACCATAGATGTTCACAGCCCAATCTGTGCAACACAGGGAGGGCCTGATCCACAGTGTGTGTGATATCCGGAGTCTCCACTCCCCAGTGTGTTTTAATGTCAAGAGTGTCCCAAGCTCCTTCCGTGTGACCCCAAAGATTTCCACTCTCCAGTGTGTGTGACAGACGCCTTGGAGTGTTCACACCTCTGAGTGACCCTGTGTCTGTCCACACCCCAGCATGAGTGACTCCAGGAATGTCCAAACCTCCATCTTAGTGATCCCACGTCTGTCCACACCCACTCATTCTTACCTCATAGTTGTCTACACCGTAGGCTGTCTGAGCCCAGGAGTGCCCACATCCCAGTCTGAGTGACCCCAAAAGCTCCACAATCCAATCTGCTATCTGAACCCTGGGATGTCCACACTCTGATATGTGTGACCCTGTGAATGTCTACTAGCCAGTCTGGGTGACCCAGGAGTGTCTACTCCTTAGCATGTATGACTCCAGAAGCCTCCACATGCAAATCTGTTTGACCCGAGGACCGTCCACACCGCGGTTTGTCTCACTACAATAGTGTCAACACACTAGTCGATCTGACCGCAGAAACGTCTACAACCCATTCTGTGCAACCCCAAGAGTGTGCAGTCTCCAGTGTGTGTGATTCAAGGAGTATCCACTCCCTAGTGTGTGTGACTTCTGGATTGCCCAGACCCCCACCTGAGTAACCCAAGGCTGTCCACCCCCCAGTGTACGCTACCTCATGTGATGGCCACACGCCTGTCTATGTGGCCCCCACACCCCACTCTGTGTGGCTCCAGGTTTATGCACACCCCTGTCTCTGTGATCCGCAAGGGTGTCCACAAAACAGTGTCACGATGCTACATTCGAAGACAGTACTGGATTCCTCAGTGCTGTGTCCCTGCGCACCCTCTGTGGGTGTGACCTGTGAGGGGCCCTTCATGCCTAATTCAGTGGACCACTGTCCCCAGCTTCTGCCCACACCATTAAGTGGCCTCTTCTAATCCTATTTCCCCTCACTCTCTCCAGGAGACCATTGAATTCCCATATCCTCCTCCCTGACCCCACACACATAGGTCCACATCCCTAAATAGACCGTCCCAGCCCCAGCCCCTGCAGATCTTGGAGAGAGCAAAGGCCAATGCAGCCAGCCTCCTGCCACAGACCCCACCCCGCAGAGAGCAGTGGAGCGGCAGCCAGTAGAGGCACCGCTGATGGGAGTAAAACCTTCCAGGATCTCGTGAAACATCTATGGGAATCAACTTCTTACACTCCCTTCCTCCCCAACTAGAATGTCGGCTCCACGTGGGCAAGGACCTTTGTCCAATCCAGTTCTTCGATGTCTCTCCGGCACCTAGAACAGCAGTCGGTACATGGAACACGTTCCTTAGGAGTTTGATGCATGAAAAAACCCTCTGACCCAGCCATTCCACTTCTAACTCCATCTAACACGTACACACATTCTCCGAGCTGCGTGCACAAGGCTGGTGGGAGCGAACGACTGGGACGACCTGGTACATCTCCATAGAGAGCCGATGCCTATTGCAGAGTGAAAGGGATGCTGGTTTGGGTTCTACCGCGGAGCACCCGCTGCCCATGAGGCAGGATGCGTGGGACGTGTGGGTGCCTGTGGGGGTGGGGACGCCTTCCACAGAACAGGCTGTTGACAAGGGAAAGCAGGTGGGAGCTGGTCGTGGTGATGTGTCTGTGTGTGCGTGTGTGTGTGTGTAAGGAAACACCAGAAACTGACCTCAGTGGAAATTTTTGGAGTATGGAGGCGGGATGACCTTGTACTCCATATACTGATGCACTGTTGAAACCTTTTACACAAACCTATATTCATGTATTATAAGGGAAAATCATATGCTAAAATCAGTATGCATAGTACAGAGAACTTGTGTATGTTGGGGGGGAGTACTTGGGGTGTGCCTAGGGACAAGAATCTCAAACTCAATGCCCCAGGGCCTAGACCAGTAACCCCCAAGAGAGATGGAACTCAGTTCAGGGTAAGTAAGCAGCAGTGGGACTGATGAAAGTTCCTGACTCTCAGCAGTGGAGGGAGTGGGCGTGGTAAGGGATGGGGGGGATGGGGGAAACCCTCAAAGCTCACACCCCAAAAGAACTCAGAAACATTGCACCCTGGGACACAGAACACTTAATAACGTTAAGAGATCTTGGCTCGGAAACAGACCCCCAAGTCAGTGGTCATACCCCAACTCAGTTTTTAACTTCACACCCTGGATACAAACGCTGACTCTCAAACAGATCAGAGATCTTACACTCTGGGGACACTAGCCTACGTAGACTAGAGGCCTCGCACCCTAGAATAGACCCCTGCCCCCGCCATACTCGGGATGGGTGGTTTTTCTGTGTTATTACAAAGTAGTCCCTTATACATACACCTTGTAAAGGACTGAATGTTTGTGTCCCCCCCAAATTCATATGTTGAAGTCCCAGCCCCCAATGTGATGGTATTAGGAGGTGAAGTCTTGGCGGGGGGTGATTAGGATTTTGATGAGGTCACGAGCATGGGGTCTTCGTGATGGGAATAGTGCCCTTACAAGAAGAGACCAGAGAGCCTGTGCTTTCTCTCCACCATGTGAGGACACAGAGAGAAGGTGGTCGTCCTCAAGCCCGGAAGAGAGACGTCACCAGCACGTGACCCTGCTGGCACCCCGATCTCAGACTTCTGACCTCCAGAAGTGCTAGAGAATCAATTTTTGTTGTTTAAGCCGCCCAGTCTGTGGTACTCTGTTATGGTGGCCTGAGCTGAGTCAGACCTCAAGCTTTACTTTCAAGGCCCTGAGTTTTATATCAGAGTCCTTGTACTCGCACTGCCTACCTCTGTCACCACCAGCATTCCTCAGCCTGTAGCCCTCCCATTCCTGCCCCTTGATCCCTGGGCACTGAGCCAGAGGGTTGTCTGGAGACTCCAGGGCAAGGACACCTAGCCTGGCATGCTGCGTTTTCTGCCCTCCAGGCTGCCAGCCAGGATGTGGGACGGAACTTCCCAGAAGCAGGTGAGTGGGGTGGTCCCAGGGGCCAGGGGCACGGGTGTTCACACCAAGGCTGGAGATCCCTCAGCCCAGGCCTGGTAACCTGCTTCCCTTCTTTGTGGGCTATCCTGGGGTGTTGGCATCCATTTTCCCATGCTCCTGTCTCTTCCTCTTTCAAAGACAAGCAGAGGGCAGCAGAGGGACACGGAAAGGCCCTGTTCTACTGCGGTCAGACAGCAACATGCCTGCAAGAATGGGCTGAGGGGCCGACTGCTCTGTTACCTCGGGCTGGCTCCAGGGAGCCAGTTCGGCCAGGAACGTCACGATGGGGCAGTGTGGGAAGGGACCAGGAACCCCGACACTGACCTTGGGATTCACTGTGAAGGAAACCTTGAAGAAGATTCTGTAGAAAAACAGGAGGCCAGAGGGAGGGCATCGTGTTCTGGGAACTCTATTATACAGAAAGAGTTACTGTGAGGAATAAAATGTATTTCACTTAGTGCTTAGAGCGGGGCTTGGCACAGAGTAAGCCCTACATGATTACTATGTCCTTTTACAAACCGGCCTCCCTGACGTCACCCCAACAACCCTGAACTACCTGTCCCTTGCCTTCCCACACTGATCATGCCTCACTCACTCTTGGATTCTAAACCACACTGGCCTTCTTCCGGTTCTTTAAGAGAACCAGCCCTGCTCATCCTTTAATTTGTGAGGATGGAGCTCCTTGTCCGCAAAACAGGATCTGGGGAGTGAATCTGAGTGGGCAGGGCATTGAAAAATGGGAGGAACGGGTTGAGGTGATTTCCAATATACTCCCAAAATTGGGGGGGGGGGGCTAAAGCAGTGTGTAGGGGGAAATCTATAGCTCTAAATGCATAGATCAGGAAAGTAAAAAACCAATGACCTGAGCTTCCATATCAAGAAGCTGGAAAAGAAACAGCAAATTGAACCCCAAGAAAGTGGAAGGAAGGAATTATAAAGATAAGAGTAGAAACTGGTGAAACAGAAAACAAGCATCCATTGGATACAATCAACAAGGTCTTAGCTCGGCTCTTTGAACACATCAATAAAATATTAGTAATTTCTGTTTTCTGTCAAGCAATTAAGAGAAAAAATATAAACTACCAATATCAGGAATTATAAGGGGGTGCTATTACAGATCCTATAGACATTACAAGGTTTTTAACATACAACTTAATTTTCGGTGGAGCCCAAAGGTCAATTTCTCATTCTACTGCTTGTGTGTTCCCAGGGATCCTCTGTATCCATGAGGACAGCAGAGCTCAGCAACTTTGCTAATGCTTCCACCACCGATAAGAATAGAACAGCACGGGGTGGGGGGGTAAACAGAAGGGGGAATGAAGCATGAGAGACTAGGGACTCTGGGAAACAAACTGAGGGCTTCAGATGGGAGGGGGATGGGGGAATGGGATAGACCGGGGATGGGTATCAAGGAGGGCACGTATTGCATGGTGCACTGGGTGTTATATGCAAGTAATGAATCATGGAACTTTACATCAAAAACCAGGGATGTACTGTATGGTGACTAACATAATAAAAAACTATTATTAAAAAAAAGAATAGGGGCGCCTGGGTGGCGCAGCGGTTAAGTGTCTGCCTTCGGCTCAGGGCGTGATCCCGGCGTTATGAGATCAAGCCCCACATCAGGCTCCTCCGCTATGAGCCTGCTTCTTCCTCTCCCACTCCCCCTGCTTGTGTTCCCTCTCTCGCTTATCTCTTAAATAAATAAATAAAAATCTTTAAAAAAATGTAATGGTTTGAAAGGAATTGCACACAGTGGAATGGAATGAATAAAATAGTATAGGGTGGAATGGAGTAGAATAGAATAGAAGTCAGACTTTGTGCTAGGCACTGGGCCTCATTGTTGTGGTAGATATCCACTAATTGAACAAATATTATTGAACATCTGCTAGTTGTTTGGGACACAGTGGGTAACAAAACAGAGAGAATATCTGCCCTTATGGAGTTTGTATTCTAGTCAGAGAGACAGATATTAGCATATGCATTAGACATGCATAAGGTTGTGAGGCCAAAAATACAAAGATGGCCCTTCTGAGGAACAGGCAAAAGGACAATGTAGCTTGAGATGGATGAGGCTGTAGAGACTAGGGGCCATGCTCGGGAGTCTAAAATTCAACAAGATGACCACGACAACATCATCATCATCACCGTGAACTCTTACAGCACTTGCTATGTGCCAGGTGTTGTTCTAAGCCCTTAAAAATCCAACTCTTTTTTTTAAAATGTTCACAATAATCTTATATGTATCAAATCATGCACATTTTACAGAAGGGGAAACCAAGGCACAGAGAGATTAATTAAACATCAGTCTGGCTCCCAGAATCGGTTCTTTTAACCACAATACTCTGCTACAGCACCAGACCACAGGCACCTTATAATTCTGTAGCAGATGTCGTGTAAATACACAAATTATTAAAGAACGCAAATCAAGAGAAAGATCAGGTGGGAGGTGTGCTGAGGGCAGGAAGTAAGAAGGGAGGAGGTGTGTCTTCCCACTGGATGTCAAGGCGGATCTGTAAACACACATGCCTAGAAACATTTATGTCATCTGAGATGCTCCCTTCCTGTCCTGGCAT
>NW_024423319.1:82850743-82871894 GCF_017311325.1 Ursus maritimus | reverse complement strand
TGCTTCTTCCTCTCCCACTCCCCCTGCTTGTGTTCCCTCTCTCGCTGGCTGTCTCTATCTCTGTCGAATAAATAAATAAAATATTTTAAAATAAATAAATAAATAAATAAATAAATAAATAAATAGAACAGCACAGTATTTTTTTTAAGCTGGGGCTCAGTGCAATCAATTGTTTAAAATGTAATGGTTTGGGGGCACCTGGGTGGCACAGCGGTTAAGCGCCTGCCTTCGGCTCAGGGCGTGATCCCGGCATTCTGGGATCAAGCCCCACATCAGGCTCCTCTGCTATGAGCCTGCTTCTTCCTCTCCCACTCCCCCTGCTTGTGTTCCCTCTCTCGCTTATCTCTTAAATAAATAAATAAAAATCTTTAAAAAAATGTAATGGTTTGAAAGGAATTGCACACAGTGGAATGGAATGAATAAAATAGTATAGGGTGGAATGGAGTAGAATAGAATAGAAGTCAGACTTTGTGCTAGGCACTGGGCCTCATTGTTGTGGTAGATATCCACTAATTGAACAAATATTATTGAACATCTGCTAGTTGTTTGGGACACAGTGGGTAACAAAACAGAGAGAATATCTGCCCTTATGGAGTTTGTATTCTAGTCAGAGAGACAGATATTAGCATATGCATTAGACATGCATAAGGTTGTGAGGCCAAAAATACAAAGATGGCCCTTCTGAGGAACAGGCAAAAGGACAATGTAGCTTGAGATGGATGAGGCTGTAGAGACTAGGGGCCATGCTCGGGAGTCTAAAATTCAACAAGATGACCACGACAACATCATCATCATCACCGTGAACTCTTACAGCACTTGCTATGTGCCAGGTGTTGTTCTAAGCCCTTAAAAATCCAACTCTTTTTTTTAAAATGTTCACAATAATCTTATATGTATCAAATCATGCACATTTTACAGAAGGGGAAACCAAGGCACAGAGAGATTAATTAAACATCAGTCTGGCTCCCAGAATCGGTTCTTTTAACCACAATACTCTGCTACAGCACCAGACCACAGGCACCTTATAATTCTGTAGCAGATGTCGTGTAAATACACAAATTATTAAAGAACGCAAATCAAGAGAAAGATCAGGTGGGAGGTGTGCTGAGGGCAGGAAGTAAGAAGGGAGGAGGTGTGTCTTCCCACTGGATGTCAAGGCGGATCTGTAAACACACATGCCTAGAAACATTTATGTCATCTGAGATGCTCCCTTCCTGTCCTGGCATAACTGAGGAGTGAGAAAAAAGGGGACTGGGTTCAACTGGCCAATGGAGGGCTTGTATTCATAGGGTTGGGCTTCCTCTGTGTCTTGTCATTCCTTGCAAAAGAGAGGAGTTCCAGCTTGGGGACAACAAGAGAGGGTTTGGTCTTGGTCCCCACTTCCCTTAACTTCATTTCTGTCCCTCTACAAGGGGAAAGAGAACAAGAAAACACTAGAGAGCGGTCATGGCAGACTCTTAAGAATCCACACATGGGTGATAAGATTCTACTCAAGTGGGCGCCTGGGTGGCTCCGTCAGTTAAGCATCCGCCTTAGGCTCAGGTCATGATCCCAGGGTCCTGGGATCAAGTCCTGCATTGGACTCCCTGCTCAGCAGGGAGTCTGCTTCCCCCTCTCCCTCTGCTGCCTCCCCTGCTTGTGCTCTCTCGCTCTCTCTCTCTCTTTCTCTCTCACTCTCCCTCTCTCTCAAATAAATAAAATCTTAAAAAAAAAAAAGACTCTACTCAAGTTTCCACCCCGGACTTTCCCCTGGAAATGGGGTTGAGGAAGAAATATAGTCCTTGTGGAGATGAAGGGAGGTGAAGAGAAGGAAACAGGAAACATGGGTGTGGCCAGTGGCAATGTGATCTCTTTAGAATTTTTTTTCTTTTTTAAGTCATGGAGGAACAGCAGTCAGACTCCTTCACCATGCCTTATCCATAGACTTGACCACATTGTGATGACGGTAAAGAGTATCAAAGACACCAGCATGTTTTATTCCAAGATCCTGGGCATGGAAGTCACAACTTTCAAGGTAATCACTTTCTCAAGTACAAACTGCAAATGAAGTAGAATTTGGTTATAATACTCTTAATCCCTCCCCCTAAAAACATCCCACAGGAAACCTGTGAGAAAAATTTAAAGGATCAATGTAGGAGATTCCAAACTCTGAAAAGTAGAACTTCCAGAGAGAATAGACAAAAAGGAGGGGAGGAATTTGCCATAAAAATAATGCAAGAGATCTTTCCAGTCTTTATCCAGAAAGGGTTAACTGAGTATCCAGCACATTGACACTTAGATATGTTCTTATGAAATTATACAACATCAAAGTGGAAATGACTATCTTAAGACCTTTCAAAGAGGTTAGAAAGAAAAGTAGCTCAGTCAGTAGAGCATGTGACTCTTGATCTTGGGGTTGTGAGTTCAAGCCCCACGTTGGTCATAGAGTTTCCTTAATAAAAAGTGTAGATATAAAGAGTCAGACATTTTGTGCACTTGCTTTGAAAATTGCTTGCGAGCATGCTACATCAAAACGAGGGATTAAGCCAGGAATAGGGAGGACATCAAAGTCAGGACACAGTGGATCCCAAGAGGAAGATTCCAGAAAGATAACTAGAAAACATTCAGTACAGTTTGGAACAGGTGAAAGAAACATCCCAAGAAAGAGAGAGAACCAAGGGAAAAAAGTGAAATAAGGTCATTTTCTGGTAGAATGGATATGGTATCAACTGTGGTGATAGAAAGGAAAGAAATAGGAAAATGATAAAAAAAAAAAAAAGAGGGAAGAGGTGGAGAGGGTGGGGACATGAAGAGGACAGGAGGACCAGTGAGACACTAGCTGTAGTTCATCTATCAAAATGTAAAGATGCAAGTGGGTCTTTTAAAAATTATAAAGGAACTAAAAGAGGAACTACAAATGATAGAATTCTATTGGGAGGGGCGGTAATGTGGGTGAGCTAAATTCTTATCAGAGCAGGGAGACGAGTGAAAACGTCTCAAGTTGCTAAATCAAGAAAATGTCTAAAGTTGCCCATTATCAGTCACTTACTGTGTCTGGAGGTACGTAGGAGAAAACTCAATGAACAGTGGGTGGAAGGAGATAGAGTTTTCCTTTTTTTTTTTTTTTTTATCATTTAACAACCCCTGTAGAAAGTTGGGGCTCAGGCAGGAGCTGGGAAAGAGGAGGACGTGAATGGGCCAGAAGTGCCAGTTCAGTGGGGCCGGAAGGTTTCCAGAAGCTCCACCCACAAGCTCTGCTGACATCTCATTGTCCAGTCCATCTTACATGGCCCCCCTCAGCAAGGAATGCTGGGAAATGTAGACTTTTTAAGCTGGGCACACAACTGACCCCACTGAAATTTGGGTTGTTTACAAGAAAAAAGGGAGAAATGTATATTATATTGTATTGCCTCTAGGGAATGCGACTGGATTGGGGTGGGGCAAGGGGCTGGGTTTTTTTTCATTAAAAGCCCCATTGTACTTCGATTTAACCTTGTTGGGGTAGGGAGGGGGCTTTGTCTCATGCTTATCTTGGGGGTTTAGCTCTCGGTTGTTCTTCCTCCCCAAATAGGGTGACCTGACAGTTAAGCATCTGCCTTCGGCTCGGATCATGATCCCAGGGTCCTGGGATCGAGCCCCACATCGAGCTCCCTGCTCAGTGGGGAGGCTGCTTCTCCCTCTGCCTGCCGCTCCCCCTGCTTGTTCTCTCTCTCTCTCTGTGTCAAATAAATAAATAAAATCTTAAAAAAAAATAGGGTGACCGGAAAGCATTGTGTTTTGGAGACCAGAAATTCAACCTCCACGAGGTGGGAAAGGAATTTGAACCCAAAGCTGCTCACCCAGTTCCTGGCTCCCTGGACATATGTCTGATCACAGAGGCACCTTTGGAGGAAATGGTCCAGCACCTCAAGGTGAGTTGGACATCCGTTCTTTTCGAGAAAGCTGCTGCCGTACAGCGGAAACCAAAGCACGACCCAGTCAGGTCTTCCTCAAATTTCAGACATAACAAGTTTTGTCACTTCCAGATAATTCTTGTACACAACTGTTTGCTCATTATTTTTGCTGACATCATTGTTTCATGTAAACAAGTCTATTTTAAAGGGAAACATTACATCACTTTCTAAAAGATTTTATTTATTCAAGACAGAGAGCACACAAGCAGGGGGAGCAGCAGAGGGAGAGGGAGAAGCAGGCTCTCCGCTGAGCAAGGAGCCTGATGCGGGGCTCAATCCCAGGACCCTGGGATCATGACCTGAGCAAAAGGCAGACACTTAACCGACTGAGCCACCCAGGCGCCCCACATTACATCATTCTTGTAAAAAACAAACAAACAAACCTAAATTCTTTTTACAGAAAAAGTACATGAAAAGCCCATTGTACCTTGACACAAAGGGAAGTTAACTTGTAAAAAACAAACAGCTATAAAAACACCAGTCCTGGGGCGCCGGGGTGGCTCAGTCGGTTAAGCTTCTGCCTTCGGCTCAGGTCATGATCGCAGAGTCCTGGGATCGAGCCCCACATTGGGGCTCCCTGTTCAGTGGGGAGCCTGCTTCTCCCTCTCCCTCTGCCCTTCCCCTCTATCAGTGCTCTCTCTCACTTGCTCTCTCTCAAATAAATAAATAAAATCTAAAAAAAAATACCAGTTGTTAGATTCTACGCACTTTCTTTCTCTGAACCGTCTGGGCCTGACATTACAAAGGGAAGTTTGGCAAATGGTTGAGGAGGTGCTAAGGACTTGTTAGCATCCACTAGAGGCTTGCTTCTTGGTATAATCAGGATTGAAATAGGGGGCACCTGGCTGGCTCTTTCAGAAGAGTATGTGACTCTTGATTGTGAGGTTGTGAGTTTGAGCCCCACACTGGGTGTAGAGATTACTTAGTTAAAAAAAAAATAAAGGACTGAAATAGGATTGAAGAGGGAATATTTAGCTCAGTGTCTCTCTAACATTTAAAATGATTTCACATAAAGGGAGCATTTCTTCTCCTTTTGGGGAACACAGTTTAAGGTCTTGCATCTAATCTTTCTTTGGAAAGTTATCAGTGAAAAAGGGCGGTTCAGAACTAAAGTGGGGAAAGCATAGAGGGTTAAGAGCATGGACTTTGGTCCAGACTACCTGGGTTTAAATTCTGACTCTGTCACTTACTAGATAATACTAGGTACCGTTACCATCCCTTCTTTACAGATGAGGAAACTGAGGCACAGAGCAGTTAGGTACTATGCCCGAGGCCATACAGCTGGTCCATGGCTGGAACAGAGTGCGGGAGGGCAGAATGGCAAGAGATGAAGTCAGAAAGATATCAGGGACCTTCTGGGGATTACCTTTTGGTCTCACACATGGACTATGATGAATGACTTTTGTCTTTTCCTCCCACTTCAGGCTTGTGAGGTCCCCATTGAGGAGGGTCCAGTCCCCAGAACAGGGGCGAAAGGACCCATTATGTCCGTCTACTTCCGAGACCCTGATGGAAACCTGATTGAGGTGTCTAACTATATCACCCCCTGATCGAGGCTGGCCCTCCTCCACTCTGTTTGCGGCCATGTCTCCCTCTCCCTTCCTTCCTACAAACTCTCACTCAAGCCCAGAAGTCTCCAAGGACTGAGGACTTGGGCACTTCATTCTTCCTACTGCGGGGGGAGGGGGGAGCCAATTTGGGTTTGGGACCCAAACTACCTGTGTGAATATCTCCCATCCAAGGTCTCCCCTAATAAATTAATAATCTCTTGATTAATACGAGTTCTTCATCATTGTCTCAGTGTGATGTATGGATGTTTGTCTAGGGTGTGAGGTCTCTGAGCTGTTTGGGGTCAGTGACATCTCTGAGGACCAAATCCAGGCTCAACCCCTTGGGATTCAGGGCCCTGACAGATTTCTCCCTGTTAGTGAGCCTGTCGTTTTTCATCCTTTGGGAATTCACCTCACCCCTTCCAAGTGCTGCCTGCTGTGCCCTCCACCCCAGAGGCCTCACTGAACCTCAAGATCTCTGAGTCCCATGGAAACTTCAAGGACCACCGCAGATGATACGACGACCTCTTCCTGGAGTGCCTCATCTGATCACGCCCCCAGGGTATGCGGTACTGTCGGCCTTTGGATCTGTTAAGTCCAGACTCATCTCATTGATGCTAGACAGGTCAAAGACAAATCTCACCTGTGACTGTTCCCCCCCCCGCCCAATACCACCCATTCATTCAACTCATAAACATATATTGAGCACCCACTGTGTGCTTGGCCCTGTTCCAGACACTGGGGAGACAGTGTTGAACAGAAGAGATAGGGGCGCCTGGGTGGCACAGCGGTTAAGTGTCTGCCTTCGGCTCAGGGCGTGATCCCGGCGTTCTGGGATCGAGCCCCACATCAGGCTCCTCCGCTATGAGCCTGCTTCTTCCTCTCCCACTCCCCCTGCTTGTGTTCCCTCTCTCGCTGACTGTCTCTATCTCTGTCGAATAAATAAATAAAATCTTTAAAAAAAAAAAGAAGAGATAAGCATATCTAGGTTTGGGGAGCTGTCATTCTAGTGAGAGAGACGGAGAATAAATAAAATTAAGTAGGGAAAATACGAAGCATGTTGGAGGATGAGACATGATTTTGGAGGAAAAGAAAACATGGGAAAGATGGAACGCGGCTAAAAATCGCTGAGGCAGTTTCTGATGTGTAAGGGGATGGTAAGCGGGCCATCTTCACTGAGGAGCCATTCGAGCAGGGATCTGAGGAGGTGAGGGAGGGAGTGGCCCTGATAGCTGGAGGAAGAGCAGAACAGGCAGAGAGAACAGGGGAGCCACGGAAGAGTCATGAGCGGAGGAAGGCCATGATTGACTTAGGATTTAACAGGCTCCCTCTGGCTGCTGTGAGGACAATAGGCTGGAGGGGCGAGGGTGGAAGCAGGGGGACCATGACGGGGAGGCTACTGCAGTGGTCCGGGTGAGCGATGCTGGTGCTGGCAGGGGAGGTGATAAAAAGTGGTTAGATTATGGAGATATCCTGAAGACAGAGACTGGACCAGTTTGCCAAAAGACAAAATGTCAACTAGAGAAGAGGTCCGAGGACACTTGGGTTCTGAAACAAGGATGAACCAGCAAACGAGGCAGGCAGAGAGGAAGGGGAAGAGAATGGCTTCCTGAACAAATGAGTGATGGATGAAGGAGCATGTCTGACGGTCTCCTGAAGTAAGCGAGCCCCTAGTCTTGTGGACTCTGGTCTCGAAACAGTCCCCAGCTGGTAGTTCAGCCAGACCCTATGAGTGAACCCCCAAAGAGCCCCAAAAAGGCCGGGAAGAGAGGATGTGTAAGGATGTGAGTTTCAGGGTGTGGAAGGCTCTGCCAAAAGCTGTAGCAGGTCTCCTATTTTAATGTTTTTATTATTTGCTTATTTACTTTTACAATTAAATGTTTATTGAAATAATATAAACTGGGGGTGCCTGGGTGGCTCAGTCAGTTAAGCATCTGCCCTCAGTTCAGGTCATGATCCCAGGGTCCTGGGATTGAGCCCCTTGTCGGGCTCCCTGCTCAGTGGGGAGCCTGCTTCTCCCTCTGGCCCTCCACCTGCTTGTGCTCTCTCTCTCTCAAATAAATAAATGATCTTAAAAAAATAATATAATATAAACTGTGAGTAATACAGATTGTTTTCAGCGTGATATCAGTATCACCCATTTCTCCTAGTAATAGATGATAGATAGCCAGATGAAACACAATAGTGGAAGGATCTAGAATAATAAATTTTATTACTAGGAGTCTCCCTCGAAGTCAGCAAACCCGACCTACTCACAGCCAAGGAAACAAATGAAATGGTCAGGACACGGACGATGGGCCAGGCACTTGCTCGGCGCTGTGCATATAAAAGTAAACAGAATGTGTTACGTGTACTCAAAGAGCTTGGAGCCAGGCTCATGGGCGACAGCATCCAGAAAGCAGGAAATCAGCACACAGCCGAATCAGTATTATGAGAAAAGCACGCTGAAGCTTCAAGGCGCACCCAGCTTGGGCTCGGGAGCAGCTCCCCGCAGGTCGAGTGTGAGAGCTGACCTGGGCAGGGTGAGCAGGTATCACACAGACAAGGAGCTTGTGAAACAATGCCCTAGGAAGGCCCAGGGGAGGGAAAACATAGTGCATGTGCTTAATCCAAGGAGTTCAAGTACAAAGTAATTCCAGTCCCAGATTCTGGAGACAATAGTCTCCCGGCTCCCAGGTCAATGCTATTTTTAGAGTACTATCTGCCTTTCTAGGTCTCCTGACAAGTATGTGATGATTCACAGGTATCGATACTCTTGCATAGAAAAAAAAGGAAGAAGCCATGGCTCATGCTTACCCAGGTACAGATATTAAGATTTTTTTGATGGCTGAGTAGTATTCCACTGTATATATATACCACATCTTCTTTACCCGTTCATCGACACAGTAAGATTTTCAAACTCTCTTGTTTGAAACGTCTCCTTGAGGAATGATTGGTTTGTATTATAGCCTTTCACTTCCCCCCCAGATTTGTGGGAATGAGGTCATGCCCTAAGTCTGGAAGGGACTTGAAGGAATCACTTTGTCAGTGGCCAAGGGAGCAGGAGGCAGTAAAGGAGCCATTATCTGTAGGGAACTCAAAAATTAATCCTGAAGCTAAAACTGTTCCACATTTTCTGATCACCACGTGGCAGCAACCCAGCAATTGTTAGTAATGTCAGTCATGAAACCCTCCTCCCTGCCAAGGCAAAGGGCTCCTGCTGACCCTCACCCCGTCTCTGCCCCTGCACTTAGATATCCTTGCATACGTAGAAGGCCTGGCACCCCCACGAGCTATATATAAGTCTGAAATCTCCACCTCGGCCCTCTCTTCCATTCATATTGCCACACATTCTCCTTTCCATTTCATTCCCTTTTGCAAACACAGCTGGAGTCGTCAAAATCACACATACAAAAAAAAAAAAAAAAAAACCCACATCAATGTTTCTCTCTCTACAATTATGACATTTCTCTCCAGTCAGGTTTCTCAGGGCTCAAGTCCCTTTTGAGCTGGGGATGACATCCAATGCCGCCACCCATGCATTGGCAGGCTTACCAGGTACGGTTCTCGCTCGTCCTCTCTGGCCGGGCCATCCAGCAGGCGCTCGGTAGGTTAAACACCGAGGGGTCTTTAATGCCCAGCTGCACATTGAAAAACTGTGCAGACAATATCACACTGTAACTTTGGGCACAGGTTTCCTGGACAGCATAACCATCTTTCACTGTATAAATGCCAATCCAGGTTTCATCTGATCTAGCTGGCTTTGGTCAGGCCCCTCCTGAAGAGTGATCTGCTCCTGGGGCCCCCTATGGAGTACTTGTCCTCCGAGGTGGCATTCTGAGAAATGTCTAGAGGTCCCAGGGCTCTGTCGGGGTGATCTTGGAGCACTGCTTGGTGGCTCGTTCAATCTGAAACACCAATCCATCCTTAGAGAACAAAATATATTCCAATAACCTCTTGCAGGGGCTCAGCACCTTTCGCTCGTTCAGCACCCGTGCATGCTGGTTGAGCCCGTTGTAGGAGAGCACGGCTGCTGCACCTGCTGCTCTCCGCATACAGAACCTGGTGGACCTCCCACTGCTGTGGCATCTGGCAAGGGCACAGGGTCCCCGGGGCGCCCCTAGTCCCTGCCCCCAGCGCTGCGGCCCCTTGGCCACCGAGGCCACCTAGAGTCAGAGGCCACCCAGCAGCCAGGTGCCCAGGGCCCCCTGGGCCATGTTTCCAGCTTATTTTTAAAAGACAGCTTGCCTTGGACCCAGAGTCATATGTCTGGAGATAGATGATTTATGAAAGGAAGAAGGAAGGAAGTAGAAAGGAGGGAGAGAAGGAGGGAGGGAAGGAGGGAGGGAGGAGGAAGGAAGGAAAGAAGAAAGGAAGAAAGGAAGGGAGGGAGGGAGGGAGGGCAGGGAGAGTGGACAGCAGATGGGTGAATGAATGAATGGGTACATAGATGGGTGGATGGATGGATGGGTGGGTGGATGTGTGGATGGATGGATGGATGGATGGACGGAATGATATCCTCTGGCCCTAGAGAAACTCTTTCTCTTGTGTGTGCATACAGAGAGGAATATGAGTTTGTAAACTGCAGGTTTGCTGTAATACAGAAAAGACTGGAAACAACCCAAATGTCCCTCAGCAGATGAATGGTTAAACAAACTATGGTATAGCCACTCCATGGAATACTACTCAGCCATAAAAGGGAATAAACTTACAAGGCCAGCACTAAAGTAATACCAAAACCAGACAGAAACATATCAAGAAAACTACAGACCAATATCTCTTATGAATATAGATGCAGAAATCTTCAACAAAATACTAGTAAATAGAATTCAGCAATATATAAGGATTATACACCACAACAAAGTGGGATTTACCCTAGGAATGCAAGATTTGTTCAACATAAGAAAATCAATCAATGTAATATACCATATTAATAAAGGACAAAAACCACACGATCTTCTCAACAGATGCAGAAAAAGCATTTGACAAAACTCAATACCCTTTCATGATAAAAAAGACTCAACAAACTAGAAACAGATAAGAACTTCCTCAACCTTATAAAGTGAATCTACAAAAAACCTACAGCTAATATCATACTTAATGATGCAAGACTAAAAACTTTCTCCTGGAGATCAGGAACAAGACAAGGATATCCTCTCTCTCCACTTCTATTCGACAATGTACTAGAGGTTCTAACCAGGGCAATTAGGTAAGAAAAAGCAAAAGCATCCAGATTGGAAAAAAGAAGTAAAACTATCAGTATTTGCAGATGACATGATCTTATTCGGAGAAAATCTTAAGGAACCCACAACGAAACCATTACATATATATATAATATATATGAGTTCAGCAAGGTTGCAGGATACTAGATCATACAAGACTTAATCATATTTCTATACACTAGCAATGAACAGTCCAAAAATGAAATTAAGAAAACAAGTCCATTTACAATAGCATAAAAAAGAATAAACTACTTAGTAATGCATTTAACAAAAGATGGGTAAGACTTGTACACTTAAAACCATAAAATGCTATTGAAAGAAATTAAATAGGGGCGCCTGGGTGGCTCAGTCAGTTAAGCGTCTGCCTTCGGCTCAGGTCATGATGGCAAGGTCAAGGGATTGAGCCCCACATTGGGCTCCTTGCTCAGTAGGGAGTCTGCTTCTCCCTCTCCCTCTGCTGCTCTCCCTGCTTGTGCTCTCTCTCTGCCTCTCTTGCTGTTAGATAGATAGATAGATCGATAGATCGATAGATAAAATCCTCATGGGTTGAAGACTTCATAGTATTAAGATAGCAATACTCCCTAAATTGATCTACAGGTTTGATGCAGTCCCTGTCAGAATCCCAGCCTGCTTCTTTGCAGAAATTACAAACTGATACTAAAATTACTATGAAAATGCTAGGGACCTAGAATGGCTACAACAATCTTGAAAGAGAAAAACACAGTTGGAGAACTCACACTTGCCGATTTAAAAACGTACTACATGGCTACAGTAATCAAGACTGGGTGGTACTGGCATAAAAACAGATATATAGATCAATAGAATAGAATCGAGAGTCCAGAAATAAACTCGGACACTATGGGCAACTGATTTCTGACAAGCGTGCCTAGACAATTAAATGGGGGAAAGAACAGTCTTTTCAACAAATGGTGCTGGGACAATTGGATATTATCCACACGTGAAAGAATGAAACTAGACCCCTACTTCACACCATGTATAAAAATTAACTTTAAAAAATCAAAAGACATGAGGGGTTCCTGGGTGGCTCAGTCATCAAGCGTCTGCCTTCGGCTCAGGGCATGATCCTGGTGTTCTGGGATCGAGCCCTGTATCAGGCTCCTCCGCTGGGAGCCTGCTTCTTCCTCTCCCACTCCCCCTGCTTGTGTTCCCTCTCTTGCTGCCTGTCTCTCTCTCCCTGTCAAATAAATAAATAAATAAATAAATAAATAAATAAATAAATAAATATCTTTTTAAAAAATCAAAAGACATGAATGTAAGAGCCAAAACTACTAAACTTCTATAAGAAAACACAGGCATAAATCTTCCTGACTTTGGATTAGGCAATGGTTTCTTAGATAAGCAACCAAAGAAAAAACAAATTGCATTTCATCAAAACTAAAAGCTTTTGCACTTCAAGGGACACAAGAGAGTGAAAGGACAGCCCAAAAATAGGAGCAACTGTTTTCAAATCACATTATCTGATAAAGCCCTAGCATCCAGGATACATAAAGCACTCGTACTACTCGACAATATAGACGACCCAATTAAAAACAGGCAAAAGATTTGAATAGACAGTTGTCTAAGGAAGATACACAGATGGCCAACAAGCACATGAAAAGATGCTCAATATCAATAATCATTAGGGAAATCAAATCAAATCACAACAAGGTATCACATCACAACCACTGGGATGACCAGAATCAAAGAGAACAATATCAAGTGTTGGAGAAGATGTGGATAACTTGGAATCCTCATGGAACCCCTGTGGAGAATACTTCTGCAATTTCTCAAAAAGTTAAACAGAGACCTGTCGAACGGCCCCACAATTCCGTTCCTCGGTGTATGCCCAAGAGAACTGCAAACATATGTCCACATAAAAATCTTAATATGAATGTTCGTAGCCGTATTATTTATTCATGACCCCCAAAACGTCAATTCATCAGATGAACAGACAAGCGTAATGTAGAATGTTGACACAATGAGGTATTATTCAGTCATAGAAAGGGATGAAGTAGCTGATCCATGCTACAATGTGAGCAAATCTTGGAAACTTTCTGCAAAGTTTAACTTTGCACAAAGAAGCCAGTCACAAAAGGCCACATATTATATGATTCCATTTGTATGAAAAGTCCAGAATAGGCAAATCCATGAGACAGAAAGTAGATTAGTAGTTTCTAGGGACTGCGGGGAGATGGATAATCGTATAGGGAATGTCTGCTAATGGGTACAGGCTTCTTTTTGGGGTGATGAAAATGTTCTGGAATTAGACAGTGGCGATAGTTGTATGACCTTATGAATATACTAACCACTGAAATGTACTGTTCAAAGGGTGAATTTTGTGGTATGCGAATGACATCTCAATAAAAAAGAATTAACTATTAATACACATGACAATATGGATGAACGTCATAGACATTATGCAGAACAAGTTCAAATCCATGCCGAAAACCCCTGGTATTTTAAGCTGCTTATGGATACATACATACGAAGTAATGGAATGAAAATATTCATGAGGGAGATAAATACCAAACTCGAGGTAGTGGAAGGAGAGAGGAAAATGGACTTTGTACAAGAACTTCAGCTGGATCTGTTAATATCACATTGCTTTTAAAAATATCTGAAGCAAATAAGGCAAAATATTAACGTTTTACAAAGGGGAATGCTTGTTACAGTATGCTTTATACTTTCCTCTTAAAAAAATAAAACAAAACAGCCCAGTTCTGAGACAATCATTGGACTCCTTAGCCAGGCTTTTGTTGACGTTTCCTCTCTGCACGATTGAGACCAAGGGGAGTTAGGATCTGCCCCTGGCCTGGTGGACTCCAGTCTGGAAGAGGCACAAACAGTGCACAGGCCATGGGCTGGGACAAAGCTCTAGAACCTCAGAAGACGCCAGGAAGAAGGGAACCAGGCAGGGAAGCCTTCCAGGAAGAGAGGATGTTGGGGCTGAGCCTCAGATGGAGGCTTGACAGAGGGGACGCTCGGGCCGGACACCCCACCCCCACCCTTTGGGTCTCTCCCAAAGCCTGGCCTGGCCCTGCTGATTCCCTTATCTGCCCGCTCCCAGCTGCCTCCCTGCTGGCTGAACTGTCGCCGCAGACTTCTGGGCCTGTGTCCCCTCCACGGGGATGGGGGAGGGAATGGGGTGAGCCTGGCCTCAGCCTCAGGGCTTCTGGCTCTCCACGGAGCCTGGGTTCTGAGGCCCCCACTCCCCATCCTTAACTTCCCTTCCCAAGGCCTTTCTCTGCTCCAGTTATGAAGAAATAGGCTAAGTCCAGTGGCCAAACGCTTGTCTGAGACATGCCTCCGGCCTGACCTTCCTGAGGACAGATTTCCCTACTTTGCGCCCAATGTTGCAACTGCTGTTTCTAATAAAAATAACAACGAAGAGAGTTCCCAGTACAGAGCTCATTATCTATGGCGTACTGGGCAGGACCTGTTTCAAGTGGCCTTCTCAACGACATTTGCTGTGGGTTCTATGATTGCACCCAATATCCAGGCAAAGAAACTGAGGCTCAGAGGGTGGCCTGCCCAGGAATCACACAGCAAATCAGTGTCAGAGCTGAGAAAAGAGCACAGGCTCTTGGACAGCCATCTTCATTTCTCTGAGCCCACTCCCAGTCTGGAAGATGTGGGCAATTATACGCACTTATACCACAAAGACCTGGTGAGAATGGGATAAAATTAGGCAGGGAGAGCACCTAGCACAATGCCTGGGGTGGCTTGCTGAACAGTGCTGCCGTTATGACGATATTAGTGCTGAAAAAAAAGTATTCGTATCAGAATTAGCATTTGTATTAGTATGGTTGTGGATAGAAATAGAATAATGATTAGATTTAGAATTAATATCAGTATTACTAGCACTATTAAGATTAGTATCAATATTCAAATTAGGATTACGAATTAAAATTGGTATGGGTGTCACATATTACTAGCGTTATTACTGGAATTAGTAGTGCTAGTAAAAAAGGGTCAAGTATCATCCCTTGTATACAGTAGGTAGTCAGTAAATCAGTAAGAGTACTTAACATTTTTTGAGATCTCAGATTCAAGTGAGTTAAAATCACTTAACGGATTAAATCTCATTTAGCTGTCCCAATCACCCTATGGAGTGGCCACTATTATTACCCCATCTCCACAGATGAGGAACTGAGGTTCCAAGGGGGCTGGTAACCTGTCCAAGGCCACATGGCCCCTCCGTGGTCAGGGCAGGCTATGGATGAGGGGGGCTGGCTCCAGAGCAGAAGTCCCGAAAACATCGCCCCTTAAGTCAGAGGGGTCTTCACCACCCTTCTTACTTATGAGGGCTCAGCATAGGATGTGGCACACAGCAGGAGCTCAATAAATGCAAAGTCATAGCCATGCTCTCTGTCCTCCTCAAATCTCCCATTTTGCTTATGAGGACAACAAGGCCCATGAAGGCAAGAGGAGGATAGCAAGCTCCTTCTGGGGCAGCTGGTGAGGGAGCAGGCCCCACTGACTCAGGGCTCCATCAGTGCCCTGTGCCCTTGGCAGGCCTCATTTTCCCCATCTGTAGAATGGGTGGTCAGGAGAATGCTCCGTCCTGTGGAGTCCTGGGGCCACCACCGGGTGCTCTTACCCCCGCTCTACAGTGACCTGAGATGGACACCTACTGTGTGCGCGGATGCATCCATTGATTTTACAGAGATAGTGCTTGGCCTGGGGTCTGTGTCAGCATGAAACACTGGTTGTCGTCACTGTTCTTACTCTCTGGGGGAAGTAGGGCAGGGCAGAAAGGTGGGGACTGAGGTGCGGGAGTTCCGGAGGTCCCTCTCAGCAGGTTGAGGGCAGAGCCACAGATCACATGGGTCCACATCGACCCACATGGCCCTGTGCCACCCACCCCAGCACCAATGACCCAGGGCCTAGCCCAGGCTGACACCTGGGGTCTCGTGGACTTCCTCCCAGACTCTGTCCATGGATCTCTCTCTGTCTGGGTCTCCCTTTCCAGATTCTCCACCTGTGTCCTTGGCCTCTGTCACTTTCAGGCTCTTTTGCCTTCCATCCTGTCTCTCATTCTCTTCGCCTCTCTCTGTAGATCTTTAATTGTCACTGGCTCTCTTGGTGTCTCTCCCTCCTCTCTGTACCCTCGTTCTGTCTGCCTCTAGCTGTGTCCCTTTTTCTCCCTGAGTCTCCCTATTCCCATCTCCCTGTTTCTGTCTCTTGCTCTCTGCCTCTCTCCCTTCTCTATCCCTTCAGTTCTTCTTCCCTTCCCCCACCCTATCCCACTCCTCAAGGACCCACAGAGAAAGCAACTCTGGGTCCCACCTGTTTCCCGCCTCCAAAGCAGCATGGCGGGCAACAAGTTGAGGCCGCTGTCCCTGGGTGCCCCCCCCAACCCCGCCCCCCATCCCAAGACAGCCTGTTACCGCGGAGCCAACAGCCACAGTCTCCTCCATCTGATAAGACTTATCTGCTGCCCCAGGGCAGGCCGGAGCTGGCGTAAGCCCCAGTGGGGCACTGAGTGAGTGTGCCCCTGCCTCCCACCAGCCCTGGCCTGGCCCGGCCTCCAGGCTGGGCCTGGGTCATCAAGATGTCCCATGGGCTCTGGTTCAAATCCCACCGAACCTCTGTTAGCCTCATTCTTCTTGCCTGCAAAATGGGTACACTCACATCCCTCCTCTCCCTGTGGCCAGGAAGATTGACATACATAAGGGCCCAAGCCCGAACGTGACCCAGCACATAGGACGTGCTTTGGAAATGCTCACTGAAAAGCCTAGTGGAGTCATAAAACTGTATCTGCTATTTTCATTTTATCTTGGCTTCAGCCCATTTTGTTTGGCTGGACACTGAAGCCCACAGGAGCCCAAGTTGAACAGGGTCCAAGAATCCATGGGGTGGGCAGGTGGGGCAGAGGAAGGCCCCCACTGCCCAAAAGGTGCCCCACCAGCAGGGAGCCCGCCCCCTCCCCTGGTCCGCCCCACCCACTGGGGCACCAGCCACTCCCTGGGGAGGAGGGAGGAGGGAGAGGGGAGGGAGGGAGGGAAGGAGGAAGGGAGCCTCAAAGGCCAAGGCTAGCCAGGACACCCCCTGGGATCACACCGAACTCACCACATCCCCAAAGCGGCCGAACCCTCTGCACCAACCAGCCCAGGTCAGTCTCAGCCCCCTAAGAGCCCCCAGCAACGCAAACCCCAGACCTGCTATCCCTTAACCTCAAGGCTACTCCTCCAGCCTGCTCCGGGCTCCCCAACCCCCGGTGGGTCCCCAAAGTGTCTACCATCCCTGAAACCCTTCACAGCTCCTCCAAACCATCTGTCTTTCCAACCCCTATCTCTACCTTGAAACCACCCCCCAAAACCGACCTCTTTCTGCCCTGACTCCCATCCTCTCCTTCCAAGATATCTGTTCCCCTGATGGCTTAACTCTGCTCTCCATACCCCATCTCTGCCCCCTACAACATGCCTTTCTCCCCCAAATCCTAGCTCTGCCTGAATCTGGTTTTCACTCACCTGGAATTGTTTGTCTCTGAGTTCTCCCCAAAAGCTCACTTTCGCTTCCCCATGCCTATTTCTGCTCCCCAAACCCTTGTCTGCTCCCCATCCTGGTTTCTGCTCCAAATTCTCCAGTCCCTTAAACCCTGGCTTCATCCTCTTATCCCCATCTATGCCTCTCAAACCCCATATTTGTTCCCTGTGACTTTTGTCTGATCCCCTCAAACCACAACTCTCCCCCAGCCCCTTGCCTGCACACCAAAATGTCTGTCACTCTAAACAGCTAGTCTACTACCCCAAGTCTGTTCTGCCACACGGATCCTCATGCCTACCTTCCCTAAACCCTATCTCAGCCCCAAAATATGTCTCTGGCCCCTCGGATCTCCTCTGGCCCCAAATCTTTCTCCACTCCAGTTCTATCTCAGTTCTCAAAGTCCCCCTCTGCTCCCACGACCCATCTTTATCAGACACATTCTTGCCTGTCCAATCCCACCTCTGACCCCTAAACTCCATCTCTGCTCCAGCAAAACCCATGGAACCCCCACACTTTTCCATGACCCTCAGAATCCATCCCTGACCCCCGAACTACATCCCCAGCTTCTCAACGTTCTCTCTGGCTCTCAAATGTCACCTCAGATCCCCAACCTTGTTTCCGCTACTCCAACCTATTTCTGATCCCAAAACATGACATTTCAAATTTGTCTCTGCTCCTCAAATCCCGTGTCTGCTTCCCCCAAACTCTACAGCTATACCCCAACCACTCCCTGACTCCTTCACCCCCCCATCTGACCCTCAAATTCCACCTCAAAGCCTCCCAAGATTCATCTGCCCCCAGACCCCATCTCTGCTCCCTTCAGTCCCAAGAGACCCTCCCTTGAGGGCTGGGGTAGGGCTGTTACCTGGGGTGAGGGGCTGGGCCTTGGGAGAGTTGAGGGTGCCGGCCTGCTGCCTGCTACCCGTTGGGGCAGCACTTACTCTAGTGGGGCAGCTGATAAGGAGCTTTCATATCCCCCAGCCTCGAGATAAACTTTATCTCTGTCCGGAGAGTGATAACTGGGGGTGGGGGGGCTGGGCCCCTGCCATAGGAGGGGTGGGCAGCCCTGGACCCGCCAAGGTGCGAGGTGCAGGGATGTGGGGCAGTGGGACTGGAGGGAGATCATGGCGGGGGGTGAGGTGAGGATGAGGGGAATCAAGGAACAGTGGTGACAGAGACAGAAAGAACTAAAGACAGGCAGACAGAGAAGGAAGGGAGAAACGGGGGGGGGGAGAAAAAGAGACAGAGGCAAAGAGCAAGAGACAGGAAGAAAAAGAAAGGAGAAACAGAGAGATAGCAGTAAAGTAAAGGAGACCCAGGAACAGAAAGAGAGCAAGAAGTGAATGCAGAAAGAGAGATCCTCACAGACGGAAAGAATTGTGGAGAGACACAGAGGAAAGACAGGGAAATGGAGGAGGAGGCAAGACACGAACTCCAGGGAGAGTCAGCGGTGATCCTGGGCCTGGAGGAGGGTGGTGGTGGACGTAGCCAAGGGCTCATCTCTTCGGCTGCACCCCCCGCCCCCAGAGCCAGCCTTCAGCGTGTGCGCACAGTGGGTCCCGGAGGCTGGGCTGTGAAGAGGGCCTTCCACTCTCTCTCTCTCTCACCCCACCCCAAGGACAGGGAAACTAAGGCCTTCAGATTGAGAGGGAGAGTCGGGGGCAAGGGTACGTGTTCTGGCTCCTCACCCGGGCTGCGCAGTGGGGCATAGGTGAGGGTGTGGGGCTAGGAGGACAGGTGTGGGGATGAAGCCAGAGGGCAGAGAGAGAGAGAGAGGAAGAGGAGACAAACAAGCAGAAAGAGACTGAGTGGGAGAGATGGAGAGACATTCAGAGACATGACTGGAGAAGGAGTGAGAAGTGAAACAGAAAGAGGTGAAAGACACAGAGATAAAGATGGAGAGAGACAACCAGAGACAGAGACATGGAAAGCCAGAGAAAGGGAGGGGGGAAATTAGGCATTGTTAAAGCAGAGAGAGAGAGTGAAGACAAGACATATCATGGTAGCATAGAAAGACGGGACAGAAATATCAAGGGCCAGGCTGGAGAGGAGAGAGTGTTAGGAGAGAGACGCAGGGACACAGATACACACACAGGGAAGGACAGACACAAAGGGGCAAAGGCGAAGCCACCATCTCACAGGTCTTAGCTGGGCCCCGATCACCACCTCCTATCTGGCAGCTGGGGAAACTGAGGCCTGGGGCTGGTTGGAACCGAAGGAACCCGAAAGCAGAACTATGGTAGGCCTCCCCAGGGCAGACCTGTCCCCCTCCTCAGAGGAAGCCAGTAGCCTTGGGGTGATTTCAAAAGTTGGGCGGGGATGGCAGAGATAAGGAGTGGGGGGGTACTGACCCCCCCATGGAGCAGGGAGGAACTGAGGGGGCCCTCTGTCTGCAGACCCAACGGAGGTGGGGGGAGGGAGGAGTCAAGCCGGAAACCATGGGTTTCTGAGAAAGTTAAAAGATGCAACAGATAGGGATGAAGTTGGGGAGCACAAGAGGGTGAACCCCAAGGTCCCAGGGGTGACAAGTAGCTCAAGGGACTCTGGCTCTGCACCCCAGCCCATCCCACCCAGACTTCTCTAGAGGGAGAGAAGAGGAGGAAGAAGGGGAGAAAATGAGGAGAGGAGAAAGAGATGAGCAGAAAAGGAGGGAGAGGAGAAGGATGAAGGAAACGGAGGGAAGGAAGGCGGAAGGGGACAGGCAGGAGGGAAAGAGAAAATGAGGAGGGGAGGAGATGTAGAAAGGGGAAAGGAGGAAGAGGTGGATGATTAAAGAGGAGGGAGAGGAGGATCAGGGAAAGAGAGAATGAGAGGATGAGAGGTCTGGGAGGAGGGAGAGGGAGGAGTGGGAAGGGGAGCAAGAGGGGTAAGAGGAGAGGGGAAAGAAGGGGAGTTGTAGGAGGAGGGAGAGAAAAGAAAGGGAAGTGGAAGGAGAGAAGAGGGAATAGGAGGGAGGGAGGGGAAGGGGGCAGAGGAAGGAGGGGATGATGGAAGGGAAGATGGGGAGAGATGGCGGGAGGAAAAGAGGGCTACAAAGACTGAGGGAATGGAGTAGGAGAAGGAGAAAGGAGGGAAGGGGGTGGGGTGGGATGGGGAGGGGAGGAGGAGTTCGGAGTCTGAGGACCCCTCCTGTCCTCACAGGTCCCACCAGAGGCCCCATGGAGTTCCCTGGCCTAGGGGCCCTGGGGACCTCCGAGCCCCTGCCCCAGTTCGTGGACCCGGCCTTGGTGTCCTCGCCGCCAGAGTCGGGGGTCTTCTTCCCCTCTGGGCCCGAGGGCTTGGACGCAGCAGCCTCCTCCACGGCCCCCAGCACCTCCACGGCTGCTGCTGCGGCTCTGGCCTACTACAGGGATGCCGAGGCCTACAGGCACTCCCCAGGTAACTCTGCTGCATGGCTGTGTTAGCACCGGCTCCCGTGCTGTCTCGGTTGCCATGGCAGAATCCCTCTAGGAGGTCATCTTGAAACTGGCTGGAAACCTTCAGAGGGCTGAGCCGGTCGCTTCCCCCTGCCCGTTGAGCCCAGACCCGGGAATGCCAATGCTCCCCATCTGCCGTCTTGGGGTAGCCACATTGGAAAGCAACGGCGGAAGTGGGTGGTGGTGGCCCTAGTTGTCAAGTGACCCATGGGGCTCTAAATTCCAACGGTCATCCTCAAAGCCCCTTTGGAAACGGAATGGGGGGAGAGGTTACCACAGTTGCCAAAGTGACCGGTGAGCCCGGGATCCAGGATTTACCCGAGGGCCAGCAGCTGTTCTGGCTGCCTGGGGGAAGACTAGAGACTGGGCCTCTCCGCTGTAGCTCTGGGGCACCACTGCGCCCTGAAAGCAGGATGGCTTTAGACTGATCCCTCCTTCCTTCCAGTACCCACCCTCCATAATAGTCTTTCAGGTGTACCCACTGCTCAACTGTATGGAGGGGATCCCAGGGGGCTCACCGTACGCCAGCTGGACCTACGGCAAGACGGGGCTCTACCCTGCCT
>NW_024423319.1:82847158-82850733 GCF_017311325.1 Ursus maritimus | reverse complement strand
ATTGAGAGGGAGAGTCGGGGGCAAGGGTACGTGTTCTGGCTCCTCACCCGGGCTGCGCAGTGGGGCATAGGTGAGGGTGTGGGGCTAGGAGGACAGGTGTGGGGATGAAGCCAGAGGGCAGAGAGAGAGAGAGAGGAAGAGGAGACAAACAAGCAGAAAGAGACTGAGTGGGAGAGATGGAGAGACATTCAGAGACATGACTGGAGAAGGAGTGAGAAGTGAAACAGAAAGAGGTGAAAGACACAGAGATAAAGATGGAGAGAGACAACCAGAGACAGAGACATGGAAAGCCAGAGAAAGGGAGGGGGGAAATTAGGCATTGTTAAAGCAGAGAGAGAGAGTGAAGACAAGACATATCATGGTAGCATAGAAAGACGGGACAGAAATATCAAGGGCCAGGCTGGAGAGGAGAGAGTGTTAGGAGAGAGACGCAGGGACACAGATACACACACAGGGAAGGACAGACACAAAGGGGCAAAGGCGAAGCCACCATCTCACAGGTCTTAGCTGGGCCCCGATCACCACCTCCTATCTGGCAGCTGGGGAAACTGAGGCCTGGGGCTGGTTGGAACCGAAGGAACCCGAAAGCAGAACTATGGTAGGCCTCCCCAGGGCAGACCTGTCCCCCTCCTCAGAGGAAGCCAGTAGCCTTGGGGTGATTTCAAAAGTTGGGCGGGGATGGCAGAGATAAGGAGTGGGGGGGTACTGACCCCCCCATGGAGCAGGGAGGAACTGAGGGGGCCCTCTGTCTGCAGACCCAACGGAGGTGGGGGGAGGGAGGAGTCAAGCCGGAAACCATGGGTTTCTGAGAAAGTTAAAAGATGCAACAGATAGGGATGAAGTTGGGGAGCACAAGAGGGTGAACCCCAAGGTCCCAGGGGTGACAAGTAGCTCAAGGGACTCTGGCTCTGCACCCCAGCCCATCCCACCCAGACTTCTCTAGAGGGAGAGAAGAGGAGGAAGAAGGGGAGAAAATGAGGAGAGGAGAAAGAGATGAGCAGAAAAGGAGGGAGAGGAGAAGGATGAAGGAAACGGAGGGAAGGAAGGCGGAAGGGGACAGGCAGGAGGGAAAGAGAAAATGAGGAGGGGAGGAGATGTAGAAAGGGGAAAGGAGGAAGAGGTGGATGATTAAAGAGGAGGGAGAGGAGGATCAGGGAAAGAGAGAATGAGAGGATGAGAGGTCTGGGAGGAGGGAGAGGGAGGAGTGGGAAGGGGAGCAAGAGGGGTAAGAGGAGAGGGGAAAGAAGGGGAGTTGTAGGAGGAGGGAGAGAAAAGAAAGGGAAGTGGAAGGAGAGAAGAGGGAATAGGAGGGAGGGAGGGGAAGGGGGCAGAGGAAGGAGGGGATGATGGAAGGGAAGATGGGGAGAGATGGCGGGAGGAAAAGAGGGCTACAAAGACTGAGGGAATGGAGTAGGAGAAGGAAAGGAGGGAAAGGGGTGGGTAGGTGGGATGGGAGGAGGAGGAGTTCGAGCCCGAGGACCCTCCTGTCCTCACAGGTCCCACAGAGGCCCCATGGAGTTCCCTGGCCTAGGGGCCCTGGGGACCTCCGAGCCTGCCCCAGTTCGTGACCCGGCCTTGGTGTCCTCACGCCAGAGTCGGGGGTCTTCTCCCCTCTGGGCCCGAGGGCTTGACGCAGCAGCCTCCTCCACGGCCCCCAGCACCTCCACGGCTGCTGCTGCGGCTCTGGCCTACTACAGGGATGCCGAGGCCTCAGCACTCCCCGGTAACTCTGCTGCATGGCTGTGTTAGCACCGGCTCCCGTGCTGTCTCGGTTGCCATGGCAGAATCCCTCTAGGAGGTCATCTTGAAACTGGCTGGAAACCTTCAGAGGGCTGAGCCGGTCGCTTCCCCCTGCCCGTTGAGCCCAGACCCGGGAATGCCAATGCTCCCCATCTGCCGTCTTGGGGTAGCCACATTGGAAAGCAACGGCGGAAGTGGGTGGTGGTGGCCCTAGTTGTCAAGTGACCCATGGGGCTCTAAATTCCAACGGTCATCCTCAAAGCCCCTTTGGAAACGGAATGGGGGGAGAGGTTACCACAGTTGCCAAAGTGACCGGTGAGCCCGGGATCCAGGATTTACCCGAGGGCCAGCAGCTGTTCTGGCTGCCTGGGGGAAGACTAGAGACTGGGCCTCTCCGCTGTAGCTCTGGGGCACCACTGCGCCCTGAAAGCAGGATGGCTTTAGACTGATCCCTCCTTCCTTCCAGTACCCACCCTCCATAATAGTCTTTCAGGTGTACCCACTGCTCAACTGTATGGAGGGGATCCCAGGGGGCTCACCGTACGCCAGCTGGACCTACGGCAAGACGGGGCTCTACCCTGCCTCGACCGTGTGCCCCACCCGGGAGGACTCCCCTCCCCAGGCCCCGGAAGACCCGGATGGGAAAGGCGGCAGCAGCTTCCTGGAGACCTTAAAGACAGAGCGGCTAAGTCCAGACCTCTTGACACTGGGGCCTGCGCTGCCTTCATCCATCCCTGTCCCCAGCAGCGCCTACGGGGGTCCTGATTTTGCCAGTACCTTCTTTTCTCCCACCGGGAGCCCCCTCAACCCAGCGGCCTATTCCTCCCCCAAGCTTCGTGGAACACTGCCCTTGCCCCCCTGTGGTGAGGTCCCCAAAAAGGGACGGGGAGGCTGAGGTGTGGGGGGGAGTCCAAGGCAAAGCTGGGCTGAGCCTGGGCTCCTCCCCCACCGCCATCCCCTCTGTCCACCCCATCAGAGGCCAGGGAGTGTGTGAACTGCGGAGCAACAGCCACTCCACTGTGGCGGCGGGACAGGACAGGCCACTACCTGTGCAATGCCTGCGGCCTCTATCACAAGATGAATGGGCAGAACAGGCCCCTTATCCGGCCCAAGAAGCGCCTGGTAAGACCCCAGGCCTGTCTCTGCTTCCCCAGGAACTGCTGTTCTCGACCTGTACAGGGATCCCTGTTCTCCTGCTCTACAAGCACCCATATTCCCCCTATCCATCCCTTCCCCACCCAGCTTTGCATAGGAATGCCTATCTTCAACCTACCTTGGTAGGTTACATGCAGGAACCCTGCCCTCTCCCTGCACAGCAAGTGTTTTTCCCCTTGGCTTCACGAGGGGACTCACCTTAGGACACCCTGAACCACTGGGGCCTGGCACCCTCCCCCAGACATGTTGATTTCATTGGCCTAGGGTGTCGCCTGGGCCTCAGGATCGTTTTCAACTCCCTGAGTGATTCCAATGTACAGCCAAAGTTGGGAATCACTGATAGAGTCTCACCCCCAATACCAAAATCCCCTATCCTGGCCAGGAGGCCCTGTCCCTGCCCCATACAGAACCCACAGTCACCGTCCTGTAAGTACATCTGTTCTTACCCTGCATGGGAAGCCCTGCCTTCAACCTGACCCTGACCTCTCGGGTCCTCCACCCCCCACCCGTGGGCTGATCCTCACATTCTCTCTCCCCCAGATTGTCAGCAAACGGGCAGGTACCCAGTGTACAAACTGCCAGACAACCACCACGACCCTGTGGCGGAGAAATGCCAGCGGGGACCCTGTGTGCAATGCCTGCGGCCTCTACTACAAGCTACACCAGGTTTGTCCTGCCCC
>NW_024423319.1:82807069-82847148 GCF_017311325.1 Ursus maritimus | reverse complement strand
CCCCCCCCCCCCCCCCCCGCCCAACCTCCCTCCTCTCCTCCCACCAACCCACCTTCCTCCTCCCCTGCTCCGGTTGCACTCCCACCTTTGCCTCCCCTCATAACCCTCCCTCTCTTCTCCTTTGCCCCTTCTCTCCCCACCTTTTCTGCCCCCTCCTTCCTTCTCCATTCCCCTCCTGCTTGGCCCTCATCCCTCCCTCCTCCCATTCCTTCATCTCTTCACACCCTTCCACTCCCTCCTGCCACTCCTCTTCCATCTCCTTCATCCTCCTCTCCAGCCATCTGCTAACTTCCACCCCCCTGCCCTGAAACCTGAGGCAGCTCCATCAGCCTCAGAGGCTTTCCCAAGCTCAGGGTCTCACAACCATGGGATTCCTTAGGACAATCCCTGCACCATACCAGGGTCACGTTCCCCTAGTCCCTGAACCAATTCTCCATGCTTAAAAAGAGGTGGGATGGATATGGCCTCCCTGGTCAAGACACAGAGGCAAAGATGTGGAGTTAGGAAACACCCCCAGCCTCCCTTTTGGCAGGTGAACCGACCACTGACCATGCGGAAGGATGGCATCCAGACTCGAAACCGCAAGGCATCTGGAAAAGGGAAAAAGAAACGAGGGTCAAGTCTGGGAGGTACAGGAGCAGCTGAAGGACCGGCTGGTGGCTTCATGGTGGTGGCTGGGGGTAGCGGGAGTGGGAATTGTGGGGAGGTGGCCTCTGGCTTGACATTGGGCCCACCTAGTACGGCCCATCTCTACCAAGGCTTGGGCCCCGTAGTGCTGTCAGGGCCTGTGAGCCACCTCATGCCCTTCCCGGGACCCCTGTTGGGTTCCCCTGCGGGTTCGTTCCCTGCAGGAGCCGTTCCTCCCACCACTACCACCACTGTGGTGGCTCCACTGAGCTCCTGAGGGCGCAGAGCAGGGCGTCGGGGCAGGGGTGGGGTCCCTCTCCTATGTAGCCAGCAGTCTGTACAACCCAACCCTCTGGGCCCCAGCCATCCCCTGGCCTGGACCTTCAAAGCTTTTGTAAAATAAAACCACCTAAGTCCTGAGAGCCGACGTGTGAGTCTGTGTGGGACCGAGTCAAGAACAACGGGAGGGGGAGGTTGGGTGTCTGGGAGTGTCTGAGGATGGTGTCTGGCTGCAGCATATGGCCACGGGAAGCCGAGGCTGCCTATGTGACACTTCACAATTGTGGGTTGCGACAGGCAGTTGTGAACAGTGTTTGTGAAGCTGCGTGTGACAGCTTCTGGGTGGCCTGAGACGGCGTGCATCGCCACCCACCACAAGGTGAGTACATTAGATCCACTGTGTGACCGAGGAGGTGAGGCTTTGCAAGACGGTGTGTGTGACACCAGGTGACAGCGAGAGCCAGGGCCCAGGCGACTGCAGGAGGGGACATGGAAGTGTGTGTAAATGGCGGCATGCTCAGGAGAAACACGTGGCGCCATGTCGATGTGACTGTTTGCCACTTTGGGGTGATCTTTGAGACGGTGTGATGGCCTATGTGTGGGGCACAGAACTGGATGGGCAGATGCTTCTGGAATGTTGAACGCAGGCTGTGTGTAGGGGCGTGTGGAGGCTAACAGCGTGACCGCAGAGGGTCTGCACGTCTGGGTAGCTCTGCGGGTCGGGTAACGGCAGTATTTCTCTGCCACTCTAGGCGTGTGGGAGCACAGATCACATGGTGTGTGCCAGGCCACAGTGTCTCTGAGTGGCTGACGGACGTGAGCAGCTCTGTGTGTCCTTGTTCCCGGAACGTATCAACATGTAGAGTTTCAGTTGGGTCTACATTAGGGACTCGCCTCCGGAGGACAAAAGACGTGCAGGATAGGAAAGGGGGGGAAGGGGTGGGGCTGGAATGGTAGCCGTGAAGAAGGTCAGAAGGCCAGTGCAGGACCACGGGGTTGTCCGGGGGCCTTCCCTGTCAGTCATCTCTTATCTCTCTTGGCCCAGCTCAGCCTGCAGCTCTGTGGGAAATGGTAGAGGAGGAGAGGGGAAGATTAGGAGGACAAAATAGCTTCTAGGGATGATATTTAGACCCCGTAGGTGGGGGAGCTCCTCCCCATAGTGCCAACTCCCTTGTCAACGCACCAACTCACCTGGGCCAACTGCTCCCCCCAGAGTGGAATCTGGTCTTCCAAAATGGAAAACCCGTACGTAGGAGCCTATGCAGAGTTAGCTGACATCCCGAGCTGGAGGCCACACAGCTGGAGACAGGGGGCCAAGCCAGGCTCTGTGGCTTAGCCTCCATCCTACCCAGCAGCTCCCGACAGCAAGCAGCCCCATCTCCTGAGTGCTTAATGTGGGTCAGGCAATGGTTGGCAAGCTGCAGTTGCTTTGGTTCGTGAACACCTGGAAAAAAAAAATACTCCAAGGAAAGGATACTACGCACTTTTCATTTTCATTTTACTAATGAAAAGGTAAGGCTCAGAACTGGCATTACTTTCCCTGACCACACTGAGTTTAAGGAGTGGATTTTGGATGCCACTTCCCGCCCCCCCCCCCGCCGTGAGTCTTGCTCACACTTAACTGGGCTGCCTCTTTCTCTCTCCCTCTCTCACCACTCACTCACTCAATCCACTCACATCTGAATTTGCTTTCGGGCTGCTTCTCATTATGGCTTTCCCCCAGAGCCCCAGAGATGAGGACCGCGGACCCGCGGATCCTGAACATAGTAGGGGTAAGTAGATGTCCTCAGGACAGCTCTCCTTCAGCTACTCGCCAGGCTGGCCTGCTGCAGAATCACGGCAGTCCACACTCATTACAGGGATTGTCCAGAACTTCCCTGGTCTTTGTAAAAGCCTCCTGCCTGCCTGGCCACCCCACAGAACCCCAGCCCTCTCACCCTGCAGGAGCCCCTGTCCACATCTTGAACAAAAACCCCTCAGAACCTGTGCTGGAAATGTGCCTGGCCCTACGTTTCTCAGTAGCCCCAGTCCTCACCTCCCAGAACAGCTGCCCTAGCCTGACACTGTAAGGGAACCCTTCTCTAATTAGCAACAGGAAACCCATCCTGACCCTAGACAGGAGTGTCAGCCCTCACTCTCCGTCAGAGGAATCCCTGTCCTCCCCTGCCACAGGAACCTCAGACTTAGCCCAGTTAGGAATCTGTGAGCTCACACTGTAAAGAAGCCCTTGTACCACCGGTTTAGAAACACCTGTCCTGGGGCGCCTGGATGGCTCAGTCAGTTAAGGTTAAGCGGCTTGCCTTTCTTTGGCTCAGGTCATGATCCCAGGGCCCCGGGATCGAGCCCCACTTCGGGCTCCCTGCTCAGCAAGGAGTCTGCTTCTCCCTCTCCCTCTGCCTGCTTGTGTTCTCTCTCTCTCAAATAAATAAATAAAATCTTGAGAAAAAAAAAAAAAAGAAACACCCGTCCTGACCCTCCTCACTAGTGTCAATCTCTCTACAGAAGTCCTGCCTTGACCTTGGACAGGACACCTCTATCTTCACACTGTACTGGAGCCTAGCCCCCCAGACAGCATTTTAGAAACACTACCATCACAATAAAATCTAGTTCTGAACCACTGACCTAGCTCTCTCTGCAGAAACTCCAGCCTCAACATCTTCAGGAACTCTGATTAAATATAGAAGCTCTTGCCTCCATTGTTGACAATGACCCCTGATGACACTCTTCACAACAATCCCTGATCTCACACTCTAACCTGTAGAGTCCATAAGAACCCCTAGTCCAACTCTTCTTTTTTTTTTTAAAGAGTTTATTTGAGAGAGAGCGCATGCAGAAGGAGAAAAAGAATCTTAAGCAGACTCCCTGCTGAGCATGGAGCCCAGTGCAGGGCTTGCTCCCAGGACCCTGAGATCACAACCAGAGCTGAAACCAAGAATTGGACGCTTAACCAACTGTGCCAGCCAGGCCCCACCAACCCCACTGTAATCCAACTCTTTTTTTTTAAAGATTTTATTTATTTATTTGAGGAAGAGAGAAAGACAGTGTAAGAGAGCACAAGCAGTGGAGAGGGAGAAGCAGGCTGCCCGCTGAGCAGGGAGCCCGATGCGGGGCTTGATCCCAGGACCGTGGGATCATGACCTGAGCTGAAGGCAGACGCTTAACCTACCGAGCCACCCAGGCATCCCTATAATCCAACTCTTAACCTGAACCTCAGTCTTGAACTTACAACCCTTTTCTAAAAAAAAGAAGAAAAGAAAACCCTTTCCTGACCATGGCAGGGGTGCCTGTCCTGACCCTCTACTGTAAGCCTAGACCTCATCTTATACAGGTACCTATGGCCTCACCTGGCACAGGACCCCCTACCCAGACACTGTACGGGGCTTCCTGTCTTTACCATGTGTTAGCTCCATAGCCCTGACCCTCTACAGAAAGCCTTGCCTACAACTGTACTGGAACCCTCTGACTGGACTCTCTGTAGCAAACCTTTTCCTCTCAACAGAAATCCTTAACTCCACTCACAGGAATCTCTGACCTGATCCTTTATAGGCACTCCTAACCTCGCTTTCTGGAAACACTCTATTGACCCCAAACAGGATGTCCTGATGTGACTCTGACAGCCCTGGCCCTGGCCCTGTCCTGGAAGCTCCACCCTCACCCTGTACAGGAACCATTATCCTGACTCTGTGGGGTTTATAGAATCCTGTAGCAGGCACTGCCATAGGCTCTTCAAACCTGTGTTTTCCTAAGCTCACTCACTTTTCTGACCTCCTTTGCAGTGAGATGTGGACATGTGACACAGTTCTGACCCATGGAGTATGGGCAAAGTGATGAACACCACTTCCAAGCCTGGCCCATAAAAATCTCTCACGGAATCTTCCACTCTCTCTCTCTTCCCATCTACCAGCTCAATAGTGAGAACTCCAAGGATTCAGAGAGCAGAGCCACAAAACGGAAGTTGCCTGGGTCCCTGAATGATCAGTAATAAATATTCACATTAGACTTTATATGAGCAAGAAGTAAATATTTATTTGTTAATCCTCTAAAATTCTGGGTTTGTTACAGCAGCTAGCATAATTTAGCCCAGCTGGGGAGCCTGGGTGGCTCAGTCGGTTAAGTGTCTGCCTTCAGCTCAGGTCATGATCTCGGAATCCTGGGATTGAGCACTGTGTCAGGCTCCCTGCTCAGCGGGGAGTCTGCTTCTCCCTCTGCCCCTCACCCCGCTCATTCTCTCTCAAATAAATGAATAAAATCTTTAAAAAAAAAAAATATATATATATATAGCTCAAGGGTGCCTGGGTGGCTTAGTCGGTTAAGCATCCAACTCCTGATTTCTGCTCAGGTCATGATCTCAGGGTTGTAAGACTGAGCCCCCCATCTGGGCTCCACATTCAGTGTGGAGTCTGCTGGTCCCTTTCCCTCAGCTCTTCCCCCTGCTCTCTCTCTCAAAGAAATAAATAAAATCTTCAAAAAAATTTTTTTAAATTAGCTCAATTAATAACAATTGCTTGATTGAATCTAGACACGAACACTGTTCCTACTGTCGACATTAACGTAGCTCTGAACCTGTACAGAAACACCTGTGCTGACCCTGAACTGGACCACCTGATCTCTTCGTAGGAAACTCATAATGCAGTCTAAGGAGTCTCATCCTGAGCTTGTATGGGAGCCCCTAGTCTGGAGCTCTCCAAAAACAACTGTCTTGTCCTGTATAGAAATCCATGTTTGGGGGGCGCCTGGGTGGCACAGCGGTTAGGCGTCTGCCTTCGGCTCAGGGCGTGATCCCGGCGTTGTGGGATCGAGCCCCACATCAGTCTCCTCCGCTATGAGCCTGCTTCTTCCTCTCCCACTCCCCCTGCTTGTGTTCCCTCTCTCGCTGGCTGTCTCTATCCTGTCGAATAAATAAATAAAAAATCTTTAAAAAAAAAAAAAAAGAAATCCATGCTTGGATCAGGAGACGAACAAAACTATAGAAACTACAGGAATCCCTGTCCTCACTCTGTCCAGGAACACTGGTTGACCCAGTAGGACACCAGAAGTGACCTGACCCTGTCCATGAATCCCAGTCCTCACACAAAAGGAATATCTCTCTTCAGGAAGCATGGAAACTCTGTACTCATCCTGTAAAAGAATCCCAGCCAGATAAAGAAAACTAAAAACTGACACTCTACAGCAGGATCAGAAAGTTACACCCTTCAGGCCAAGGCCAGACTTCAGCTGGTCTCTTCATTTTTTAAAAAATATTTTTTTAATTTATTTGACAGAGAGAGAGACCACAAGCAGAGAGAGCAGCAGAGGGAGAGGGAGAAGCAGGCTCTCCACTGAGCAGGGAGCGTGATGCGGGGGCTCCATCCCAGGACCCTAGGATCACCACCCGAGCAGAAGACAGATGCTTAACTGGCTGAGCCACCCAGCTGCCCCGCCCCCTTCATTTTTAAAGGAAAAGAAAGAATATGCCACAGAGACCATTATGTGGCCTGCAAAACCTAAAATATTTACTATCTGGCCCTTTATAAAAAAGTTGACTGACCTCTGCTCTTCGGGAATCTGTCTTCTGACTATACAGAAAAAATGGGCCATGGATCTTAAGAGGCTCCCTACTCTATTACTCTGCAGGCATCACAACCCCAGAATGTTCCTCAGTCTGTATCACGTTGTCTTTGGTGCACATGGAGGTTTAAAGGTCCTCAGGACTTGATCCTCTTCCACTGGGATAAAAAAAAATGCTCTGGTAGGAAAAGAGTGGAAGGAAAGAGAAGGGTGGGACTGGGGTTTTCAAAACGTTCATAGGGCCAGGCTACTGGGCAGTGAGGCTGTCAATCTATTTGTTAGTCAGCGATGCTGAACCCCAGACCGCTTATCTCTTCAGCCCCAGCGTACAGCCCGGTAGGAAATGGTGAAGAATGAGAGAGGGAGATTAGGAGGGCAAACCGGCCTCCTGCGGGGCTGATATTTAGACATCATCGAGACAAGGCGTGTGAGGGAGCTGGAGGGGCACACGGGTGCAACTCCCCCTACTTCCCGGGCATACGCTATTACAGTTTGGGGTCAGAGGTTACCCGGTGGAGGGGGCTGGAGGGAGAAATGCCGTCCAAGGAAAACTCCCCTCCTTGAGTCCACTCCAGCCCTGGGGACTATTATCACAGTTTGCCAGATGAGGAAACCGAAGCAGAGAGATGTTCAGTAACTTGCCCAAGGTCACATGGCTGAGTCGCATAACCTCAGTTTCCTTATCTGCGAAGCAGCCTTAATAATAGGAACTACCTCACAGAATTGTGGCTTACGACAATGCCTGTCACATATTACTAGCTCTCATCACAATTACTTGCCCCCAGGAAGACTCCTTCCATCCTATACCATCCATTTTCCCGGCAGAGTATCAGTAGCTAACATTTAGTGAGTGCTTCCTGTGGGCCACCTTAGTGCATATTAAACTCAGAAAATCCTCACAGTATTTAACATTAACACCACTCCCATTTGGGCCGCAACCAGCCACCCTCCAGCGTCAACCTCGCTCCGGGGCCCTGCCGCCAGCCCGCCCATGCTGCGTCATCACAGCGCGCCGCGCGGGAAGCTGCCGGGAGGAGACGCCCCTTCCTAATTCCCTCGCTTGCTTGCTTGCTCTCTTGAGTCCTCGTGCGGCACAACTGGCGCGGGTCCGGAGGACTCCTAAGGTGACTGGAGAAGGACGGAGAGACAGAGGCCACGGTAGCCACGACGACAGCGGCGGCGGCTGGGGGAGGGGCGAGCTCGAGCCTGAGCGCCGCCTCGAGCCGCCGGCGCGCACTTCACGCAGGCGCAGCACGGCCAGCGTCGCGCGCTGTCGCGCTGACGCGCTGACTTGGCGTTTCTGAGCTCGCGGCAGGTGTGGCCTGAGCAAGGCCGCGACAAGCCGTGTGGGCGGGATCGGGGCGGGCACCACAGAGACCGGCCCAATGGAAAAGAGGGCCTCAGGCACCCGCCGTCCCGCGGGTCGCCAGGAATTTGGCGGCGTGAGCCCTGGGCGGAGTTTGAGAAAAGGGCTGCGCCCAGTGAGTGGCGCTGAAGGGATTGGTCGGCGTCGACTGCGGGGGTGGGAAGGGGGAGGGCACTGGCGGGAGGCGGCCCGAAACTGGCTGAAGGGATTTGGTGGAGCTTGAGGGTAGGGTTTGAGCGGGGGGGGTGGGATCTAGTGGAAGGAAAGGGGCAGTCCCCCGAGGAGAGGGGCCCGTTGAAACGTTAGGGGCGGGATCTGGCGAAGTGGAAGGTGCCGGTCGGCCGGATAAGGGGTGGAGTTAAGTGGATCGTTAAGGGTGGAGTCGGGCCGGAGCTGGGTCTGGGTCTGGCTGGGTGAAAGGGTGGGTGATTATCCTGGGAGATTAGCTGGAAGGGGCAGATTTGTGAAGGGGTGGGGTCTTGGCGAGGCTTGGAGGAATGAAAGAGTCTGGGAATGGGACTTGGGGGAGCGGAAAGGACGGTGATCAGCTAGAGAGGGCTGGCCCCAGGACGGACTGACCCCGGGGGTTTATTGCTCCTCGAAAGGGCAAGACTTTTCTAGGGGAAAGTATAGTGTTAAATGGGTGGAGCCTAGTGGGATGGGCGGGACCAGGTTGAATGGACACCCCAGTGGAAGGAGTGGGCCTTGAAAGGGGCGGAGTGTAGAAGGCGGTGGAGAGTAGGATAGCAGAAGGGATGGAGACTGTGTAGGGGGCGGGGCCTGGGAAGGGTCTGGGATGTGGGGTCCTCAGGGCACTCCAGCCCGTTCGTAATCACCTCCACCCCACCCCCCAGAACCGCGTCAGGGGTGAAGTCTCCCCGACCATGACCTCCACCGGCCAGGATTCCACCACAACCAGGCAGCGAAGGAGTAGGCATAACCCCCATTCGCCCCCCCACGACTCCAGCGTCACCTCGGTGAGGCCCCAGACCTGCCCTGATCCGGGGGTGGGGGGGGGAGCAGTGGGCCGTGCACTGGAATCTGACCCTTCTTTCTGTTTGGCAGAAGCGAGGTGTTAAGAAGGGTGCCTTACTCCACTCCAGCCCTAGTCTAGCAGAGGTAAAGAAGAAAGGCAGAATGAAGAAGCTCAGCCAAGCAGCAGAGCAAGACCTCATCGTGGGCCTGCAAGGACTGGTGGGAGTGGCTGGGCCTCAATGGATTTAGCCTCCTGTGACAATCAGAACCCTGTGGTTCTCCCTCCTGGACAGTGTGGTGTGTTCCTTCTGACTCAGGCCCTAAACCAATCAGAGTCTCCTTTTTTTTTCCCCCTGCAGGATCTGAACCTTGAGGCCAAGACACTGTCTGGGACTGGTTTGGTGTTCGATGAGCAGCTAAATGAATTCCACTGCCTCTGGGATGACAGGTGAGGCTGCCTCCTCCAGGCTGTCCCCTGACCACACGAATAAACACACTTAGAGCCCATTAGGAAGAATGAAGCCATTCTCCGCTAGCCTAGAGACTGGAAGCAGATGATTTCGAGAGGTGAGGTTTAGGCTTGAAAAGATTCTTTCCATTTGGCCAACACTTACCAAGTACGCACTGTGTTCCAGGAGTTAGTGATACAGACGTGTCAGACCAGACAGACAGGGCCCCTTCTCAAGGAGCTGATAGTTGAGAAGAAGAGCAAATCATTAAGCAGCCAACAGCAGTGGGAGGTGTTTAATGAAGGATGACCTCAGACCATGGGATTCAAGAGTATTTGATGGAGGACCCTAGACTAGTATCTGGGGTTCTCAGAAGGCTTCCTTGAAGAAAGGACATTCATGCAGACAGGGAAGAATTATACCTCCCATTTGCTCACACGTTGTAATCCATCAGCAAATTCTTTTGGTTCCATGTTGGAAATATATTTAGTACCTGACCTCTCCTCCCTGCCTCCACTGCCACCACCACCATCACTCACCCAGTCTTGCTGAGGCCTCCTCCCTGGCTCCCCTGCCTCTACCCTTACCCTGATGTCTGTCCTCCACACAGCAGCCAAAAGAAAAAATAGGTACGAGATGATGTTCTCTTCTTTTTCTTAAATTAGCTTTCAACTGAAATATAGTTGACATAGAGCATTACATTAGTTACGGTTGTGTTCTCTTTCTTAAAATCCTTCTAAGGGCACACCGTTGCCCTCAAGGTAAAGTCCACATTCTTCATTCTGGCCTCTAAGGTTCCACGTGATCTGGCTCCACGGCACCTTGGTGACCTCATTGGCCAATCACTTGCTTCACGTCATTTCACCCACACTGGTCCCCTGCCTTTCTTCCAACAGGCCAGGCACTCTGCCAGCTCGGGTCTTTACCCTGGCCGCTCCCCTTTTCCAGAGATTCGTTTCCACCTTCTCCCCCTCCCAGTTAACATTCACATCTCAAGGAAACTTTCTCAGAGAGGGCTTTGGCCACTCCCCTTCCCCCACACCTGCTCTCTGAGACATTCCTAGTCCATGTCATCATTTGTTCGTGACCGCACTTACATGAGTCTGTCCCCTATCCCAACAGAAGGCTTGTGATGACAAAAGACTTCGTTATTGAGTACCTGTCTACCATCTCCCAAGGAGCTAGGGCCACCACAGTGGACAAAACAAATAGAACCCCTGCCTTTGCAGAGACTGCATTTTAGAGGGGGAAGACAGCCAGTGAGCAAAAAAATGAATGACAGCGTGTTAGAGAGGTGCTGTGGAGAAACACCGACATGGGAGGGAGAGTGGTAGAAAATATGGTGGAGGGGAATCCGGTTTTAAATAAGATGGTCAGGAAGGCCTCGCTGATCTTTGAGCAGGGATCGGAAGGAAGGTGAGGGAGTGAGCCATGGAGACATGTGGGAGAAGAGTGTTCTAGGTAGGGAGAGGAGCTAGCTGAAAAGTACTCGGTTGGATGGAGGAAGAGGGAGAGACACACTGGGAGTCGGTGTCTCAGAGGTGGTGGGGCCGGTGGTTCAGGGCCTTCCGGAACATGCAGAGAACTTGGGCTTTGCCTCTGCACGAGGTGGGAGCCACGAGGAGGTTTTAAGTAGAGGAGGGACGTGATCTGATTTGGGTTTTAGCCAATGTCTGGCTGCTGTGCGGAGGATGGGGCCATTGGGGGAGCAAGGGGGAAGCAGGGAGGCCAGTGAGGAGCTGAGGGCAGGAGTGCGGGCAGAAGGTTCTGGTGACAGCAGCGGGGGTGACAAGGAGATGGACGGACTGTCCGTGTATTGCGAGAACAGAGCCAAACAGGCGCCAGCGTTGACTCCAAAGTCTCTGATGTGACCAACTGTGGAAGGGTGGATGGGGAAGATGTGCGGGAGCAGAGGGGCCGCTCACCCATGTCCGTGTGTGTGTGTGTGTGTGTGTGTGTGTGTGTGTGTGTCTGGATGTCTTGTCACCCCAGCTTCCCTGAATGCCCTGAGCGGCTCCATGCCATCAAGGAACAGCTGATCCAGGAGGGCCTTGTGGACCGCTGCGTGTCCTTCCAGGTGAGTCCCTCAGCCAACACCCTGGGTGGGTGGTGGGCAGGAGCTGGCGGAGCCTGGGTGTGCCCAGTGCCTGAGCCCTTTATTCCTTGTGTCTCCCCAGGCTCGCTTTGCTGAAAAGGAGGAGCTGATGTTGGTTCACAGGTGAAGGCTTCCGAGTCTTGTAGAGATGGGGAGGAGGCTGCCCTGCGCCAGCCAGGGCAGGCCAGACTCTTTGGGAAGGGGTGTCGTGGGCCCTGTGGCCTTGGGCAAGTTGCTAAGCCTCTCTGAACCTGAGGGTCCTTGCCTATCACATGGGAGCTAGCAAACAGAAGTTCCTCTGGAGGGTTTGAGAGGCGTTGGGTGCTTAGAACGGTGCCCTCCATGTCAGCAGCCCATGAGAAGCTATTGTTATTACAATCTAGTGTGTAAACAGAGGGTGGGTGTGCAGACAGAGTGATTGGAGGTCCCCCCATGGGGCTTCCGGAACCCAGAGTGAGGGCCCTGAGGTGATGTGATTCAAGGAGAGCTAGCTTGGCAGAGGGGCGATCTGAGCTG
The DNA here is from genome assembly GCF_017311325.1 of Ursus maritimus. Lineage (NCBI taxonomy): Eukaryota > Metazoa > Chordata > Mammalia > Carnivora > Ursidae > Ursus > Ursus maritimus. The sequence goes on along the minus strand of NW_024423319.1, from coordinate 82,835,294 downwards.
AGAGAAAGAGTGAGTCAGACAAAGAGGAGAACTGAAGGAAGGGAGGTACAGACAGATACAGCAATGTGGCCAGTGGCCTGGCGGTAGGATTTATTGTGGCCAGGGCACAGGGCAAGGGATATTACTGGAAATGAGGCTGGCTAGGGAAGAAGCAGGGAATGTGTCCTATATCCCAGCTGTCCCCCCCAGGTTGACAGGTGAGGGGGCCTGACTTGACCAGGGTTCAGATGGGGAAGGGACAGGGCCCTGACTCAGGCCCAGGAGAGGGGCAGGCCCTTGAATCTCCTCTCCTGTCTGTGTCCCCAGCCTGGAATACATTGACCTGATGGAGACGACCCAGTACATGAATGAGGGAGAGCTCCGCATCCTAGCAGACACCTATGACTCAGTTTACCTGCATCCGGTATGGATAAGAACTGTGAGAGCAGGGCGCCTGGGTAGCTCAGTCGGTTAATTTTCTGCCTGTGGCTCAGGTCATGATCTCAGTGTCTTGGTATCAAGCCCCAAGTCAGGCTCCCTGCTCAGCAGGGAGTCTGCTTCTCCCTCTGCCCTGCCTCCCAACTCATGCTCTCTCTCAAATAAGTAAATAAAATATATTAAAAAAAAAAAAGAACAACTGTGAGAGCAGAGGGTGGTGACAGTCCTGGGGTTTCCCATCCCCACGCCCACCACATCCTGGAGAGGAGTAGCAGAGTGGACAGGGTTGCTCTCTCCCTTACTCCGTCTCTGGCTCCCCACTATCTCCTCAGAACTCATATACCTGTGCCTGCCTGGCCTCGGGCTCTGTCCTCAGGCTGGTGGATGCGGTCCTGGGGAATGAGATCCGGAATGGCATGGCCATCATCAGGTAGGAGCCGCCAGCATTTGCCTTTTCTGTGTTTAAAAAAACTCCTCCCCTCAGACGTAAAATGTATTGGTATAGGTGGTATATTCACAGGGTTCAAGAGTCAAAGGTGCAAAAGTGGGTACCGAGAAAGTCTCCCACCCCATCCCCCAGAGACCTGCTTCCTCTCCTGGAGATAGTCATTGTAACCAATGACACGTGCACTCCCAGAAACCTTCTGTGCCTCTTTGTGGAGTCAATGCTGTATTGCATCAATGCTAACATCCCTATTTGATCATCTTGAGATCCAGATTCATCTTACAAACGGTGGTGTCTTAGAATTCATTTTGCAGCGTTCTCTGTTTTGTTGTTGGCACGTGAAGTCACCGTACCTCTTAGCATTGTCGGCACCCCAGCACTGGTGAACTGCAGAACATACGACCTTTCTCCTCCCTCCCCTTGTTTTTTTAGCCACAAATGGTGGTAGCACTGACCGCGTGCATTTTTCACTTCTACATCTTGGCAAGTTTCTCTCGAACAGTGTATACCCTAGACGTGCGTGGAGCACCTCTGTGCAAATACACAGGAAGTCCACCAGCCCCCCTTGCCCTGAGCGTTTTGGTTCCCCCCAGTCATAGCCGCTTCCAAAACCTGTCACAGCAAATACCATTATCCATTTAGAAACATTGTCGTTTTGCCCTTTTTGTTATATGGGCTGTGGGCTAAGTCTCCAGGAACAAGTTGAGTGTGAGGGTGTATGCGTTGATAATTTTTTAATTTCAATTCCAGCATAGTTAATATACGGCGTTCTGTTAGTTTCCCGTGTACCACGTAGTGACAAAAACACGGAACGCTTCACGAATTTGCATGTCGCCCTTGTGCAGGGGCCTATGCTAATCTCTGTTTCGTTCCAGTCTTAGTATATGTGCTGCCAAAGTGAGCACTATGCATTGATAACTAATGAACATTATCAAATTTCCTTTGGGTAGAGAGCAGTAGACTGGGGGTGGAGGTCTGGGGGCCCCCGTTACTCAGTTCCTGGCCGATTGGCAGACATCAGTGCTGGGGGCATTGGTGGTCTAGAATTGGAGAGCAGGGGAGAGTCTGCCTCTGTAGAGGAGCCCCCCCCCAATCTGTGGCCTCCCCTGTCCTGCCCAGGCCTCCAGGACACCACGCCCAGCACAGTCTTATGGATGGATATTGCATGTTCAACCACGTGGCTGTGGCCGCCCGCTATGCTCAAAAGAAGCATGCCATTCAGAGGTCAGCAACGAGCCGCAGGGCGGGTGTGATGGGGGTGGCGCAGGGTAGGGTGTCCTGGCTGGGGCCCTTCCCCCAAGATGTGCCTTGACGCTCTTCTATAGTACCCCCCTCTCTCCTCCTCACAGGGTTCTTATCGTGGATTGGGATGTGCACCATGGTCAAGGAACACAGTTTGCCTTTGACCAGGACCCCAGGTATGCTCCAAGTGTGGCCTCCGATGCTAGACTCCCAGCCACCCCCACCGTTATGGGTCCAGCCAGAAGGGGCCTGGGAAGGAAGGGAAGGCATTCATATTCATTGGGCCCACCTGGGAACCAGGCTCTGCGCTGTTCCCTGCGCGTCCGCGTTCTCGCTTAATTTCACTCCACTCCAAGGCAGGGTCTCTTGGGTTCCCCATTTTAGAGACGGGGGAAGCGAGGCTTATGCTCACAAGGTCACACAGAGAAGTAGGAGAGATGATATTTGAGCCCACAGGTACTTGGAGATCTTGTTCACCAGTTGACTTGGAGTGAACTTCAAATTACTACTTTATTTTTCTGATTAGGATGACCGCAAAGTTTGTTTAAAAAAAATTGGACAATACGGAAATGTCTAAAGCAGTGAGTCTCCTGTAATTCCTGTCACCTCCAAATAACTTATTGATAGTTTAGGTTATATTCTGACAGAATTTTTCCTTTAGATGTATGAATATTCAGTATTATCATTAACACACTGCCTAATGGGATAGTCTTCTCCGTGTTTTTCAGCAACTTGCTTTTTGCATTTAACAGCATGTTGTGGACCCCTCTCCATGTTAGTGCCTCTAAAAAAACACCTCAGTCTCCGTAAGGACTGTTCAGCACGCTACTATATGGCTCTACCTCTGGTCGTTTAACCCTGGGACATTGATGGTGCTTTCCAGTTTTTGCTAGAACAGACAGTTCTACAGTGAAAATATATAATTTTATATGTTTTATAATCTGTAGTTTAAAAATATATAACTTTGCACTTTTCCGAGTATATGTATAGGATGGATTTCTGATAGTGGATTGCTGGGTCAGAGGGTCAGCATGCTTTATTTTTTTTTTATTTAAATTCAATTAGCCAACATATGGTACATCGTTAGTTTTTGATATAATGTTCAATGATTCATTAGTGGCACATACCAGACTTCTCTCCAGAAAGGTGGTACCAGCTTCCCCTTCCTGCAGAAAGTGATTGAGCAAGTTCTTGTCAGTAGGGACACTACTAAGTAGTTGTTTGATCCAGGCTTCTGTCAAACCGACTGCATAGAATCCCCTTGTTCCCCATAGATCCTGGGTTCCCGCGGCCCATTATTTAATCTAGGTTGGCTGTTCTCGAGACAGGGCTTTATTATTTTCCAGCATGCAGTGTTGCTGACAGATGTCTGCTTTGTGTTCCTTTCTGAGTGGTCCGTTTTGCTCTCCAAAGATTTGAGTTTCTTCTTTCTATCCCCGGTGTTGTGAACTTTCACCCTGGCCCCTTCATTCTGCTTAGTGGTGGGTAGACGTTTTACATCTGAAGACTCAAGCCTTTCTTAAATCCTTAGACGCTTTCTTCTTAATGGCCTTTGATGCTTTCTTCCACCATATTCTACTGTATTCCGCCTGGTCTCTTGTGTTGTATTCTCTCGTATTTTCTTCTCCCTTTTGCTCTGTGTCCTGGGAGATTTCCTCAGCTCTACCTTGAAGCCCTTCCGTTGAATTATGTATTTAGACATTGTTTTCATCTCCAAAAGCACTGTCTTCCTCTCTGTTTCTACGCTCCCTCATCTGTCAGCTTGTTTTTAGACAGGGGTCATAAGAAGTGCTTTCAGCTTTCCTCGGTTTGCCTCAAATGTCTAGCAGCTCTCGCTTGGCATTCGTACCAACGAATACAGCGCTGCTGCAGGTGGCTGTCTGGGGGCCGCTCTGCCTTGTCGCATGGGACACTGTCTCCTGAAAGGGATCCCCTGGGAGGGGGGCAGGAGATGGCCACCGACAGGTATCGACCTCACGGAGTGTGGGCAGGAAGCCACGCATTAGATGGGGTCCTGCCAAATGCCAGATAAAAGCATTTTATCTTGAGATGGCACTTTTTTTTTTTTTTTTTTTTTTTTACCCTCCACCTCTGCAAACATTGGTCAGTTTTACTTCTTTCAAATCTAGCTTTTGGCTTTTTTGGTCATTCTCCACTCTTCTGGTGTTTTGGGTTTTTAAAAAAGATTTATTTATTTATTTTGAGAGAGAATGAGAGAGAGAGTCGGTGGCGGGGGGGGGGCGGAGAGGGGAGAAACTCAAGCTGACAGCGTCCTGAACACGGAGCCTGATGCAGGGCTCGATCCCATGACCCTAAGATCTCGACCTGAGCCGACATCCAAGAGTCAGATGCTCAACTGACTGTGGCACCCAGGCGCCCCTAGTGTTTACTTTTTATACTTCATTATTTTTTTCTGTTTTTGTCTTTATTAGTCTTTTCCTCCTGTGTTATTTTGTCCATTTCCGGCTTCTTGAATGCCTCAACGTTTATCAACTCAAGTGGCCAATCTAGTTTCATCTGGACCTCCCCTCACTGCCTTCCTTCTGTAATATTTTGAAGTTAATCCCAGATTACTGTATCATTTTTTTCTGTAAATATTTTGAACATCTCTCTAAAACATAGAGGATATATTTTAAATTCAAAAAAAGCATAACTATAGTATCGTCTCTAAGCAAATTAACAAGAATTCCCTAACATGAATCATTCTTTTTCTTTTAATAAATGCATTGGAGGCTATCTCTGTGTTCTTTGGTGGATATGTTATTGACGATATGCACAGATATGAAGAATTGTGAATATATTCAATGCATTCTTTCTCATGAATAAGAATGTATAATTGGGAAAAAAAAACCCATTTATCCAGGCCCTTCAATCTCCTAGCCTCCACATCCCTCAGGCTCTTAACTCCATCAGCAGGGGTCCTGGGTGGAGACAAATTGATCAGGCCTTAAGATACTACTACAAAGATGATGAAAACAGGTAAACCAAAGCTAAATGGTTAAAAGAAACAAGGAAATCTAGTGAATGGGTCATTCAGTGAATTGGCTCTTTAAAATTGATTTTGTGTGCATTGACCTGGATCTGCCCTTGATTTTTCCAGAAGGGAAACCTCACGTCATCTTGAGTGCCTTCCCTAATTTGCTCAGCATGAGGGAGGGGCCTATAGGGCCCCTGGAGCCTCAAAGACTATTTCCCAGACATTTGTGGAAGTGTCTAATTGTCTGACAACCTTTCTAACATTCTCCATCTTCCTGGGATGACACTTGTTCAAACTTCCTTTTACTGTCTTTTGACTGGGATTGTGGGAGAATAAGGAGGTAAATCTATGCTATCAATCTACCATTATTTCACTGGAAATCAGTGGAATTTATTTTAAAACCTCCTGCTGGGACGCCTGGGTGGCTCAGTCAGTTAAGCATCCGAATGACTCTCAGTTCGGCTCAGGTCATGATCTCAGGTCATGAGATGGAGCCCCCTGTCGGGCTCCTTGGGCTCCGCGCTGGGCGTGGAAACTGCTTGAGATTCTGTCTCTCTCTCTCTCTCTCCCTCTCCCTCTGCCCCTCTCCCTGCTCATGCTCTCTCTCCCTCCCTCTCTCGCTAAAATAAAAATAAATAAATCTTTAAGACAAACAAACAAAAAACCTCCTGCTGTTTGCTTTACAAACTTAGTTTCCTTGGGTGTTCTTTCTTCCGCTGGCTGTGGTGGCTCTCATGGGGTTGGCTTTCTTCCGATATTTTCTTTATCCCTTTCTTCCCCTGACGATCATCTTTATGTTCTACTGCGCGTTTCTCTTCCTCTACTAGTTAACTTACTAAAAAAAAAAAAGTTTAGAACCGATACTTATCAGAGTCAAAAGTAAACCCATCGTCTCCCACCTGCTCAAGACCAGAGCTTTCACATGGGTTTCATTCCCCAGTTCCAAGATGCTTTTCTTTGATTTCAAGAATCTTTCTATATCAGTTGCATCAAATTTCGCAACCACATTTTCAGCATTTATTAAAATGTCACTAAGTTGGTCTAGATTTATTGTTTACCACTATTTCTTGCATTTCCCTAAAAAAAAAAAAAGATAAAACTGCGGCCTTAAATTCTCTCTGGAACAAGACAGGGAGTGGATAAACAGATGGATGGATGGATGGATGGATGGATGGATGGATGGATGGATGAGAGATGATTCATTTTGATTGCCCCCCCATCAGAATTAAGCCCTCCCACAGCCTCCTGCTGGGCCTTCTTTTTTTAAAGATTTATTTGTTTATTTATTTGTCAGAGAGAGAGAGAGAGTGTGTTCACAAGCGGGGGGGGAGTGGCAGGCGGAGGGAGAAGCAGGCTCCCCACCTGAGCAAGGGGCCCAATGTAGGACTTGATCCCAGCACCTCAGGATCATGACCTGAGCCGAAGGCAGATGCTTAACCGACTGAGCCACCCAGGTGTCCCCCTGCTGAGCCTTCTATCAGAACATGGACCTTCATGTCTTTTCAGTGTCTGTTCCATGTATTCGTCCTCACTGCTCTGAGTGCTCAGTTTCTCACCTACAAAATACAAAAAGTAGTAGAGGTGCCCTATAAGGTATTGGAGGGAAGGAACTGCTCCCTCGCCTCAGGAAGCCTCAGCTAGCACCCCCACCTCAGCCCAGCTACACGCACAGAGCCAAGTTCCATGCCCCCAAACCCCTTGCCCTTGAGTCTCCCCACGTCCTTCAGGGGAAGCACTAAGTTCCCCAGCCTGGCCTGCCACTCTTTGCCACCTTAGCTGGATCCTGCCAGCTAAGAGCTCCCCATAGGCCTCCAACATCACAGGATTTGTCCTGCCGCCGCCACTTGGTCACGGAGGCAGGGGGGCAGGCTGGTATGATTTTGAGTCCCCCGCAGGGTCAGGAGTCCTCGGGGACTGGGTAGACAGACCCCGTAGCTGTCAGGGTCTCAAAGCTAGCACGGAGGAGGGCAGGAGCATCACCAAGGGAGGCATTCCAGTGAGAGAGCACATGAACGAGTGAGGGAAGTAACGGATAAATGGGAAAATTTGCGAATGGGAGGGTAGCTAAGTTGGCGACCAAATAGAAGAATGAATGGATGCAGGCCGTAAGGAGTTAATGGGGAAATGAACGAGAGAATGAATGAGTGGTTGAGTGAACTGGGAGCTGTGGGTTGGAGCATCTGGAGCCATTGACTCTCAGCCGCCCCCCCACCTTCTTTTCTCCCCTCTGCCTCCAGTGTCCTCTATTTCTCCATCCACCGCTACGAGCAGGGTAGGTTCTGGCCCCACCTGAAGGCCTCTAACTGGTCCACCATAGGTTTTGGCCGAGGCCAGGGATATACCATCAATGTGCCTTGGAACCAGGTCAGTGTCCGCCCGCCCTTTGCCCCCGAAGTTAGGCCCACCGCTGCCCTTCAGCCAGCTCGGGGCAGAGGGCAGGACGTCTCCATCGTGCCTCTCTGTCCGCAGGTGGGGATGCGCGATGCCGACTACATTGCCGCTTTCCTGCACCTCCTTCTGCCAGTCGCCCTTGAGGTCCTGGGGGTCTGGGGTGTGTTGGGACAGGAGCAATGTTGAGGGATGGGCCGTGAGGGCAAGTGGCCTCATGTAGTCCCTTTCCCCCTCAGTTCCAGCCCCAGCTGGTCCTGGTGGCCGCTGGATTTGACGCCCTCCAAGGGGACCCCAAGGTAAGGCAGGCTCCCTGGGGTGGTACGTGGGCAGAAGGGAGTTTGCTCGGAGCCAGGCTGATCCTCCGTCCGCCCCTCCCCCCAGGGTGAGATGGCCGCCACTCCGGCAGGACTCGCTCAGCTAACGCACCTGCTCATGGGTCTGGCAGGCGGCAAGCTGATCCTGTCTCTGGAGGTGAGTAACGCACCTCATGTTTCAGCCGGTGTCTCCGGGAGGCCGTTGGAACAAAGCCTTCAGGTCGGGCAGGAGTTTCTGTCCCTGCGTTTCTACTCACTAGCTGGACAGCCTCACCCAAGTCACTGACCTTCCTCGTTCCCCTGCTTTCCTCCTGTGAAACGGGCGCCACACTCGTGCCGATCGCCTCATAGCACTGTTCAGTGAACGAAACGGAAGTCACCCCTCAAAGTCCTCGCTGCTTGATGTGTAGTCAGCACCCTTAGTAGTATCATCATTGTTCTTTCCTGGTAACACCTGGTTCTTTCCTGATCCCCCCCACACTCCTTTCCCAGGGTGGCTACAACTTCCGCTCCCTGGCTGAGGGCGTCAGTGCCTCACTCCACACCCTTCTGGGAGACCCTTGCCCCATACTGGAGTCTCCTGGTGCCCCGTGCCGGAGGTGAGCCCTGGTGGAGGAGGAGAAAAGCGGGACCCCGGCTGCCTACCCACTGACCGTTTGCTCACATTTCCCTCCCCTGCCTTCTAGTGCCCAGGCGTCACTGTCCTGTGCTCTGGAAGCCCTGGAGCCCTTCTGGGAGGTCCTTGTAAGATCAGGTAGGAGGCAGGGAGGGGGCTAGGTGGGGAGTCAAGCATGGAATGAGCCCTTGGGAGAGACTCTCTTCCAGACTGTCCTTGGACTTCCCTGAGCCCCCCTGGTGGGGGAGGGTCAGGCCCTTTCTCACCTTAGACCCTGGTTTCAGGCCTTCCACCCCTTTCATGTTTGGGTAAACGAAGTTCCAGAGTATTCCAGGGATCCCGGGTGGGGGATTAGGGTGAATGTGCCCTCCCCTTACAGCTGAGACCCTGGAGGAGGACTTCTTGGAGGAGGAGAATGTGGAGAAGGAAGAAGAAGGACCGTGGCAGCCCCCGGCGCTCCCAATCCTGACGTGGCCCGTGCTACAGGCTCGCACAGGGCTGGTCTATGACCAGCGGATGATGGGTCACTACAACTTGTGGGACAAGTATGCAGTCGGAGGGCCACCGGCTAAGTGGACAGGGAGATCCTCCCCCTTCCTCAAGCACTAAGCCCTGCCTCTGGTTCCTGCCCACCTCCCCCCACCCCAGCTACCACCCAGAGATGCCTCAGCGAGTCTTTCGGATCATGCGCCGTTTGGAAGAACTGGGCCTTGCAGGGCGCTGCCTCACCTTGCCCACACGTCCCGCCACGGACGCCGAACTGCTCACCTGCCACAGGTCAGACACACACCCCCTCACCATGCTTGGGGTGGGATGGGGCCTCAGGGCACACATGCCACAGGGTGGGACGGGGGCTGGAGCTCGGGGTCTCCGTCCCTGGTAGGTGGAGCCGCTGTGCGACACGGGAGGGACCGTGGAGGGGCCCGAACCCCCTGACTGCCCCGTGTCCCGTCTGTGCCTCCAGTGCTGAGTACGTGGGTCGTCTGCGGGCCACAGCGAAGATGAAAACGCGCGAGCTGCACCGCGAGGGCTCCAACTTTGACTCCATCTACATCTGCCCCGGCACCTTTGCCTGTGCCCAGCTGGCCACTGGCGCCACCTGCCGCCTGGTGGAGGCCGTGCTGGCCGGAGAGGTACCTCCCCCCCAGGGCGGTGCGCCGCTCTGGAGAGGCGGGGGGGCTGGGCCTGAGGGGCCTGGGAGGAGGAGCGCTGCTCCCCGGAGGCCTGGCTTACTGGCCAGTGCGGTGGGGGGATGGGGGCTGCAGGCTGGGGGCGCGTAGCAGCCGGGGGTCGTGGCGGGGACGGAAGGAGAGAATAAAGGGGAGAGAAAGCAGTGAGGGCAGGTGGTCTGATCTGCTTCCTGCTCCTCCCCCAGGTTTTGAATGGCGCCGCTGTGGTGCGTCCCCCAGGACACCATGCGGAGCGGGATGCCGCGTGCGGGTTTTGCTTTTTCAACTCTGTGGCTGTGGCTGCACGCCATGCCCAAGCCATCAGTGGGCATGCGCTGCGGTGAGGGCTCCCGGGCTCCCGGCCCAGCCCAGTGCTTCCTCCGCAGGCCCCTTGGTGCAGCCCCCCCGCCCCGGACTTACCCAGAAACACCCAAGAGTACAGTTGCCCAGCACTTCCCCAGGAAGGGACCAGGGATCTAGCCTCCCAGGGCTTACCCAGATAGGACCCCCAGGTTGTGGCAGCCAGGTGGTTCTAAAACAAGGCCCAGGGTCCCCCTGCTCCATTTCTGGCCCCTGACGGCTATTGTGACAGAATTCAGGGTCTGGGTCCCCAGTGCTTACTTCAGAAGATCCAGTATCCGGCTCCCCACATTTACCCATCGGGGGGCCGGGGGGGGGGGTCTGGCCCTGAGCACTTGCTTGGGCCCACAGTGAAGACCTCAGGACCCAGGCTCTGGCTTTCACCCTTTCTCTGATAGGACCCGCCAGCCTGCCACCCACTGCTTTCCCCAGGCACCCAAAATTTTGCCACCAGCAATAAATGCCCCTGCAGACAGAGCCCAGGGCCCCAGCCCCTGCCCTGTCCCCTGGGTGGGCCAGCGTCCCAGGCCACTGAGGCGCCATTCCCTCCCCAGGATCCTCATAGTGGACTGGGACGTCCATCACGGTAATGGAACTCAGCACATATTTGAGGAAGACCCCAGGTGAGGGGCTGGGGCAGGGGGCGTGGTGTGGTCGGGAAGGGGGGCCAAGCACACCTCAGGGGTGCCAGGGGCCACTCACCAGCCGCGGTTCCCTTTCCCGCCCCGGCAGCGTGCTGTACATCTCCCTGCACCGGTATGATCACGGCACCTTCTTTCCCATGGGGGATGAGGGCGCCAGCAGCCAGATGGGCCGGGCCGCAGGCACCGGCTTCACTGTCAATGTGGCCTGGAACGGGCCCCGCGTGGGTGACGCTGACTACCTGGCTGCCTGGCACCGTCTGGTGCTCCCCATTGCCTACGAGGTACAGTACGGGATGCACGTGGCGGTGACCACGTGGGGGAGCGTGGGCCTGCGCGTGTCTGACTTCCGGATGCCTGGTCCTGTGGCACAGCCGATGGGTGGCTGTTGTGATGGCCGTGGGGGGGGTGTGATTCTGCGACGGCCTCGGTGAATTGCTGCCGTGGTGGAGTGCCTCTACGTGACCGCCCTCTCTGTGCGTGACCGTGAGGGACTTCTGGGTCCGTGCGGGTGGCCTTCGGCGGGTACATGGGAGGGGGCCCCGCGTGCCTACCGGTTCTGTGGTGGAACTGCGTGTGCAAGGCAGGGGGAGTTTGAGGATGTGTGTGAGGCTGCACAAATGGCTCTGGGCCACTGCCATTTCTCTCTTTGGTGGCTGTGATGCCGTATGTCACTGCACATTGCTCTCTTGGTGACAGCTGGTGTGTGGCTTTCTGCGTGTGGGCGGGTGTGTGTGACCGTCCTCTCTCTGCCTGTCTGCCATGGCCATGTGTGTGTCTCTGACTGGCAGTGGCCTGTCTAGCCTTACCTGACTCTGCGTGAGGAGCTGTAGGTGACTTGCCTTTTCTGTGTGCACTGTGTGTGTCTGCGTGTGTGGTGAATGAATATAAGTACCAGCTCTGTGACCTCTGTGTGGACGTGCGTATTCAGCTGTGTACGTGTATCTGATGATGCACAGTGGCTGTAGCTACCTTCTGTGTGTGTGTGTGTGTACGAGACCATTGTGACTTGGGTAATGGCACACATGGGATTGTCTTTGCAGGGGTTGCTATGGCTTACTGTCCCCTCTGTGTGATATGTTTTTGTGTGTGTTGTGTGATTAGCACGATGTTGGTTCAGTCTATATGTTGCCATCTGATCGTGCGACCATTTTCTGTGTATGGCACTTGCGTTGTCACCTTCTGTGATGAAGTGTGCACGCACCCCCTTTGGCGCCATTTATATAAAACCCTGTGTTGTTGTGCACGTATGTCCCATGTCACCGTCTCCTGACATCTGAGTCTCTACGTTGCACATCTCTGCCTCGTGTCTGCATCTGTCCATTTCTACAAATGTCTCCTTGTCTCTGTGTGTCACATCTCTAAGTCTCTGTTTGGTGTGTCCACGTCTCTGTTGATCTTTCTCCAGCTCCTGTGTCTCTGCGATCCTGAGTCTGTTTGTCCTGTGTCTCTTCGTCCTCCCCTTGCTATTTTCGGGGCTCTGGTCTTGTGTCCCCCAGTCTCCAGGTCTCCAGCTCTCCGACTGGCGTCTGTGCGTGTCTGGGGTGCCCTCACCTGCTGGGTACCCAGGCCTCCATGCTCACGCCCATGTGTCTCTTCTCTCCCTGCTTCAGTTTAACCCAGAACTGGTGCTGGTCTCGGCTGGCTTTGACGCCGCACGGGGGGACCCGCTGGGGGGCTGCCAGGTGTCACCCGAGGGCTATGCCCACCTCACCCACCTGCTGATGGGCCTTGCCAATGGCCGCATCATCCTAATCCTAGAGGTAACCCTCTCAGTCCCTCTCCCTACGGTGGGAGGGCGGTTTGGAAGGCTGGAAGTCCTGCCCTTTTGGCTGGCTGGCTGAGACACTCGGGGCAATTTCCTAAAATCGGCTGTGAGTGTCCCCACGTGGGACTGTTGGCACACACTGGGCATTCATTGTAACCCCAGCTCACCGGCCTTAACCGAGTGCCCGGTATATGCCGTACGCTCTGCTCAGCACTTCGTGTGCGTTATTAACTCACTTACGTGACAAAGCAGCCTGCTGAGATAGTCTGCTGGCCTTGTCATTGTCCTCTCTCAAGAGCAGGGAAACTGAGGCACGGTGAGGTATAGTGACTAGCCCGAGGTCACACGTTCAGTAATGGCAGAGCCAGGGCTTGAGCCTGAGCAGCCTGGCTCCAGCGTCTAAGCTTTTTACCACTACTTGAGCTGCCTCTAGCAAATTCCCCAGACAAAGCAAACCCCCTGAGTTTCTGTGAATCACTCAGTGCTCCTGCCCCCCATGCCTCAGTTTCCTCATCTGTAAGATGGGGCTGGCTACTCGTGGAAAAGTGCCTGGCATGTGGTAAGCACCGTCTAAGTAGTTTCTTATGGTCGTGAGTCATCGCACATCGGTTGAACCCTCTCGCCACCTTACATGCTGGTGTTTTCGCTGTTAGCAGATAAGGCCAGTCGCTGGCAGAGATTAATTGGCTGCTCTACGGTCCCACAGTGGGCCCGGGACTGCTTGTGGCAGGGCAGGGGAGTGGTGGAGAACATGAACTCTTCCATCCGATTGCCCGGCTCCCAACCCCAGCGCTGCCTCTCACCAGCTGTTAGGGCCTCAGACACATTATCTAATCACTCTGAGCCTCAGTTTCTTCATGTGCAGAAAGAGCAGAGACGGGGGTTCCTATAGAATGTGAGAAAAGGGGGTTGCCGTACGGATTGAGCGCATGTGGTTGTAAGGGTTAAGAGAGTCAACGCAGAAATGCTCAAAATAGGGTCTGGCGCACAGCAAGCAGTTCACGCGTAGGCACGGTTACTAACGCTGCCCTCAGGGCCGCTTTAGTGCGCAGGTTACTCTCTTGCACTTGACATCGCAACTTATCTCCGTCAACAACCACCTCACACGGTGGGTGCGGCCCATCGGACAGATGGCAGTTCTCCACTTGTCCTCACCCTCCAGACTGGAGGGGCCCCAAAGGGGGATTGGGAGGCAGAACATCTTGCCTCCTAAATTCATGAGGCCCCCCCATCATACCTTTTTCTTCCCTTTGTCTTAACAAAGGGTGGCTACAACCTGACCTCCATCTCGGAGTCCATGGCTGCCTGCACCCGTTCCCTCCTTGGGGACCCACCACCACTGCTAACCCTGGCGCGGCCCCCGCTGTCAGGGGCCCTGGCCTCCATCACCGAGACCATCCAAGTCCATCGCAGATACTGGCGCAGCTTGCGGGTCATGAGTGAGCAGGCGTGGGGCACGGGGGGCAGTGGGGGGCTCGGGAGAGGGCAGAGATCCGAGGCAGGATAGGGGGTAGCACCCACATTCAACGCTCTCCGTCCTGTGGTTCCAGAGGTCGAAGACAAGGAGGGACCTTCCAGTTCTAAGTCAATCACCAGGAAGGTGACCCCGCCAGCCCACCGTGGGTCAGCTGTGCGGATGACCGCACCAGACGGGAACATTCTAGATGCGGACACAGGGAAGGCTACCTCAGCATCATCCGTGGAAGTGTCCACCCCAGACCAAGCTAAGTCAGAGACTGCAGTGGTGGCACTCAATCAGGACCAAGCCTCAGACGCTCCCACCAGGGAAGCCATGCTGGACAAGACCCCCTCAGAGGCAGCCGCAGAAGGAGCCACGCTGGANNNNCCAGACCATCGTGGGGATGGCCACAGTTGGAGCCACGCCAGGCCAGACCACCTCAGAGGAAGCTGTCGGGGGAGCTGAGGTGATCCAAACCCCTCCAGCCTTACGTACTGACAGCCAGACTCCCCCAGCCTCATCTGTGCAAGGAGCCACAGCCCAGATATCCCCCAGTAAGCTGACTGAGAGTCTCGGGACCTTGGACCTGAACAGCGAGGCTCAGGTAAGACCCACCACACCCAGGTAGGGGGGAAGCAGGGGCAAGAACCTGGCCCCTCGGATGCACCTCTTACCTCTGTGCATCCGGAAGGCACCAGAATCTCAGAGCCCAGAAGAGGAGAGACTGCTAGGAGAGGCAGCTGAAGGTCAGCACAGGGATCATTCCATGCTGATTCAGAGCTTTGGGGACCATGCCGTCGGTGACCAGGTGAGCTCAGGGGTCAGGGAGAAGACGGTGGCATCCTACTCTTGCCCAGGTGCACCTCTAGGTGGGAGCGTGTGGTGTAGGGACATGTAATGGGGAGATGGAGTCCCTAGCTGACTCCGTTTCACCCACTCCAGGTCGCGTTTTATGCGGTGACACCACTGCCCTGGTGTCCCCATTTGGTGGCAGTAGGTCCCATACCTGAATCGGGCCTGGACGTGACCCAACCTTGTCAGGACTGTGGAACACTCCGGGAGAACTGGGTGTGTCTGTCCTGCTATCAGGTATGCCCGGCGGGAGGCGGTGGGGCAGAGGCTGGCCCAGCCCGGACTGCAGGTGGCTGCTGACCCCCACCCGATACTCCCTCCCCAACCTCAGGTCTACTGCGGCCGTTACGTCAGTGCGCATATGCTGCAGCACCACGGCGTCTCAGGACACCCGCTGGTCCTCAGCTACGTCGACCTGTCTACCTGGTGTTACGACTGTGAGGCCTATGTCCACCACCAGGTGAGTTCTGGGCAGACCGGAGAATGCGCACACACACACGCCCTCACACGCACACGGTCTTTGCTGGGTAAGGGGAGATCGGACAGGCCAGGAGAAGGGTTATCGAGGGCTGGTGTGGGGCAGCCCCCTGGCTGAGGTAGAGGGCTCCTCATTCTCGCTTACCCACCCTCTCCTGCGTCCTCAGGCTCTCCTGGATGTGAAGAGCCTCGCTCACCAGAACAAGTTTGGGGAGGACATGCCCCACTCGCACTAAATCCCAGAACGTGCTCCTCTTCTCCACCTTCTGAGGACCTGGATGAGGGGCAGCCTCACTCCACCCCATCCTGAAGACTCTTTTCACCTCCCCAAGGGTGCTGATTTAAGCATAAATACTTGTAAGAGGACTGTGACGAATTGTAAATCTCCCCCTGCCCACTGCCTGTTTGAGGGACTCCATCTTCTCCTGGAAGGAGGGAGGGCGGTGCAGTGGTCCCGAGAGGGGGCTGCTATCACGATGCTGATACTTTGGAGGGAGGGGCATCAACTGACAATATATAGCAGAGTTCCATTTGTAATAAAGTTCAAGCTGTTACGAAACCTGGAGAGAGCCTTTTAATCTTAGGTGGGTAAAGAACCCCACACGCCTGGCCAACAGGTCGTCTGAGTAGTGAAGGAATGAGGGCATGGGTCTCCATTGGGTCAACCCCCTGCCCATCCAGTGTCCAAAACACTAACTGGAAATAGGGCAAGCAGCTTGACTGGCTCAACTGTGGGTTAAATGGTGGAATCCCAGGGCAAACGGCCTGCCTGAGAAATAGCCGTACGGCCAGTCCCAGCTGCACCCTGGGCTGAGAAGGCAAAACAACTATCAGGAAGTGGCCTCAGTAGGCCTCAGTCTCCCCGTCTGTCTTTTTGTCCTGATTCGGGTGTGGGTGGTCTAGGTTTCACATACTTAAATTTGGTGGTCATGGGTAACTTCCTGGGGGAAGGAGTGCCTCTCATTGACCAGGGATGAGGAACTGGTTTTATTTCTCCCACATAATGAGAATTTCTTTGGCAACTCAGAACAGTTCAGGCTGAGGTTTCTTACACTTTTCTTCATGGCCACCTTATAAACCCAAGATACCCACCAGAGCCCCACTCGGGCAAGAAGAAGGGGAAGAGGGCTGTAGCAAGCTCAGTCATCCCTCTTTTAAGGAGCGTTCTGGATGCCCCCCAACGACCTTAGCTTCCATCTCATTGGTCAGACCTGTGTCACATGAGTGCCATAGCTGCAAGGGAGTCTGGGAAATGTTTGAGCTTGCCACCCATCTACTTCAAATCTGGTTCCTAAGGCCCTGACACAAAAACCCTCCCCTGCAACTCTTTCCCTTCAGAAACAGGCACAACCCTCTCCCCAAGCGACTTTCTGAAAACCCTGCTTGAGGCAGCCCAGGCTCCGCTTGAGGCCCTCATGAGACATATGCCAAAGTCTGGCCACTCAGGTAAAAAATGTGACACCCTCCGCGTGCCAAAAACACGAACTCACCTCCCAGAAGGGGGCTAAGGTAAGGGAGAGGTGCAGCAGGGGGGACACAGGGAAGTCCCGCCGCTGGCCCCACGCACCCCCAAAACCACCACTTTCGCGCCCGGGTGGCTGGTTACTGGCGGGGACACCACCCCGCACCCAACCCTGGGGCCGAGGGGCCTGGGAGTTCCGTTGCGCATGCGTTCTCCCGCTCCCCTCCCGCCCCCCGCCCCCCTCCCCGCTGGGGCGGGGTGGGAGCCTCGCCGCCTCTGTCAGTCCTGTCAGAGCTGCGGCGGGTTCGGGTCCGAGCGCTCCTGCCTTCCCCAGCACCGAGGTGAGCCGGGCCGTGGGGGCGCGACCAAGGTGGGCTTTGAGGGGGACCCTTCCCCTACCTCCTCCCGTTCTGAGGGGCCAGCCCCCACCCCCAGCGCCGCGCCCAAGCCTCGGGATTGGGGCGCCCCGGCCCCCTGGAGAGAACCGGACGAGCCGGGCCGGCCGGAGCACAGGGGACAGCTTTAGGGGGAAACCGGTGGGTCCCCAGCCGCCCCTCCCCTGGCTGAGTCAAGGGAAGCGTGGCCCGGCGCGGGCGTCGGTTTGTTGGGCTCAGGTTCTGCTGCCTCCCTCCGCTCGACGCGCACCCCTGGATCCTGGGCCGTGGGACAGGGGGCTCCAGGCGGGGGTGTCAGGGTCTCAAGGGCCCCACGGGGACGCTCGTAGGTCTCGGCCCACAGCAAGTGGCTCAGTGTCACTCGAGGAGGGCGAAACCCCCGCCGCCGTCGGTCTGGTCCCCAGCGGGCCGTCTGAGCGCGGGCCGGTAAACCGCCACCGCCACCGCCACCTCGCTTGCCGGGCCTCGCCGTTCCGCGCCGACACGGTGGCCTGGGTGGGGATGGCCTAGCCTCTCGGGGTGGTGGGAAGGGTCGCGGGGCCCAGGCCGGGCCCCCGGGAAATCATTCCTGCTGCTCCTCGCCGCTCCTGGTGCCCTTCGCCGAGGGGCAAGAGTCCGTCTCGCGTGTCCCCGGCCTCCGGCGCGGGCACCCTCAGATTCCCAGCTGCCCGGACCCCAAACTCCAGTTATCCTCGACCCCACCCCACCCCACGCGCCGCCTTTGACTCTCAGAGCAAATCCTGGCAGTTACTTCTACCTTAGAATCTGACCTCTGCATCGATGGCCTTGGACGACTGCGGCGGCCTCCCCGCTGCCTCCGCCCTCGCCCTCGCCTCTCTGTCTGTCCTCGCTCCCTCTTTCTGTCCCGCCTTTCGGGGACACCCCCAGAGCTCTGTCCTCAGTTTACCTCTCTTCACCGTGGCCCCCCCTTCTTTCTGGGCCAGCGCATCTAATCACTATTGCCAGCAGTCTCTCTGGGCCGGGGACCTCACGGCTGGATCCCCATCTGGGACCTTCCGCGCCCCCCAACCCTGACCTCCAGATCCCAAATTCAACAGAACCCCCCACGGGTATCTCGAACCCACCATCTGCCCCCAAACTGCCATTCTCCCCGGGGTTTCCAGAGAGACTCGGGGTGGCAGCCATTATGATGCATTTCCTGAGGCCACACACTGAACCGAGACCAGGATGTGTATTGAATAAGTTTAATGGTAATTTGCTATTAATAGCTAACACTAATTGAGCACCTGCTGTGTGCCCATCCTCTCCTAACTGCATGATAATTTACTTGCTTATCTTGTTGATTGTCTCCTTCGCACTTCCAGAATCTAATCCTCCCAAGGGCAGGGATTTTAGTCTATTTTGTTCGCTGCCACTTCCCCACCCCCACACCTCCCACCTTCCTTCCCCACACCCATCACAATGCCGGCGCGCAGGAAGACGCTGGAAATAATGCATGAAAATTAAATAATAATAAAGAGGCCTAACAGTAACCGAGCATCTCCAGCCTGTTTACCACCTATTGTTGCAGTATATTTTACTGATTTATCTTTGTTGTTGTCTGTCTTCCTGACCCGAATGTCACATTCCTGGGGGCCGGGGTTTGTTAACTATTTTAGCTATTCTCCCCAGTTGTTTGTCCTCGCCACACAGTGGGCTCTCAATAGCCGTATGCTGAATACGTAAGAAAGACTAAATTCTAATGTTAATGGCTAACCGGCCTCATAATTTGCCGGTTTACCTGATTTATTGTCTCCACCTTTTAGAATACAAACTCCCTGGGGACAGGAATGTTGCTCAACATATAATATGTGACTGGCCCGCTGCGGGCCTGAGGATCAACAGTTGATACAATCCAAAACCAAAATCAAAACTGCCCCAAATCCCGCCCTCCGTCGGGAGGGGGGAGGGCCTGCAAATGGGCAGGAGCTTGCTTTTCCGGGTGATGAAAATGTTCTTAGATTATGGTGATGGTTGCACAACAGTGTGAATATGCTAAAAAAACATTGAATTGTGCACTTTAACTAGATTAACTGTGGTATATAAATTACATCTAAATAAAGCTGCTCTTAAAATCCCCGCCTCCACTTAGAGGGAATGAGACGGAAAGAGATCAAGCAACATAAATAAGGTGTAAGGCCTACTAGACGGCGCTTTGCACACACCTAGGCACTTAGTTAATGTTGATTCAATGACACCAGCTGACCCCTTGCCCCCGGATGGTCTTGCCTAACCTCCCCCTGCCCCTCCCCCTTGTCTTTTTTCTCTTTCCCTCGCAGGGCCTGCTGTCCACATCCCTTCCCTGAGCTGCCCACTGGGGGAATGGCGCTGCCGAGAAATCCTAACATGTTTGATCTGGGCCTGGGCTCGTGGAGCCTGAGCTCCCAGGAGGAGAGCCAGAGGGCTCAGGCACCCTCCAGGAGCGTCGGGAAGCAGCTGCCCGAGTACAAGGCGGTCGTGGTGGGCGCGAGCGGCGTGGGCAAGAGTGCGCTCACCATCCAGCTGAACCACCAGTGCTTTGTGGAGGACCACGACCCCACGATCCAGGATTCCTACTGGAAGGAGGTGGCCCTGGGCCACGGGGGCTGCATTCTGAACGTGCTGGACACGGCAGGGCAGGCCACTCACAGGGCCCTGCGTGACCAGTGCGTGGCGATCGGGGATGGTGTGCTGGGTGTCTTCGCCTTGGATGACCCCTCGTCTCTAGCCCAGCTGCAGCAGATGCGGGCCACCTGGGGCCCTCACCCCACCCAGCCCCTCGTCCTTGTGGGCAACAAGTGTGACCTTGTGAGCACCACCGGAGATGCTCGGGCCGCGGCTGCAGCCCTTGCGAAGAGCTGGGGGGCCCCCTTCGTGGAGACCTCAGCCAAGACGCGGCAAGGTGTAGAGGAGGCCTTCGCCCTGCTCATCCATGAGATCCAGAAGGTCCGGGAGGCCATGGCAAAGGAGGCCGTGGCAGGGCCGGGCGGGGATAAGGCCCGGCACCAGAAGGCCATGTGCCGCTGCGGCTGTGCGGTGGCCTGAAGATTTTGCTGAAGATGGGTGGCCTGCCCCCCGGGCCAGGGTGGTGGTTCCTAGACATGAGACCCCCCCACCCCCAGGCAGCTAGCTGTGTGGGACACTGTTGGTGTACTAGGGGTAGATGCATCCCTCCGTTGGGGACGTCTGCGTTTGGTGACGGGCATGTGGAGAAGCGGGGCATCGTACCGGTTCCTGGCGAGCTAAGAGTTTGTGTTGCCAATTAAATAGATGGTGTTCTCCGGTTTCAGAGCCGCCTCCGTGCCGTGTTCCGTGGGTGGGAGTGAAACCGGGGAGAATGTTACTTGCGTTGTGAGGTTCTTTCATTCAAGAAATGTTGGGGGGGAGCCCACTGTGCGCCAGGCCCTGCTTTGGGTGCCAAAGATGTAGAAGCAAGACACTGAGAAATCCCCGCCCTCGTAGACGAGCGTACGGCTGTGGATTAAAAACGAGTGTAGGAATGAAGAGCGACAGGGGGGTCGAGGTAAGCCTTACTGAGCAGGTGACGTTTGAGTAAAGACGTGCAGGTAACTAGGGGCAGAGGGAACAGCCAGTGCAAAGGCCGTGAGCATCAACCAGCTCCCGCCACAACTTCCAGTATCTTGAGGCTGGAAGTGAGAGTACAGATAGCAAGCCTCAAACCTATGTAACGAAATATCTCAGCATTACAAATCAAGCTAGCAAATGCAAACAGAATACACTTGACAAAATACACTTTCTTTGTGCCTTGGAGGCCCTGGTTTGAATTTCTCAGACGCAGAGTCCCAAGAGTCCCAAGCGGGAGGTGTGTGTTGGGAAGGCCTACTGACCACAGGCCTGCGGCCCACTCCCTCTCTTCCGCCAGAGTAGGAAGCCTCCTGGGTGCCTGTGGACACCGCCGGGGGCAGAGCCCAAACTACTCACAGCCCCACAGCCACCCCTTGGTCCACAGGATGGACCCCAGGAAAATGCTGCTGCAGGCCCTGAAAATGTCCTCAAAGCCTGGGGAATGGGGCCCAGGATCTGGGTGGTTACTGCCATTGTCTTTCTGGATGCCTCCCCCAGTGAGAAGAGGCACAGAGTGGGGGAGGGGGGACTCAAGTGCCGAGCCCCTCGGCCTTTGTCTAAGGACGGCCATCACCACTCAGCCCACCAGCCCCCCTAGAAACTGCCACTCTGGACAAGCGTATAGCTGCTTCAGATCGCATTTATTGTGGGGCCAAAGGCGGGGGTCTTGGGGTTGGAGGGCAGCAACTGCGGCTGGCGGGGGGGCGCAGTCGGGCTGTTGGGGTGGGGTGGTCCTGGGCCCGAGGGAGCGCAGGATCCCAGCGGTGCTCAGGGCGGCAGGAGGCGGCGCACCGGCGCCTGGGGCGAGGGGGTCTCCAGGCGCTTCACCCGCAGCAGGGCCCCCAGCACACCCTCAGGAGGCACCTCGGGGCCCAGATCCTGGTCGGCGGCGCGGCGGAGGCGGCGCGGGGCAGCCACAGCCTCGGGGTCCGCACTCCCGGCGAGGATCCGCCCCAACAAGTACCTGCAGGAGAGCCGAGAGGAAGGCGGTGAGAAGGTGCCCGCGCATCCACGTCGCTGCCCTAGAGCTCAGACGGCCCCGCAACACCGCACTGCCTGGGGACCGTCCGTCTCCAGCCCACTGCTTTCCAGCTGCCCTTGCCTCGCAGCCCACACACTATGGTTTCCCTGCCTCCCGCTCCTCCCCCCCAGAAACCCGACATCGGAGCCCCTTTCCCCGGGACCGACAGTCCCGCTCCCCACTGTCTCCCCTGCCAAGCACCTCTGACCCTACACCCTGGGTGCGGGTCCTCACTCCTTCCTAGGATCCCAGGGCCTAGGTGTCGTCACCACGCTGTGAGGCAGGCCCCCGCCGCCCCTCGCCCTCCTACCCCCCCACCCCCACCCCGGGATGCCGGCCCCGCCCCCTGCCCGCCCCTTGCTGGGGAACCTCAGCAGCTCCGGGTCCACATCGGGCGTCTCGTCGCCGGCGTCCTCGGCCTCCGGGCCGGCGGGGCCGTCGTCGTAGACTGGGGGCCGGGGTCTGAGCGCAGCGGCGGGGGCAGGGGCGGGGACGAGCTGGGCTGCGAGGGCCGCGGGGTCCAGGCGGGCGCGGAGCAGGGCGCGGGCCAGCTGCGCGGCGGGCGCGTCGGGGTCGTCCTCCAGGCCGAGCGCGGGGTCGCTGGTGCGGGGGCTGCTCCAGGAGCGCAGCAGCTGCGCCAGGACGCGCGCCTGCTGATCCTCGGCCTCCTGCGCCTCGGCCCGCGCCCGCTCCTGCCTTTCGGCCTCCAGCAGGTGCGCCAGCGCCCGCGCCAGCTCCTGCACGGCCCCCGCCGCCTCGCCCCGGGGCACTGCTCGCCGGAAGCGGCGGGGGGCGCCAGCCTCAGCCATGGGCGACGAGGCGGCGCCCAGGCCGCGGGGCTCCTGCCGGAAGACGTGGAAGGGGGGAGATGTCAGCGTCCGTCAGGCCAGGAACACCCCCCACCCACCCAGGGGAGCCCCGTGCACCTCAAACATCCCCACATGCCACCGAAGGCACCGCGGCCCCTCGAATGCACCCAGACACCCCTTAGGCCACTGGAGACCCCCAAATATGTCCAGGCACACTGAAGACCACCAAAGACCCCTAGATCCCCAACCCCCGCCCCCCAACGATTTCCTAGTGATTCAGAATTTGCCCCAGGGCTGCTGGAGAACAGGTTTCTTCACTGGAGTGCTGATGGCGTTTATGACAGCCATAGAATTTTCTGTATTGCTGTTGTGGACTATAAGAACCACATTTGCATTTTATAGGTTCCTATTGTTCACTTGTTTTGCCCAAAAGGTAGCCGACTGTTCCGCACCTTGCATTTCGGAGTCTGTCCAGATCAGTACTTTCAGTGAATCCTTTCTCTCTCTTTTCTTTTCCCTCCCTCCCTCCCTGTTCTCTCCCTCCCTCTCTCTCCCTCTCTCCCTTTCTCTCTCTCTTCCTCCCTCTTCTCTCTCCCTCTCTGTTTTCCTTTCTTTCCTCTGCATTGAATCCGTTTTGTATGGATGTACACATTTTATTTAACCAGTCTTCGACTGATGGACATTTATGGTGCTTCCAATCTTTTGCTATTCCTTTTTTTTAAAAAAAAAAAGATTTTATTTTTCAAGTAATCTCTACACGCAGTGTGGGGCTGGAACTCACAACCCCATCAAGAACCTGGCGCTCCACTGACTGAGACAGCCAGGCACACCCCCCCCAATCTTTTGCTATTCTTGTCATGTTGGGATGAATAATCTTGTCCATATATTATTTGGCATGTGTGTAAATCTTTCTGTAGAATAAATTACCCAATGATTAATTTTCAATTCAGACAGTTTTAAAGCAGTTTCAGAAAGTTTAAAGAAATAAAAACCGGTATCAAAAGTATGAGTAAGGAACAAAAGACCATAAAAATGACCATGAAGATTTGAAAAAGAAACACCTAGAACATCTAGAAATAGTGAAATTCAAAATGAAAAAGGCAAGGGGCTCCTGGCTGGCTCAGTGGCGGAAGCCTATGACTCTGGACCTTTGGGTTGTGCCTTCGAGCCCTATGCTGGGTGTGAAGATTACTTAAAAGTGAGATGTTTAAAGAAAAATAAACCAGTTAAACAGCAGCTTCAATCCAGCCGAAGGAAGTAATATCTTTGAACAGAGCTTAAGAACAGATCCACAGATACTGACACTTGCTACGTGGCAGAAGGGACACTCAGAGCAGTGGGGACAGGAGCGACTCCTTCAAAAACCCATGTGGGAACAACAAATAACCCAAATGTGGGAGCAATGGAAAGGAAAAGATGAATAGGGGCGCCTGGGGTACTCAGTCAGTGAAGCGTCTGTCTTCAGCTCAGATCATGATCCCGGGGTCTTGGGATCAAGTCCCGCATCGCCTCAGGGAGCCTGCTTCTCCCTCTGCCTGCCCCTCCCCCTGTGTGTGCTCTCTCGCTCTGACAAATAAAATCTTTTAAAAAAGGAAAAGATGAATAAATCTGACTATGTTAAAATTAAGGATTTCTTTTTATCCCAAGACACCATAAAAAGAATGAACAGTCAAAACCAGAGCGGGAAGATGCCTGCAACACAAAGAGTCAATAAAGGATTAGTATCCAGTATAAAAAAAAAAAAAAAGCCTAAAAAGCAAAGAGAAAAACAAGCTAATATAAAAATAGGGAGGGGCGCCTGGCTGGAAGAGCTTGGCACTCTTGACCTCAGCGTCGTTGAGTCTGAGCCCCACGTGGGCTGTAGAGATTACTTAAATAAAAAATAAAAACTAGATGAAAAAATAGGGAAAACCGATGATCAAGTATTTCACAAAAAAGGAAACAAAACCAGTTACCAATTATGTGGAAATGGCGAGCCTCCTTAGTAATCAGGAAAATACAAATGAAAGTGCCAAGGAGACACTAAGCATAATGCGTCTCAAACCGCCTAATAATGCCCCATGTTGACACGGCGGTGGGAAAAGCAGAAACTCTCGTACATCGCTGGTGGGAATACCATTGCCAAAATCACTTTGAAAAACAATTCGGCAATTTCTAAAAAGCTGCACAAATCCTATGACCCGCTCCTGGGGTGCTGCACTCCAGGTAGCTTCGGTACATATGCTACTGGACCTAAGTTCATGAAAAATCACAGCGGCCACTGTTTGTGCCAGCGTCGTGGACCGAGGTGGGGGGGAGCCTGGAAACCACGCAAATGTCTACTGACATATTGAGAATGCATGTATAAACCATGATATACTCACATACTGATGATGTACTCAGAAAATGAAATATTAGGTAGCAATAAAAATAAATGAATTATAGCCACGCACTTCAATGTGCAAATGTGGATGGTGGATAGATCTCACAACCGATGCAGAGCAAAAAAAAAAAAAAAAAAAGCAACGTAATGAATTCCACTGCAGGCTGCCTGAGACCGGCAGACACCCTGATGACTTCCTAGTGACCCCTAGTGACGACAAGGAGCCTGATGCCTGGTATGATTCCATTTCGATGAGGAAAGGCTAAACAACACACTGTTTAGACATACGCACATACGTGATGAGCTACCGATGAAAGTAAGGAATCACTGAACGGAAAATACACGATAATGATTATGGAGCAGGGGGGCTGTTGTGCGCAGGGGGCCCCCAGGGGCTTCTAACTACTGGTCATGCTCTATGTCTTAACCTGAGTGGTGGGTACACACAGGGTTTATTTTATCATTATTCCTTACATCATACATGAATGTTAACTGTATTATGTCATAAAAATTTCTAATAATTTTTTAAATCCCCCATCCTTGACGCAGACAGCCCTGACGAGTTGGCGGATGATGTGCTCCAGGTGCCCTGGGCGCCCACCACCCCTCAGTCCCTGGGGAATCGCACACTCACCAGCAATCACAACCTCACACACACTGGCATGGACTAGCAGTCCTTGAGATGTCACATGTGCATCCCGACATTGCCACATCCACACACGAGGAACTGCACGCATTCACATAGGTGGCTGCCCATGCGGTTACGATGGCCAGAGCTACCCAGATGCAAGGACACGCACCACCCCTACAGACACAACGCAGCGCGGAGACATCATGGCTCCTCTCCCCACAATGACACAGCTCCATAAAGAGACGGGCAGAAACAGCGCGTTAACACCCATACAAAATCCTAGTCGCTTAGTCCAACACAACCAAAATGGGATGTGCACATGGGATGCAAAGACCCATCCCACCTAAAAAAACGAAATCACACACACACACGCACACACACACACACGGACACGCCCATAGCTTAACCATCACCACAGGATTCACAAACACTCACACGGTGTCCCTGAGACAAGCCAAACGCAGGAACACCCGCAGCATCACACACACTGCACACCCAGACCCACATCGGCAGCTCGCTCGGAAGCGCTGACACCAAAGGACACGCACTTACACGGCCAGCGCATTCTCACGCCCCAGTCATCGCATCTCGTGCAGAGAGACCGGTGCGTGCACCCCTTCCCTTCGCGCGCGCTAGTCCCATGGACAGCGCCACAGGGGACCGGCGGGGCGAGGCCGGGCCCGCGCCAGGGGCCAAGGGTGCACAGGGCGTGGCTGCCAGCCAAGCCCCGCACACCCAGAGACCGAGTCCCGCATGGCCGGGGCGCGGACAGGCGGGGGGCCCCGGGCCATCCTGGCCGATCTCCCCGCATGTCCGGGCGCAGGTGGGGGCCCGCCAGGACGAGGGGCCGGCAGCTGAGCACAGACCCTCGCCCGCAGCATCCTCCCGCCCACCCCCACCCCGTGCCCGACCGGTGTCGCACCTTTACCGGCCGAGCGCAGAACGCAGGGGGAGGCCAAAGTAAGCCCAACAGCAGCAGCACCAAAAGGCCGACGCCCCCGGCCCGCGGCCCGCCGAGCAGCGGCGACCACGCCATGCTGCCCCAGCGAGCCGGGCTCCGGACGGGCGGACTGGCTGGCAAATGCGCAGCGCCCGGGCTAGCGGGCAAGGCTGCGGTGCTCTGCGGCTGCGCGCGCCAGAGAAGCCGGCCCTCCCCCTGCCCACCCCCTCTCCGGCCACTCCACGCAGGCGCAGCCTGCGAGCCCCAGCAGCCCCTCCATCCTGCTCGTCGCCATGGAGATGCCCAAGGGGCAAGGTGGGAAGCTGGAGCCTGAGCTGGCGGTTGCCATGGCAGTTGGAGGGCAGTTACCAGGGCAACAGACCTCGCTGTCCCTTAGCAGACAGGCAGGCAAAATTGACTCAGCGGAGTGGAATGGGGATCTGGTCCCCACCTCTCCCTCCCTGGGGAGGAGACATATGAGTTTGTTCACTGGGTGAGCACTCGCTACTGTGGGTGAGGATAGATACATAGATAAATAGATTTTACCCATATACTGTTCCAGAAAGGGTTTCAAGCCACTTAAAATGACACATCAAAGGAAACGAAACGAAAGTTTGGTAAAATTTGAGCATACATTGGGCAAAAAATGTTGGGAAGGGGATGTTAGTGGTTATTTCTGGGTGGGGAGATAAATAATTCACTCTCGCCTTTACACTTCTCTCTGTTGTCTGAAAAAATATTGCAATGAATATGGGTTACTATTATAATAAGATAAAAATAAAGATATTTTCATTTAGGAATTAAAACAAAGTATGGGGGCACCTGGGTGGCTCAGTCAGTTAAGCATCTGTCTTCGGCTCAGGTCGTGATCCCAGCGTCCTGGGATTGAGCCCTGCATCAGACTCTCTGCCCAGTGGAGAGTCTGCTTCTCCCTCTCCCTCTGTGCTCGTTCTCTTTCTCTCTCTCTCAAATAAATATCTTTAAAAAATAAAATAAAACAAACTATGGTAACATGGCACAAATTAAAAGTGAAGAAAAGAAAGATCCATTTATGCTCCTGTGAGTGTATCTAATCCATTGATTCTGTCTCTGTCTCTTCGGTATTACAAACAACTTTACAACGAAAATCATTATACACATCCCTTTCCGGACCGGAAGATGATGTACCCAGTGCTGGTGTGATGGACACATGTTTAAGGTGGTTCCCATGATCCTCGCCTCATGGTGTCCACATTCTTGTGTAATCCCCTCCCCTTCGAAAGTGTGCATGACCAAAGCTGACCAGATGTATGTGATTACATGTACATAATTACATCAGAAATGAGGCTGGTGGGGCGCCTGGGTGGCTCAGACGGTGAAGCGTCTGCCTTCGGCTCAGGTTATGATCCCAGAGTCCTGGGATTGAGTCCCGTGTCTGGCTCCTTGCTCAGCGGAGAGCCTGCTTCTCCCTTGCCTTCTGCCTGCTGCTCCCCTTGCTTGGGCTCTCCTTCTCTGTCAAATAGATAAATAAAATCTTTTAAAAAAATGAGGTTGGAACTGTTATGGGCGGGAGAGTCTGTGTTGGGCGAATGGAGGTGTTGGTTCTTGGATTTCCCATGAAAGATTAACATGCGGGTCCACACTCAAAGGCAGCCAGAAGGAAGGTAGCAAGCACGAAGCAGTGTATTAAGGACAATACACACTCCAGAATGGAGAATGGGCAGGCCCAGAGGTAGCAACTATACCAGGTTAAGGGGTGTCTTTTCTTTTTATGGTTGTGTAGGTTATGGCTCATAGCAGGACGGTCTCTGACTGAGGTTGTTTCCAGTCATCTAAGGGACTCCTACCAGTTGGGAGGGGGAGTTTTTGGCCCTACAAGGTTCCTGCTGAAGCTGTTATGCTCATCTTTCCCTACAGTGCGGGGGGGGGGGGGG
>NW_024423319.1:82785440-82807059 GCF_017311325.1 Ursus maritimus | reverse complement strand
GGGGGGGGGGGGACATTGAAACTGGGCATGGACTGGTGGCTGGACCCCAGGCCACCCTGGCGGTGTAATATATAATGTAAATATATTATAATAAAGCTACAGGTTACCCTATCCTCAGGTGGCCAGAAAGAGAGGTAGCCTCTAGGAACCGAAGGTGGCCTCCAGCTGACAGCAAGAAATCAAAGCCCCCAGTCCTTCACCTGCAAGGAACTGAATTCTGCCAATGGCCAGAGTGAGCTTGGATCCTTCCCCAGTCAGGCCTCATATGAGACTGCAGCCCTTGTCAACACCTTCATTTCAGCTTTGTGAGACCCTGAGCAGGGATCCCAGTTAAGCCACGTCCTGACTCCTGACCCACAGAAACTGTGAATTAATGTTGTTGTAAGTCTCTTGTTTTAAGCTGAGAAGTAACATATTATCAACAAACTAGGAATAGGGCGCCTGGTTGGCTCAGTCAGTTATGTGTCTGCCTTTGGCTGAGGTCATGATCCCAAGGTCCTGGGATCGAGTCCCGCATCGGCTCCCTGCTCAACAGGGAGTCTGTTTCTCCCTCTGCCTCTACCCCTCCCCTGCTTGTGCTCTCTTGCTCACTCACTCTCTCTCAAATAAAAAATAAAAAATAAATTTAAAAAACTAGGAATAGAAGAGAACACCCTCAGCCTGACAAAGGTCAAAACCCCACAGCTAACATCCCACTTAACAGTGAAAGACTGAAAGCTTTCTCGCCAGGGATCAGGATCAAGACAAAGATGTTCCAAGGGCCCCCGGCTGGCTCAGTCGGTAGAGCACGTGACTCTTGATCTCGGGGTGGTGAGTTCAAGCCCCACATTGGGTGTAGGGCTTACTTTAAAAAAAAAAAAAAGATAAGGATGTTCCCTCTTGCTTCTATTTGACAGTGTACTGAAGGTTCTAGCCAGGGCACTTAGGCAAGAAAAAAAGGACTCTACAATGGAAAGGCAGAAGTGAAATTATTTCCATTTGCAAATGATGTGACCTCGTACATGGATAGTCTTAAAGAATCTACAACAGGGGCGCCTGGGTGGTTCAGTCGCTCGAGGTGTCTGCCTTCCGGCTCAGGTCATGATCCCAGGGTCCTGGGATCGAGCCCCGCATCGGGCTCCCTGCTCAGCCTGAAGCCTGCTTCTCCCTCTCCCACTCCCCCTGTTTGTGTTCCCTCTCTCGCTGTCTCTCTGTCAAATAAATAAATGAAGTCTAAAAAAAAAGAATCTACAACAAAACATTAGAGTTAATAGATGAGACCAGCGAGGTTGCAGGATATAAGATCAATATTATAAAACTCAATTGTATTTCTATACATGAGCAATGAACAATTCAAAAATGAAAGAAAACAATTCCATTTGCAGGACCATCAAAAAGAATAAAAACACTTAGAAACAAATTTAACAAAATAACTGTAAGACTGTACCCTGAAAACCACAAAAACCATCTAACAGAAGCTCAAGTCCCACAATCACTTACTTCCAACACCCCTTTCTCAGATACTCCATGGTTCCCCATGGCGTGTGGCTTCTCTCTTGCAGCAAGCTAATAAACCCAATTTGGTTTGACTGCCCCTGTGTCCCTGACGGTCTCCGACTGATGGGCATTAACACAAATGGAGGAGGTTTCACTGAGATTTGGCAGAAACCCTCACTGCCCTACTCTGTGACCTTCAACTCAGTAATAGTGCACATATCTGAAACCCCTTGTGTCTCCAGCTAATGGAGTCACTTCCCTGCCCATGCTTGGCTTGGGAGTAAGTTCACAGTGACTTGAATAGAGATACTTCAATGAGGTCCTCTGCATTGGATTTCATAAGTTTGTTTTCCTAGGAATAAGGATCCCCCCAGACTTTGGTTATCTGATCAGATACATATTGTTACTTGGTAAAATTGTTTCCTAGCTTTCTACCACCTGTTCCTGTGGTCTGTCCAATTGTATATGTGAAACATGTAAGTGTTATATTTAGTTACATAGTTGAGGATTATTTGACCAAAAAAAGGAAAAGTCTACAGGAAGAGAAAGAGCATAGCCCTGACATTAATTCTCAAGCTGGCTCTGGGGGCTGAGGAGTCCTGGGTTCCTCAGACCAGCACCCTTTGGACAAACAAGCTTTGGCTTACCATTAGAAAATCTTACGTGGAAGCAGACTCAAGTAGATATTTGTACACATACGTTCATAGCAGCGTTATTCACACAGGTAAACATGGAAGCAACCCACGTGTCCATTGGTGGATGAATGGATAAGCAGAATGTGATATATACCTACAATGGAAGGAAATTCTGACACATGCTACAACATGGATGAACACCAAGGACATTATGCTAAATGAGATAAGCCAGTCCCCCAAAGAGGAATACTGAATGAGTCCACTTACACGAGGTACTTAGAAGAGTCAAAATCATAGAGACAGAAAGTAAAATGGCGGGTTACCAGAGGCTGGGGGGTGGGCAGAATAGGGAGTTAGTGTTTAAAGAGTACAGCGGTTCAGGTTTTTTAAAAAAGATTTTATTTATTTATTTGAGAGAGAGCACGCTCAAGCACGAGCGGGGGTGCAGAGGGAGAGGGAGGGGCAGAGGCAAAGGCAGGTTCCCCGCTAAGCAGGGAGCCCGGCACAGGCTTGAT
Organism: Ursus maritimus; assembly: GCF_017311325.1. Classification (NCBI taxonomy): domain Eukaryota; kingdom Metazoa; phylum Chordata; class Mammalia; order Carnivora; family Ursidae; genus Ursus; species Ursus maritimus. The sequence goes on along the minus strand of NW_024423319.1, from coordinate 82,804,433 downwards.
TCCAGGACCCTGGGATCATGACCTAAGCCAAAGGCAGACCCTTAACCGACTGAGCCACCCACGCATCCCTGGAGTTTCAGTTTTATAAGATGAAAAGAGGTATGGAGATGAATGGTGACGATCACTGCACAATATTATGAGCATGTTTAATACTACTGAACTGTACACTTAAAATGGTAAAGATGGTAAATTTTATGTTATGTGTATTTCACCACAATAAAACAAACAAACAAAACTTACATGAATTTCTTCTTCTTTCTTGTGTTTGTGTCCCTGAGAATTGCTTTGTTTAATTTCATCTGCTCAGAGTCAGGAGGGTTTTTCTTCCTGGCCCACAATCATGATGATTGGCCTTTAGCCAGAATCTGGAGACGCCAGTTACACAAGCAAACCCCCCCCCCCCCCCGGCCGCCGCCTTATGGAGCATTGCAATTTTCATGGGATCTTCTCAGTCTAAAACTGTGCCTTTCAGGCCAAGCACCTGTGTCCTTCATGTTTTTTCACCGGAATGTTAACACATATGTTCACCTAACTGGAACTGGCATAATTTCACCAGGGACATTTTGAAATTGCAGTAACTACTTTGGGAAACTTCTGCCATGAACAAGATTGTTCATCTGAGGGATGCCTTAAAACAAAAAGGGCAGCTGGGGCACCTGGGTGGCTCCGTGAGTTAAGCCTCCGACTCTTGATCTCAGCTCCAGTCTTGATCTCAGGGTCGGGAGTTGAAGCCCGGCATTGGGCTCCACACTGGGCGTGGTGCCTACTTAAAAAACAAAATGTATAAAAATTTTTAAAAAGGGCAGAAATCCACATGAAGAGATAGTTTGTTTCATCTATCTAAGAGAGGGATCATTGTGTTTAACAAAGGAGACACCCTTCTCTTCATTTCTGTATTTGGGGATTAAGGAGTGCTGACTTTTAAGATTTTATTTATTTGTTTGTTTATTTATTTATTTTAGAGAAAGAGAGAGAGCGCGCACTCGAGCTCGAGTGGGGGAAGAGCAGAGGGGGAGAGAGAGAGAGGAAGAATCTCAAGCAAGACCCCTCGACAAGCACGGAACATGTGGGGGTGGGGGTGGGGCAGGTGTCATCCCATGACCCTGAAATCACAACCCCAGCTGAAACCGAGTTGGACACTTAACTGACTGAGCCACTCAACTTTTTTTTTAAAGATGTATTGATTTATTTGAGAAAGAGAGCACGCATGTGCTCGAGCTGGGGGAGGGGCAGAGGCAGAGGGGGAGAAGCAGACTCCCCTCGGAGCATGGAACCCTACTTGGGATTGATCCCACAACCCCTAGACTATGACCCGAGTGGAAATCAAGAGTCAGCTGCCTACCTGACTGAGCCGCCCAGGTGCCCCAAGGAGTGCTGACTTTTTAATACTATGCCTTGATAAAATTGTCAAGGGCCTAATTTATAGTTTAAATCAGCTGCGATAACACTGTTTTTTATTTTTCAAAGATTTACTTATTTATTTGAGACAGAGAGAGTGCACACGAGAAGGGGAGGGGCAGAGGGAGAGGGAGAAAGAGAAAGAATTCCAAGCAGACTCCCCACTGTGCATGGAGCCCAATGCAGGGCTACATCCCAGGACCCCGAGACCATGACCCCAACTGCAACCAAGTACCTGCCACCTAACCAACTGAGGCACCCAGGTGCCCCATCTTTTTAAATTTTTATTATTTTATGGGCCCTTTTGAGAGGGGGTTGAGGGGAAGAGGGAGAGAATCCTCTCGATCCCATGACTCATGAGATCAAGGCCTGAGCCAAATCAAGAGTTGGACTCTTTGGGGCGCCTGGGTGGCTCAGTCGTTAAGCATCTGCCTTCGGCTCAGGGCCTGATCCCAGGGTCCTGGGATCGAGCCCCACATCAGGCTCCTCCGCTGGGAGCCTGCTTCTTCCTCTCCCACTCCCCCTCTCTCGCTGGCTGTCTCTCTCTCTCTGTCAAATAAATAAATTAAATTAAAAAAAAAAAGAGTTGGACTCCAACCAACTGAGCCACCCAGGCACCCCTATAATAACTCTGAGTATGTCGATGTCAGATTGTATTTTCCTGCAGCCAGAAGTTCTCCCCTCTACGTGCAGAGGGAACACAGCTAGCTTTTTACAGTGATGATTTCTTTTTTTTTTTTTTAAGATTTCATTTATCTATTTGAGAGAGAGAGCATGCACACAAGCTGGGGAGTTGGCAGCAGGCACAGGGAGAGGGAGAAGCAGACTCCCCGCTGAGCAGAGAGCCCGACGCGGGGCTTGAACCTAGGACCCCAGGATCATGACCCAAGCTGAAGGAGCCAAAGGCAGACACCCAACTGACTGAGCCACCCGGGGGCCCCTTACAGTGATAATTTCATGCTCATCGGAAGCCACTTCAGGAACCCTTATCAAAATGAACAAGTGAAGGAGATTTCTACACAGCTCGCTGCTACTTGACGTCGCCGTAAGGAGAATGGAAGGTAGCAAAGCTGCTTCATGGTCTTAGCCACAATAGCAGACATAAATTGGCCTTGATACTGATCCAACACTGATGGGGTAACTTTAAGGCCCTTGCTGAGATGGTCCCCTCGAATGTCATACCTCCAATGACACAATCATGGCAAAGACTGTAAAGGTAGGACGTGGATAGGAACCCAAGACTTGAGGCCCCTTTGAACACCTCCAAATGGGTTATGAGCATGTTCTGGCTGTGGTTTATTCTCCAGGCGAACTGAGCTTTTCATTGCCAGAGAGCTTTTGCTGTAAGGGTAGGGGAAATCGCTTGCTTTTGTATTTGACTCGGGGAGTCTCAACTTCTCTCTCCAGTAACAGGGACACACATTGCACTCACTTAAACAACTGCTATCTAAAAACTCTGTAAAGTTTTAACTTACAAACTCTACAGCTATCGTCATCCATAATGTTGAGAAAAAGTAGAGAGACTTAATGGAATTCTAAAACTAAAAGCAACAGGAAACAAACCGATGATTGCCAGAGGGGAAGGGGTGGAGGGAATAGGCACAAAGGGGTAGAGGGGAGGGGGACATACTGGCTTCCAGTTATGGAATGAATCGGTCTCGGGGATGAAAGGCACAGCACAGGGAACACAGTCAATGGTATTGTAATGGTGCCGTATGGTGACACAGGGTAGCTATATGTGTGGTCAGCATAGCCTAACATAAAGAGTTGATGAATCACTCTGAATTACGATGTACACCTGAGACTAATGTAACAGTATATGTCAGCTAAACTTGAATTACAAAAAAAATCAGGGCGCCTGGGTGGCTCAGTCAGTTAAGGGTCTGACTTCAGCTCAGGTCATGATCCCAGGGTCCTGGGATCGAGTTCCGGTGTCTGGCTTTGTGCTCAGCGGGGAGTCTGCTTGTCCCTCTCCCTTTGTCTCTCCCCCCCAACTTGTGCTCTCTCTCTCAAATAAATAAATGAAATCTTTTTAAAAAATCGAAACACTTCTGAGAAACCCTTAAACTTCCAGGGACTGAAGTTTGCCATTAGCCTTGATGGCAACAAGATCTCACCCCTCTGGGGACCATCTCTGGTTTACTTCTGAGCTAATAACAGACCACCTCACGTGTTTTGTAATTTCACTTTAAACACTAGATTCTACCCTATCACAGGCCAATGTGACTTCATACTTCTAGAGACTCCTATGAGGCCTCCAGATGTCTCCCCCAATAGGTTTGAGCTGCATTTACAAAATACCCACCTAGGGGGCGCCTGACTGGCTCAGTAGGTGGAGCAAGCATCTCTTTTAATCTCCTGAGTTCCAGCTCCACACTGGGTGTGGAGATTACTTTAAAAATAAACAAATACCCACCTAAACAAAGCCTGCATGATCAAAGGGAACACTGCCTTCGAACTGCTTGAAAAAGACATTAATAGGCATCAAGCAGGATTCTTAGGAATTCTCTGGAAGCCAGTGACCTGAGAGGTGCAGAGGTTCTCCCTAAGATGACAAGATTAATTTTCTGAGTCTACAGCAGCACCCCTTTTTTTCTTTTTATCCCACTATGACTCTTTTTTTTTTTTTAGATTTTAATTTATTTCTTTGAGAGAGAGTGAGAGCGAGAGAGATCACAGAGGGAGAGGGAGAAGCAGACTCGCCACTGAGCAGGGAGCCCAAAGCAGGGTTAGATCCCAGGAGCCCGAGATCACAACCAGAGTGGAAGGCAGACGCTTAACCAACTGAGCCACCCAGGCGCCCCTATCCCACTATGAATCTTGGCTATTACTGTATCTTGATACCCTCTGGTAACCAACTAAAATATCTTTCAGTATGATCTCCCTTACTTTTTTAAAAATTTAAATTCAATTTAATTAACATATAGTGTGGGGCGCCTGGGTGACTCAGTCGGTTGAGTGTCTGCCTTTGGCTCAGGTCATGATCCCAGGGTCCTGGGGTCGAGCCCCACTTAGGGCTCCCTGCTCAGTGGGAAACCTGCTTCTCCCTCTCCCACTGCCCCTGCTTGTGTTCCCTCTCTCACTCTCTTGCTGTCTCTCTCTCTTTTGAATAAATAAATAAATAAATAAATAAATAATTTAAAAAACAATTAACATATAGTGTACTATTAGTTTCAGAGGTAGAGTTTAGTGATTCATCAGTTGCATATCACACCCAGTGCTTGTTCCATCAAGTACCCCCCCTAATGCCCATCACCCTGTTACCCTATCCCCCCACCCACTTCCCCAGATCTGTTAATTTCACCCTGTTACTTTTGACCTCCTATGGTCTCCCTCTGGCACTTAAGGAAAAAACAAAACCCTCTTGGGTGTTTTCTCAGACCATGGCTGCTATTCTGAATTTGATTTCTCTCTCTCTCAACCGCGCGCGCGCACACACACACACACACACACACTCATCCACCTGACCAAAATTTCATAGCTGTTCTTTTAAATACCTCTGAAGGTAGCTTTCTTTTTTTTTTATGGGTCCCTTCTTGTACTAACATTTCCCTCAAAAAAAATTAATCCCAAACCTTGATCTTGTAAAAATTGGACACTGGCCTCAGTGTCCTGCTGAGGTCATGACAACCCTATCAGCAAAAGCCCTAAAACCATGAGGAACGGGGGTTGGAATCTTTTGTTCTTAGAAACATTCTAGGCTGTTTCGCTGCTACTGGTTAATGCCGCTCTAGAATTTTCCCCTCTAGAGGGCTATAAATTGCCTTTTCCCTGCTGAAATAAGTGATACAGATATTCTCAATACAGTGTGTGCTCCACGAGGGTACTTAGCCTCTACTGAAGCAGAGGCCCCGCTTCCACCTGCTGGCTGCAGCACGGCCTCAACCTGTCTATTTGGGGTAAGTGTTTCAGACATTCAGATACTTAAAACTACCACCCTCCTGTGGACCATGTTTCCCTGAGGCCATCCAATGAGGCAAGCAAAAGCTCCTTGGAACTGCCAGCAGAAACAGCGCGCTCGCGGCGCCTGGGTGGCTCAGTCGGTGAAGCATCTGCCTTCGGCTCAGGTCGTGATCCCGGGGTCCTGGGATCGAGTTCCGCGTCGGGTTCCCTACTTGGCGCGGAGCACGCTTCTCCCTCTCCCTCTGCCTGCTGCTCCCCCGCTTGTGTGCTCTCTCTCTCTCATAAATAAAATCTTAAAAAAAACCAAACAAAACAAAAAACACAGCTGGCTCCTTCTTCATGGCGGGTGCTGTTCCCACAGTGGAGAAAGTTGAATTGGAAAGGTGGTCCCGAACTCGTCTCTGACCTTAGCAGATGTCACACACGACACCATTTCTACTCTAGAAGCCCAACTAACCAGTTAGCCAGAACTGTCACGAGCCATCTCATAACCTCGGATTTCTTCTTGGCTAGTGAAGGAGAAGGGAAAGGGGGAGATGATGCTTCAGGGAACACTTCTTGCAGAACTTGTAGAAATACTACAGGTCAGGTAAAGAACTTCCTTATGAGACTAAAAGAAAAAGCCTCCTGGCTCTCCAGACACCACCTGGACTTTGGGACATGTTTCCATGGCCTGAGCGTGGTCATCTAGGCCCCGGTCTCCGAGGCTTATTCTGAAGACTCATCATCGTCTTGTGTTTGGTAACTACTGGTGGTACGTTTGGCGTATGGATCCTGTCCAGAGTCTTCAAAGCCACGGCGCAGCCCTGGTCACGTCAGGGGTTCAACACAAACACATCTAACACAAACCCAAATGCCGTAATGTCTTTCCTTAACTGAGATGCCCCAGGATTCTTGGTGTGTATTCTCCCTCGATGCAATGAGCTAATACACCCAGCTTTGTTGAATCACTGGTGTGTTCCTGGTGGTCTTTGGCTGAAGTCCGAGGACATTATTTACTTAAAAAAAATCCAAGAGAACCGGGGCGCCTGAGTGACTCAGTCGGTTGAGCATCGGACTCTTGGTTTCTGCTCAGGTCATGATGTCAGGGTCATGAGATCCAGGCCCGAGTTGGGTTCTGTGCTCAGTGCAGAGTCTGCTTGATAGCCTCTCTCCCTCTCCCTCTGCCCTTCCCGCTCGTGCTGTCTCTAAAATTAATAAACATATATTTTTTAAATCCAAGAAAAGCATCCAAAACTTTTAGACCTAATAAGAAAAGTGAGCAAAGTGGCCAGAAACAAGACTGAATGTGAAATTCAATAGCCTTCCTTTACAGACACTTAAAAAAGTTTTTTAATGTAATAGAAAAGGACATTGTTCATCATGGTAAGAAAATCCATCAACTTCCTGTGATTACCTTGAGCAAGAAAAGTATGAGCTCCACACATTTTTACTGAAGAAAAGAATAAGTGGCCTGAATGAATGGAACAAGATGTTGTGTTCCAGGCATGAAGAAACAACACTGGAGAAATGGGTCCCCAAATTAATCTATATAGTCAATTTAACACAAGTAGGATTCTTTTTTCATCTCCTAAATTATGAAATATCTTCAAATGGACAATAATCTTTTTTTTAAAGATTTTATTTATTTATTTGACAGAGATAGAGACAGCCAGCGAGAGAGGGAACACAAGCAAGGGGAGTGGGAGAGGAAGAAGCAGGCTCACAGCAGAGGAGCCTGATGTGGGGCTCGATCCCAGAATGCCGGGATCACGCCCTGAGCCGAAGGCAGATGCTCAACCGCTGTGCCACCCAGGCGCCCCTGCCTTGCATCTTTTTATTCATTCCTTATGTGATTAGGGATCCATGAACTTCATATATTGTTTGTATGTGTTTATTACAAATACTGTACTCTACTCTACACAGCAGTCTTGGCCTTTCTTCTGTGTCATACTGCAAGCTCGAGAATGATCCATGTTGATACATGTGGCTCTAGCTCGTATTTACCTCTTTAGTGAGATATCCATACAAAAAGTACACGTTAGAAGGGTCTGATCTGATGAAGGTTCTCAAACTGAATGCACATGACCATCTCACAAGATGCCTGTGTGAATGCCCAACGTTGCTGCCAACCTGATCCCCACAAAGTCAGTCCTTGAGATTATTACTTTAACAAAGGGGGCTCAGAAATTGTTGCGTTGGCCTGTGAAAATATTCAAAGGGCACCTGTAATGCTGACTGATAATGTGTCAGAAATTATGGTGCGAAACACAGCTCTAACCACTATAAATAAGGATAAAAATGCCAACTTCGCCACTTTCAGGCAGCATAGCCATGGGCGAGCTGCTTTACCTCTTCGTGCCTTGGAGGGTAACAAAAGGAAGTTTCCTCTGTCCCCTCAGAAGGGATCACTGGCACATCCTTCCTCTTCCACATGCTATATTCTGATGACACTGTGGATTCCCCAGAGATGGCTCCCATCGGTCAGCTGCGGAGGTTGGCCCCAAATGGGCTCCTTGACGCCATCCTCAACAACATCAGAACATTGCTCTCAAAAGGCGTATCCCCAGGGGAGGCTGCCCTCCTCCCACCCACTTCGATGACCTGGGGTGCTGACCTGGGGCTGGCGGAGCTGCCCTGCCCAGTCAGACCCTGTTCTCCAGCTGCCACTAAGAAAACAAAGGAAGTAAGAACACTCAGACCAGCAACCCCCAAATGCAGGGTAAGAAGGTACGTGTGTCCAACTCTCATGTCTCTCTTGCTTTCTCTCTCCCTCTCTCTGCTTTCTCTCACTTCTTTGTTCTGACTCTGTCTGCCCATTTCTCTCCCCCACCCACACTGTCTCTCTGACTCTCCCAATTTTCATGTCTATCTCCCTTCTTACATTTTCTTTTCCCATCTTTTTCACTTGTCCTACCGTTTCTTTTCGCTTTCTTGGCATCTCTTTCTCTGCATCTCTGTCTCTCTTTTGATATCTCTGTAAACTCTGGCTTCACTTTGTCTTGGTCCCTCTCTTGGGCTCTGTCCCAATTCCTTCTATTCTCTCTCTGCGTCTAATTTTCCCCTGTCTCTCTTCCCGGCCTGCCAGGGTCTCTGCCCGAGGCAGTGATTCCCCATCCCACTGTCAGGGCTGGACCCCATCATACTTCCCTGATCCTTTCCATCTCACTAACCCTCCTTGTCCACCAGATATTTCCCCACCCACCTGCCCCACGCACATCGCTGGATGGCAAACCCAGGTGCCCCAGGGAGTGTGCCAGCCACCAGACAGGGAGACTGAAGGAGAGAAATGGGGAAGGAGGGCTGAGAGACAGATCAAGACAGATGGAGGCCAACTTGGGGCTCAGGGGGTGGGGGAAGGAAGAACCGGAGGGAGAGGCACAAAATCCTGGTGGGAAGCAGGTGGGATTGAATCAGAGATGAGAGTGAGAGAGACAGCCAGAGGGAGAAAGGATGCAGGCCGGGTCCTTCAGCCCAGCTCAGGACTACTGTGCCCCCTGGCCGTCCCTGCGGGTGCCTCCATCTGACACTGAGGGTCTTCCCACGTCCCCACCTGCATTTTTTTCTTTTTTCTTCCCTCTCTTTTTTAAAAATATTTTATTTATTTATTTGAGGAAGAGCGAGCACGAAAAAGGGAGCAAGCACGAGTCGGGGGGGGGCAGAGGGAGAAGGGGGAGAAGCAGGCACCACGCTGAGCAGGGAGCCGGTTGTGGGACTCGATCCCAGGACCCTTGGATCACGACCTGAGCCGAAGGCAGACGCTTCACTGACTGGGCCTCCCAGGCGTCCCCCCACCTGCATTTCTGACTCTCACACAGCTTCTCGTTTCTGTCTCTTTTCATGAATCTCTTGTCTCTTTCTGCCTCCAGCTCTTCCTAAGTCTCCATCTCCCTTTGGGTTTGTCTCTGGGCTTCTATTTCTCTGTTTCCGTCTCACTCCCGCCTCTCCCGGTCTCCGTAGTCCCTCCCGATGGAAACTGCCTGGGGTCTGACCCCGCATTTCCTTCTTTGGCTGAGAAGCTGCCTGCGGGCTCAGACCCGACCTGACTGCTCCCCCGTGCCCCGGCTCCAGCTCCCGGGACCTGGGCGACTCCGGGCGCCAGGCCCTCCACGGAGGCTGGACACCTCTCACCCGAAGCCGCGAGCCTTGGTTGCTGAGCCGGGTCGCTGGCTATTCACCCCGACACCGGCCCCGCCCCCTGAACCAGCAGCCCGAGGAGCCAGAGCTCGAGGGCCTGAAGGTTGCCATGAACCGCGCCAAGGCCCCGCGCGTCCCAGGCCTCCCGGGACCAGAGACAGTGAACGGGGTCCTGGGGGGCGGAGGGCCCTCGGGTTTGGGTGCATCTGCGGGGGTGGAACCTTCAGGAGCGGGAGGGGGCGGGGCCTGAAGCCGGCAGAGGTTCGGTCTAGAGGCTGGGGAGGGCCGGGAAGCTGCAGATGGAAGGGGCCTGTACGAGCCTAGCCCATTTGGAGGGGACCAGGGAGATACAGTAGGGTCGTGGCCTCAGAGGAGCCGGAGTTGATAGATAAAAGCGGTAGGGCCTGCAGGATCCTTAGAGGACAGGGAGGAGAGACAGGAGGGGGCCGGGGCCCGCACATACAGGACTGTGGGTACCACAGCCGCCTGCGTGGCGTGGAGCCTGCGGACTGGTGCATGGGCAGGCTGGGAGGCGCTGGCAGGGAGGTGTTTGATAGGAGCAGGATGGGGCCTGAAATATGGGGGGCAGGGGGAGGGGGGCAATGGAGCCTGGTAGTGAAGAAGGGGTCTTGCAACAGAAGTGGCCCAGAAAGGATCACAGTCTGGGAGACCCTGGGCCCTAAACCGACGTGCCCCTGGAGCTCCACTTGAGGCCGGGCCGGGGCCCTGCGAGGGCTGTGCGCACAGTGCCGGAAGCCCTCCCCCACCTTGCTTCCCTGGAGTCTCCACTGAGGCAGCTGCCCACTGCCCGGCAGCAAGGCACGCAAGCAAGCCGTGTCTTAGTTCTCCCACCACGGAGGTGTCGAGGCTGTTGGGAGGTCAAGGACTCTGTATTTTTACCCCCAGGAAGCAATTTTGTCTAAAGACATCACCTCTTTGTAAAGGCTTGCACAAAAAGAGTTCTTAGGTCGCCCGGCAGGCCATCTGCACCCCAGTAGTGACAGCGTTGGCCCCATAATGTAGGGGTTTGCATGGAAGAGACAGCATTTGGGGCCAATGTCCCTCCAGGAAAATCTCTTTCCCATCACGCCCCCACCCCAGTATGAAAACTCCTTTCTGGTTATTTATGGTTGCCCTTAAAAGAATTGCAATGCTGAATATCACGGAGAAACAGCTCTGTGGTACCGAAGAGGAGACCGACACAGGGCATCTTCCTCAAGAAAGCTGGATCCTTCTGAGCCCTACTTCCACCCCCGGTCCATGGTGAGGCCACACACAGGGAGAGGACATTCGCAAATGGGGTGACTGGGATCCAGAAAGCCAGAATTCACTGTGAGGTCAGATTTCCCAGCCTTGGCAATGGGGGCATGGGAGGGGGTCAGGGGTGCAAGGTGCAGAACTACCCTCCCTTCCCCACCCCAGTAATCCTTCTGTTCGCTCACTTCTTTCCCAAGCCTGTTCCTCTGTCTGCCTACGATTCATCACTTGGCCCCCGCACACCCTTATTCATGTACCTATTTGCATCTTGATTCATTTCCCCTCCTGCTCATTCATCCCACATTTACTAGAGCCCACTCTCTGTGGGGCTCCAAATCCTAGGGCTTCTGAGTCCCCGAGGAGGGCTCTGTCCCTGGTTCTAAGGAGGGGCTCCCACGCATGGCTCAAGGAGTACAAACACAGGCATTTCAAAACTGGCTTTAAATACTCATCAGGGCGCCAGGAAAAGGGGCTGGGGTGAGAACTTGTTACATGTGAATTTGGGGTTGGGGTGCCCTGAGAGAGAAGGGGACCCATCCGTCAGGGCAGCTGGGATGCCCCACCCCCCACCCTGGGACAAGGGAGCAGAGTAGAGGCCCTCTCTGGAGGGTCCCAGGGCCAACTGGGAGCCAGCCCTCCCTTCGAGGTAGATCATCGGGGAGGGAACGGAGGAGGAGCTCCCACGGTGGTGATGACAGGCAGTCACTTCCTTAGTGGTACTGCTGATAGCTGGGATAGCCTGGGGCTGGGGTACCCTCCTTAGGGGGCAGCTGGCTGGGGTCCTCCAGGAACGGGGGTGCTGGAGAGGAAAGAATCAGGTAAGGGTGAGAGGCGACACATAGGCAGAGCGTTTCACACCTCTCCCTAACCAGCATCTGCCAGGTACTCACCATTGCGGAACTGCTGGGCAGTGTAGCGAGTAAGGAGGATGCCAACACCCTCTATAAGGGCCAAGAGGATGCCCCCCATCATTGCTGAGCCCACCATGGCCAATGGGCCACCTGGGAGAGTGAAGAGGGAGGGAGAAAGAGGTGAGGGCAGGCAGAACAGGGCGGAAGGGGCTGGGGGCTAGGGGCTGGGGGCCGGGGGCCCGGGGCACTCACTGCGGGCTGCCAGCACAGCCCCGGTCAATGCTCCACTGGTGATGGAGTTCCAGGGATCTTCTTTGCCCCGCAGGCGCACTAGGCCACAGTCGATGGTGGAGAACAGGCCCCCCCACACCGCGAAGCTACCTGCAGGGAGACCGAGGGTGAATCAGTGTTCCTGAGGAATCCCAAAAAGCCATAGCTCAGGGTCTGGGGCCTTCCAAGGCCAGAACGCTCTGGGGAGAAAAACGCAGACACAAAGGCAGAAAGAAAATTCCTGGGGGATATTCCCGGACTGCCCCTGTGGCTGCTCATTTGTCAAGTGATCTCTAACTGCCACCGGCATTCCCCTCACCCCTGTAGGGGTCTGACAAGTGTTTACAAGCAGATTTATCTTCTGTGTAGCTTTTAACAGAGCAACTCTGATCTTCCTAACCATCACACCGAGCTGGACTTCTGATCTTGGTTTAAGGGAGACGAAAACAGGTTATGAAAGTTGGTTAACACTATGAGAGTTAAAGTGTTTACTGAGGCTTTGCTGTGTGCCAGGACCTGTGCTAGGCACTGAATATTATTTGACTTCTGAAGTCTTAAACTTGTTAATATTATTAAAGTGCTTAGCAGAGCAACCAGCACTCAGTCAGTCCTCTGTAAATGACGTAATGACATAACTTACAAAACAATTTCGGTGGTTTTTGCTATCATCATCCCCATGTTACTGATGAGGTTTGGAGAGGTGAAGCCACGAACTCAAGTCATGCATCGGGGAAGATCCGGGGCCTGGATTTAAACTTGGGAATCCACATTCCTGCCCCTCCATATTAAATTATTGGGAAATATCACTGTCCTGGAAGTCCCAGGCAGAGCTGGGGCTGGAATGTGGACCCCTCAATTTGCAGTCTAGAACCACAGGAGTGACCACCCCCAACTCTGCATCCCAACTTCTAGGTCTCTCCAAGCCTCTCACCTCCAATCTGGGGGGCTCGGATCCTCACAGCGTTGACACTACCTCTCAATCGGTGCCGAATCCCCTGGGAAAAATGAGGAGGCAGGGAGTCAGAACAGGAATGAGGCCCCTGGCACACAGGGTTTCTATCTCTTAAGACAGGGACCACGATGGGTCAGGGGTATCAGGAGTACAGACATGAAGCAGGGGCCAAGAACCTGGAGGCTGGGGAGCACACTAACATGGGTGTTCTCGGCTGTAGGATGAGAAGTTCTCATTCACTCAATGATTACTAGCACCTGTGTGCCAGGCACCATGCTGTGATGCAGGGATGGTGAATGAGACAGGCCTAGCCTCTGCCCTCAGAGCTCACATTACAGTGGGAGACACAGATCCCCAGCAGAGGTACAGATCAACAAGATAGCTTCACGCAGCAATACAGATCTTGGAGGAAATAGCATCAAGAGACATGATAATGACTGGGACTCTAAAGGAGGCGGCATTTTTGCTGAGACCTTGAAGATGAGAACAGGAAATCTGGGCAAAGATCCAGGGAAGAGTTCCAGGGAGTTGAGGGGAGGGACAGGACTAGATATATAAATTGCAGAGACCTTGGCAAATGGATGGCATTTAAAGCCATGACGTTTGATAAGATCTTGGAAGAGGGTGGGCAGAGAGAGAAAGAGAGACAGAAAATTGATTAGGTTACATTAAAAGCATTTTCTTAGGCTGTACTCCTGCCGGTTAAACTCCTGTCACTTCCCTGTATCCAGGTAACCTGCCTCTGGGGAAAATCCCTCTGGCTTTGCACATACATTTAGGATTTGGTAAGGACGGTTTTGACAGCATGGCATTTCCACAGAGGAGCTCCAGCTGGGTGGTAGGGGCGAGGGACACAAGGCCATGTTTGCAGTTCTCCCCAAACCACAGATCCTGGAGCCAGGCCTGACACATAGTAGGCTAGCAGGCACCAGAATGAGTAAGTCAAAGCAGCTCCAAGCAGTTTTCAGCGCAGTATCCCGTGTGGGCAGGGCAGGACCCCCGCACCACCCAGGGAAAGCCATGACTCACAACAGGGGCGTTGCGGAAGCCCTTGATGGCCTGGAACACTCCACCGCCGATGACACCCATAGTGAAGGCTCCACCGCAATCGTCCACAATTCGCCATGGGCTGCAAGCCGGAAGGGGAGGGTGGGGTTAAGTGAGCCCCTCTTCCCCCGCCATGTTGCATGGACTCTTTCCAACTGGGAGAAGCCAAATCACTCGAATGGGAAACAGCATTTCAGATATTACTTTCCCCCTCATTTCTTTAAGAAATGGTGCAAGAGGGGAAAAGCATTAGTCTTTACCCTGTCCGCCCCTTCCCTCGCAGCCAACCAAGGAATCCGCCAACTGCTTTCCTACTACCAAAGATTCAATGAACTGATACATGCGGAGTTGGCAAGTTTAGATCAGCGCTGTGAAAGTGTTAATTTGCTAGTACTGTTATTAAAGCAGGACGGGGTCGCACCCCCATCTCCGACAATGAGCACGTCCGACCAAACCCCCGCCCTCTTCCCTCTTTTTTAACCGGCCCCAATTGGGAAAAACCAAGAGCAGAGGGTGGGGAGGATCCAGCTCGTCCACAATAGGCTCACCCAGGCCCCACCCCATTCACTAAAGCGACCTGGGAAAAGCCACGCGTGGTAACCCTGGGGATTTCCGCTCGACAACCGCCACCACCCCCCGGCTGGAATGGATTCGGCCAGCGTGTAGCTTTCGGTTAACAAAGAGGGACTGGGGAGATACGGAGTCAGGGGAAACTTGGGAGTGGTTGGTCCTGCACCGCACCTTCTCCAGGCACACGGCAGCGGCACCTCTTAACGGAACCCGACTGAGAGGAACGAAGCGGAGGGGAGCGGAAGGAGACCACAAATGTCTAACGGTCTCCCGAGTCTGGGATGTGGCGCGGTGTGGCCGGCGCCTCCCCCGCCCGCCTCCCACAGCTGGCCGTGGCGCCGCAGCAACAGTCCCGGGGCCTGTGCCCATCGCCGTACCAAGGCTCCCGAGCGTACTCCTCCATGGCGCCGGCGTCCGGCCGCGCAGTCTGCCTAAACCCCGGCCGGCCACGCCCCCACTGTAAACGCACACAGGCGCTCGAGCGCTCCACCTATTCCAGGCCAGCGATTGGGTCGCTTCCCGCCTGTCAGGCCAGGGCCGCGCTCTCATTGGCCAGCCAGGTTTGCGTCATCTGTACCGCAGCCTCAGCGTCGCCCAGTTACTTCAAGCCTCGGGGAGGGAGGACCTCATTCCGTGCTTTGGGAGAAGGCAGGCGTGTGGTGCTGGTGATCCTAGCCGCGACAGCCTTCCACTACTCACGCGATTGCACTGGTAATGTCGGGGTGGGTGCATTTTTTGCAGCTGGAGGAGCTGCTGCACTCTGCTCCCCCGTCCCAGCGCTTTGGTTCCTCCCACCCAGCAGTCTTTGGGGGACGTTGGGTGAGCCCATTCCTGGGGCGCGGGGGAACTGAGCTGGGCCCCTTCGGCGGTGGGCGGAGCCTGGGCCTGGGAGGGGAACTGGGTCCTGAACACCCAGCCTCGAGGCGGGGGTTGGTGGGAGTTTGGGTGGCATTGCACCAATCTTCCACCTTTTCGCGCATAGGTTCCATCCAGCCCTCTATTGGTGCAGGTGGGTAAGTGGGGGTCCAGATTAGTATATGCTGGGAGGAGGCGCTTGATTTTAGAATCGGGATTTGAATCCTCATCTGAGGTGGGGTTTTTTTTGTGTGCGTGTGCCTGTCCATCCGTCCGTCTCTAGGTCTGTCTGCTATCCACTATGCCGCTGCCTGTTGCGCTGCAGACCCGCTTGGCCAAGAGAGGCATTCTCAAACATCTGGAGCCCGGTGAGCTAGCTAAAAGCAGATGGGCCTACCATATGCCAGGCTTGACAGGCACTTCGTTGTTGATGTCGCTGCTCCATAGCTAGCATGGGCCTATTGCACACCAATCAGTGGGGCGGCGGGCATCGTTAACAATATGGCTTCCTGACATCCATTCCTACCGCGGGCGGGGGTGGGGGTGGGGAATACATACTTCGTGCTTAATATTGACAGCTAATGCCTTTTGAGGGGCCTATTATATGCCTCGTGCCATCCATCAAGCAATCCGTGAAAGTGATTACAAAGTATCCTACGGTAAGGATCGCTTACATCTTTCGTAGACGGTAGCAGGATGCTGATACTTTGTTCTTTACTCTTTTGATTACATTATTTTAGACCTGTGGTGCCAGGCACGATGCTGGTGGTCTATGCCTTACCGTTCACCGTATCAATAGCTGACATGTATTTTGCGCTTAAGTGCTTGGCATACACATTATGGCTAATGGTAGAAAATAATGATAGGCTCTATCATTTATGCCTACTGGCTGCTCCTGCTAATATTCACACCTCATTGTCAGTAATAGTAAAACCTGAAGTCTTTTTTTTTTTTTTTTGCGTCTGTTTTGGGCTACTAGGCACTGGAAAGTACATCTTATTTTCACCTTATTGATAAATGCCATCTGTCACAAGCTACTCTGTGCCACGCATAGATCTTGTGGTTAATAATACTGATAATGATCATCGATAATTTATTTTAAGCCTATTGAGCGCTGATGGTATATACATGTTACTAACAATACTGATGATTATAGCCGACAGCTACTTTGGGCCTATTGCATGACGATGGGCAGTGTGCTGTTGCTGACATATACATTTCATTGTTAGTTCTATCCACAGCTGAAATCTGTGGTAGGCCTGCTGAGGGTCATCATGTACCGAGCTGACAACATACACCTCTTATTTTACCAGTAGTCATTGACAGCTGCTGCAGGCCTGCTGTGTGTCAGGCCTAGGAACTAAATGGATTCAGAGCAGTGTTTGGATATATCCGTTGCCATCCAGACTTGCTGCTCAATATACAGAATCAGAAACACTGTATTTGCTAAGCTTGGGAGCTGAATAGATTTGGACATATTTTCAGATAAACCCCTTACTGTTCAAACTCGTTTTATCCAAATAGATTGGGATAGCATGGTGTCACATGCTTCCTAAACTCAGGAACTGGAGGATACATTTGTTTTGATGAATCCTTGTCTAAATTCTGAAACCAGATAGGTGTGGGTAACAGTATCAAATCTCAGATCTTATCCGAACCCAGAAACAGAACAGATTTAGGTAAGTTTTTTGGCACATCCCCTGATCTTCAGACACTTGGATTTGGAATGTGATATTCGCCACAGCAGGTGAGACCGGGTGCACACACAGACACACACGTGGTCCATGTGAATCTGAGTCTCTCCAGGCTCTTGACTATAGGGTGAGAACCCCTCTGGTCCTTACTGCTTTCCTCCATCCTGCTATTCTGCCAGAACCAGAGGAAGAAATCATTGCTGAGGACTACGATGACGACCCTGTGGACTATGAGGCCACCCGGTTGGAGGGCCTGCCACCAAGCTGGTACAAGGTGTTTGACCCTTCCTGGTGAGCCTGGGGACCTGGGGGGAGCTGACGTCTGACTTCACCTTTCCTGTGCTGTCCCTGGCCTTGGGGTAAATGGGGAACACAGGGAAGAGATCTGACATGGGGCAGGTATTGGTAGAGACTGGGGAGACGGGAGTTGAAGCTACAAGGAGAGGACATCTGTGCTGACACTCTTTCCCTCCTCTTCTCTCCCCCTCCCCCCTCCCTCCCTCCCCCCCTCTCTCCCTCCCCGCCTCCCTCCTTCCCTCCCACTGCCCCGCAGCGGGCTCCCTTACTACTGGAATGTGGACACAGATCTTGTGTCCTGGCTCTCCCCACACGACCCCAACTCCGTCGTTACCAAATCTGCCAAGAAGCTCAGGACCAGTAATGCAGGTGAGTTGGCAGATCCAAGGGCACCTCAAGTGATTCTGTAGTTCTCAGGGGTCAGGTAAACGATAGTGGATCGGGAAGGGGCAGGTGAGACAGGCAGGTCCAACCCCAGGCGGGGGGGGGGCGGTTTTGAAGGCGGAGGCTGCTGGGGACTGAGATGGAAGGAGGAAGGTCACTTTAAGGCTTTTGTGTCCCCAGATGCTGAGGAGAAGTTGGACCGGGGCCACGAGAAGTCGGACCGGGGCCACGAGAAGTCGGACCGGGGCCATGAGAAGTCGGACAGAGACCGGGAGCGTGGTTATGACAAAGTGGACAGAGAGAGAGAGCGCGACAGGGATCGGGATCGGGACCGCGGGTATGACAAGTCGGACCGGGAAGAGAGCAAAGAACGGCGCCATCATCGCCGGGAGGAGCTGGCTCCCTACCCCAAGAGCAAGAAGGGTAAGCTGAGCAGCAGGGCCAGGACTCAGGTAAGGCAGGTGAGGCGCCACGGGTGAGCCACGTTAAGGGAGGCCCTCACTTTGCTCACGTGATCGCCTGAACCTGGGGCCTGGGACAAGGTGCTGCGGACCACAGCAGCCATGCACTCCATTTCTTCTTGGGATGCGGGAAGCGTGGTGATCAGGGGCTCCTTGTGCCTCTACCGAGGACCTCACTCTGCCACCTGTTTCCTCAGTGGCAAGCCGGAAGGATGAAGAGTTAGACCCCATGGACCCCAGCTCATACTCGGATGCACCCCGGTAAATGAGAACCCCTCATGAGCCCTTCTCTTTCCTCATGACTCCCTTGTGCTGATGACCGTTCCTTTTTTCCTATCTCCTTCCCCCATTTGTCACTTGGAGTGGGAGTGGGGGGGAGTGGGTAGTGCCTACCACATCCCATATTCCCAACTCCTGACCCTATTTCCTAACTGCCATCACCCCCAGGGGCACATGGTCAACAGGACTCCCCAAGCGGAATGAGGCCAAGACAGGCGCAGACACGACAGCAGCGGGGCCCCTCTTCCAGCAGCGCCCCTACCCGTCCCCGGGGGCTGTGCTCCGGGCCAACGCCGAGGCCTCCCGAACCAAGCAACAAGACTGAGCCTCCCTGCCACCCCACCGCCACCAGGGGTTTTTAATAAAAGCTTTTCGTTGGATCGTGCCCATGAGGCCTGAGTGCTTCCTTCCCATGCACTTTTGAGGCTTCCCAACCCAAGCCAGCAAGATGCGAAACACATTTTATTTGCAAAAACTCACCTAAGAAAGTGCGGGAGTGGCAGGGATATGGGGGTGACGGGGGCTGGAGGCTGAGGGGGGTCCTGTCCACGCCCTCATTCCCAGAGTTTGGTTGTGTCACCCCTGTGTGGGAGCGAGGGGGTGGGGGGGCCAGGTTGGGGTTCAGTGTCTACCTCCCCCCACCCCTAATACTGATCAGA
>NW_024423319.1:82768608-82785430 GCF_017311325.1 Ursus maritimus | reverse complement strand
GGACCGGGGCCACGAGAAGTCGGACCGGGGCCATGAGAAGTCGGACCGGGGCCACGAGAAGTCGGACCGGGGCCATGAGAAGTCGGACAGAGACCGGGAGCGTGGTTATGACAAAGTGGACAGAGAGAGAGAGCGCGACAGGGATCGGGATCGGGACCGCGGGTATGACAAGTCGGACCGGGAAGAGAGCAAAGAACGGCGCCATCATCGCCGGGAGGAGCTGGCTCCCTACCCCAAGAGCAAGAAGGGTAAGCTGAGCAGCAGGGCCAGGACTCAGGTAAGGCAGGTGAGGCGCCACGGGTGAGCCACGTTAAGGGAGGCCCTCACTTTGCTCACGTGATCGCCTGAACCTGGGGCCTGGGACAAGGTGCTGCGGACCACAGCAGCCATGCACTCCATTTCTTCTTGGGATGCGGGAAGCGTGGTGATCAGGGGCTCCTTGTGCCTCTACCGAGGACCTCACTCTGCCACCTGTTTCCTCAGTGGCAAGCCGGAAGGATGAAGAGTTAGACCCCATGGACCCCAGCTCATACTCGGATGCACCCCGGTAAATGAGAACCCCTCATGAGCCCTTCTCTTTCCTCATGACTCCCTTGTGCTGATGACCGTTCCTTTTTTCCTATCTCCTTCCCCCATTTGTCACTTGGAGTGGGAGTGGGGGGGAGTGGGTAGTGCCTACCACATCCCATATTCCCAACTCCTGACCCTATTTCCTAACTGCCATCACCCCCAGGGGCACATGGTCAACAGGACTCCCCAAGCGGAATGAGGCCAAGACAGGCGCAGACACGACAGCAGCGGGGCCCCTCTTCCAGCAGCGCCCCTACCCGTCCCCGGGGGCTGTGCTCCGGGCCAACGCCGAGGCCTCCCGAACCAAGCAACAAGACTGAGCCTCCCTGCCACCCCACCGCCACCAGGGGTTTTTAATAAAAGCTTTTCGTTGGATCGTGCCCATGAGGCCTGAGTGCTTCCTTCCCATGCACTTTTGAGGCTTCCCAACCCAAGCCAGCAAGATGCGAAACACATTTTATTTGCAAAAACTCACCTAAGAAAGTGCGGGAGTGGCAGGGATATGGGGGTGACGGGGGCTGGAGGCTGAGGGGGGTCCTGTCCACGCCCTCATTCCCAGAGTTTGGTTGTGTCACCCCTGTGTGGGAGCGAGGGGGTGGGGGGGCCAGGTTGGGGTTCAGTGTCTACCTCCCCCCACCCCTAATACTGATCAGAGTTTGGTCCTGGCTGGGCCAGGGCAAGAGGGGAGAAGGAGGCCAGGCCAGCGTCTTCGATCCCAGCGGCTACGAACCCTTCACCTTGGTGAGCAACCTGTGGTGGGAACGGGGAGGAAGAGAGAAACACAGCTGGGGTGGGCTGGTAGGCGGGCATCCTGAGCAAGCGAGGGCGGCGGTTGTGAGTCTGGTAGTCCTGGGGTTAGTAACAGGGCCCACTCAGACAGTGAGTCCTTGGGGTCAGAAAGCTACACGCGGACTAAATAAATACAACATCTTTATTTGGCATTGGGTCTCCTGACATTTGTTCATTACAGTTCCTTAGAAAACAAACCAAAAAAATCAGAACAAATTAATCAAAAATAAAGATCCAACGACCCTATTTACAATAGAGCAAAGACAGCCCAGGCCTCTTCCACGGGTGCGTGTACGCGCACACACACACACACAAACGCACGCATGCACGTGCACGCACACACATACACACACACGTCCTGGGAGACAGTTAAGGGGTTAATAAGCTTTGGGGAGTGCAGGGGGCAGCTTCCACATTTCAGCGATTTTAAGACACCCTCACCCTGTCACAGAGTCAGGGTGCCTCATACAGCCAGTGCGTTATCAAGAGTGTGGTTGGCAGCTTTACTCTCCCTCTCGGGATGTCTCGGAAAAGAACCCTGCATCCGCCATCTGACAGCGTCTTAGATTCAATGAGATTCAGCCACTCCAAGGACCTCCCCCCGCCTGCTTTCTCACACCCTGGATCGTTAATTATCTGATTACACCACAGATTCCCAAACCACTAAAAAAACAGATGGCCCCTACCGCACCCTCCCCCGGAACGGGCGGATGCAAAGCATCTCAGCGCCCGCCCGCCTCTCTCCCAGGGGTGCCCACAAGAGGCCCGTTTTCAAGGGTCTCCCGTCAGGGAAGCTGCCCCAAGGCCACACACAAAAAGACCCGAGCTGCTAACGCCATCCATTGTGGTTGTGAGGGAGGCAAGAAGGCCTCAAGCTACAGGAAGCTGAACCCCACAGGCAGGCATCCGTCACTAAGAGAGCTGTAGGATTTTGTCCAATTTGTCCATACGGAGGTGGAGGGACTGCTGGGAGGGGCTCTCCCAGGCATGGAAGACAGGACACCGCCAGCGGAGGGCAGGCAGGTGAAGAAAGGCCTTGACTGACAATACCACCAACCTGGTCCCCAAAGGGGTTGACTGCGGCAGAGGAGGCAGCTCTCAAAACCCCCTCCAGGGGAGGGGGGGGCTCAGTCTGCGAGGAAGGGTTCGCGTGACGCCCCGCCCAGTCCCACGCCCCTCCAGAAGTCTCCATGACCTGGGAGAAAACACTCTTCCAATCCCAGAGGAGCCAGGCCCAGTGGCAGCTTAGGTCCCTGCAGATGCCCAACACCCTCCACCCAGTCCCCCTCCCTGTCGCCCCCCACCGCCACCAGCCCTCACTTCACCAGCACTGACTTGGGCAGAAAGGGCTCCGTGCTGAGGTCTCCGCGATGGGAAGACAGCTTCGGTGGCGGTGGCTGCCCCGGAGGCTGCTGGTGAGGGCAGGGCCCAGAGGCGGAGGCGGAGGCGGAGGCTATGGCTTTGGCTGCACCTCGGGGAAGGCTGTAGAGGTAGACGGCACCGATGACCAGCCCAGCGCCCAGGGCAAACAACGGGTCCACGTGGAAGCCGAAGAGGCGGATGGAGGCAACGGTGGACAGCACGATGGACAGGGAGGTGGCAAAGCCCTTGAGGATGTTGTCGGCGTACTTGACGACAACAGCCACCAGCAGCCCACCAAAGGCCTGGTTGAGCACCACGCCCCAGACGGCGGGCGTGTACCCGAAAAAGAAGCCGCGGCGGGCCACGGCAGTGCCCTCGGCCCACCAGAGCCCCACCAGGCCCAGCGCCGTGCCGAAGAGGCCCAGCTGCAGGTTGCGCAGCCACACCGAGCCCGAGCTGCCCTTGAGGATCTTCTCAAAGTAGACCCCCGCGAAGCCCGAGGACAGACACGAGGCCACGACGGCCGCCAGGCCTGCCCCGGGGTTCTGATCCAGCGGCCGAGGGCCCCCGCCGCCGTCCTGCTGTGCCTGGACAATGGCGACGCCAGTGAAGAGCAGCAGCAGGGAGGCCCACTGCAGCCGCGAAAGGCTGCGGTTCAGCATGAGCACGGAGAACAGCGCCGTGGTCAGGATCTTCAGCTGGTACGTCACCTGCGTGCGGCATGCATGCGGAAGGCACTAAGGGCTGTCCCCTCCATGTGCCCGGTGGAGGGACAGGGCGGGGCGGGTGACAGTAAAAATACCCAGCCCTCGGCTGCGGACTGGCAGGCCGCTTAACAGCCCTGCGGTGCCTCCCAGAAAGTCCACAGCTCCACAAGGAAGTCCCTGGCCACACCCAAGTCCCCATCCCAACCCCGCTTTCTGGCTGTGTGATGAAGAACAAAGCACTTGCCCCGTCTGGGCCCAGACATCACCATCTGTAAAACATAGCTGTTGTCTGTGAACCAGCTCACGCAGCAGGTGAGTGAACGGGTGACAGGCTCTCTGACGAGGGCGGGGGGCCTTGATAACTAGGTGCTGATGCAAGCACATCAGCCACGGTGATAACGTCGGCAAACACTGACACAGTGCTCGCTGTGCGCTAGAGCGGGTCTGAGCGCTTCACGTGAATCCGTTCAGTGCTCACAGATGAAGGGGGCGCTACTGTAATGTCTGATGGAAAGACGAGAAAACTAAGGCACAGACAGGTTAAGTGACTTGCCCGAGATCACACAGCTGGGAAGTAGCAGAGGTGGGATTGGGACCCAGGGAGCCTGGACCCAGAATCCAGACTCTTTAACTATTTTCCAAGGCTGCCTGCAAACAGCCAAAAGCTCGCCTATTGCCAACCAAGGGCTCTTCTCAGGTATTATTTCTTTTAGCCATCCCAGCATCCTGGTGAGGAGGCATTCCCATTCCCAATTCTCACAGATGCAGAACCTGAGGTTGAGGGAGAGCCAAGGACATTTCAAAGGTGACACAGCCCCAGCTCTCTGCAGCCCTCCCTCATCAGCCTCCTACCTCCCCGACCCCAGCTGGTTCCTCCGAGGCCATGCTGGGCATGGGGCTCACCTGGAAAGTGGCAGCTGGCAGGTTGGAGATGGCAACATACTGGAGGTTATTCTGCAAGGTGTAGATGAGAGAGGGCACCGCGAGCTTGAGTGTGTCCACATACTGCACCAGGACAGCCTCGTGGAGGAAGAGCACCAGGTGCTTCACGTTACCTGGGGTGTATGGGGGGGAGGATAGCCCTCTTCAGCACTGAAGATCCTCTGAGAGCCAGGACTGGGCCAGGTCCTGCGTCTCCCCACCACGCTCTGACTTCCTGAGGGCTCGAATGAGGTCTGTGCTGTTTCCCTACAGTACAACCACATCTCCAGCAGGCCTCTTGGCTAGCAGTTTCATGGACACAAAACAATCATTCTTAACTCTGCGTCTGAGGATCACAGACTGTATTCACTCAGCTTGCAGCCTACCTCCCTGGCAGGGAGGCCCATTCAGGGCAAGCACTCAATACCCGTCTATCCAAAGAAATCGTCAGCATGAACTAGCTTGTGAAGTAGAAGCCTTAGGAGTATGAATGCAAGACTGTTGACCAGAGCGGAAGTCTGAGACTTGACTTTGACACTCATCCTAGCTCCTTACTGGCCAGCAAGCTGCCTGAGGGCGGGGGCCATGTCTCCCTCCGCTGGGCCCTACAAACAATGACCCCGACAAACAATGATGTGGCTGCCCTTGCCACAGGGAAGAGTGGAAGCTGGACTATTAAGCAGCCAAGTCTGGTCCGGACTGGCTCCCACCAATACGTGAGAACCCCTTCCTGGAGAGTAAGGCCTCTGCAAAGCTCACCGCACTTCTTTGCAGTTCATCTTTTCAGTCTCAGCTGAGTGTTGTTCCTGTGTGAAAACCCCCACAACTACTGCACTGGGTTATCCCAGGAACTCGTGCTGACGGCTCGTTCACAAAACCCTGTCCTGGCCCTTCAGGGCAGTAATCCCGGGAGTAATTACCAATCTAGAACTCCCTAACCCCAATTCTCTGGGCCCAGGGGTTTGGGTGTTAGACATCTTCCAGGTGTCAGAAAAATACCACAGTAGACCTAGCAGGCCCTTCACATAACACAGCCCACACACAGGGGGTTGGGCACCACAATCACACATACTCGTATTTCTGTGGCGACTTGTAAAAATGTTCACACCAAATGAGAAATATTAAAAACACAGATATACAAATAGCCCGGCATCGGGTCAGGCCAAGTTTTACCACAAAACTAATTCAAGAAAAACAAAACAGAACATGGGGGTGGGGTTGAAATTGTGGATCTGAGGCGAAGGCTTGCAGTTTAAGCCTCTGGCTCTGCTCCCCATCTACAATATCAGCCCCCTGAGGGCAGGACCAGTCCCCTGAGGGCAGGATGAAGCCTGCGCAGCTAACAGGGACGGCCGCAGCTAACAGGGACGGCCGGGGCAGGGCCTGCCACAGTGAGCACTTGGAAGTGTCTCAGAATCAACTGAGAACAGAGCAGATGATGGACCTCGAGGGCACTATGCTAAGTGAAAGAAGTGAGACCAAGAAAGACAAATGATTTCACTGACTTGTGGGATCTAAAAAACAAAACAAACAACAACAAAAATAGAAAGAGACTCACAAGCTCCTAGAGAACTGGTAGTTGCGGGAGGGGAGGAGGGGTGGGAGATGGGCGAAGTAGGCGAAGGGGATTACGAGGTACAAAGTTCCAGTTATAAAAACAAGTAAGGCACAGGGATGAGAAGTACAGCACAGGGAACACAGCCAACAACACGGTAATAACTCTGGATGGTGACAGATGGTGACTACACTTAGTGCGGTGAGCACTGTGTAATGTTGAGAACTGTTGAGTCAGTATGTTGCACACCTGAAGCTAATACAGTGTTACAGTTGACCGGTGAACAACACAGGAGTCGGGGCATCAACCCCTCACAGAGTTAAAAATCTGCAGAGAACTTTTGATTCCCCCAACCCCCAAACTTAACTCTTAATAGCCCACTGTTGACTGGAAGCCTTACTGACAACACCTAACATTTTGCATGTTATATGTACCACATACTGTGTTCTTAAATTCAAGTGAGCTAGAGAAAGAAAATCATAAGGAAAATACATTGTCAGTACTGTATTTATTAGAAAAGAACCTGCATCTAAGTGGACCTGCACAGCTCAAACCCATGTTGTTCAAGGGTAAACTGTATAGGTCAACTATACTTCAACTTAAACAACAACAAAAAAAAGAAAGACAAAAATAGAACAGGTGGGTTCCCAAACTGCTGCCTCCCAGGGCCCTGGAGCTAACGAGTGGGCAAGAACGTTTTCTTCAGTGTAAATACTGAGAGCGGGGCTAGAACATACATCTGAATCCTTTACAGAGGCAAGGCCTTTATTTATTTTTTTTTGAAGACTTATTTATTTATTAGAGTGTGTGTGCACACAAGCAGGGGGATGGGCAGAGGGAAAGGGAGAACATCTCAAGCGGACTTCCCGCTGCTGAGCACAGAGCCCAGTGTACTCTGAGATCATGACCTGAGCTGAAATCAAGAGTCAGATGCTTAACTGACTGAGCCACCCGGGTGCCCCGGCAAGGCCTTTGTAGAGAAACAACTGGCAACGTTTTAAAGCAGGCCTTTAGGGAGGTGTTGAAAAGAGTAGATAAATCCAACTTCTAGGAAATACAGAGGGTAGAAGAACATGTCAAATGAAATCACAGGGAGGCAGCCAGCAAAATCCAGGCTGTCCAAACTCTCCAAGACAAATGACCTGCTCTCTTCAAGAAATTAACTGCAGATCACAAAGAGCTGGAGAGGAACCCAGAGGTTAACAGAAGACATCGACCAATTGCAAGACACTGACCTTATATACACCTGACTGAAACAAATTCCTAAAAACTTTTATGATATTTGAGAAACCACTACAAATGTGAACACTTGACTGGATATTTGATTATTTTATTAACTTTAAAAACTATGGGTCATTTTTTGATGTATGATTTTTAGATACTGCAGTTGTTTTTTTAAAATGTACCAAAATATTTATTCAAGATAGTAAGGTGGTGGGGGTTTACGTCAAAATACTACTTACTTCATGTGGGACACACTGCAGTATGGTAAGGCGGGGGGTGGGTAGGTAGGCAGACATGTAGACTGGTAGTGAGTGGATAATCACTGATGCTGTTTAATGGCAGAGGGGCCATGAGTTGACAACTGATGAATCTGGGTGATGGGTACATGGACATTTTATTATTTCATTATTCTCCCCGAGTTTGTGTATGTTTAAAATGATCCATAATGCAAAGTCAAAGGGAAATCAATGAATCACCCTGTCAGGGTCACCTGCTACCTTATGGGTACAGACTGTCTCACTCCTACAGTCCACACAGGCTAGCTTCCAGGGCATTAGGGGTATTAATGTTTGGCTGCAGCTACTCATAGCTGTAGGGACAAGGCAGCTTAACTGCACTTACACACTCCCCAGACAGTTTTAGACACAGTGATACAGTGATATTCCCACAGCAAAACCTCCATGTGGGCATGGGTGTATACACACACACACACACACACACACACAGACACACAACATCCCACCGTTGACCCCAGTGCAGCCCCCCCTTGCTGGCTCATACCCCTCTTCTGTGCGAAGAGCAGCAGCAGGCAGGTGACACCTTTGAGCACTTCGGCCATGACCACAGCAGTGGTGGCAAAGAAGCGGTCCCCAGGCAGTGTGCGGGCGTAGCGGATGCTGAGGATGAGGGAGGCATTCTGGACCACCAGCACAGCTAGGGATATGTATTTGAGGCGCCGGTGAGCTGTGGGAAATGGAACGAGCAAGGGGGAAGAAGGGGTCAGAAGCTGCTGGGGCACAGCCACACCACCACCTTCCCCCTCACTCCTTTCTCAACCTGGATCCTCCTAGCCACTGCCACTTCCTCGCTCTGCTCTTCCTCCTCTATCCTGACCCAAAGAGGGTCCGACTCCCATCTACTTCTACTGCCTCGACAGGCAGGAAGAACCCCAAAGGAGGAAGTGGGCCTCACCCTGTCCAGACCACACCCAGAATCCTTGCTGAGGTATCAGGAAATGACTGGAGCAGGTGCTGGACACACTCGGCCCCCTCTCTGCCTCCTCTGTGTGAGAAGCAACTCACCCCAAGACAGAATACCAACCACATTCTCAACATTTATTGCGTGCTGACCGTCTGCCTATGGCTCGGATAAAGGATTTACGTGGATTACCTCAGCAGACCCCTATGTTGCTCTGATCTCTGAGTTACAAGGATTCCATTATGTGGGTGAGCAAACCGAAGATTTATATGAAATGATGCTTCTATTTAATGAGGGGCTGTCCTTTGTAAAGAATGATACCTCAACAAAGGGAACGAGACCACTACATAAGGCACGTCCACCCCCTAAAGAACGGTCTTTCTCCCATCTAAGATATTATGCCATCCCTTCACACTAAGAATGGTCTCTCCAACTCCTACCTTCTATGACCACCAGAGCCCCTCTGACACAGAATGGTTTCACAAACTTAAGAAATAATTCCTCCACAGTCCCTAGGATTATTGAACCCCCTATAATAAATGGTTACTGCACCAAGAATGGTCTGCTTCCCTCGAGGACATAAGGATGTTTCCCTATACTCCACATGGTCCAGTCATCCTCCCACCACTGAACCTCCCCTACCTCCAGCCAAGGAATCATTCCTTGTTCTACTCACACTCACAAACTCTCCCCCCTATAAAGAAGGGCTCCGCACCCTTACAACGTCTTTTCTCTGCCCTGTAAGGAAAGACCCTCCCACTCCAACATACAATGAACTCTACCACCATTAGGAAGGGAGCCCCCCCCCCAACGGTCTTATCTCCTTATAACGGACGTCCCAATCCTCAAAATGGACCCTCTAAGTCGGGTAAGGAAGGACCCGCCCCACCCTAATTCACAACAGCCCCTATCCCTTTTTAAGGAAGAAACCACCACCCTCAGAATAGCCTCTCTCTCTTCTTCAAGGAAGAACTTTCCCACCCTCAGAATGCTCTCTCCCTTCTCTAAGGACGGACCCCTCACATACTCAGAATGGTCTTAGTGGTCTTAGCCTCCCCCCAAAGGCAATAACCCCCCAGACTCAGAATGATCTCCACTCTCCATCTGCGGAAGGGACCCCCCCATCACCCTCAGAATGGTCTCTTCCCTGCCTTCCAACAGACTCATGGAGGGCCGTTCCGTCCTCCCTCCCCCACACCACCCCCGCCACACACACATAGGTCGGTCCATACGGGACGCTCCCTCTCGCTTGAATGAGGAACCTTCCTGAACCCCACAGCGATCCCGACCCTCGCCCGGCCGCCACCTGCTTGGACACAGCCGGTCTCACCCGCACTCGCGGTTCCAGGCTCCAACGCCCCCGCGGAGACCGCCCCTGGCCCAGTCGCCGCGGTGGAACAGCCAGACCCAACCGCTGCCATGTTGGCATCTGCCTGGCCCGTCCCCTCGGCAACAGCAGGGCACTTCCGTGTCCGTCACTTCCGCTTCCGGGCCTCCGGGGTGGGGAGTGGGGCGAGTGAGGGGTTGGCCAGAGCAGTGGTTTTCCTTGTCTGCTCCCGACAGTGAACTTAAGACCGCGGCCTTGGGATTTCCAGATTCCGTCGGAATGGGGAGACCCAACACGCGGCTGACTCAGCCTCTTGCCATCTCTACAGAGCCTCATTGGTTCATTCCCGTTACTAGACCCGCCCTCGTCTTCATTGATCCCGCTTTCCAGATCACCCGCCCATCGTGTGTCCTTCTCTCATTGGTTTGGCTGATCCTCTTCTATCCCGGCTCTTCCTTGGCACCTTCTACGGATGATCCCGCCCTTTCCGCACCAAAACTCCTGGGTACCTTCGTGGTTGGATTGAAGTTCTTCTTTACCCCACCTCCCGGCGAGGCCCCGCCCCCTGAAGAGCCCGCAGGCGTCTGGGAGGAAAATGACATTGAGGGGGCGGGGCAGGTGAGGGTCAGGCGGGTAAACTAGCCATTAAAAGCAGGGCAGTTGAGGCCGTACAAGTGAGAAGGCGTTGGAGAGGTGAGACCGAGAGCAGGGAGGTTAAGCGAGCCCCCGTTGAGGAGGGAAAGGAGTGCGAAGAGAACAGGTAAGCCATCAGGTGAGAGGCTTTCAGGTTAGCTTTTGAAAGCGGGGCAAGAGAGGGTACGTCAAGAGGTGAGGAATGAGAGATGAGAGGGATGAACAAAAGAGCAAGGGAGAGGTGAAAAAGGTAGGGGCAAAACGCGTGACTTACACCCTGGATGTTATTAGGAAACAAGGAAGGGCTGGGAAGGTTTTTGTCAGTGCCCAACCCCAGCCTTCCCTCACCGGTGCCCTGAAAGGCCTTTTCTTCCATGGGAGGAGGGCTTTATTTCCTCCACCGGGGTTGGGGGAGGCAGTTTTCTCTGGCCGAGCAAGCCCTCTTTGACTGGGGACATGTCCCAAACATTTAGTGCCTACAGTATCTCCCACAGAGCCCTTCTGCATATCCTGGGAGCCACATAAGAGCTGGAATGGGGGAAATCAAGTTTTTCTTTGTGGTCCTGCTTAGGGGAACCCATGAAAGAGCTTTAGGACAGTACCAAAGGGCTAAGGCTTCCCAAGAGCAGAGGAGAGATCCAGCCCACCTCCCTCTTGGCTCGCATACAGTAGATGCTCCATAATTGCCTCACAGCATCTACAAATGGCCAGTTGCTTCTGATTCTATTGTATTTATCAAATAGTGGGTTTCCTTGCTGCATCTACAAATGGCCAGTCGCTTCTGATTCTATAACATTTATTAAATAGTGGGTTTCCACACATGGCTTTTTTTAAATAATCCAGGCAGGGGGAGAAGGAAGAGGAGGACACAGTTGGAGCTCCCCTCCCACCAATACATAAGTATTTACATTTCAGCAACTGGACAATCCTGGCTCAGAAGGACGCAGCAAGAATCCGAAAAAGATGGGGGGGGGGCCAGGAGAACAAACAACAAGACTGGTTTCCCCCACCCCATCCCCCAAAAAACCATCCACCCCATCCTAGCGGACTCTGGTGGTGTCCATCTCCCATTCCTTCCCAAATCATGGAAGTAGGGTTCTCCTCACCAGAATAAGAGCACTTGGGATAACAGAGTAGGGTCCCCTCACCAAAAAAATAAAAATAAAATAATAATAAAAATAATTAAAAAAAAGTCCTGGGATAACAATAGGGCATTACCTCCCCCAGAATAAGCAACCCTGGGCTGAGGTAGGCAAGCAGCTTGACCGAATATAGGACCCTGGGCTAGGGGAAAGGGTCCTTTTGCTAAAGTAAGAGCTGCTGGGGCATTGGAAGGAAAGCACCCTTGCCCAAGTGAGAGCATTTGAACTAAGTGTGTGTGGTGGTAGCAGGAGGTGCCAGTGTAGGGGCTACAACTCATCAGAATAAGAGTCCTGGGGCTCAGAATGGAAGGAACTTCAACCAAATAAACACCCTTAGCAAAATGAAAAATAAGGAAGTTCCCCCCCCCTCCAGAATAAGAGACCATAAGTTCTGGGAGGAAGGCTCCTTAGCAGGATTGGGATGGGGAGTGGGCAGACTTGGCTTATGTCTCCTGACCCCTGATCCCCAATCTCTGACCCTAGTAACACTGGATTTTTAATGACCTGTATAACCAGGTCAACAGATGTCCATCTATCCCTGTGGCATGCCATGGGACGGCTATTCCAACTAGTGGGGGCCTGGCTAGGACTAGGGCAGCAGGGGCCAGGCCAAAGGGGTGGGACCCCCCTTGGGGGCAGTGAGGGGTGCATCCTCAGCTGGTGTCTGCATCCAGGGGTCCAGCAGTATCTCCTCCAGTGAGGGTCGGGCAGAGGGTTTGGGGGCCAGGCACCGGCGGATTAGGGCACAGCAGTCTGCAGATCAGAAGCACACAGAAGATTAGCAGTCAGTCGGGGGCACTAGTCCCTGGGAAGGATGGAGTCCACTGAGCTAGGGCTGGTGAAGGCCTCACCTGGGGACACATGGGCAGGGAAGTGGAGCTCAGCCTCCAGAATCTCCTGGTCCCTCTCGAAGGGAATGTCCCCACATACCATGTCATAGAGGAGGATACCCAGCGACCAGACAGTGGCTGGGAGTGCGTGGTACTGGTGACGAGAGATCCACTCTGGGGGACTGTACACCCTTGTCCCTGCACACAAGCCAGAGATTAGACCACTCCCCAGTAATGCCCTTCTCCCACCCCACCCTCCCCAGGAAGTATGGTCCTCTCACCAGAATTAAGAGAACACAGTACCTGAGCAGGGTCCCCTAACCTGAAGAATTCTTTAAATATAACAGCAGAGTCTCATCATCAGAAAAAGAACAGTTAAGGGTAACAGCAGAGTGGCCTCAACAGGATAAAAGCACTTAAAAGTAACAGTAGGGTCCCTTTACCATACAGAAAAGGAACACTCAGGATAGTAACACAATCCCCTCACCAAGTCTGGGCACTGTCAGAAAATGGACTTTAGCAGAGGACAAGGCTTGAGAGTCTCCAATATTAAAACTCAAGAACCTTATAAAGATGCAATATAGATCAAGGAGCACGGGCCACCCCAGCACTAGAGGTCAACGATCAAGGGACCATAAAGATAAAAGGTACCCCCCATTGAGATTTAGCCAAAACTTACCATCAAAATCAGTATAGGGTTCATCATGAAGCAGGGCACCCGAACCAAAATCAATGAGTTTGGCACAGCCCCGGCGGAGATCCATCAGGATGTTCTCATCCTTGATGTCACGATGGACAACTCCACGAGCATGGCAGTGCCGAACAGCTGCCACTACCTGGGCAAACAGGCAGCGGCTTCGGCCCTCGCCCAATGGGCCCTGCTCTGTGATGTAGTCGAAGAGATCCTGGGCAGGCAACGGCCGTTCGAGGACCAGCATGAAGCCCTCTGGTGTCTCAAACCAGTCAAGCAGGCGGATCACGCCAGGGTGCCCACCACCTGCACCCACCTTCCACAGCAATGCCACTTCCAGTGGGCATGTGACTGAGTCTGACTGGGGGGAAGGGGAGAGAAAAGAAAACACAGACGTCAGGCCAGCAGCTCTGAGGCTGACTCCTTGCTTGAACTTAAATCATAGCCCCTCAGCCTCCTGACTGTATGATCTTCAGCAACCCACTTCCCTCCCTGAGCCTCAGTTTCCTCGTCTTAAGGGCTCAAACAGAGCCACTGGCAAAGGTGGTTTGAGCCAAAAGCCGATGCACAACTGGCATATTATAGGAGCTCAGTAAATATTGCAGTAAATGAAAGTCGTTCTTAAAAAAAAAAAAAGCCTTCTTGGGGCACCTGTGTGGCTCAGTCAGCTGAGCATCTGACTCTGGGTTTCAGCTCAGGTCCTGATCTCATGAGTCGTGGGATCAAGCCCCACGTCGGGCTCCGTGCTCAGCCTGGTGGGAGTCGGCTTGAGATGCTCTCTCCCTCTGCCCCTCCCTCCACTCTCGCGTGCACGTGCATGCATGCTCTCTGAAGTGAATAAATAAAATCTTAAGCACACAATAAATACTATTATTGTATAATGGTTTGTCTGTTTTGTTCACTAACTATAACAGTGCCTGGTAACAGGGGTTGGGCTTAATATATATTTATTAAATAGGTAAAAGCAATTAGTAGAAAAGGACCTGGCACAAAAGGAGCTCTCGGTAAATGTAATATTTTGCCAAATGCCTAAAATTGTGCCTGGCACAGAGTAGGTGCTCAATGTACATTTGTTAAGTAGCTGAAAGCGATTAATTGCAAAAGAACAAAGAACTCAATATTATCATGTGATGTTTTGTCACTGTCACTAAACATCTAGAACTGTGTTGAACTCAAGTACTTAGTGCAACTTGGAACACAGTAAACTTTGATGATGAAGTAAAACCTGAGACACACAGTGCTCAATAAAAGGCAGAAATGCTAGGCGATAAAAGCCGCCCCTCGCAGAAGCCCAGTGCGGGCACACGGATGGCCAGAGTCAGCCTTCCTGCCTGAGGTGGGGCCCTCTCCCGGCCAGTCCGCTGACTAGCACAGCCGCAGACCGGTTTTCTCACGGTGATGAAAATTTCGCTACTGCGCAGGCGCACCTTTTCCCTCTGGGTCCCACAGCCAGAGCAGGCGCAATCTCCCCCAGGGTCCGCCAGGGGGCGCTCCCACCCCTACAACTTGCCCAGACCCGCCCTGTTGTCCGTTAGCGTTCTAACGGCCGAAGAGGAGCAGCCACGTCACCATGGCAACCAGTGACCTATGCCCCTCTTTCCCCACCAGCATGCCCTGCAGGCAGCCCCTGAGACAGTATTTGGAGGGAGGAGGAGAAAGGAGGGTTGGAGGGGGAGAATCCAGGGCCCTAGGGGAGCTGGGGTGAGTCAGAACTGTATGGAGGTGTGGATGTCACCACAGGGGAGTAAACACAGGCCGGTAGGAGTGTTCTCCTCACCGTTACAGGGCCCAGGGAATCATACAAGCCCTGGAAAGACAAGGGGTTGAGTCCATCTTCAGAGATGGCGTCGCCAGGTCAGGGACTCCAAAGATACTCACCAAGGGGGACCAGCCCAGCACACGATTCCGGGGGATCACTTTGATGGCCACCTGGAGAAGGGGACTGAGGTGAGGGGGCCAGCAGACGACCCCCAGATCCCTCCCAGTCTTGACCCTCACCCTAATCTTTCTGGTGCCAACCTCGCTACAACACAACCCAAAATGAGCTGGCGCTTCTCACCTGCCCTCCAAGTCCCCAGAACCAAGTTCACCTCTCCCATCATCCTTGGCCCTGGGTTCTCTCTTCTCAGGCTTCAGGACCCCTCACTCCAGATCCTGGGCTCTGAATTTCCTAATATCCCAGCCCTCAATCTGCCCATCCTCCAAGACACCCCAACTCTGTACTGGAGTCCTAGTCCTAAGGACTCCATGCTGGACATCTGTCCTCGAAATCCCCCAAATCTCGGTTCTGGGTCTCTACCTTCCCACACAGATACACATCCCCTGGATCCCAAGGTCTAGAGTCCTCACGTCCCCCACCCCTCAGTCTCACTCCCTGGACCTCCTGCATCCCTGCCCAGAAACCCCCTCCCCCCCATATACCCACCTGGATCGCCACACACACAAACAAGCGCGCGCACGTGCGCGCGCTCGGGCACCCCCCACCAACCCGGATCCTGGTCCTCATGACCCTACCACGCACACATTGTCGGCTCATCCTCTGGTCAATCAGCATCCCAGCCTCGGGACTCCTGCCCTCGCC
Source organism: Ursus maritimus (assembly GCF_017311325.1). NCBI lineage: Eukaryota > Metazoa > Chordata > Mammalia > Carnivora > Ursidae > Ursus > Ursus maritimus. The sequence continues at coordinate 82,769,901 of NW_024423319.1, read as the reverse complement.
ACACACACACACGCACACACGCACACACCACCCCTGACCCACCCAAGACCCTCGTGGTTGATACCTGGAGTCGGTCCGTGACACGATGTCCTGCGAAGACCGTACCAAAGCCCCCCTTACCAAGCAGGGGGCCGAGTCGGTACTCGGCCTCGAACGCTTCGCGATCCTTGCCTCCTACGCAGGCGGAGGCGAGGAAGTCAGGGTGGCTGCGTGCTGAGCCCGGGCGCGACCCTTTCCCCCTCCCCCCTCCCCCCGCACCGCCCGCAATCACTTCTGCCCGCTCGGCCTAGTCGCGGTAGGGGAGCCTCGCTCACCTGGCGGCGACGTGGGGGTCACGGGGGCCACGGGAAGCCCTTGCAGAGGTTTAGTCAACATGGAGGTGGTGCTGCGCAGATTGAGCCCGCTGAGCCCGCAGGGCGTGGATGCCCGGGGTAGCGAAGCTGGGGAGCCAGGACTTGGGGGCGCCAGGGTGGAAGGCAAAGAAGCTGATGGCCCAAGAGCGCCCGCAAAACAGCGCAACGTTAAGATTCGACGCGCGCGCCAGCCCCAACGCTACTGAGCCGGGGCACGCGCCTCCCGAGAGAGTCGCCCCGGGCGACAGCCCCGCCCACTTGGCTTTGATCAATCCGGACGCGGCACCTGCTGTACCCCAGCCAATCGGAGCCAGTCCTTATTTGCATACCACCGTCAACGTTTCAAGTACCCCCTTATGCAAATACATGCCCGGATCTTCCGCGGGGGCCGGGCCCGCATGCAAATGTGGGGGGGGCGCGCGAAGAGGAAACCGGTTCTGGGAATCCCTTTGCAGCAACCGCATTTGTTTTGGTTGTTGCGCGGGGTTGTTTTTATATATGTGTGTGTATGTGTATATATAGATATAAACTTAAAAAAAATAACTGCACCGCCTCCTTTCCTAGGAAGTTGGTTTGCAGCCGCTGCTTCGAGATTAGCGCAGAGATAATGCCAGGCCGGGCTTCTAAGAATCCTGGCCTGTGGCTACCCAGGACCCTGTCTCCAAAGAGTGCTCCTCATCCAGGACCAGGGCCCTCTAGGCGACTAGCGGCCTCTGCCCCAGAACTGAAGCCTGGGATCCTGGAAGAACCTGTCCGGCTTCCAGGGATGGGTAACCCCCCTGATTACCACCGCAGGAGACGCGCTGACCAAAGACAGCGTTCCCACGCCCTGAGGCAGAGGCCAGTGGGGTGTTTTGGAGTCCTTAACCTGGACAGAGCTGGCTAGGTCTGGCCGCGAGCCTAGTCAGCACATCTAGAACCTGGAACGGCAGAGGGAAGT
>NW_024423319.1:82757142-82768598 GCF_017311325.1 Ursus maritimus | reverse complement strand
ATCAGAAGCGGGAATGAAGCATGAGAGACTATGGACTATGAGAAACAAACTGAGGGCCTCAGAGGGGAGGGGGTGGGGGAATGGGATAGACTGGTGATGGGTAGTAAGGAGGGCACGTATTGCATGGTGCACTGGGTGTTATACGCAACTAATGAATCATCGAGCCTTACATCGGAAACCGGGGATGTACTGTATGGTGACTAACATAATATAATAAAAAATCATTAAAAAAAAAAGACAACCACATTGAGATACCACCTTATGCCAGTTAGAATGGCAAAAATTGACAAGGCAAGAAACAACAAATTTTGGAGAGGATGGGGAGAAAGTGGATCCCTCTTACACTTCTGGTGGGAATACAAGTTTGTACAGCCACTTTGGAAAACAGTGTGGAGGTTCCTCAAAAAATTAAAAACAGTGAGGTGCCTGGGTGGCGCAGTCGTTAAGCATCTGCCTTCAGCTCAGGGCATGATCCCAGCGTTCTGGGATCGAGCCCCACATCAGGCTCCTCCGCTAGGAGCCTGCTTCTTCCTCTCCCACTCCCCCTGCTTGTGTTCCCTCTCTCGCTGGCTGTCTCTGTCAAATAAATAAATAAAATCTTTAAAAAAAAATACTCAAGCTTTAATTTTTGGAACACGTAATGGTCAATTAGGAATCCTGGATAATACATGTAATAATGCAACGTTATCAGTTGATTAGGAAGAACTCTTTTACATATCTGGAAAATGTTTATTTACTGTTCTGTTGAATCTGCATGAAGTTGGATTAGAATTACAAGCTCTTCGAAATGCAAAGAAATCCACAACTAATTGAAAGTACCATAAACATTTGTATGCTAAAAAGAGTGCTCCTCATCCAGGACCAGGGCCCTCTAGGCGACTAGCGGCCTCTGCCCCAGAACTGAAGCCTGGGATCCTGGAAGAACCTGTCCGGCTTCCAGGGATGGGTAACCCCCCTGATTACCACCGCAGGAGACGCGCTGACCAAAGACAGCGTTCCCACGCCCTGAGGCAGAGGCCAGTGGGGTGTTTTGGAGTCCTTAACCTGGACAGAGCTGGCTAGGTCTGGCCGCGAGCCTAGTCAGCACATCTAGAACCTGGAACGGCAGAGGGAAGTGGATCTTGGGTGGGGGTGGGGTGCTAGCGAGCCAGAGTGATGGTGGCTTGGGGATATGCTTCCAGATGACAGAGACAGGGACAGAAAAAGCTCAGATAGGTGGTAAAATACCCTCAGTCACAAATTTGGGGGAAAATAGTGGATCCTCATGCTGCAGGAGGACAGAGATGCACTCAAGGCACAGAGAAGTACCATGTGGTATACACAAAACCTATACAGTCAGACACACTCATGGAAACTTGTCCTAGACACACATGCAGACATCTACTGTCACAGAGACTGACATCCACTGTCAGGCAGGCGTGCTGCCAGTTATGTCCCGGAATGACACCCACAGAAACACTGTTACAGAAAGACAGGCACTCCCGAGAGATTCACATGGACCTACTTTGCCATGTGACAATGACACAGAAATGTCTTGTCAGACACACCACCAGAACTTGTCACAAAGATAATGGCACCATCAGACATGCACCGTCCGAGGAAGACTTGTATTGTCCCAGAAATGAGAGACCTTGAGTCTGTCAAAGGAAGACACACAGATGCTCCAGGGACACACAAGTACTGCGCCAAAGGCAGACATAAATACTTATGGGACAGAGCCACATAGGCAGTGTCACAAAAACAGACGTGGATAGACCCAGACACACACACAAGCAAACATGCAGTGTTGTCACTGAAACTGTCCAGAAATAGCTACTCAGAATCTGTCACAGGAATACAAACGGACATCCACCCCATCAGAAAGAAACCACAGATGCGCCGTCACAGACAGACCCACGCAGACATGCACTTGTCTCAGAAACAGACATAAACTGTCAAAGATAGAGTCCCACATTCAGTCACCATCTGACACACCTGGAAACAAGCCCTCGTCACACACACGACTAGACACTGCGAGGTGCATGTGAAGACTTGAACTCACCAAAGTCAAACACACACACGCGCACACACACAACACCCAAAAAGCAAATACACACATGTACTCCCCCTTATTCATCCAGCATTTATTAGGGATCTAGTGTAAGCCTGCCAGGCCCTGGCAGGCATGCAGATATTAGAGATACACAGATTAAGTCAGACATCACAGCCCTTGCCTAGGAAGTGAATCACAGAGTTATTGGGGAAGGAGTAAAGACATATTTGTGGATAGAGATGAGAATATGGATGGGGTCACACAGGGCTTCTTGGAAGGTGACACTCTACTTATCTTGTAGAACAAGGTTGGGGGCTCAGGATGGGGGGGAAGGGCAAATTCCAGGCAGAGGCCAGTGAAATTGGACAGGGCAGCAAGAAGGGGCCAAATGGTGTAAAAACTTCAATGTGAGGTAAATAAATACCATCTGCTAACATTCGGGTTCTCAGAACATGCCAGGCACCGTGCCATCAGACATTATATGTTGACCACGTACATTCTCTCTCAATGCTCACAACCAAGACAGCGTGAGGTAGTAGACATTAATCACTCCTGTGGTACACATGGTGGGACCCGTGAAACTCAGCCTGTGATTTGACCAAGGCCACACAGCTAGAAAAAGCCAGGGTGGTTTCCAAACCAACTCTCCAACATGTGCATGCTTGACCAGTGAATTCCACAGACACCCCACAAGATGGCCACTCAGCCAGCCATGCCTTCACCGGCAGAGCTGGACACACATCCTTCCATAGGGGCCCCATTAGTGGGGCACAGCAAAAAAACACTCTTGACAAGATCTGGGGGCCAGCCATCCTTCTCTGCCTTGGCTTTACCACAAGGAAAGGCAGGGGCATGGGTGTCAGAGGACTGGGAACATGAACAAGAAAGGGTTTAAACCATTCCTTAAACCAGGGAGGTCCCTCCAGTCGATTCCACTAAACTTACGTTGATACGAAGCATCCATTGTGCCTTTCCAAAGCATTTCCGCATCCAAGATCACAAGGAAAGAGCAAACGTATATAGGGAAGGAGGCAGGCAGAAAAGCTGTAGGTTCAGTTCCAGCCCTCAAGCTCCTAGTCCTCTCCTCCCACCACACCCCAGGACACAGGGTGGGCAGGCTACATGTGTCAGTAAGATGGAGCTTTCTTGGTAGGAACAGGTCCAGAAGTTGGTTTAGTAAGCAGTGAATCAAATATGAACAAACTCTGGGCCCAAAGACAGACCCTACTGGAGAGCATGCAGCCCTCAGAGCTTAAGCCAAGGCCCATGCCATCACTGCCTCTGCCCGGAGGCCCACCCACCCCATGCCCCACACAGAACAGAGGCGCTCAGGGGAAACTGACATTTGGTTTTATTGTGCCAAGGACATTACAGATGGTGGATCTTGTCAACACCTGCAGGGCACGGGTGCCCCATCTGCTGAGGCTGCTCCCACTCCCCACGCTCAAATCCTGGGCGGCAGCAGCCACAATCCTCAAAGGTGCCCCCACCCCAAGATTCCAAAGAGACTGGTGGCGGTGGCAGTGGTGGTGGTGTGGAAGCAGTAGGAATGCAGCGAGGTCAGAGTCTCATTGTCCAAAGCCCACGGGACACCTGCCCCCTGCCCCCGCCCCAGCTTGCACTCTAGACCCTGCCCACCTCCACAGAGCTGGAGGCTAGAGACGGCAACCACATCTTTATGCCTCCTGTGCCCCGTGGCCTGCCTGCTCCCAAACCAGAGAGATGCCGCCTTCACAGAGCCAATGCTGTCGTCTACATCACTTTGGATTGGTTGAGTTTATAAGATAAAAGTACATTTTAATAAAGAAAAAATTCAACATTGAAGGCTCAGACATTCTTGGGGTACTGGGAAGGGGAATTCCCACTTCTTCCTCCCACCTCCCCAGCATCATTGTGGAGGTGGGGTGACAAGTATTTCTGATCTTGGAAGGAATGGGGGGCAAGGAGACTTTCCTCTGTCTGAATGTCTCTCCTCAGGGGCTGCCTGGCTGCCAGTTGGTTTGTCTCTGTGTGCCTCTCGCCTACCTTCGGCACCCTTGCCCAAGTCCCCTGTGGAATGCAGGGATGGTGCTGTGCAGGGGGCAACAGGGCACGTCAGCTGGCGAAGACACGGGTGATGGTGGTGGTGGCAGCGATGAGAGGGGGCGCAGGGGTAGGCCAGCCAGAGGGAAGTGGGAAGGAGCGAAAGGAGGGGAGAGAGGGAAGAAGGCAAGAGGGAAGAAAGCCAAAGAAGGTGGGGCGGCACCGGAGGGCAGGAGTGGTGGGGGTTGGGAGGTGGTCTCCAGTCTCTGGGTCTCCATCAACTCTTGTCTGGGGGTGGATCTCTGTGCACTTTGTTTTTCTTCATACTGTCTAGGTATTCCTGTTGCGACACTGCCAGCACCGATGCTAGGATCTCATCATCATCCCAGTCGTTCAGACCTGCTGGGCAAGAGGAAGGGGAAAAGGACGATGGAGCACTCCCAGCGCACCTTCTCCTCAGCCTCTGCTGACCCCTGGCTCTGGAGAAATCCCATACAGGCCCCTCTCCACTTCTTTCTCTACAGAGAAGGCTCCTCTGGCCTACGAAATCCCACACAGATCCCTTCTGGACACATCCCTTAGGCTTGAAAAACTCCCTTTACCTGGGGAGATGACCAAAGGCTATAGAAGCCCCCTCTCGGGACTTGCTGCTTCTTCCATCTCTCCCCCAACTCCCAGATGGCCCCAGGCCCCTAGACAGAGGAGGCTTACCAAAGGCAGAGGGGGACATCTGCTGAATGAGGGCCCGGCACTCCAGAGCAGGGTAGAGGGACACGAGGGGGGAAGTAGCCCGGTCAGCCCCTGCCGAGAACTGGCTGCTTGTACCTGGGGCAGAGGGACAGTCAGAGGCAGGGGGCCCAGGACCTAGGCAGCACCTCCTAACCCCAGCATGCTTCCCTGTCACCAAGTCACTGACCTGGTGCACAGGGCGAAGGAGGTTTGGCAAGAGCTAAGACAGTGCCTGGGGAAGGGGGCTTGATGCCCAGCTCGGTGTGCAGCTCAGGGTGCTCGGGTGAAGAGGCTGAACTCCGCTGCCGCGGGGAGCGGCTGGTCCACTCCTCCAGGCCACTGGAGGCTGCTGCTGTGGCAGAACTGCATGTGGCGCTGGCTTTCCGGGGCTGCGGTGTGGACGGAGGAGGGGGTGAGGGCCGGTGCCAGTTGTGAGCCTCCTCTGCCCCATCCCTGAGGGCTGGCTCGCTCCCAGCGTCCCGGCTATGACAGTTTCTACATAGGCCACCATCATTCCTAGTCACACAGCAGACCGCAGGACGAAGGCCAGCTCCTTAATCCCCCCTCACTTCCTTGCAGCCAATCTGGCAGGAAACCTGTACCTCCGCCTTCAAAATACATTCCAACTCCATCCCCTTTCCTCCCTAGCCAGCACCGCCACCCGCCACCACTGGGACTCCTCTAGTAGCTTCCACCTCACTGGTCCCCTGCTTCTCCCCCTAACCCCCTAGACTCCGTGCTGCACTCAGCAATCAGGGGGATCCTGTCCCTCCTCTGCTCACAACCCTCCCAAAGGCTTCTGCCTCACTCACAGTAAAAGCCAAAGTCCTCAGCACAGCCCATAGCCCCTTCTCAACCCGGCCCCACCACCTACCTCTCCAACTACTGCATTCTGCTCAGCCACACTGGCCTCCGGGCCGCTCCCAAATCACACCAGGGGCACACTCTCCCTCAGGGCCTTGCTCTCGCTGGCCTTCTGCCTGGCCTGGCACATGCACTCAGCTAACTGCCTCACCTTCTGCAAGCTTTTGCTCACATCTCACCTGCTCTGAGGCCTACCCTGACCATACTATCTCATCCTGTTAACTCTTGGCTCCCTTCACCCCGCTCTACATGTTTCATCTGTCCCACCTCTCACTCATCTATTCATTGTTTACTGTTTCTTTTGTTTCACTCTGCAAAAATGTAAGCACCTCATGGACAGGGATCTGGGCCTGCCCGGCTCACCAATGTAACCCCGTACACTGAGAAGAGGGCCTGGCACAGACCTGCAAGAAATATTTTTGTAGAAATTACTCAACTCTTACAACATCTGCAGTCACTCTAAACTCCTTGTGATTCCTCAAATGCCTGCCTGCTCTGCCCCATCTCTGCCCTAAAAATCCAACCTTCCTGTGTGAAGATTGACCAGAGTCCCCATGTCCGCTGGCCTCCCAGCCAGGGTCAAGGGCCTCACTGACGTATCTGTCTCCCTCAGTAGACAGGGGATCACCGAGAGTGGAATAGGCCAAACCTAATTTTACATCCTCAACACAGAGCCTGACACACAAGGACATTCAACAAAAGCTTGTCCCTCTGGAACTATCAATCCCACATGTCACCGCCAGTGGCTGGCCTCCCTCACTCCTTAAGAGCCTGTTCTGCAAAGGTGTTGAGAGTTCTAAGGCACAATGCCAAGACTAAGGCCAAGATGTGGTACAGAACGGGCTGAGAGCTTCCTTCTCTCCCAGATGTCAAAACTGCTTAATTTCATCTGCGTGTACAGGGGCAGAGGATGTGAAGTAAGGGGTTCTTGGCCAGGCCAGTGACAGAGCCCAGGACTCACCTGGCTAGGGCCACGGACTTGGCGGGCCTGTTTCTCCTGATCCCTCAGCCACTGCAGGTAGGATTCTCGAGCCACCTGCTCCTCAATGGCCTCATTTGTGGCTTCCCAGTCTGTGGCCCGCTTCTTGTCTTCCAGCATTTGCTGTTCAATCCATGACTCCTCTGATGTTTTTATGGCATTCTTCATCAGGGACTGCTCTGCAAACTGCAAGGCAGGGAGGAACAGGGATACGGGGTGACACTCTGAACTCTGGCCAGGAGCCAGAACCGGCTCAGGATTGTGGGCATATAGGCCCAGAAGAGAGGAGATAGGAAGGCAGGTACTCTTACTAAGCACCCCCCTGAGCAGGCTGCCTATTCATCAAGAATTGGGGGAAAGACAGGCTTCGGTAGTGGGACTTGTCATTCCAAATTCCTATGCTCGGAAGCCCTGCTCCCAACCCCAAGACACCTTGAGTGAAGTACTATATCTGGGGAAGCCAGGTGCTGGAACTTAAAGACGCCTCACCCAGCGATGAGTCAGTTTCATAATGCTGAGACCTTCCTCACCTATGCCCAGATGGGACAAGGAGAAAAGATGACCTCAGAAGTTAGCTGAGTGTACACAGGGTAAAGGGAGTATTTGGACATTTAAGGGGATAAGAAGACGTTATCATCACAGGAAGGGGTGCTACAAATTGTGGGACATTGTAGGAGAGTGCTTTTGGTCAGGCTATAAGACACAACAGCATTTAAAAAAATGAAGTAATAAAAAATACCAGAGCATATTCTAGGCATTAAATGCAAGTATTGCTCAGTGAAACTTTAACATTATTTTAATGCAAATACACACACTACACACCATGTGGGTATTAAGTTATGATGTAAAATGTAATTTTTTACCTATGTATAATAGTCCAAAAAGTATGTAAAACTCTATGTTAGAACAAGCCAATTTAAAAATGGGGAAAGAAAGTCTAAACACCCAATTTCCTCAAAGAAGATATACAGATGGCAAATAAGCACATGAAAAGACGCTCAACACCATTTGTCATCAGAGAATTGCAAATTAAAACTGATGAGGTACCTTATCAGTGGAGATATCAGTTAAAAACTGTAGCTTCACAGAGATACGGATGGTTACATAAGTAGATAAGTGTATACACATAGGTTAGTATACACAGATCTACCTCCTTGCTCTGTCAGCTGAAAGGGCCTAGAAGCAAGGACACCCCAGTAGCAAGGAGCACACTCAGCACCCAGATCTTGGTTTCTAAAAACATATTCCAATAAAAGGAACCAGGGCTCCTTGGAGAAATGGCTGGTTCTAGGACTGGGGCAAGAAATACACAAAATGAACCTGGAGCACCTCATAGTGCCAGAAAGTAAGAAAGTGCTACAAAATGAAACAAAATAAACAAATAAAAACAACAACAAAAAAAAAAAAACCAAAAACCGAAAAACCAACCCACCACCACAATGATGGGGGTATGTCAAAGCAATGCAGGAACCAACCGAGAGCGCTCCCAATAGCCAAAACTGGAACAATGTGAGCATCAAATAAATGTAGTATTGGACTATAACTCAAAATATAAAAGTATAAAAGAAATACCCTTGAGTCCCTAGTGATATAAATAAATGGGGGACAAGAGACAACTCTCCCTTGCAGAAGAATTCTACATAATTTATATAGATACGCTGCCCTCAAGAAGACGGAGCATAACCTCCACTTCTTCAGTGTGGGCTGTACATAATGACTTCCTTCCAAACAGGACAGTAGGGAAAAGGGAATGGGGGGACAGAGTAATTTTACAGTGGAGAAAATCTGACAAACACTACTTCTGCCAGGGGTCAAGTTCAACATCAACAGTCATAAATCATGTTCCCAGTATATACCATTGATATGATGTGACGAGAATTGTACTTTACCACTGTGATCTTCCTCCCTAAAACCCATAACCCCAGTCTAATCATGAGAAAAACATCAGACAAATTTCAAAAAAGAAACATCCTACAATATACCTGACCAGTACTCCTCAATACTGTCAAGGTCATCAAAAACATGAAAGTGTGAGAAACCGTCACAGACAAGGGAGCCTAAAGAGACATGATGACTTTAGTTAATAATACTGTATCAATATTGGTTCATATATTGTAACAAATGTATCATAGTCATCCAATATGTTAATAAAAGTGAAACTGTGTGCAGGGGGGAGGAGGACACATGGGAACTCCAGACTACCTTCTCAATTTTTTTGTAAATTTAAAACCGTTCTAAACAATTAAGTCTACAAACAAATAAAAAATCCTTACAGCATTCACCTTTTTTTTTTTAAGATTTCATTTATTTATTTGACAGAGAGAGAGATAGCCAGTGAGAGAGGGAACAAAGCAGGGGGAGTGGGAGAGGAAGAAGCAGGCTCCCAGCGGAGGAGCCCAATGTGGGGCTCGATCCCAGGACTCCGGGATCACGCCCTGAGCCGAAGGCAGACGCTTAACGACTGAGCCACCCAGGCGCCCCAGCATTCACATTTCTGACTCTACTTATCTCTGAAGTCCACCTGCATCCCTGGCCCTCCTATGTTGTCTCTAAGGCACACTATTATACATTTCAACATTTTCTGCAGCAAGTATTTAGATATGGGAATGATCACTGCACCTACAATATCTTGGGAAGTTTCAAAAGTGTGGGTCAGCTATCTCCGAAAGTATCATTTTAATGGATAATCATGACCTACATTGAATGATGTTAATTTTTAGCATCCTAGAAGGTGGCACAGTCAGTTAAGCTTCCAACTCTTGGCTTCCTCTCAGGTCATGATCTCAGGGTCGTGAGATCAAGCCCCAGGTTGAGCTGTGCGTTCAGCGTGGACTCTGTTTGAGATTATCTCTCCCTTTCCCTCTGCCCCTCCCACCATGCTCTCTCTCAAATAAATATATCTTAAAATTTTAAATCTTAAAAAAATCTTAAAATCTTTAAAAAAAATCTTAAAAAAAAAGAAATGAGTGACCAGACCACAAAAAATCATGGATGAATTTTAAATTTAAATATGTGGTGTTACGTGAAAGAAGCCACTCTGAGAAAAACTACATACTGTTATGATTCTAACTCCATGACATTCTAGAAAAGGCAAAATTAGAGTCTGTAAACAGATCAAAGATAAAAACAAGGAAATTCAGAGAAACTGTCAGAGCCAAGAAGAGCCAGAGGAGACATGACAACTAAATGTAGTAAGGTCTCGTGGATGGGATTCTGGAACAGATAAGATCATTAGGGAATGACTGAGGTCATTTAAATAAAGGATGATCTTTAGTTAATATATCAATATCAGTTTATTAATTGTGGCAAATGTTATATGCTGATATGTTCATCATAGTGGGGAATATGTAAATTCTCTAATCTCAGTAATTCTGTAAATCTAAAACTGTTCTAAAATTAAAGGTTTACTTAAAAAACAAAATTAAAAAAAAAAACCCATGTTGGAGGGTGTGTTGGTGTTAGGGTGTGCGTTTCCTAAAATGAGGCAGGGGCACTTTTCTGTTTGTAGGAAGTGAAACCCGAACAGAAGATAGCAAAATCCCCAGAAGATGACTGTTTATGAGAGAGAACGAGAATCTGTCAGCATGTGCTGGAAAATGTACTGCCACCTTCTGAGCACCTCCCAGGCAACGGGCCCAGTTGTTAGGCACTTTCTGTATTGACCGAGCGGCCAGCTCACATTACCTGCATAATCTGCCCTAGGTCCCACAGCCAGTAAGTGGTAAGGCCAGGCCTGCATTTCAAGTCTCTGTGACCACAGCTGTCTAGAACTGCCGAGTTTCGGAGGATCCATGTGGGTGCCGAGATACCCAGACCAAGCCCAGATGTGCCTCCATATACCAAAATGCCAACCCTCAACAGGCACAAAAGACGGGTAAGCCAGCTCAGACATGCAAATGGAGACCACCGAAAGAGCTCCGAGAGATCACCTTGGGTAACTCCCTAGTTTTACAGACGTGAGAGTTCAGGGGCAACTCAAGGGACAGGACATTTTTGTGGGCTAGGGCAGAACTGAGACCCCCAAAGGAAGTTTCTGGCCTCTCTATCTAGCAGCCATCCTGGGCATGGGGACCCACTTACCCCGGGTTTGAATGATGGCAGGCCTAGCCCCACACCAATGGTGGCCTTGTTGGGATTCACCACTGAATTGTAGTGGATATTCCGATGGTAGCTGACGCGGATGGGTTCATCCTCGTTCTGATGGATCCCATGGAATGTGTTGATGGGTTCTGCAGAGAAAAAAAGGAAGGAGCATCCACAGTGGGCCGGGCAGGGCAGGCTCGGACCAGGTGCAGTCAGCCGCTCACCTACCCACCACAGAAGTACCTGTGCTATACTGGTACACCTCCACGGGCCGGTTGTACATCTCAGCCATGGCCTGCATCTCAATGTGGTTGCCATGGCAGTTGTTTTTCCGCTTCCTGTTGATGTAGGTGGTGAAGTCCTCTGTGACATAGTTGGAGAAGTAGTCAGCATTCTTCATCTGCAGAACAGATCGGAGAGTCAGGTCTGTGCGGGGAGGGGATGCACCCACTCTGCCCCTGCCCCACAGCCTCCGCAATGTCTCACCAGATAGTCCATGCAATGCTTCCGCACAACCTCATGCATGTCCTGGTCTCCATACACCTGGTCAGCTGTGGGGACAGAAGAAAGGAGAAGCGGGGGTCAAGAGCTGCCATAGAGGGGGGCGCCTGGGTGGCACATCGGTTAAGCGTCTGCCTTCGGCTCAGGGCATGATCCCGGCGTTATGGGATCGAGCCCCACATCAGGCTCCTCCGCTATGAGCCTGCTTCTTCCTCTCCCACTCCCCCTGCTTGTGTTCCCTCTCTC
>NW_024423319.1:82714534-82757132 GCF_017311325.1 Ursus maritimus | reverse complement strand
CCCAGGCAACGGGCCCAGTTGTTAGGCACTTTCTGTATTGACCGAGCGGCCAGCTCACATTACCTGCATAATCTGCCCTAGGTCCCACAGCCAGTAAGTGGTAAGGCCAGGCCTGCATTTCAAGTCTCTGTGACCACAGCTGTCTAGAACTGCCGAGTTTCGGAGGATCCATGTGGGTGCCGAGATACCCAGACCAAGCCCAGATGTGCCTCCATATACCAAAATGCCAACCCTCAACAGGCACAAAAGACGGGTAAGCCAGCTCAGACATGCAAATGGAGACCACCGAAAGAGCTCCGAGAGATCACCTTGGGTAACTCCCTAGTTTTACAGACGTGAGAGTTCAGGGGCAACTCAAGGGACAGGACATTTTTGTGGGCTAGGGCAGAACTGAGACCCCCAAAGGAAGTTTCTGGCCTCTCTATCTAGCAGCCATCCTGGGCATGGGGACCCACTTACCCCGGGTTTGAATGATGGCAGGCCTAGCCCCACACCAATGGTGGCCTTGTTGGGATTCACCACTGAATTGTAGTGGATATTCCGATGGTAGCTGACGCGGATGGGTTCATCCTCGTTCTGATGGATCCCATGGAATGTGTTGATGGGTTCTGCAGAGAAAAAAAGGAAGGAGCATCCACAGTGGGCCGGGCAGGGCAGGCTCGGACCAGGTGCAGTCAGCCGCTCACCTACCCACCACAGAAGTACCTGTGCTATACTGGTACACCTCCACGGGCCGGTTGTACATCTCAGCCATGGCCTGCATCTCAATGTGGTTGCCATGGCAGTTGTTTTTCCGCTTCCTGTTGATGTAGGTGGTGAAGTCCTCTGTGACATAGTTGGAGAAGTAGTCAGCATTCTTCATCTGCAGAACAGATCGGAGAGTCAGGTCTGTGCGGGGAGGGGATGCACCCACTCTGCCCCTGCCCCACAGCCTCCGCAATGTCTCACCAGATAGTCCATGCAATGCTTCCGCACAACCTCATGCATGTCCTGGTCTCCATACACCTGGTCAGCTGTGGGGACAGAAGAAAGGAGAAGCGGGGGTCAAGAGCTGCCATAGAGGGGGGCGCCTGGGTGGCACATCGGTTAAGCGTCTGCCTTCGGCTCAGGGCATGATCCCGGCGTTATGGGATCGAGCCCCACATCAGGCTCCTCCGCTATGAGCCTGCTTCTTCCTCTCCCACTCCCCCTGCTTGTGTTCCCTCTCTCGCTGGCTGTCTCTATCTCTGTCAAATAAATAAATAAAATCTTAAAAAAAAAAAAAAAAAGAATAGGAGAGTACAGGCAATAGGAACGCAACCACAGGCCTCTCAGGCAGATGAGTTTGCAGGGCTTGCCCGGCCACCCAAACAAGTCAATAAACATTTTAAGTCCCCTAAGTGGCCTCGAGCTCCAGCAATTCCACACCCCGACTTCACTCTTCACATGAGGAAGCTAAGGCTGGGGGAGTTTATGGCTTCACCAAGGTCACACAGCAAGTCAGTCTGAGAGATTCAACTCTAGAATACAGTTTTCCTGACTCCTGGGAGCCAGCATGGCCTTCGTAGGTTAAAAATAAATAAAAAAGAAGAAACCATAAAAACTGGGCTCCGGGCCTAGTTCTGCCAGGTACTAGTGAGCTAAACAACCAGAGGCAAGCGACCCAAGTGCCCTGAGCCTCATACGCTTCACATGTAAAACAGGAACAAGCACGTAACTCCCTGGCAGGCCTCTTGTAGGATCAACAAAATAATGGGTATGAGGTGACCAGCACTGGGCTTGGGACAGAACAGTCACTCAATAAATCAGAGGCCCCTACCCAGAGTGGGGCCTGAATGTGGGGTACTGTGAAGGTGACAGAGGTGAATAAAATCCTGCCCCTGTCTGCAAGAAGCATATAATCTAGCAAGAGAAATAAGACATGAACATAAGCTTAATTTGGGAAAGGCAGCCTGTGGCCCAAATGGTCTAGGTGTCACAGGGCTTCTGTCAAAATAAGAGCCAGGCTCCCCTTGCCTTACTTGAGGATCTTCACACATGCCATTTCCTCTTTTTGGAAGCATTCTTTCCATCCTCCTTGGCTGCCTACTTGTCAAACGCCCATGTGTTCTTTAGGCAGTTCCCTAGCCCTCCCACCCTCCAGAGCACTTCTATCACCAGATTTATTAAAGGTGTGTGCAGACTTCCTCTGCCTGACCACTCTGACTCCCACTGAGGGCTGAGAGCAAGTCACATCCAAGTCCATCCCAGCTCAGGCTCGATACAGTGCAGTAAACTGGGACCAGTTTGCTGAGTAGATGGACAGGCCGGGGGAGCCAGGGAGTCTTCTCCCTGGGAAATTAAAGTGGGCTTAAAGACGAGGCACGCCTGATGTCCACTGGCTAAGACGAAGAGGGAATTTCCCTTTGTCTCCCCGAAGGACTGTTGCTCTGATGGGATCTCCCTGGGGCACCAGGGCAGGGGCAGCCCGCAGGGAACGCCGCAGAGGTCTTCCATGACAGCCAGTCTACCTCTGAAGAATCGCCAGAACGCCTTCGCTGCCCTCCTCTTCCCTCCCTTAAGGATTCTGTGAGGTAAGGAGGAAAAGGTTGCTCTGAGACAGAAAATGGGGCCCATGCCTGTCTCACGTCCTCTTGGAGGTGCAGAGACCTGAGGGGGAGGGGAGCTGTGAAGGCGGGAAGGGGTAGCCCCTTCACCCATGTAAACAAGGATGTGGGTTCTGCGGCCACACTCTCCCCCGCCCCCCCCCCAGCAGCACTTCCAGCAAGTCACGTGCCCTGCACAGAGGCTGGGGGCCCCCTGCTGCCGCCTTTCTTAGAAGCCAGGACCACAGAGCCCGCTGTGGCTGCCCGAGAGCTATTTATGTAGAATGAGCTTGGGGTGCTGAGGAGGCAGTGCTGCCAACAGCTGCAGTAAACAGGAACTGAGATGGCGGCAAAGGGGTTAAACAGAGGCTGGCCTGCCAAGCTCAAGGCGATGGCTGAGATGTTCTTCGGGAGGGATCAAGAGGCATTTCCTGGGAGATGGCTCTACCTGAGCTGGATGCAGGATGCAAGAAAATGGAGGAAAGGGGAGACTGGAAAAGGGAAGGGAGCTGAGGGAAGCTTGAAGGCCCCCCATTCCACCGCCATCAGCTCCCTTGCCTAGCAGAAAGGCTCTGTTGCCTCCTAGCTGTGCGGCACCGGACAAGGCCTTCAAGCTCTCTGGGCCACAATGTCTTCATCCATGAAGGGGAGAGTAACTCCTCTTCCTTTCACAGGGGGCTGTCAAAACAAGGGGTAGGGTTTGCCGAATGCCTACAATGTACTAGGTGTTCAAGAAATGAACCTAGGAGCTCCGTTTGTCGTGAGTGGACAACGACTCTCTCAGACAGCTAACCATCCCCAAGTCAGTCAGAATGTCACCGGAACCATTTATTAGGCCCTTCCTCACTTCTGTCGCACTTCCTCAGCCAGAGGAAAGCCCCGAACAAGAAGTCTAGGCTGTCCCTCCTCACAGAGGCAGGGCTGGCTCTCTGCCTTTACTGAATCCAAAGGTCCACAGGCCTACCTTATGTCTGTAGTTCAAATCTTCAGCAACCAAATTAACATCAAATCAATAATACAGGCTTCACAAAACAGGGTCCTTAAATGACTTTCTCTACCTACCTACCTGTAAAGTATCCCCTTCTCTCCTCAACCCTAAAATGCACTGATAGGTGGTATTGTACATGCATTTAAATCACAGCTTTTGTTGGGGGGGGGGCGGCACGACCCACCTCACTGATTCTAAGATATACACTAGTTTTGGGGCACCTGGGTGGCTCAGTCGTTAAGCATCTGCCTTCGGCTTGGGTCATCCTGGGATCAAGCCCTGCATCAGGCTCCCCTCTCAGCAGGGGGCCTGCTTCTCCCTCTCCCTCTGCTTGTGTCCCCTCGCTCGCTGTCTGTCAAATAAATAAAATCTTTTTAAAAAATCAGATATGGGGCGCCTGGGTGGCACAGCGGTTAAGCGTCTGCCTTCGGCTCAGGGCGTGATCCTGGAGTTCTAGGATCGAGCCCCACATCAAACTCTTCCGCTGAGCCTGCTTCTTCCTCTCCCACTCCCCCTGCTTGTGTTCCCTCTCTTGCTGGCTGTCTCTATCTCTGTCGAATAAATAAATAAAATCTTTAAAAAAATAAATAAAAATAAAAATAAAAAATAAAAAATCAGATATACGCTAGTTTTGGGATCATCAATGTGGAAGAAAATGTGCATATCTGAACACCAAGGAAACTGAGCAATAATACTTCCCCAATGGGGGAGAGAAGGATCTTTTCAGTGATATTACGGTGGGATAACCATCCAGGGCAGGGCTAAAATACAGGAAGTCCTCCTTATTGAGGCAATGCTTGTCTGACTTTGCTAGCCCCACCTCCGTCCTCCAGAAAGCCCTCTTCCTCCCAAAGGGTTGGCATATGGGACTAGGGGCTGGGCTGGGCTTCCCTGTGGAGGCCAAGGTGGGCGAAAGGGCCCAATGGACCTGCAGAGGTAGGGGAATTCAGAGAACTTGTTTTGATAGAAACCGAAACTCCTCTTCTTGCTGACGCTGCACTTGTGGGCAACCTGCACCTGCTCTCCCCTCCCAGAGTCCAGCTGAAGGGGGTCCCCCACTACCTCATCTCTGTCCCAAACCCAGAGAGGGCTCGGAAATCCTCTGGACAATACCACAATTGGTTCCACCAAGGCCTTTTCACATTCCAACTTATTCCATCTTCACCCCAAAAAGCCCTACTTTACACAGGAGGGATAACTGAGGTACAGAAATGTGGCAGAGCTGGCCCAAGGTCATACATCAGGGAGGGTAAACGCCAGGTTCTCAAGGAGTACCTGGGAACTTCAAATACTGATGCTCCAAATGATGTTACCACTACCCCCAATCCAGCTATCGCCTTAGCCGCCTGCCTGCCGAGGGCAAGGCCTGATTCTGCCTCAGTTTCCCCACCAGCACAAGCGGGAATCAGCTGGAACCCTGGAAAGGCCTGGGAGTGGGCAGAAATTACAGAGAGGTCAGCATAAACCTTACCTCCCCACACCCTACGCCTGTCCTTTCTCTGAGCACGGTGAGACACACGCAGAGAAACGCGTATGTGTGTGCGCGCGCATGCATACACATATACACACACAAAGCTAGCAGATCCTGCAAAGGGTGTTCCCTGAAGCCAAATAGCTGTACCACCCTCACAACTACAGAGACCTATCGCATTCAACAAGTAGCTGCCCTTGCTGCTAACTAAGACTAAAGGTTGGATGAGAGGCAAAGCTGTATAAACTGAGGGCCCTCACCTCCTTCCCACCCTCTGCCAGGGCTTAATGGGAGGGAGGAGAGCCAACAGCTCTAACAGACTTGCCTCAGTCTCATTCCCCTATTGCCTGGGGGAAGGTCCCTCAAACCCCTCTAATCCCTCTTCCTCAGGCTCCCTAAAATAGTCACTATTTGCCAAAGAGTTATGTGGAGAAGCAAGACAGGAAAGCCTGGCCTATCTAAAGGAGTTTAATGAAGTACAGGGCCCTACCATTTGTTCTAGAGGCACCTGGGACCTGCCTCCCTGCCAGGTTGCTGCCTGCCTGCCTGCCAGAAGAGCCACAGCAAGCTCTGCTGAGGAAAGAGAAGGAAGCCTGCTGTCTGCAAGGAATCTAAAAACAAACAAACCACACAAACGTGTGTACACACAGCAGCAGGGGGAGACAGGAACCTGATCTGTTCCCCACTTGCCTCCTGGCCCCATCGAGGAGATGAGCCAGGAAAAAGGCCTCCCCTGCCTGTCACGCAGCTGTGGTGTGCGTCTGACCCGTGGCCCCAAATGGCGCGCCCTCAGTGGGGGAGACACCCTCAGTGAGAGCAGAGAGAACTCAGTCCTCTTGATAGCCTGGTCTCTGAGATGCCCGCTCTTCTACTCAAGGATTCCCGCGACAAAGATGGGGAAACTGAGGAAGCAAGGCAGAAAGAGCCCAATGGAAACTGGTGCTCATGGGAGTCCATGAGAATCTTCTCCCTCTGGACTAGTTCAACCTCAAACACCTATGTTCTGACACTGGCTATGTGATCTAGATAATAGGGTCCTGGCTTTCTCGTTAAGGCCTCAGTTTCCCCATTTATAAAACAGTCAAAATTAATCGAAGCTCCATCCCTCCAACACTGATGGTCCAGGCTGTTTCTGGGCCCCACCATTCTAACATGTACAGCTCCAGCTGGTTCCTCACGGCCCGTGCAGACAGACGCATGTGTGGCCTCCACTTTGCCCACAGAGGCCAGGGCCAAGGCCAGAGGTTTTCGCTGAGTCAAAGTCCTATGTGGAAAGGGCAGGAGAGAAGCAGACGCACGTTTCCAGGAGGAGGTTATCTGAGCCTAGCAGGGACAGGGTGGGCCACAGGATACCTCAGGAACTCAGGCTCCTATTTCCACTCCACCCAAGCCTTCACTGATGCTCACAAGTCCCCAACAGGGGGTTGTGGGAGAGAGCAGTGAATACTGGTTCACACGAGGGACTCCCAGACCTCGGAGGCAAAACAGAGGGCAGAAGGCCACCTGCCTCAGGATTCCCAACAGTAGAGGACCACGGGATCCTAGATGGAGGAAGTAAGGCCCAGAGAGGTCAAGGAATATACGTGAGGTCACCCAGCCAGTTGACAGCTAAGTTGAAAAGCTAGGGCTTTCCTAGGGTCATAGAAAGAACATGTCCTTTGGACACCTCTGGGTTCCCATGCCAGTTCCACCACTAATGACCCTGAGCATGTCATTTCCCTTTCCCGAGCCTCAATTTTCTCACCTATCTCGGGATAACAATCCCAATTTTGCAGGTGAATATGAAGCACCCAGCTGAATGCCAGCAGTCAGGGTCAAAGAACAACACTGCGCCCTCTATGTGTGCAATCCCCCCTCCAATTCCAGCCTTCAGTTATGTGCTCCTACTATGCAATGCATGGCAGGAAGCTAGAACCTGTAGGCCTGCTCACCAGAGCTCAGGGCAACTGCTGCCTGTCCCTGCACAAGTTAGGCTGGAAGCAGAGGGGGAACAGAAAGCCCGAGGACAAAGTCCCCTTCCCAGGCACATGTCCTTTGCACTCTGCCCCAGGGAAACCTACAGATGAGGCCTAAAGACCCAGGGGCCATGTACTTGCAGGGAGTGGCCATGGGGCTTCTGAGGTTTTACAGAGAAAAGCCAAGGGCAGCCCAGTTGGGGGAAATGGGTAGCCATAGTGCTGATAGGGAAAGGCCTTCAACCTGCCGCGGTCAGCTCTTCCTGTAAGCTCAGGCCTTTACTGGAAGGCCCTTGGGGGGTGTCAGAGGGTGTTTGGGGAGGTCAGTTGGATGGACACACATGAAAATATTGCTGTTGAAATAGGTTACTGCACAAGCCAGGTCCTTACTAGCTCCAACATCTGCCTCAAAGGCCACCTGAAACCAAGGTGCCCTGCTGCATTCTCTTACACTCACTCCAGCAGCAGCCCTGTTTGCCCCACATCTAGCCTGAGGCTTCAGCACAGGGCCTAGCACCTAACAGGCCCTGACCTATTATTTCTTTGCCTTCTTTTGGTCCAAGATGCCCCCAAACCCAGCTCTTTCTCTAGGAAACATCCCAGGGAGAACACAGGCTTGAGCCACAGGGGTAGGAGGAGTGGGATTTTCCCAGCCCAGCACACAGTCCACTGCCTGAGCCCCTTCCGCTTGGTAGAACGGGGAGGCAAGCTCCCAACCCTCCTAAACGTCTTCTACTCATTCAACACACATTTGTAGCTCTGAGACCCCACTGAAAACAGCATTCAGGTTTCATCAATGCTCCTGTTCCCTGAGGTTCTACCAGGTGTCCGGCACCAAAGGGATTTACTGAAGTGATCTCATATAACCATTATAACTGAGTCTTCGGCCTCCTGTTACAGCCTCGGAAACAGGCTCAGGAAAACGGAGTTGCTTGCCCAAGTTCACACCAAGAATCAGTGGCACAGTCAGAAGTGGAGTCGGTCCAGGCCACCAGTAGACACGGGGCTAGCCACACAGTGAGAGAATAGGAGACCTTGTAAGGATTCAAGGAGCCCTTCAGAATCAACACCATTTAACAGATGGGAAAACGGCAAGTTTTTGAATCACGGCCAGAAGTAGAAGACAGGGCTTCTGACTCGTACTTCAAGGCTCCTATCAGAGGGCCCTTTTTCCAGGTAGATAGCAGAGCCGCCATGGGAGGGTCAGATCACATTCCCAAATACCCCTGGACACTAGCATAAGGCCTTAGAACTGCCTGTTGGGTCACCTATTCAGAGCCAGAGGGGCCTCAAAGATGTCGCTCAGACTAGATAGATGTTATTAAGGAATTATGATTATTGTTAGGTAGGATAATGACATCTTGGTTACGTTAGGAAAGAAAGAATCTTATCTGTTAGAGAAACATACACAAATATTTACAAATGAAATGATCTGACATTCGGGTTTTGCTTTAAAAATACTCTCGTTTCAGGAGAGTGAAAAAGAGTGGGCGGAGTAGTGATGAAACAAGGCTGGCCATGTGTTGATGACTATTTTGAAGATGAATGATGTACAAGAGAATTCACTATTCTGTTTTTGTGTAAGTTTAAAAAAATCCTATGATCCCAGGGTGACAGCAGTGTGCTGTGGTTAAGAACATGGGTCTCAGGGGGTGCCTGGGTGGCTCAGTCGGTTAAGCCTTCGGCTCAAGCCCGCATCCAGCTCCCTGCTCGCCGGGAGTCTGCTTCTCCCTCTCCCTCTGCCACTCCTCCTGCTTGTGCTCTCTCACTTTTTCTCCCCCTGCCCCTGTCAAATAAATTTTTAAAAAATCTTAAAAAAAAAAAAAAAAAGAACATGGGCCCCAGACTAACCCAATCCAGAGACTCCCAACTCTACTACTATCTGACCCTGGGCAAGTCGTTTCCCCGCTCTAAGCTGCTTTTCTCTTCTGACAAATGAAAACCACAGTAGTCCCTACACTTACCTAGCTTGGAGGAGAATGAAAAAGGGTTTCCTTCAGTGTCTGACAGTGCAATCTGTCCCTAAGTAACATTATTTTTTATCACTATTATTGTCATCATTATTACTTTTACACCACCGCACTGCCTCATGACCAAAGGACAGAAGCCAGATACTAACTTGAAGCTGGGGTCTGGAGTCCACCAGTAAACTCTACCTCCAAGCCCCTCCTCAGGGGTTACTCCTAAACACTAGAAATAGCTTAGGGGCAGCCCCAGGCCCTTGAAGGCTGAGGCAGAGACTCACCTACAGCCCGGAAGAGACAGGCGCCGTCCTCCTTCATCTGCTTGATGATGAAGCCCTTCTTGTCTCTCAGGGCCTTTTCAAACCAGTGCTCTTGCTGAAGGGAAGAGGTGGAGGTCAGCAACAGTAAAGGCCTGCACCCGCTCCCCAGGACCCTGCCCTCCAGTTCCCAAAGGGCCCAGCTAACTGGCTGAGAGGACACTGGGCAGGGTCAAGTTCCCAGCCCTGCTTGACACCCCATGCACATGGAGAAGGAGGAGACCCTTTCTTTTGGGAATTAGTCATTGTGTGAGCAGAAGACTTGCTCCCAGAAGGGTCTTATCTGTTTTCTGACGGGCCCTGCTGACCATGTTGGGAATCCAATACTGGGCTCCCACAGGCAGCCAGAGGCCCAGACCTAGCAAGTACTGGGGGCAGGGTGGGGCGGCGGGGGTGGGGGTGGAGACAGACCTGGCTGTATCTCAAGGAGTTTCACCAGTTCACCTGGGGACCCTCCAGCCACTTAAGGTAGGGAAGATGTTGAGGATCCCAAGCCCTACATATAGCTAGGGAATGTCAAAATATATCGTATAAGGCAAAATGCATATGCTGTATGATCTCACTTATAACTAAACACATTTAACGTATATATGTATGTGCATACAAACACATAAAAATTGCGAAGACCATACAACAAAAATATCACTAAAAGTTGGTATTACACCTGATTTTATTTGACCTTCTTCATGAAAGGTATGCAATCCCTTGTCCAAAATTCTAAAACTCAAAAAGCTTTAAAAACCAAAGTCTTTCTTTAACTCATTTGCCATCATAACCTGACCTGAACTGGCAAGAACCTATGTATCCCACTTGGAGGTGAATATTCAAACATTTCCATGCAGAAGCATTCAGGTGTTTGGTTATGAGGTACTACCACAGACCCCACCAGAGGTGTTACGTAACACACAGTAGACACACCAGGTGATTTTTCTGAATTCTGAAATTTCTCTAAATTCCAAAACACATCTGACCCCAAAGGTTCAGGTTCAGTGAGCGTGTACAAATGTGTATCTTCAGACAAAAAAAAAAAAAAATGGAGAGACGAATAGGCAGAAAAGAGTATCTTTAGGGCAGTGATACTACTCCGTATGGTACTTTAATGGTGGTTACATTTCATTATGTATTTGTCCAAACCCACAGAATGTACAAAACCAAGAGTGAACCCTAATGTGAACTGTGGACTCTGGGTAATTATGATGTGTCTTACACGGACGGACTGTAACAAACGTACCACCCTGGTGGGGGAATGTTAATAATGGGGGAGACTATACATGTGTGAGGGCAGGGGGTATGTGGGAACTTCCTGTTCATTTTGGGACTCTTATTCAGTTTTGCTGTGGACCTAAATCTGCTCTAAAAAAATTAAGTCGATTTAAAAAAATAATGTCCACGTGTCACTGAAAACGTATTTTCCATTTCAAAACAAAACCAGAAGCTGCAGACCTTTCCCAGGCCCCTCACGCCCTCTGCTGGCCACCAGAAGAAGCCAGCCTTATCCAGCATCCGGGCTAGGGACCAGAAATCCCCAACCTGCTCCTTTGGGACACCACCCTGCCCAGGGATTTAGAGGATCCGGGCTAACTCTAACTAGACAGAGGGGATCACTTCTCTGCAGGCCACTTTCCCCCAGCTCAGGTGAGCAAAATTCCCAGCAGAGTAGGAAGTACAAGGTTCGGAGGCTCTGCGTTCCAACCCAAGCCCTGTCACTCACTTGCTGTGTGATTTCAGGTAAACTACCTCAACTCTCCAAGCCTTAGTTTCCTATCAAATGAGGGATACGTGATCTACCTGACAGAGCTGCCAAGAAGTTCAGAGGAGCTTCAGGGTCTGAACAGGCTTGGTAAGTAACAGGTCCTCAGCCACAGAAGGGGCAGGACTGGCACAGACAGAGACCACGTACAACTGAGAGGCCCTCAACAAGTCCCACGGGAGTGGCTGGACACTAGAGGGTGAAGAGGGGGGTGATGAGGGAATGCCCAGCAGCCCCACCATTAGGGCCCATACCCCAGGAAGGTGTGGCTGGCTTGCCAGAGATGACAAAGGCACCTGGCGTCCCTTAATGGGCTCCCATGGACAGCACGGAGAGTCTTGTTTACGCACAGCACTCCAGCATGTGCCTCTCACGCCGCAGAGGCTGTGGACTAGCACACTTCAGCCAGTTCCCCCCCGGTCTGTCCCTGTCCCACAGGGACAGCCATCTCCCAACACCATGGTACCTGTCCCAGCCAGGGGTCACCAGCAGAGAAGCTGCAACTGTGACTACAGGCCCACATTGGGCAGAAAGAGAAGTTGTAAAGACGGGCACATAGCAACCTCCTGCCTTCAAGTGCAAGGGAAAAGGAGACTGAGGGAGAAGGAGATCAAAGAGGAGGAGAGGGGGAACTACTTATTCCTCCAACAAGGGTTTACCAGGCAGCTGCCAAATCAGGCAACGAGGACAGAGAAATGAATCGGACTTGGTCTCTACCCTCCAGAAGCTCACAAACTGCTGGGGGGGGGGATGTGGAAACAGGGAATGACCACACACAAGTGTGAGCAGGGCAGTGAAAGAGTT
Source organism: Ursus maritimus (assembly GCF_017311325.1). Taxonomy (NCBI): domain Eukaryota; kingdom Metazoa; phylum Chordata; class Mammalia; order Carnivora; family Ursidae; genus Ursus; species Ursus maritimus. The sequence continues at coordinate 82,745,319 of NW_024423319.1, read as the reverse complement.
GAACATGGTGCTATAAGACACACAGGAAGGGACCTGAGAAGAGGGGTCACCTGACGGATTAAAACACGAAGACCTCCAGAAATGCTTGTTAACTGGGTAAGAAATCACCTCTGGGTGCCTGGCTGGTTCAGTCAAAGGAGCATGCGCCTCTTGATCTTGGGATGGTGAGTTCAAAACCCACTTTGGGTGTAAAGATTACCTAAATAAATTCATTTTAAAAAATCACTTCTACCACAAAGCACTAGGGATGCCAGAGGCCCAGCGGTGAGTCCAGCACAGCTAAAGTCCTGGATAGGACTATGCAGGTAAGCAGGGAGGGGCCAGGAAGAAAGATGAACTCATATTAGCCAAATGCCTGCCCCATGCCAGGTGCCTGATGCAAAAGGTGACTTCATTTAATTGTTCCTACCACAGCCCAGATGGCAATGAGCATTATCCTCATTTGACAAAGACAGAAAGAGCTGGGGTTTGGGCACCAGCAAAACCTAGTATATAGAGGCAATGGGGAAGGCCTCATGAGCCACAGCATGGAGATATACCTGGCAGCCCATCCTGGGAAAGTCCTCGTTTGTCTCTAAAAATGAAGGAGGCCCGAGCATACCCTTTGCACAAGTAGGGCTTTGGTCCTGGGGCGATCTGGGCCTGGATCTGGAGGCCAAACCATGACCCTTCCGCTGGCTTTGGCACCAGCAGCCTTAAGGGCTTTGGGTCTGGCTGAAACCTTGCCACTCCCTTTGGGGAGAGAAAAAAGGGAGGCTATGGTCCTGGGCTCCAGGAAGAGTTTAGAGTACCAGAAGTCCGTACCATAGTCTCCTCCTTCCCCTGTCTGGACAGGAGCCTCTGAGAAAGGTACCAACTTGGGAGTTGTTTAGGAAAGTGGTCCAGGAAGGAAAGGCTAGTGGGAGAGAGGGACGGGGGCTAACCCTGCCATTGGTAAGTTCAAGCTACATCAATGTTCTGGCCTGAGAAACTCCAGACAATGAATCTTACAAGCCCATTGCTGAGCCAGTGGGCGAGTCCCTCCACATCCCTGAGCTTCCACAAGGGGGCTAGGCGAAGCTCTTTGACATCAGGGGATCCCAGGTGCAAGACTCTGCAACCTACTGGTCCAAAGGCCCAAGAGAAGTTGAAGCAGACTCTGGGACCCCAATGACTTAGGTTCCAATCCAGCTCCACCAATTACCAACCATGTGATGAGCCACTCTGAAAACTCCAGTTTTTCAGTCTGTGAAATGGGATAACAAGCTTCCCAATAACAGGGTAGCTGGAAAGACACAAATGTTACAGGACCTTGCCCAGTAGGAAAGCACTTAATGGGTTCTCTTCTCCTCCCTGGAAGGGAAAAAAGAACACTCCTGTAGAAGGCCTAATGGTGACCACCCAAAGATATCAGGCCCTAATCCCTGGAACCTGCAAATGCTACTTAGTAAGGAACAAGGGTCTTCGGCAGTGTGATTAAGTTAAGATCTTGAGATTGGGAGATCATCTTGGAGTATCTGGGTAGGACCTAAATGCAATCACAAGCAACCTGACACAGAAGAGGAGCCTGCACATAAACAGAGAAGATGGTGTGAAAACAGGCAGATGGAGTGATGCAGCCACAAACCAAGGAAAGCTGGCAGCCACCAGAAGCTGGAAGAGTACTGGATTCTCCCAAGAGCCTCTGCCATGAGTGCAGCCCTGCCAACACCTTGATTTTGACCCAGTGAAACGGATTCTGGACTTCTGGCTTAGAGCACTGTGAGAGAATTGATTTCTGTTGTTCTAGACCACTCAGTTTGTGGTAATTTGTCACAGCAGCCACAGGAAACGAATACAACCCCCTGGAAGCACTCCCTGGTGGGAGGCAATATGGCACGGTTCCAGTCCCACAGGACCCATCTCTGTAGCATCCCCCCAGGGAGAGGATTAGAATAAAGGCAGCAGGGACTTGGAATTCCCCTTCCAAGTCTGGGAAGCTACTGACCCTGCCTATCAATGAATGAGCTGCCCCTGAAAGGGGAGGGGGCAGGGGAAGATGGCAGCAGGAGTGGCAGCTCTCGGGCAGATGTCTTCTCAGAGCCCAGGGCCAAGAGATGTTTAATATTCTAGCCTTCACAGCTCTGTCCCAGCAAGCCTGATGCCAAGGCCATCCCCTCTCCGCCCAAAACACCCAGGAACACTGGCTCAGCTCCATGGGCAAAACACAGGCAACCTATCCAATGAAAAATGGGCGCGCTGCTCTCTAAAGAGCAACACAAGCTCTCCAGGACGAAGGAATGGGAAAAGAGCAAGGCCCTCGAACCTACTGCCGGGCCACTGAGGGAGCAAGGGGGGAGGAAGTGGGTCAAAACGCGAGGATTCTGTTATTCTGCAGCAACAAGAAATGAAGTACTGACGCATGCTACACCATGGACAACGCTTGAAAAGAATATGCTAAGTGAATCCAGATACAAAGAACTGCACCCTGTATGACTCCATTTATATGAACCATTCAGAACAGACAAATCAATCAAGACAAAAAGCAGATTAGTAGTTGCTGGGGGCTGAGAGGGGCTGAGAGGATTAGAGGATGGTGAGGGTTAGGGTTTCTTTGCAAGTGACAAAAATGTTCTAAAATTGATCATGATGGTAGGTGCACAACTCTGTGAATACACTAAAAGCTACTGAATTGTACACTTTAAATTGGTGAATTCTGTGGTGTGTGAATGATATCTCAATATAGCCATTAAAATTAAACAAACCCAAGGGCCTATAGCACTAGCAGGGGAGAAGGAAGTCAAACACAGCTTGAAACTTTGCAGCATACCCCCACAAGCCAAAGGGCCTCACCCAAAACTTTCAAAATGGGTGGCAGGAGTGGGAAGCAGGGAATTAAAGAAAAGAGCACAACTAGCTTCCAAGAAATGAGTCTAACCTCCCTCCTCACTATTACCCATTTTAAGGTTGGAGAAACTGAGGCCCAGAAAGGGGAAGTGCCTGAAGATATAGACTCAAACCCAGATAGCCTGGGCAAGGACTACTTCCTGCTATAAGACTCTGTCTCCCCGCCAAAGGAATCAGCAGGTTCCTAGAGGCCAAAGCTCGGCTGTTACAAAGGATTCCAGGAAGAACCAGATGATCTTGGGGAAACTGCGAGAGAAGAATCAGCCCAACTCCGAGGTGGGCCAGGTCAGGTATTCATACACTCAATAACCCCGGGCATGGGTGGCCTTTTGGAAAAAAAAAAAAAAAGAAAGCAGCTGAGCGTTTGCCTAAAGCCATGAAACAGCCAAGCAGGCGACCCTGGGGTTTGAACTCAGGCCTGCCCAGCTCCAAAGCCCAAACTTTTTCCACACTACCTCCACACCAGCCAGTAGGTCCCCTGACAGACAACCCCCAAGCTTAATCACAACACAGCTGGACATAAAACTCACTGTCTGCCAACCCCGAGCCTCACACTGAACAGACAAAAGGGCAAGATGGGGGGAGAGAAAGACACAGAAGAGAAACCCAGATTTTCCTCAAAAGACACCCACCATTCTCTGTCACCTCCAGGTCCAGAGGGCTTTGGTGTGAGTTCCCTAAAATCCCAAAGCTAAACAACACTTCACCAGCTCCTTACCTGACCAATGAGGAATCGGAGACCCAGAGAATATAGACCTAGCTATTCTGGTTCATCCAGAAAAGCTCCAGCAGAGCCAGAGTGGGAAGCTAAGTATGCTGGCTACAGTGCCAGGTCCAGCTTCTTCCACCATCGGAGCATGCATGACCCCCTCTGAAAATGCTCTGTGGTGTCCTCAAGCTCAGGAGACTTACAAGCCACTCTTTTCACAGGGTAGACTCAGTAAGGCAGCTATGCCTGGAAAAGGAAACCCTTGACACTACCACCTCCCCAGCACCAGGACCCCAGGGTGCCAAAAGGGCTCCTCAAGTCCTACAGTAGTCACAACATCTGAACAAACAGGAAGTGTGAGTAGTTAGAACAAGGATTCACCATCTGGGCTTCCTCTCAACAACTCCTCTCTTTCCCAGGAGATCTAATGGGCCTCCAAGGCCACAAATGCCTCAGGTGACAGTTCAGGACCAAGACTGAAGCAGCAGGAAGAATTTCCTCTCTTCTCGGGGTGCCTGGGTGGCACAGCGGTTAAGCGTCTGCTTTCGGCTCAGGGCGTGATCCCGGTGTTCCGGGATCGAGTCCCACATCGGGTTCCTCTGCTGGGAGCCTGCTTCTTCCTCTCCCACTCCCCCTGCTTGTGTTCCCTTTCTCGCTGGCTGTCTCTATCTCTGTCAAATAAATAAATAAAATCTTAAAAAAAAAAAAGAATTTCCTCTCTTCTCATCCCCAAATTTTCCCAAGCTGGATAAGGTGAGGCAGGGAGAAGCATCTTATTCTCCTTTTGTCCCAAGACGTGTGAGGACACGAAAAGCCTTTCCTCTGTCATTGGGAAGACATCATGCAGCAACAGAGCTTTACTTCCATGTTATTATGGGAACAAGTATGAGGAAGGGAGCCTAGGAGATGCAAAGCGGGCGTAAGGAGAGGTCTTTCTAGTCACCATGGCAGCACACAACTTTCTTCCTTTATGTCTTTGGGACCACAGACATAGCACTTCCTATTTCTGTGGAGAAAAGGCAGACTCTCCCAACCAGGAAGAGAAACAATTCCTGGTCCTGACCCTGTGGGCCCAGAAAATTGATTTTACCTGTAGTAGTAAAGGGTAGAAAGGGAGCAAGGACACGGTGCTCAAGACAAGGCCCTGGCCCCTGTGAAGTACAAAAAGATTTATCTGAACCAAGGGGAAAAGAAATATGGGTAGAGAATTTCTCTGGAGTGAGGATGTCTCTGGCGAGAAAAAAACTTGTTGAAAGCAATTCAGGGGGGCGCCTGGGTGGCTCAGTTGTTAAGCGTCTGCCTTCGGCCCAGGGCGTGATCCCAGGGTCCTGGGATCGAGCCCTGCATCGGGCTCCGGGCTCTGCTGGGAGCCTGCTTCTTCTTCTCCCACTCCCCCTGCTTGTGTTCCCTCTCTCGCTGGCTGTCAAATAAATAAATAAAATCTTAAAAAAAAAAAGCAATTCAGGAGGCTCAAAACATTTTCCCTGATCCTGGAAATGAGAAGCAAACAGAGCTGGGTCAGGGAGAGACTGAAAGTATCTCCTAGTTCTTCAGGGGAGGCCTCAGCCGCCACGTCCCAGTACCTGGCAACCTTCTCATAGAAAGTAGGGAGATCTTCCTGGCCTGAGGGAGGCTCAGGTAAGGAGTTCTTATGACTATGAAGAGCACTTAGGTCTTTCTGTTCAATGAGGGAGGCCTCAGGCCACACTGGAGAAGACCTCATGTACCTCTCGCTGGTGAGAAAAGACTGCCTGGTTGCAGGGTGGTGGAGAGAGCCTCATACCCAGGGGGCTGTGGGAGGGGCACTTAGGCCCCTCCCTAAGGTGAAGGATCTCTTGGCCCTGAGGAGAAGCTTAAGCCCCTGGGAAGAGGCTCGGACTCTTCCTCAGAATCCCATCCTACCCATGTCCCAAAGCGAGTGGGTAGTTCTCAGGATTTAGTTCACAAGTGGTCTGAGGCTCAAGTCTCCAAGGCAAAATATCTTATGTCCGTAAAAGGTCCCTATGACTGGGGTATACATATGCTATCTAAAGTGAGGTGACAGTACTCTCAGGGGAGACTCTGGTCTCAGGTCCTAAGGTGGGTTGAGTTGTCTCATACGCCGAAGGAAAAGTTTAAACTCTTAGGGGGAGACCCAAGACCCTATTCCCTACGGACTTAGGGCCCAAGGTGGAAAGTGTCTTTCTGTTCCTGAAGAGTACCTTAAATTCCTTGAGGGGAAAGTCCAGATCTCATCTCTAGAGACACCAATCACTGAGGTATGTATAGGTCTCTTGTCCTTGAGGGCAAGCTCAAGTGTCCTTCGTGCAATGGGTCTCAGGCCCTGAAGGCAGACTAAATCCATGGGGAGGCCTCAGGCTCCATCTCTGGGACACCATGCTGCCCTTGTTCCCTGAAGAGTGGTATCAGGCTACGGTTCTCAGAGCAGGGATCTTACATCCCTGACGTGAAGCTCAGGCCTAAGGCACCTGCGTGGCTCAGTAAAACGTCTGCCTTACGCTCAGGTTGTTATTCTTGAGTCCTGGGATGAGCCCCAAGTCAGGCTCCCTGCTCAGTGGGGAGTCTGCTTCTCTCTTCCTCTGCTCCTCTCCTCACCCCCCAACCCCCGCGCGTGCTCTCTTTCTCAAATAAATAAATAAATAAAATCTTAAAAAAAAAAGCAGCAGCTCAGGACCTTGAGGTAGGGGGTGCTCAGATCCCTGTTGCAGGGAGAGAAAGAGCTGTTACGTACCCAAGCTATGTTTCAGTCCTTCATAATGAGAAGGATCTCATATCCCTGTGTGTGTGTGTGTGTTGGGGGGGTTCTCAGATCAATCCCTGATAAGAAAGGACCTCTAAAGACCTCACCTTGCCTGGGACCACTGTGTGAGGGATATCCATCTCCTGAAGAGTTTCAGACCCTGTTTCTGTAAGCCCCAGTCCATAAAAAAGGTAACCTTGGGCTCAAGAGCCCAAAACAATAAGGCTTATTTTCCTGAAGAATGGTTCAGGCTGGGGAGGTTGGAGGAGAGAAGAGCTGAAGGCCTATCACTTGAAAGAAGCTTAAGCACCTAGAGAGAAATTCAAATTCAGACTCTTGGCCCCAGGGAGGTCTCAGATCACTGAAAGGAAGCATTCACAGACCCCTTTTTAGAAAAGGGATGAATCTTATGTATTTTAGTAGTTTCTGGTCCCTGAGTGTTAGTTTTGGCTCTTGTCCCCAAAGAGAAGAGAATCTTATCTCCCTGAAAGAAATCTTATCTCCTTGGAGAAAAATTCAGAAGATCCCCTTCTCTAAAGGAAAAATATATACACGTATGTATCAGGTTCTTGATTCTAGAAGGGGGAATCTCAGGCCCTTGAAGACAGGCTTAGGACCCTTAAGGAAGTCTCAGACGCCACCGCTGGGTGGTCCTGGGCTGTGTTCCCCTGAGGAGGAGGGGGGGGTTGTCCTGTAAAGACTGTCTCAGACCCCTGAAAAGGGTTTGGGTATCTTGGGGACGCTCAGAATTCCCCTGAGGTCTCCACCTTACCTGTGTTCCCTGGAGGAGTCGTTTTAGACCCTTATCCCAGAGGAAAGGAAATCTCATGGCACCGAAGACAAACCAAGGTCCCTTGGAGTCATGAGACTCCCCTCTCAGGAGGCATTCCCACCTAATGGTTCTACGTGATGAGGTCTCAGGGCCCGGAATGACGGCTCTGGGCCCCAGAAGAGACCACAGACTCCATCCTTAAATCCGCCATCTTATCTGGGGCTTCTAACCCCCAAGTCCTTGGTGGGGGATGGGGAAAAGAGTGTCTCAGGCCCCCACCCCCCAGAAAAGAATGCCAGGCTCCGGGAGAAGACGTAGGTCCCTCGGGACGATCTCAAACAGCCTTTCCTGGGTCCCTACCCACCATACCCACTCACCTGTCACCCCCAGCCCATACCTGCTCAACGGTTGCGGGGTCCATAGCCTCGATGCGAGCTGCAGCTGCTTCATACTCGTCTTCACTGTTATAACCCGCGCCGACCTCCTCACGCTCTGGACTGCCCGCTCCAACCGCTCCGACCCCGGGGGCTTGACGCCGCCGCTTGCTGTGGCCCGGCCCCGAGCAGCAACTGCCAACGCCTACGGCTCCGCCCACGCCCACCACCACGCCCGCTGCACCCACACCCGCCGCCGCTGCACCCAGCGCGTCGCCGGGACCGCCGCCGGGACCAACGGGGCCCCCGCAAGGAGGAGGAGAGGACTGCTGTGGCCGCGGACCCGCCACGGCGCCAGGCGGCACGGCCAGCGCCCAGCGGTGAAGCGCTCCTGGTGGCCCCGGTAGCGGGCCCTGAGGCGGTGGCGAGGCCCGGGGACGGGCCCCCACGACGCCCGGGTCACGGTCGCGGTCGCCACCGCCCACACCCGTGCCGCCGCCGCCCACGCCCACACCCCCGCCGCGACGCGGCGCCGGGGGCAGCGGCCCGGGCGGCGGCGGTTCGTTGGCGGGGTCGGCGTCGGGAGGCGGCGGCTTCTTTTTGGGGAGAATAGTCATGGCGGCACCGCCAAGTACCCCCCAGCAAACCCGGCGCGGGGCACGCCGGGAGAGAACCCGGATGAGGGGGCTACTGTGGTGCGCGAAGCACGACGGGATCGGCGGGACCCGGATAAAGAGATTGAAGCACCGGTTCGAGAACCGTCTGTGGCGCGCGAGTCACGCGGCAGGAGAACCCGGATGTGAAGTCCTAGATGAAGGCACCGCGGCGGGTTTGTCGTAGCCTTCTCTCCAAGTCCAACAAGTTTATTGCTACGTTCGCTCGTTCCGAACTGGGCTTCAAAGGAAACAGAACCAAAACAAGCACCTCTTCGCCCCGCCCCCTCGCAGGTTCTTGAACTACCGGGTGGGGCCCCGGGGCGCTGCGCAAGCGCGCCAGGGCACGGCCCCGCCTCTCGCTCGGAAGTACGTGGGCAAAATCTTCGCCGCCGCCACAACAATTGCGGGCACCAACCAATCGAAGCAGCTGCGTGGGTTCTCGATGACGCCCACGGGCCAATCAGATGTGAGCGATCGCCCTCCCGTGCCCTCCGTCTCAGATTTCAGTCAAAGTCGGCACGCTCGTTCCTTGCCTTTCTTCTCGTCTGCCCCGTCGCGCTCCTCTCTCCCCGAGGCTCTGACTCGCAGGCGGGGGTACTACGACGGGACAGCGTGGCCAGCCTCGCGCACGACAATTTTGAAAGCGCCTCCCTGCCAGGCTTCCAACTTGGCCGCAGTCAGCTGAACTGACTGGAAAATATCAACACTCCCAGAGCACAGCACTCCCCTGAAGCGTCAGTTCCGGTCCCACCCGCCTGCAAATCCACGTCCGGCGGGGAGGCGGGCGTCGCTTCACCCTGGCAACGGGCCGAGTTCTGCGGTGAGTGGTTAAGAGAAGCCGTCACTCACTTTGGGCCGGCCAACCCTGGGACAGATGTGCACCGTGGGGACCTTGGGTGTTTGGGAAGCAGACACGCCTTCTTTGGCTCCGCGGCCCTCTCGCCCTCGCGTTGACCTCCCCGCCCCTGTGGCTAGTGCGCAAGCGCAGCACAGCCTTTCCGCCGCCCCCGCCGCCCCCCCCCCCCAACTGAGTTTACCTGGATTGAGCAAAAGTTTATGAACCAGCGCTGTCGCCAGCCAGTGCTCTGCAAGGGGGTTGGTAAAATCCCTGGTATTGCGCAGTTGGAGAGCTACAAGCTAGTCGTAGCTCTGCCCCTCCTGAGTGATCTTTGTCAAGTCATTTAACACCCATCCCATCCGCAATTTTTCAAAAAAATTTATTTTGTTAGTAATCTCTGTACCCAGCCTGGAGCTTGAACTCACAACCCCCGAGATCAAGAGTCGCATGCTCTTAGGACTAAGCCAGCCAAGCGCCCCCATCTGCAATTTCTACTCCTTTGTAACATGGCAATGATAATTAATGATGTAAGGATCAGAGATTAGTGCTTGTAAAGGGCCTAGTGCTGTGTCTGACACATAGTAAGTGCTCAAAAAAATTAGTCTGAATGGCAGTGCAAGGAAAAGGATCCCAGGCTTTGGAGTCAGAAAGACCTCAGGTCCAGACCCCAATGGACCATTATCAACTGTATAATCTTGAGCGAGTCATTGTGTCTCAAATTTGAGGTTACCCATGCAAAACGGGAATAATAATGCCTGACTACTTCAGGGAGTAGTTAATGGGGTTCAGATGGGCTTATGATCCAAGAAGTTGTTTTGAGAGGTGAGGGCTTGCTGCCAGTCTTAGGAGTCAAGCCATACATGTTGACTGAAAGATGATCAGAAAGCTTTTCTGAGCGCCCTCTAACCTCCTTCCTTCAGATGCTGACCTTGGTTGAAGTTCTTCCCTGGAGAGTGTCAGTTAAAAATGGCATGTTGTGTCTTCTGCTTTGAAGACTTAATGGGAGAGGACTCACGTTTCCTGGACCTACTGTGTTCAGGGCACTATGCCAAATGCCTATGCATGTTATCATACTGAATCTTCTTATGATCATCTCACTTGATGTGTATTTCCTACTGGATGTTTGTCCAGCACTACATGTCTAAAATTGAATTTAGGATAATCACTGTAGCCAATCTTCACCAGGTCCTTTCTATGTGCCTGGCACTGTGTGCTAACGGCTTTGCTGTTCCATTTGGCAGTGAGTGCAGCTCCCCAGTCAGCCTTTGCCCAAGCAAGAACCTGGGAGTCAACCTTGTCTGCTCCCTCTTCCACAACTCCCACATGCCTGTCAATCCAAAGTCCTGCCAATTCTACCTCTCAAATCTCTTGATTCCCCAACTCTTACTACCACTACATGGTCCAAGCCAGCATCACCCACCAACTGGACTACTGCAAAAGCCACCTCACCGCCCTTCTTCCCACTAGGACTGTTTCTCTAGAATCCACTGTCCACAGCCAGAGCGATCCTTCTGAAACGCAAACCTCATGATGATTTTCCTGTTTATAAGCCTTCAGAGGTCCCCGTTATCCTTAGAATAAAGTCCAAAATCTGTATCATAGCTTCAAAGGCTTTCTGTGATGCGGCCTATCTCCATATCCTTACTCTCATCACTGCCTCACACTCTCCTCCCCAGCTGAACTGAACTAATTTCAGTTCCCCAAGGCCCTGAGCTTGCCCCCTAACCTCTAGGTCATTGCACATGCTGTTCCATCTGCTTGAAACATTTTTATCTTTTTGCTGGCTAACTCCAGCTCATTCTTTGGGTGTTGGCCGGGTTAGGTCCTCCTGTCATCTGCATGCTTCTGCAATCCCATCAATTTTAGTTCTATAACACTTCACTGTAATTGCTTAATTGTTCGCCCCCCATGCTCACCTCTGTAGATCAGAAATGATGTCTTCTTTGCCCATCTTTGTATCCTGAGGGCTAGCACATGATATGTGGTTAATAAATATTTGGTGAATAAATGATCATTATTTTACAGATTAGCAACCCAAGGCAAGAGAAGGTTTAAGGGACTCTCTCAGCCGGGGATTGGAACCCAGGTCAACCTAAATCAAAGGTCGGTCTTCTCGGTGCTCCACAGAGCTCAGTCACACACTAGCCTAGTGTACCCAGTAGCCCAGCAGAGAGAATGCAGGGGATGTCCACAAGGAAGGGGACTTTGCCAAACTTGAGAGATTCTTTCTTTCTTCTTCTTCTTTTTAAATCTTGAGTTCTTTTTTTTTTTTAAGTAAGCTCTAGGCCCAGTGTGGGGCTTAAACTCACAACCCCGAGATCAAGAGCCACATGTTCTATTGACTGAACCAGCCAGGCGCCCCCAAGAGATGCTTTTAATTAGGGTTCAGTTCGGAGCCATTTGCTGTCAGGAAGCCCGGGTTTAATTCTCCTCTAACCAAGTGTGTGCTGCTCTGGGTCTCAGTTTCCCCATTTGTGAGTGAGAGAGCTGGAGCAGATGATGTCCTAGGGGCATGTCTCAAGACTTCCTGGCCTGCCTCACACTGGCTGTATTTCAGCTCTTCAAACCACCCTCTTTAATTCCTCCTAGATCCCCATCTTCCAGAACATGTCACCAACCACTGACCTCCCAGTACCTGTACCCACACCAGCCCATCTCCTGGTTGAAAGGAATTGAACCCAGAGTACTTTCCACCCGCCAGGCCACCCCAACCTCCAAACCCACAGAGCCAGGAGGTGCTCATCCTCATCTCTCCTCTCAGGTTTTATTGACTGATGGAAACTACATCTTTGTCAGCCACCAGCTCCACGGGGACAGTGCTGGGGACAGGGAACCTGAGATGATGCCAGATTTCAGCCTGAGAGCAGACACAGAGTTCTGGAAGGTGACCCAAGAGGGAAAAGAGAGAGGAATATGTGAAAAGGCTTTGTGGGGGAGGAGGACGAGATCAAGAAGTTCCTCCTGCCCCCTACAACTCCCAGAGTTCAGGAACAACCCAGGTCAGCCCCTGATGCTTCTCTGGACTCCTGCCCAAGAACGTGAAATCAGCTATGATCTCCAAGCACAGCCCAGCCCTCGCTGGCTGCTAGGCTCTTATCGCAGTCAGTCCAGACCCCAGCCCCACCCAGGCAGGAAGCAAACTAGAGGAGGAGAGAGGAGGAGTCGTTGCTGGGGGCCCCTCTGATTAGGGCAGATGTAAATGCCGCAGCAGACCGGGCAGAGGCTTTGCATAATGTCGGCAGCAGCTGCTATTGCTAGAGTTTGCTGGGGGCCCAGCGGAGGATGGGGTTGCAGAGACCTGTTTCCAGCAGCCCGGAAAAGGGAGTGATGTTTGTGCTATCTGTGTGTATTGGGAGAGGCAGCCTGACCCCTGAGCCAAGGCTGGGGGGGGTTGGTGAGGGGGTGGCAGGTCACTGCTGAGGCCACAGCCCACGAAGCCTGTGGTTGCATTCCAAGCTTCAGAATCAGGGAGTTATCAGGCTCGGTGGAAGGCGGGGACATCTCCTAGAGGCCAGATCAGAGGCGAAGGTTCTCTTCTCTGAACCCCCAAACCTCCACAGCCCAGCCAGAGAGAAGAGGGAATCTCATCTCTCCTTCTCAGGCCAGAGCTCAGATGTCAGGTGGGAGCCCCGGGGACCCAAGAGGAGGAGCATGCAGGAGGCCAGCTAGGGGAGAGAGGCCAGCCCCAGCATGCTGGGGCAAGGAGGCCAGGGGGCCTGAGGAAGCCCAGCACTTCAGCGCCCCCTGGAAAAACTGTGGGGTCGGGAAAGTTTCCCCTTCCCTGGCTGCTTCCCCACCAGGTGAGCTGTTCCATCAAACTCCATTGCATAGTTCTCAGTGGGAGGCAGAAGGGGTCCCCAGGCCTGCCCCTCCCTGCCTCCCCAAAATATGGCTTTGGAAAGGAGTCCCCAAGAATCGAGAGGGCCCTCTGGACGGGCGGACCCACCGCTCACAGGGAAGAGATCTTGACAGTCTCCGGGAGGAGGCAAGGGGTGCCCAGGCTGGAGTTCCTGAGGGTGCTGCTGGCCCCACCGCCACCACCAGGGGAGGAAGGTTGGCTCTCATCTGGGGTGTTGGCAGGAGGGGTAGGGATACTGATGATGGCAGCCACAAAGTCCCGGCTGTCACAGTTCAGGTCGAGGCTGTCATGGGGCTTGGCATTGAGGCTTGAGCGGCTGTGGATAGGGGTGGGGAGATGGAAGCTTCTTAAAAGGTCATCTTAATATTTGCCACAGCAATCGTGACATTTATTGAGCACCTATGGGGTCCTTGGCACTGCACTGAATGTTTCGCCTGCATCCTCAATTATGGTGGTATCCAGTGAGGGCTCTGGGGTCAGGTGGTCCTCGGTTTAAGTCCTGGTCTCACTTTGGCCCCTCTAAACCTGTCTTCTCTCTTTCATCTGTAGCATGGGAATAACAATATTTCCTACCTCACAGGGTCGTTGCGGAGAACTAAATGAGATAAGAAGTGCTACAAGTGTTCAGCCTGGAACATAATGAGCACACATGGAAATAACAATATTTCTTACCTGACAGGGTCACTGTGGAGATTAAATGAGATAAGAAGTGCTACAAAGTGATCAGAATAGTGCCTGGAACATAATGAGCACACATACAAAAATGTTCTCCATTACGGTTACTCCTTAAAATGCCAAAATTCTCACAACGCTCCTCTGTAAGATCTACACAACCTGGTCCCTGTTCCTTCCTGATTGGGCTTCCTACCACTCTCCCCCCTCACTCCACTCTACTCACAGGAGCTTCCTGGTTGTGTCTCTAACACACAGACCCACTCCTGCCTCAGGGCCTTTGCACAGGCTGTTTGCTCCCTCCCTCACCTTCTTCAGGTGTCACCTCAGCAAAGCCTCCCCTGACCGCACTATTTAAACTGCATCATACCCTGTTCTATACTCTCTGTCCCCCATCCCTCATTTATTTTTCTTCTTGGCACTTAACACACCTCATCGTCTGTGTGTTTGTTTATTAACTGTCTCATCCCACTGGAATATAAATTCTAGAAGGTCAGGGTCTCTGTTCTCTTCGCTGCCTAAAGTGAACTCAACTCCTAAACTCCTACAGTGAACGCCAAAGTACCTAAAAGAGTGCCTGGCATATAATAGGTGCTCAATAAATGTTTGCTGAAAGAACCAATGAAGAACAAGTTCCAGATGAGAGAAGCCCAAGCTCCCAGCATAGAGGAGTTTGGGTTCGAGCTTGGCTTGCTGGGCCTGACGTCGTGACATCTCAGATCCTACCCCCCCGCCAGTCCAAGCTCTGAGCTTCCCCCGAGGGGTAGCCAGAAGGTGGGGGTGCTTACCTCTGAGGGGCAGGGCTCCTCCGCAGCCCTGCCAGTGTGTCCAGCTCCTGCATGCTGCCGCGACTGACCGAGGCCGTGGAGTTGGCAAGGCGAATGGCACGGCGCTTGGCCCTGCGGGGGCAGCAGGACGACAGCAGGCTGCTGGACCCCACTGCCTGGGAGGACACGGAGGTGCTGCGGCTGGTGCGGCCCCCCAGTGAGACAGCACCCAGAGCCTCGCTGAAGGTTAGCTCATCCGTGAATTCGTGGCACTGCCGGCAGAGGGGAGGGACGGTCATGAGGCAGCACACGGGAACTGACCCCACCCCCTAGACCTTTGCTTAGGCCACGCCTTCCTTTCTGGAAGTCTCTCTGACTTCCCTTCCCTTGCACACCCTTCAAGGGTCAGCTGTACTGGGGCCTCTTCCAGGAAGCCCTGAGGGATTTCCACAATTAGTAGTGAGCCTCCCATCCCAGGGAGGGAACTGGCTTGGCCGCAGAGGAACACCCCTCGTCCTGCCACACCACCTCTCCTTAGGCCTCACCGTTGTCTTCTCTAGACAGTGCAGGAGGTGGTGATGTTGTTGCTCGAAAGCAGAACGGTTCCTGACACACAGCGCCTGTTCCTCCCCACTGCCGCTGTCCTGGGGTGGATGGAGCAGAGGGATGAGGTCGGAGCCTTCCTCCTCCCGTCACTGCTCCCCAACCCCAAGGCAGGCCCCTCCCCACCTCAAGGCCCCCGTTCTGCTTGTACTGCAGGAAGGCATTGGTGGTACCACTCTTTGCCAACCGGATCCTCGCCAAGCGCACCTTCTACAGAGAAAGGAGGAGACAGAGGGTCAGGTGGGTAGACACGAGAGTAGACTGGCTTGGGGTGTGGGGAGCAGGAGGTACTCGGAGGGAAGAGGCAGTTACCTGCTGCGCTCGGCGCTTGTCCGCACGCTGGTTCTGGTGGTAGATGCGGCTGAAGTTGGACACGATGACCGGCACAGGCAGCGCAATGACCAGGACACCACTGAGGGAGCAGATGGATCCGAAAATCTTGCCAGCAATGGTGCTGGGCACCATGTCTCCATAGCTGGGACCAGGGAAGGGAAGCCAAGGTCAAGAAAAGTGCCCACCCACCCCTCAGTCTCCCACTCTGTCCCGTCCAACCTGATGCACTCTGCGACCCCGGCCAGGCACTGAAACTCCCTGAGCCTCAGTTCCCCGCTCTGCAAAATGTGGGGAAAGACCTCTCTGGCCACCAGTGGGGGTCCAATGAGAGACTGGCCCTCGGCCCCTACCATCTGCTGCCCCTATCTGAGTTGCACACGGACCATCTGAGTCAGCTGGAAATCTATTAATACCAAACAGGGGAGAAGGAGGAAGTCATAGGCAGTAAATATAGTCTCCTGGAGAGAGAGTCCCAGCACCACCAGCCAGCCGAGGGGTTCTGAGTCCTGGAGCAGTGCTTTGCTGGCTTTGCTTTCATCTGTCTTACCTTCTCTAGGTGGGACCCCTTGTTAGTACCCCAGAAGAAGCCTTGAAACTGTCCTCCTATGAAAAAATAGGGGGGAGCCTTGAAACTCCCTCCTCCTTCTCTCCACACCACCTCCTCTCCCATGGAGATGGAGCAGTGCCGATCTTACCAACTCATTTCACAGGGTTGGGGTGGGAGGACCAAAGCTCAGGGAGGTTCCATAGCTGACTTGGTCAAGGTCACACAGCATACTTTCGTTCCGACCACGGGACCAACTAGATCCCCTCCCCTCTGCAGTGCCAGCCTCTGCAGTCCCAGCCTCTAGGCCTCTGC
This sequence comes from Ursus maritimus, assembly GCF_017311325.1. NCBI lineage: Eukaryota > Metazoa > Chordata > Mammalia > Carnivora > Ursidae > Ursus > Ursus maritimus. The sequence goes on along the minus strand of NW_024423319.1, from coordinate 82,729,272 downwards.
TCCATCCACGTCCTCCTCCCCCCAAGGATGGCCATTCCCTATTTCTTTGTTTTGACTCATTTAAAAGTCTCTCCAACTTGGCCATTTCTGGTCTGTGATGTGTCATCTCAGACTGTGTCCTCAACTATGAGACGCAGGCAGCTGTCCACCGTCCCGGGGTTTTTGTGAGGACTCACTAGGGTAAAAGGCACCCAAAGACCTAGTTCCAACCCACTCTCAGGGCTCAGTGTTTGTAGGTCGATCCAATTACGAACCTCCAACCAGAATTAATTTCTACTCCTTAGAAACCTCAAAGCCATTTTTCTGTACCTCTATTAAAGCCCGAGCAAGCCCAATTCACCCATTTAACAGATCCTGAGCAGCAACTATACACTTAATCCCAGCGATGGAATTTAGAGAAGGAGCGCGGTATCTGCCCTAGACAATGTCTTTAAGAACAACACGAGATCGTTGATTCCATTTGATGCCTTTATCCCAACTGTTCCCTCTCAAGAATTGACACTAAAAAAATAATGCCAAAAATACCTCAACCTGGAAAACATCAAGGAATCACAAAGCCACACAGGTAATACCCCATACGGCCGATGATTCTGAAGGTTTGGGAGACATGGGTCCTTCAAGGTGGGAAAAGGAGGTGATGGAAAGCCAGTACCTAGGTATCCTACACCAGAAAACTTTCAGAGAACTTTCACAACCGTGAGGTTACGGAATCCCCTCTAGATGATGAAGGGATCATCATTTCTCATTTGACACAGCAGGGAAACGGGCCCAGAGAGAACAAGGCCGACAGAAAGAGTGCAGCTAAGACAATCCTTGGAACCCAAGTCTCCTGACCCGGAAAGTGAAGGCATCGTCAGATCTGCGAGGGATTTGGAGATTAGTCCACCTCCCTCCGTTTTTAGAGAGGAGCAAACCGAAGCGCAAATCGAGAAAAAGAGATCATTGATCTAACCTTCTTACTCTTACAGAAAAAGGTGAGTGTAACCTTCTTACTCTTACAGAAAAAGGTGAGTGTAACTGATCGGGCAGCTCCCAACACAGGATCTGCACTCACCCAAGTGTGGTCATGGTGACAATGGTATACCAGAAGGCCGCAGGGATGCTAGTAAAGTTGGTCTTGTTTGTGCCCTTCTCGGCATAAAACATGACAGTGGCGAAGATGATGATGGCCATAGTAAGGGAAAAGAGGAGAAAGCCCAGCTCAGAGGCACAGCTCTTGAGTGTGTAGCCCAGAATCCGCAAGCCCTGCGAGTGCCTGGAGAACTTGAAGATGCGGAACACCCGGAACACGCGCAGGGTGACGAAGGCGCCGGAGACATCCTCGTTCTTGGGCACAAAAAGCCCGATGTAGTAGGGTAGGATGGCCACCACGTCGATAAGGCTCATGACACTCCGCAGGAAGCGGCACCGGCTGGGGGCGGCGAACAGCCGCAGGAGGTACTCCCCCGTGAATATGAGCACGCAGGCCGTGTCCATGCAGAAGAAGGCCAGGGGGAAGCGGTCGCCGCAGGGCTGCTCCCTCGGGGGCCGCCGCGCGGGGCCGCGGCACGGGATGGTCTCCACCACGTTGGCGATGACCGACACGGCGATGAAAAAGCCCGTCACGTAGTAGAAAACGAGGGCCGCGGTGCTCGTGTGCGGGTTCTCGAAGGCCCGCCAGAGCCGCTGCCGCAAGGAGCTGCCGGCTGGCAGGGCTGGGCCATCGCCGGCCTGCTCAGCCTCCTCGTCCTCCGCCAGGCGCTCGGCGTTCTCCTTCTTGCGGTCCCGGTACTCTTCGAGGCAGCAGTCGCCCACGAGCTCGGGCACCAGTCCGTAGAAAGCCAGCTCTTCGTCGAAGGCCTGGATGCACTCTTGCCGCGGGCAGTGGAGGCGGCCCGTGCGGTAGAAGTTCAGCACGTGCCGGAACATGTCTGGGTCACGATCGAAGAAGTACTCGCCCGAGTCCGCGTCATAGAAGAATTCCTTCTCTGAGCTGCCTAGCAGGGTGTCTGGGTAGCGGTCCAGCGTGTTCTTCCAGGTCTCGAAGCGCCGGCCGCTCACGTTCACCACCAGAACCTCGTCCCCTCGAGACGCCTTCACCCCCGGCGCGGGGGGCAGGGGCTGCTGGGCCAGGGGCAGCCAGCCCACCGCGGCCGCCCTCGCGAAAGGCAGCCACGTGGCCACGCCTGCCGCCATCCTGCCACGCCCCAGGCCCACGGAGACTTGGGGGGGTGGCCTTTAGGAGAGTGTGGCTGTCTCCAGGATGGTGGGGGCTTGGAGAGGCCCTGGGCCACTCGCACAAGCAAACTGGGGGCGTCTACAGAGGCCAAGAGGAACCAGGAGGAACTAGAGAGATGGGCAGGGGCTTGGAGGGCATTTAGAGGGTCTGGGGGGACTTGGGGGATGTCTTGAGGGACCTACCGAGAAGGGGCCAGGGGACATGGAGAGGAGTAGAAAAGGGGTGCCTGGAGGGGCCAAGAAGGATCTGAGGGAGTGTTCAGAGAGACTGAGATGGCTCTAGAGGGGTCAGCGTGTGCCTGCGAGATGTCTGGGTGTCTAGCGGGGCAAGAAACACTGGGGAGTTGTCCACACTCTCAAGAGTTCTGAGGGAAGATGGGGCTGGGACCCCTTAGTGGGCTTGGAGAAGGGACAGGGGCAGCCAGAGGGGTAGAAATGGGACCAGAGGTGTTTAAAAGAGGCTGACAGTGTCCAGAGGGGGGTTCTAGAGGGGCCGAGAAAAGTGAGGCGGGTCGTCCACACCCTCAAGACTTCTGGGGAAAAGATTAGGGGATTGGAGCTCCCTCGTGGATCCAGGAAAGGGGTTTGTGCACAGAAGAGGTGGCTATAGAACCAGGAGGTTGTAAAGAGGCTGCGAGGTGTCTTGGGAGTGCCTAGAGCTGCCAAGAATAGCCTGAGGGGGGGGTGTCTACATTCTACAGGAGTTCTGGGGAAGGAAGGCAAGGTGGGGCCCCCTAGAGGGGCTGGAGAAGGGAGTGGGGCATCTAAAGGGGTAGATATGGGGCTAGGTTATTTTTCAGAGACTGAGAGGTGTCTGGCAGCGAGGGGTGTGGGGGGTCCTGAGAAAGTCTGGTCCACCCTCTCAAGAGTTCCAGGGGGAAGGAAAAGGACCTGAGGAAGCCCCTTGGGGCTCCCTTGGAAGTTGGGCACAGCCCCCAGAGTACCCAGAGGATGGCTAAAGACTAAGATAAGAGGAGAGGGGGTCCCCCCTAAAATGGGTTGGAGAGCACAGTGAGGTGTTAAAGGGAGTTGGGTGTGTCTCCAGGGAGGGGGGCTGGTGGGCCTTGCGGGAGGCGGATGGGGGAGGCCGGGGCAAAGCTGCGTCCCACCATCAGGGGCTGGTCTGGGGAAACCACACCCCGAGGGGCTGGCGGTGTGTGCCGGGCGGCGGCAGTAGAAGCGGCGGCGGCGGCAAAGGAGGAGAAGCAGCCAGAGCCAGGCCCGGGAGAGGAGAAGGCAGCACAGGCACGGGGAGGGGGCTGGGTCCCTGGAAGGACAAGGTCCGGCAGAAGCCCTGGGGACTATCCCAGGATGGGCTAGGGCGTGGGGGCTGGACCAGGGAAGGACAAGGACAGCGCTGTTGGTGGCCCCCTCCCCCTCCCCAAAGGGCCGTCCTCACCTGTGTCCCCGCTGCAGCAGCGGCCACAGCGGTGGGGCTGGGGGTACCAAACACCGGAGCTCCTGCCCCCCCTCTGCAGAGCTGCCCGAGTTCTCCTCCTCCTCTGGTTCTTTCTCCCCGCCCCTCTGAGCTTGCCGGGAGCTAGAGAGAGAGGCAGGGAGGGGCCTCGTGGCTCCCAGAGACCCCTCCCCTAGGACAGCCTGAAAGGGACCCTGGGGAGACTCCGCCTCCTACAAAGCTGGTTGGGCCTCAGTCGCGTCATCTGGAAAATGGGGGTGGCAGGGAGCTCTGCCAGTTCTCCCCACCTCCTTCCTGGACTCCCCCCTCTTCCTGCCCAGCTCCTACCCCCTCTGCCCCCAGGGGCCCCCACCCCCACCCGTCTGAATCAGCAGCACTTAGCAGATCCGATCGATGGGGAGGCGTCTGTTAATGGCCCCAGAGCGGAGTGCCATGGGGAATGATGCAGCGTTGTGTCCCCTCCCTGCCCCCATGCTGGAGAAGGGCTGGAGAAGGGGGTGGATGGAGGGACTGGTGGGGGGCATTTCTCTAGATGGTCAGGCCCCCAAAGCTGCTCCCTGGAGGGGGGTGCATGGGTTAGAGCCCAGCTCCGACCAAGACTGTTGTTGTGGGACTGGAGCACCATCCCGTTTTCAGACGGGAAATAGGGGGTAAGGGGTGTGGATGAGGGCAAGCCAGGATGGGGACAAGCCTGGGCACACCCCCATACCAGGTTCTCTCCCAGGCGGGCTCCATTCTGAGGGGCGGTCGGCCTTATCCCTCTGCATCCAGGAGCCTTAATTCATGCCGCCTCCCCTAGAGGTCTCTGTTGCCGGGTGGCATTGAGTATTGGGTACTGAGTGCCTCACACCACGTATGGGTTCGAACCCCACCTCTGCTACTGACTTGCTGTGTCCTTGAGCAAGTGACTTGCGTTGTATCCACAGCTGTCAGATGGAGTTACCCCAACTTGATAATGTCGTGGGGGGCATTAAATGGAGTGACGTGAGAGGGGGTGGCACAGGGCATGGCGCACAGGGGAAGCCTCATTTTAGTAATTAAAGGTGTGGCAAGGGGGGGAGCACTAAAGGGGGACCAATTTTCCCCTTTCAATCAATCTACCCACCTGCGTAATCCTAGTTTGCTCACTCATCACACTCCTGATTTGTCCGTTTCTCCATCCCTCCACCCGCCCACCACACACCTATCCATCCAGTTCTCCCACCCACACAACCCAGTGCTCTACCTATCCCTCCACCCACCCAGCCCCTCATCCATTTGCATATGCACCCCATCCACCTATTTGCCACCCTATCCTCATGTGCCCCCGGCACCCGTCTCTCTGTCCGTCCCTCTGTCCATCCCTAGCCCTGCTCATCACTTACTTACCGACTCTTCACTCTTCCTCATCCAGCCATCCATTCTTCTGGCCACCCATCTGTCCACTTACATCCCTGACCTATCCATCGTATCCATTTACCCATCCAATCACCGATCCATCCACCTGCCCATGTATTTCTCAACCTCCCCCATCATTGATCTGTGCAATCTTCCACTTATTTATCCATCAGTCCACCTAACCACTTACGTATCCTCTCATCTGCCCACTCTATCCACACCCATACCCCACACACATCCACCCACATACGTATCTGTAGATATTTCTGTGCCACTCAGAGGGGTGGGCCCACGGTAACTGGAGACCGGGGGCGGCTGGGGGAAGGAGAGTAAAATTGCAGGCACAGACCTCGCTCCCCATTCCAATAGTGTGACCTCCCCATCCCCAGCACATCCCTCCGGTTGGAAAGAACGAGAGTAGACAGTCGGTGGGTGGGCCCATCTGGCCAGATGGTATTTTGGCTGCAGCCTTTACACACACACACACACACATGTTGCTAGAACGCCGAACATGGACCGCGCCCCACCCAAACATCCCCAATCCCAAATGCAGAGTAGCCAGGCTTCCAGACATAAATTAAAAAATAAAATAAAATAAAAAAGAGTTGGTCTCTGGGGAGGGAGAGCTCATGCAGAGATGAAGGCAAAGGCCTCTGGGAGCCAGGGCCAAGAAAGACGAGAAATCCCTGCCCCTCCCCTCAGGATCCCCACTCCCCGAGGGCTTCTGCCCCAAAACAGGGTCACTAACACCAGCCATCAGGCCTCCAACCCCTTTAATGTCCAGTCTCCCAACCTATTTGATTTTGGCCCCATGTTCCCACCACAGCCCAAGGGAATGGTGTCCTGGCGGGGGAGGGGGGAGTAGGCACAGCCCGCAGATCTTTAGCTGGCTTCTCCCGGTTCTAGGTCTGGGTCAGGGGACCCCACGCATTCCTTGCTGAGGCGCACAATTTCCTGGGAGAGAACTTCGATGTCCTAAGAAACAAACGAGCCATCAGGGGCCAGGGAAAATAGCAGGGGAAGCTCCCTCACCAAGCTTGGGGCGTCATCCTTCTCACCCCATTCATCAATGCCCAGCTATGTCTAGCCTGGCACAGGAAGGTATCTGGAGAGGCTCACAGAGCCCCAGCAGTGGGCTGGGCTTGGAAAAGATGTGTGTGTGGGGGGAGGTAGGGAGCCTCCCAGGTGAGGGGGACCTAGGGATATGGATACGGGCGATCACCTGCTGTGTGCAGGGCCACTGGGGGGTACAACCCGCCCCTTGCCACCAGCTTTTCTACTAAATGGTGAGCTCACTCCTCAGAGGCAGGGGCTGGGTCTGCAACCTTTCTGACTGCCCCAGACATGGGGGAAATATTTGGGGTGGTAGGATGGGCAAGCAGACGTGTGGGTGGATGCATGGGGGGAACAATGATAGGCAAACGGGCAGCCAAAGGAACAGTCCGGAGGACGGGTGGATGACAACAGGTGGACAGGCAGGTCACTGGGCAGTAAAAGGTAAGAGAAGGGGCAACTGATGAGCAGGTATGAGAGAGAGAGGGGTATGTCAGGAAATGGGTGGAAAGACACGGGGCAGATGATTAGATGGGCAAGCAGGGCGGGTTGATGGGCGAGCTGGGTGAAAGTGTATGCGGACAGGTGAGCGGGTGGGTGCATGGACAGAGGGACGAGTGAAAGGCACAAGGGGGAGTAAGTACGTTGATGAGGATGGGGAGGTATGGATGGAGGCGTGGTCAGGGAGCGGGGTGGAAGGGTCTGGGTGCTGGCAGATGACCGGGGCCGTGTGGCATGGGAGGCAGGCGGCTAGACGGACAGGTGGGTAGGCTGGTAGGCCACACTCGCCTTGTGCAAGTGCATATTCTTGGTGAGCTGCTCCTCCAGCATGTTCTGGAGCTTCTTGTTCATCTCCCGAAGGTTCTCGTCACCTGGCTTCACCAGGTCTCTCAGGACACTGCCCAGCCCGCTGCGGTCCGTGTGGCCTGCTGCCACAGATACATCTGCAAGGGCTCAGGCTGAGAACCGCCCCTTCGGCAGAGCCGGAGGAGAGATGACAGAGACAGGGCAGCAAAGAGGGAAACAGAGAGTGGGGGCAAAAAGTAGGGGGGAGAAGCCGTGTGATGTAGGGGGCAGAGGCTTTGCCATGTGAAACCTGGCCATCGCTTACTAGCTGTGCGGCCCTGAGAAAGGGCAATAATAACCAACTCGCAGAGCTGGAAAAAGGTCTCTGCATGCAAAGCACAGAGCACACAGCTCTCAGCATGCATCAGTCCGTGTTATTCTAATAAGGGAAAAACAGGGATAGGAGAAGGTGTGAAAGAAAGGAGCAAAAGAAACAAAGATAGGGGCGCGGGGGAAAAAGAGGAGAGAAAGTGGGACGGGGAGAGGAAGATAGAAGGACCCCCGAAGGGGTACATGTGCAGAGGATGAAAACTTCCAGAGGAGACACAGTACAGACAGGCAGTAGGAGCAGTGAGACGAGTTGACGGGGTGCGGCAGAAAGAAGAGATGGGGAGAGGAGAGGAGGGAGAGAGAGGGGACAGACAGCCACACCGGAGAAAGGAGAGTGGAGCGATGACAGAGACCCAGACAGAAGGGAAGAGCCGAGGTAAGAGACAGACACACAGGGAATGGGCCTGGCCCGCTCTCCCCTCCAGCAGCCGTGGTCTTGTCAGTACCTTTGCTGAGTCGCAAAGGAGAGGAGACAGTGGGGAAGGAGGAGGCAGGTCAGAGGCCAGATGGGGGGTGAGGCTGGGGAGGAGGCACTGACCGATCCGGCTGTCCATGACATAGGTCTCGATGATGGCGCTCTTCCGGCAAAGGTCCTCCGCCATGGAGGCGCTGCTCACCTCCAGGTGCTTCACCTGCAGGGTGGCCCGGCATGTTCACACATAACAAGGGCCCCAGCCACACATCCCCCCTCCACGCCCCAGCCTCCCATCCAAGGCTGTGCCAAGTGAGGATAGGCAGGCAGACAGCACCTTCTCCTCCAGCATCCATTTCTCTTGCTGCGTCTCTGCCAGGCGCTGAAAGAGCTCAGCCACTTCCTCATCTGACAGCTCTGCTGGCCGTGGAGGCTGGGCCTGAGGGCTGCTCGATAAGGACTGCAGGGAAGAGGAGGGGAGAGGCCGGCCCAGGCTCAGCACTGTCGCCTGCCCCAAATAGGATCAGGGGCCAAGAGGGAGCCAGGGCGGGGTGGGGTGGGCTCTGCAACAGGGGCTGTAGGCCAAGTCTCAGCACCCATGGGGACTCTGGATCTCCTTTTGCCTAAAGGGGGACATAGGAACCACTACATCATTTCCTTATTGAGAGGATGCAGGGAGAGCCTGTAGCAAATGTGATCTCATTTCCAGTTGACAGCAAAACTAGAGGACAGAGGAACAAGCTAAACGATACCACTAGGAAGCTAGCAGGAGAACCCAAAAGGTGGTACGCTTTCTGTAGGTCAACTGACTGATTTCTTCTCTGGGTTGGGGGTCATGAAAAAAAAAAAAAACGGATAGACTCGAGAGACTTAAAGGACATAAACCAACCAGATGCGACATGTGCTCTGAAACTGAATGCTAGTTTTCATAAAACCAGCAATCAAGGACATCAGGGGGCCAACCAGGGAAATCTGATTAAGGCCAACGTACTAGATATGATGAAAATTTACAAAATCGGGAGGATAAAGATCAGCTGAACAAAAACAGGATACTTATAATCTCACTTAGGTTTAAGAAAGAGAGGGGCGCCTGGGTAGCACAGTTCGTTAAGCATCCCATTCTTGGTTTTGGCTCAGGTCTTGATCTCAGGGTCGTGAGATCGAGCCCCGTGTCGGGCTCGGAGCTCCGCATGAAGTCTCCTTGAGATTCTCCCTCTCCCTCTCCCTCTGCCCCTTCCCCCACTTGTTCAGTCTCTCTCTCTCATATAAATAAATAAAATCTTTTTTTTTTTTTTAAAGAGCAAGATCTAGAAGGGTGTGACCCAAGGGTTCATAGTGGTGATCTCTGGATGGTGAAGATGTGGTTTCTTTGCATTAAAAAAAAATCTTTGCTTGTGTGTGTTTTTAAAATTTTTCTACATGGGGGGGCGCCTGAGTGGCACAGCGGTTAAGCCTCTGCCTTCGGCTCAGGGCGTGATCCCGGCGTTCTGGGATCGAGCCCCACGTCAGGCTCTTCTGCTATGAGCCTGCTTCTTCCTCTCCCACTCCCCCTGCTTGTGTTCCCTCTCTCACTGGCTGTCTCTCTCTCTGTCGAATAAATAAATAAAATCTTTTAAAAAAAATTTTTTTTCTACATGGCACACATACTACTTATGGAGTAATAACAAATGATTTGTAAATAAAAGTGGCCGGCCAGGAAACTGACACAACAGACGACAATAACAAGTGAAAATTCCAAGTTGGAAAAAAGGACCTTCCACCTGGGTGAGGCACCTGCTATGAGCTACATTTTTTACGTGCCGAGAAAGGTGGAATTAGCTCACAGAGGAGGGAACAGAGGGTCAGAGAGAATAACCTGCCTAGCCTCCATTTGACAATCTGAATCTGAGTTGGCGACCTTAGAGAAAAGTTGGTAAGAAAATCCGTGTGCTGGGCCCAGAGAGGTAGATGGCTGCAAGGGAGGGCAAAAGGAGGGCCCCAGAATTGGGGTAGAAGAAGCTGGGCTGTCGACTCTTCTCTGCCCCTTACCCTGGCTGGAACAGTCGAGCTCTCCTTCTCCCGCAAGATCTCCCGGTAGCTGAAGGAGGAGACGCTACTGCTGTCCCCAGTCTGGGTCCGGCTGGGTGAGTTCATCTCTGAGAGAACCAGCTCCTCGAGGCCTTAGGCAGAGAGGGAAGAGAAACCTGAGCCCCAGTCCCCCAGGGTCCCAGGGCAGCGACTGGCAGGAAGAGGCAGAAATAGATTTGACAGAGATGGGGAGAGGCGAAGTGACGCTAGGGCATGGGGAAGGGGAGGCAGACAGTACAACAGGGAGAGGCAGAAACGGAAGGAGGAGCCACCTCTCTGGGCACACACACCCCAGAAGAGAAACAAAGGTGAAGAGGCTGGGAGAGGGTGGGCAGTGTGGACACCTATGGGCATAAAGGGACATCCACACTTGGACTTGGGGTATGCACAAAGAGGATCGACAGCTGGGGAGAGCACAGGGGCAAGACCCACACGCAGAGAGAAAACCTGACAGGCAGTGAGCCACAGCAGATGAGAGAGGCCAACAGAGACCAGGCATAAGGACACGAGGCAGCAGAGACAAGAGGGGGAGAGAAGATGGAGACAGACGTGTAACCGTGACCCTAAATCCTCATTTCATCTAACAGACAAGGACAATGTATGGCACCACCAGTGGACTCTGCTTGTTGATTCGTACATTACTCTGTAGCAGGACAGAAACCAAACCCCTCTCTAAAGAGAGGTTACGGGCGCCTGGGCGGCTCAGTTGGTGAAGCGGCTGCCTTTGGCTCAGGTTGTGACCCCGGGGTCCTGGGATCGAGCCCCGCATTGGGCTCCCTGCTCAGGGGACAGCCTGCTTCTCGCTCTACCCCTCCCTCCTGCTCATGTTCTCTCTCTCTCTCCCATACTCTCTCTCTCAAACAAGTAAAAAAAATCAAGAGAGGTTACTTCAGGAGACAGAATGCCTCAGGGAGAGAGAGACTGGGTGAGAGACGGATCCATTTTTGCCACGTCACGTAAAGCAGGCTCACTGAACTTGGTCCTCCACTCCTGCAGCTGCTTCTGGGCATCAGGGAGGGGTGCCGATGTCCCACCCCAAGGATCTCCAGCAAGAGCCGATGGCTGCAGGGGGACACGGGAGCAAGTTTCCTCGGAGCCTGTGATACCGGAGACACACCAGAGCCTCACCGCTGCATCATATCTATTTATTTAAACATACTTATAAGCCATTTCCTTCTTTAAAAAAAGTCCAAAGCAACTCAAGGTTTTTAGTTGCACCCTCTGCCCAAAGTGGCAGAAAGAACATGGATTCTAGCTGTGTAGTGATAATGCCGCAGTGCTGCTGTCCTAGTGTAAGTCTGTCTCCCAGCTCAGCCGGGAGCTCCTGGAAGACAAAGTCCTGGGGGGGTTCCTATCAAGGAGCCTGGGTGTGAGCATGGGAACTCGGTCCACATTTGCAGAATGAGAGAATGGCTACAAGAGATTTGGAGACACCAGGTGAGGTGTGAAGATGTGATGACAGGGTTGTGGGGATCCAGACAGAGACAGAGAAGAGAGAGAGAGAGAGTTAAAGGGACAGAGAAGAAAAAAGCAGCAGGAGAAAAGGAGAGAGAACGAAAGCAGGGAGAGAGAAAGACCGAGACGGAGAGAGATGGCAGGAGGCGGCACAGAGAAACCGAGAGGAGAGACACAGAAAGAGGTAAAGCACAGAACAGGATGAACAGAGGAGAGACAGACGGAGTTCAAGACGGACAGAAAGTGCAGGACAGCCTGGTGGAGCAAGGTGCAGAAAGCAGCTCTGGCCCTCGGGGCCCAAACCCAGTACCCCCGCACCTCGCCCCTCCCCTGCACCCCGGCGCCCATGCCCTCGAGGTCCCTCACCAGAGCGGCTCTTGCTGTTGGTCAGGATGTCCTGCAGCCGCTCCTGCAGCTTATCGGCCCTCTTCCGCTCCAGATGCAGCTGCCGCTTGAGGTCCTTGAGCTATGGGGGACAGGGGGGAAGAGGCGGGCTGAGGCCCTGTGGTCCCACGGGCAAGGGGGGCATGCTTGGCCATCTCCCCATCATACCGCAGCACTGCCCTTCTTCTCCAAGATCCGCTGCCCGTCCACCGTGTCCTTCAGCTCCTGCGGGGCAGAGAAAGCAGGGCTGGTGGCGGCCGGAAGGGCTGTGTGCAGTGCCCTACCTCCCCAGGCCAGGACTCTGCACGGAGACCCTGGGTGTGTCTGGGACGGTGGGGGGTGGGGGGGAGACAAGGGACCTGTTTCAGGTTGCTGATGGTCTTCAGGTGGCAGTCCCGCTCCTCCTGGGCCTGCTGGAGCTGATCCCGCACGCCCTGTAGCTCCTCCTCCTTGCTCTGCAAACCAGGGGGCAGCTCAGGCCTCTGCTCGGGAAACCTCTGTCCTCCCTCCAGCACCCCCCCAGGAGAGAGGAATGCGGGCGCTGCGGGCACCTTCAGCTCACTAGCGTGCTGCTCCCGACACTGCTGGAGGGTTTCCTCTTGCTCCTGCTGCTGCTGCTGCAGAGATTCCTAGGAGACAAGTGTCGGGTCTGGCCACGCCCCTCGCCCGAGGACGCCGCGGCCAGTGAGGGGTGTGATGGCAGCAGGGACCACTCCTGCAGGGACCACCGCGTGCCCTTAGGCGGGACACAGGAGCGGCCCATCTTGGGCTGCGCTGTCTGCGCCACGGACCGACGTGGACATCTGATTTGATTTGATTTCACAAAACGTAACACGGCACTTCCTGCATGCCAAGAATGTTGTAGGGATTTTATGTCCATGGACTCGGTTTATATACTCTCCCCATAACACCTACATGGCGGGTACTAGGACTGTCCCTTCTGTACTGATGAAGAACCCGGGCCGCAGGCCAGGGGAGCTGCCCACAAGGAGCAAGTGGCCCAGCCAGGACGCAAACCCAGACAAACGACCGCCTCTAGAGCCTGTGCTCTTCACTACTGCGTGACACTTCCTCTCAGGTGTGATTATGAGTTTTCCCCCACAAAGTCCTCGTTCGAATAAAATCAGGATATTACAGTAATTTCCGGACAGAAGCGGTTTCGGAAGGAAGGGATGGGCTTTCCACCTGCACATGCGGCATCCCGCCTCACTGATCCCCTGGAGGGCTGCGTGAGCTGGGCAGGGGCCATGACTGCCAGTCCAGCGCTTTTGTAGTTCCGGGCCTGACCACTCACCGCCCCTGGTGCATGGGTGCCCCCGCTACCCCAGCACCAGCTCACCTCGGCCTCCTTCAGCGCCGTTCAAACCAGCCCTTGGCTATCCATAGAATGTACCTGAGCTTGAAGTTCTTCCACATTGCATCCTGCACGGAATTTTGCCAGCTCCGTGTTCGGTACCTCGAAGGGGCGGTCAGGGCGCAGTGCGTAAGGCCTTCTCGCCAAGCGCCACCGAGTTTCCCATGGTTTGCTGCGTTCCATTTTGCGGAGATGCGATATGGCAGCCACGCACCACCCACCTTCTCCTCCTAGCGGATCTGCCCATGCGGAGCCTCCTCCTGGCGCTTTTGTCTTCGTGCAGCTCCCGGAGCTCTTCTGGTTTTGCTCATAAGCGTGCTAGCGACCCCCAGCACCTCCTTTCATGCCTAGTCGGACCGCTCCCAGCTCTTCCCGCTTGTGCTCTGCGACTTCTCCTGCAGAGCCCCATTGCCAGCTCATCCAGCAGGGCCTTCGCCTCGGCACTCTGGAGGCAGGAGGGTGCCCGTTAGCCCCTCCCTCAACAGTAGACAGGGCCTCCACACCTCTCTCCCGGGCCCAGGGAACTGCCCGAAGCTGCCTCCTCCCCGTTCCCACAGAACTAGCTAAGTCACTCACCTACCCTCATGGCCCTGGTCCTTTTCCATCCTTTGCTGTTCCTGCGTGGTGCGCCACATCACCTGCTCCTTTCCCATGGCCCAAGGCTGATCCCTCCGCCTCCCCCGCCTCCCCGATAGGATCCCTCCGCCTCCCGGATAGCCGACAGCTGATAGCCGATAGCCGCCTTGCAGAGCTGCCCACCTTCCGAGCCTCCTGCAGTTCCTGGGTCAATTGCTCCTTCTCCTGCCCGATTTCCTGAAGTTGTTCCAGGAGCCGACTATTGGCACGTAATGACTCCTAAGGAGCGGACAAAGGAGAGGAGTTTGATAAAGAGCCTCCAGGAGGTGATGGACACCCGGGATACCTCTGGTGGACGGTCTCCCTTAACCCCAGTAAAGTTGGTATTGTTCTCTCCGTTTCTAGATGAGAAACATGGCAAACGTCGCTAGCGGCTCCCCAGTGTTCTATTCATTCTCCCCTCTGTCCCTAGCAATAGATTTCATAGCTGGACATAAGGCTGTCGAGCGGACTCTTCCCTGCCTCCCTCGCAGTGAGGTGTGGCCACATGATTAATTTCCGTATGCAGAAGTGGTAAGCATGAGGTAGGTCATACTCATAAAGGGAAGGGGCATGCTGGGCCCTTCCCTCTTCCCTCCTTCCTTCCAGATGGAAAACAAACATGATGAAGGGGGGCCCTGGGCAAGCATCTTGGCTACCAAGATAAAAGTTTTGTGTTGAAGATGGCAATGTAGAAGGAACGTGGGTCACTGGTCATGGCACAGCCATCGTTCCATCCCTAGACAACCCACCTGGACTCTTCCATGAGTGAGAACTAGCCTTTTATCTTCTTTAAGCCACTACAATTCTGGCTGCTACCATGGACTCAGAATGGCTATCGTGTCTAACTGACTTGGTGTCAGCGAAGGAGAACAACATGGTCTAGGACACAAGGTGCTAGTAAGTTAGGAGACCAGACTGGAACCCAGATCCTCCCGACTCCACAATCACCTGGGCTCCCCTGAGCCTGCACGAGGGAACTGGGAGAAGCCAAGCCAGAGCCATTGATGTCACCTGCAGTTGGGAGTTGAGGTCATCTTTCTGTCCCATGAGGTCCTCATACTCAGTCTGCCGCTGCTGCAAATCAGCTGTCAGCCCGGCATTCTCTTCCCGGAGCGTATTGAGTTCTTGGGTCTTTGCTGTTTGGATCTGGGATGAATGGGGATGATGGGAAGCGGAGTGAAAAGGGCCCCCCCGGGGGCCAGCCACAG
>NW_024423319.1:82711262-82714524 GCF_017311325.1 Ursus maritimus | reverse complement strand
AGTGAGGGGTGTGATGGCAGCAGGGACCACTCCTGCAGGGACCACCGCGTGCCCTTAGGCGGGACACAGGAGCGGCCCATCTTGGGCTGCGCTGTCTGCGCCACGGACCGACGTGGACATCTGATTTGATTTGATTTCACAAAACGTAACACGGCACTTCCTGCATGCCAAGAATGTTGTAGGGATTTTATGTCCATGGACTCGGTTTATATACTCTCCCCATAACACCTACATGGCGGGTACTAGGACTGTCCCTTCTGTACTGATGAAGAACCCGGGCCGCAGGCCAGGGGAGCTGCCCACAAGGAGCAAGTGGCCCAGCCAGGACGCAAACCCAGACAAACGACCGCCTCTAGAGCCTGTGCTCTTCACTACTGCGTGACACTTCCTCTCAGGTGTGATTATGAGTTTTCCCCCACAAAGTCCTCGTTCGAATAAAATCAGGATATTACAGTAATTTCCGGACAGAAGCGGTTTCGGAAGGAAGGGATGGCTTTTCCAATCTGCACATGCGGCATCCCGCCTCACTGATCCCCTCTGGAGGGCTGCGTGGAGCTGGCGGGGCTGCGGGACTGCCCGAGTCCAGAGCGTTTTTCGGTGAGTTCCGGGGCCTGACCACTGCCGGCCCCCTGGTGTGGCATGGGTGCCCCCCCCCCCCGTACCTCGTCAGGCACCAGCTCACCTCGGCCTCCTTCAAGCGCCGTTCAAACCAGCCCTTGGCTCCATCCATAGAATGTACCTGAGCTTGAAGTTCTTCCACTGTCTGCTGGAGATTCTCCAGCTCTCGTGTTCGGGCCTGCGAGAGGGGAGACGGTCAGGGCGAGGCAGGCGGGCCCCTCGCCCGCGCCAACCCCGGACCCATCAGCGATGCTGCGCTCCCCCAGTTTGAGAGACCAAAGGATGGCGCCACCCACCCACCCACCTTCTCCTCGCGGATCTGCCCACGGAGCTCCTCCTCCTGGCGCTTCTTGTCTTCGTGCAGCTCCCGGAGCTCGCGCTCATAGCGTGCGCGCACCCCCAGCACCTCCTTCTCATGCCTTAGTCGGACCGCTCCCAGCTCTTCCTTGTGCTGCGACTTCTCCTGCAGAGTCTCCATTGCCAGCTCATCCAGCAGGGCCTTCCGCTTCTCGGCACTCTGGAGGCAGGAGGGTGCCCGTTAGCCTCCTCCCTCAACAGTAGACAGGGCCTCCCACCCTCTCCCCGGGCCCAGGGAACTGCCCGAAGCTGCCTCCTCCCCGTTCCCACAGAACTAGCTAAGTCACTCACCTACCCTCATGGCCCTGGTCCTTTTCCATCCTTTGCTGTTCCTGCGTGGTGCGCCACATCACCTGCTCCTTTCCCATGGCCCAAGGCTGATCCCTCCGCCTCCCCCGCCTCCCCGATAGGATCCCTCCGCCTCCCGGATAGCCGACAGCTGATAGCCGATAGCCGCCTTGCAGAGCTGCCCACCTTCCGAGCCTCCTGCAGTTCCTGGGTCAATTGCTCCTTCTCCTGCCCGATTTCCTGAAGTTGTTCCAGGAGCCGACTATTGGCACGTAATGACTCCTAAGGAGCGGACAAAGGAGAGGAGTTTGATAAAGAGCCTCCAGGAGGTGATGGACACCCGGGATACCTCTGGTGGACGGTCTCCCTTAACCCCAGTAAAGTTGGTATTGTTCTCTCCGTTTCTAGATGAGAAACATGGCAAACGTCGCTAGCGGCTCCCCAGTGTTCTATTCATTCTCCCCTCTGTCCCTAGCAATAGATTTCATAGCTGGACATAAGGCTGTCGAGCGGACTCTTCCCTGCCTCCCTCGCAGTGAGGTGTGGCCACATGATTAATTTCCGTATGCAGAAGTGGTAAGCATGAGGTAGGTCATACTCATAAAGGGAAGGGGCATGCTGGGCCCTTCCCTCTTCCCTCCTTCCTTCCAGATGGAAAACAAACATGATGAAGGGGGGCCCTGGGCAAGCATCTTGGCTACCAAGATAAAAGTTTTGTGTTGAAGATGGCAATGTAGAAGGAACGTGGGTCACTGGTCATGGCACAGCCATCGTTCCATCCCTAGACAACCCACCTGGACTCTTCCATGAGTGAGAACTAGCCTTTTATCTTCTTTAAGCCACTACAATTCTGGCTGCTACCATGGACTCAGAATGGCTATCGTGTCTAACTGACTTGGTGTCAGCGAAGGAGAACAACATGGTCTAGGACACAAGGTGCTAGTAAGTTAGGAGACCAGACTGGAACCCAGATCCTCCCGACTCCACAATCACCTGGGCTCCCCTGAGCCTGCACGAGGGAACTGGGAGAAGCCAAGCCAGAGCCATTGATGTCACCTGCAGTTGGGAGTTGAGGTCATCTTTCTGTCCCATGAGGTCCTCATACTCAGTCTGCCGCTGCTGCAAATCAGCTGTCAGCCCGGCATTCTCTTCCCGGAGCGTATTGAGTTCTTGGGTCTTTGCTGTTTGGATCTGGGATGAATGGGGATGATGGGAAGCGGAGTGAAAAGGGCCCCCCCGGGGGCCAGCCACAGGGTTTGAGCCTCCCGGTTCCAGGGAGACAGAGGGAGGTGGGAAGAGAGCCAGGAGGAAAGAGAAAGAATTTCAAAGGGAAAAGAATGAGAAAAAGAGATCAACGGGGGAATGGAAAAGTAGTCTAGTCATACAGCGGAATAGTAAACAGAGAAGAACGAACAGACCAGTGCTACATATGGCTGAGCCTCACAGGAAAGAAGCCGGGCACAAAAATGGGTGTCTGATTCCGCTACATGAAGTTAAAGAACAAGTGAAACTAATCTACGTCGCTAGAGGTCGGAGGAGTGGTTATTCCTGGGGAAGTATTGATTGGGAAGGGGTCAAAGGAGCCTCCTGGGGGTGCTGAAAACGCTCTACATCTTGATCTGGGTGATGGTCATAAGGGGACAGACAGACAGACCGACAGACAGATAGGATTCACTGAACGTACACTTAAGATGAGTACAATTATAGTACTTTACTGGAGAGAACCTAGAAAATGCAGGAGAAGCAGGGGTGGGTGGCCAGAGAGAAGAGGGGTGGAAGCTATCGGAAAGAAAAGCTGAGAGGGGCGCCTCAGTCAGTTAAGCGTCCGACTCTTGATTTCAGCTCAGGTCATGATCTCAAGGTTGTGAGACTGAGCCCTGTGTCGGGCTGTGGGCTGGGCATGGAGCCTGCTTAAGGTTCTCTGTCTCTCCCCCTCCCCCTGCCCCCCACCGCACTCCCCGCCTGCTGCTCCATCTCTCTCTCTCTCTCTCTCTCTCTC
>NW_024423319.1:82709644-82711252 GCF_017311325.1 Ursus maritimus | reverse complement strand
AAGAAAGAAAGAAAGAAAGAAAGAAAGAAAGAAAGAAAGAAAGAAAGAAAAGAAAGGAAGGAAGGAAGGAAGGAAGGAAGCGGAGGATCAAACAGAAACAGAGGCAGGAAAGTGGCATAAGGTCCAGACGGCCCTGCCCTAATGAGGGTCAGAAGCAAGAGATGAGGAATCGGAGAGGGATCAGCGAGGGCTTCCTGGTATCCTGTACCTGCTCCAGGGCAGCCAGGCTGGTCCTCAAGGCATTGTTCTCAGCCAAAAGTCCTTCCACTTGTTCCTGGGCATCTGCACTCTGGATGGACACCTGGCCCCAGCCCCATGCCAGGTGAGAGTGGGTCCAGAACAGCGGGGGACAGGACTCACCCACAGCCAAGAAAGAAAACACACATGTGCACGCGCACCACGACCAGGGGGAAACAGGACCCCTGGGGCCTTCCCTGCCTGGATAATACCGGCCGAGGCTGGCCCCCCGTTCGCTCTCCACCTTGCAGAAGCTGCCCAGTACCACGCACCTGATCTTGCAGGGCTCGCAGAGCAGCTGCATGCTCCAGGCGCTCCCCCTGCCGCTGATCTCTCAGTTCCGCCAAGCTCTGCAGTGACCAGGGCAGGGGAGACCATTCCAGACCTCAGCTTCCCCTGAGGTGCATATAACCCTACGGTCTCCCTCTCTGACCACCTGACAGCATGTCCCCAGCACTTGAGGGTCGCAGATTACCCCGCCATCAGACTCAGTCTCACCCAAATTCTAAGTCATTACCCCCAGGAGTCTCGGATCCCATATTCCGGGTCTAAGAATCTTAGAAAAACACCTAGGCTCTTGGGGATTTCAAACCCACCCCCATCTGTAAGAGGTCTACACTCACCCAGATTCTAGCTTGGAGGCCCCAGGATTCTCAGATGCACTTAGCCCCCTGGGACTACAGCTTCACCCAGACTCCTAACCCCAACACCCATGGGTTTCAGACACACTCCATCCCTGTGTCTCTAGCTCCCAGGAGTCTCAGGGTCCACCCAAACTCCTAGCCCCAAACCCTAGAGGTTGCAAACTCATACAATCTCCTAGTTTCCAACTCCTGGTGAGGTCTGACTGACCACCACCACCACTACCCCCACCTGCTACTTCTGTCCCCAGTCTCTGGGGATCTTCAGACCCAGGTAACTGAAGACCCAGCTTTACCCACACTTCTGTCCCCAGCTCTTAAGGACCTTAGACCCACAAACCACCGTATCCCTTAATCCAAGGGATCTCAGACTCACCTGCTCTAGGGGGAAGCCTAGAGGCTTTAAAATCCCCTAGCCCCTAACCCTCGGGAGCCTGAGACCCACCTAGACTTTTGCTTCAGTCTCTGGATGTCTTAGGCTCACCGTTTTTGTTTTTTGTTTTTTTTTAATTCACGGCCTCCAGAGGTCTCAAGACCACTTAGCCCAAATGATCCAACTTACTAGTTGTCTCAGCCCTCCAAACCAGCCCTCATACCCCGAGGGCATCAAATACAGTCAGTCTCCAGGCCCACCTGTCCGCCCTTGTATCTATCCAGCTCCCACAGGTCTCAAAGTCCCCCAACGTCCAGGGAGTTCAGGCTCATTCCAGCCTTGGTACCAGTCCCCAGT
>NW_024423319.1:82694837-82709634 GCF_017311325.1 Ursus maritimus | reverse complement strand
AAGAAAGAAAGAAAGAAAGAAAGAAAGAAAGAAAGAAAGAAAGAAAGAAAAGAAAGGAAGGAAGGAAGGAAGGAAGGAAGCGGAGGATCAAACAGAAACAGAGGCAGGAAAGTGGCATAAGGTCCAGACGGCCCTGCCCTAATGAGGGTCAGAAGCAAGAGATGAGGAATCGGAGAGGGATCAGCGAGGGCTTCCTGGTATCCTGTACCTGCTCCAGGGCAGCCAGGCTGGTCCTCAAGGCATTGTTCTCAGCCAAAAGTCCTTCCACTTGTTCCTGGGCATCTGCACTCTGGATGGACACCTGGCCCCAGCCCCATGCCAGGTGAGAGTGGGTCCAGAACAGCGGGGGACAGGACTCACCCACAGCCAAGAAAGAAAACACACATGTGCACGCGCACCACGACCAGGGGGAAACAGGACCCCTGGGGCCTTCCCTGCCTGGATAATACCGGCCGAGGCTGGCCCCCCGTTCGCTCTCCACCTTGCAGAAGCTGCCCAGTACCACGCACCTGATCTTGCAGGGCTCGCAGAGCAGCTGCATGCTCCAGGCGCTCCCCCTGCCGCTGATCTCTCAGTTCCGCCAAGCTCTGCAGTGACCAGGGCAGGGGAGACCATTCCAGACCTCAGCTTCCCCTGAGGTGCATATAACCCTACGGACTCCCTCTCTGACCACCTGACAGCATGTCCCCAGCACTTGAGGGTCGCAGATTACCCCGCCATCAGACTCAGTCTCACCCAAATTCTAAGTCATTACCCCCAGGAGTCTCGGATCCCATATTCCGGGTCTAAGAATCTTAGAAAAACACCTAGGCTCTTGGGGATTTCAAACCCACCCCCATCTGTAAGAGGTCTACACTCACCCAGATTCTAGCTTGGAGGCCCCAGGATTCTCAGATGCACTTAGCCCCCTGGGACTACAGCTTCACCCAGACTCCTAACCCCAACACCCATGGGTTTCAGACACACTCCATCCCTGTGTCTCTAGCTCCCAGGAGTCTCAGGGTCCACCCAAACTCCTAGCCCCAAACCCTAGAGGTTGCAAACTCATACAATCTCCTAGTTTCCAACTCCTGGTGAGGTCTGACTGACCACCACCACCACTACCCCCACCTGCTACTTCTGTCCCCAGTCTCTGGGGATCTTCAGACCCAGGTAACTGAAGACCCAGCTTTACCCACACTTCTGTCCCCAGCTCTTAAGGACCTTAGACCCACAAACCACCGTATCCCTTAATCCAAGGGATCTCAGACTCACCTGCTCTAGGGGGAAGCCTAGAGGCTTTAAAATCCCCTAGCCCCTAACCCTCGGGAGCCTGAGACCCACCTAGACTTTTGCTTCAGTCTCTGGATGTCTTAGGCTCACCGTTTTTGTTTTTTGTTTTTTTTTAATTCACGGCCTCCAGAGGTCTCAAGACCACTTAGCCCAAATGATCCAACTTACTAGTTGTCTCAGCCCTCCAAACCAGCCCTCATACCCCGAGGGCATCAAATACAGTCAGTCTCCAGGCCCACCTGTCCGCCCTTGTATCTATCCAGCTCCCACAGGTCTCAAAGTCCCCCAACGTCCAGGGAGTTCAGGCTCATTCCAGCCTTGGTACCAGTCCCCAGTGACGACAGATTTCTCCAGACTCCTGTCTGCAATCCCCTAGAGTTTCAGATTCATCTGCACTTTGGCATACAGCCCCAAGTCCTTAGCCCCCCTGAGATCTTTGATTCATGCACACTCATAGGCCAACTCCTAGGGCTCTCGCAGCTCGCTAGTTTCCATTTTCCTATCTCCTGGGGGGTCCGGGACCCATCCGGTCCCTATATTTCCAACACAGGAACTATTCGATTCCCCAACTAGTCTCCGCAGACCTCAGGGTTCCCTGGACTCCCAGCTCTGGCCTCTACCCAGCAATCCCAGAATCCAGCCGCTCACGTGATTGGCAGCCTCGAGTTCCTGCTGCAGCTTCTGAGTGCGAGCCAACTGGGCTTTGAGATCGGCTTCCTTCCTCTGCTGCAACTCCTCAATCTTATTCCTGGGGGTGATGGAGGGCACGTTGACCATGGCCTGAGGCCCTGTCCCCCAGCTCTGCCCCTGTGGTCCTCAGGCAGTGCTGCCGGGCACCGCCGCCACTGTCCGCCCGCACACCCGCCCCTGCTAGTACCGGCTGTCGTTGAACAGCGCCTCCTTTTCTGTCTGCAGACGGCAGAAACTGGACACAGAGAGATAGACATAAATGCATCAGTTCCACAAGTCAGTCCCCTCCCCTCCCGCTGGTCCCCCCAGACCCCTCCCTCCGCCTCGGGAAGAAAAGAAATTTACCTTTCTTGTTTCTTTTTCAGTTTCTCAGAGAGCTGGGGTGGGGGACGGGGGTGCAGACAAGTGATAATATATTAGTAAAGACAAAAATAAATTTAGTATTTATAGACGCTTCTCAGCAAGTCCTTTTCAGAAGCTGGAAGTTACTTATGTTACCTTGTAGAATCCAAGAAACAGTCCTGAGAAGTGAGGACTACTGGTTTTACAAATGGGGAAACTGAGTCTCAGGAGGGTTAAGTAGTTTGGTTGCCCAGGTGGTCAATAACAACAGCATGATCTCCACCCAGCTGCCTCAGGCTCCAACGGACAGCATTTACACCCCCAACATATGGACTGGCAGCCACATCATAGAATGGCTAGGGCAGGAGGGCCTGGAAAGTAGGATCATGACTAGACAGTCATGGAGAAGCATGGCAGGTGGGGAGTGAGACGGGGCAAAGTCCAGGGAAAGCTCAGCGGCCCTACCTTAGCAAGTTCCTCCTGCAGCCTGGATGTTTCAGCCTGTTTGGAGCTCTGCAGGGAAGGATGAGGGAGGGAGTTAATATCAGCAAAGGGGGAGGTGAGGCCTGTGCCTTCCCCTGCCCTCCTGCCTCCCTAACCCATCAGCCCACGAGTTGGTGATATCATAGACATCTCCGTGGGACCATAGGCAGAGCTAGGGCATCTGCCTGCCTCCTGACACCCTGGCCCCAACAGACCCAGGTTCACCTCCAAGCCTTGCAGTTGCTCCCAGAGCAATCTCTTTTCTTCCTTCTCCATTTCCCACTTCAACTCCACTTCTGCCAGTGGCATGGGGGCCGGGACAGTGGGGGCTGGGCCCCCGGGGGGGTCCCCTTGGCCCTCACTGGCAGCTTGGGCTCTCCCGGCCTCTTTCCCATAGCGCTCCTGCAGGGCTGGTGGGTACAACAGAAATATATGATGGATGAGGTGGTCTCTGAAGACCCTTGCCGTGCCTCAAGTAGATGGAAGAGTTGGCCTTGGATCCCTCAGGTAGAAGAGACTTGGCCCCAAATGACCAAAAGCCTACAAAACAAAGGCTCAGCCCCATCCACACTCCTCACAAATCTTTTAAGCTCTCCCATCCACTGAAATCCTGTCTACAATCACGCCAGCCCCAGCTAGTTTCCCAAGCTCTACCCCCTATCCCTCTAGCCCTCCAAGGTGATGCCCACCATCCTCCACCCCCCCTACTTACAGCTGAATCCTATAATCTCCTAATCGTCAACCAAATTTACAAAACCTCCCTCCTGATGACCAAACTAGCACCCACCACGCCACAAGCCCCAGCTGCTCTCCAAACATCCCCACGCTGGGACGCTCCCACACTCTAGCAAGTCTTCTTTGAGCCTTCCTCCCAGACCCCACTGACAATCTGGGCTCAGAGTCTTCCGAAAGCTCTTTCATTCACTATCTCCATTTAGCAAAGACTCCTTTCTGATGTTCCATCTGCTGATCTGTAACATTTGCTAGGTACCAGACACCGAACTCAACTCAGAAAGATACCATCTCTTATCTCAGCTCTACTGCAGTCTTGCACATGGGGGACATCCCCACAAGCACCCAACAGATGAGGAAGCTTTGACTCAGAGGTGAAATGGCTCATCCAAAGTTATACACTGGTTCACGGCAGGGCCTCATTCGGAAGCCTTGCCCCTTCCCCCAGGAGGAAAACACCCTACTCAATCCCCAAGATCCCCACAAACCCAAGGAGGGACTGCTTGCACCTGCCACATTTTTCTGCAAGGCTGTGTTCTCCGCCTGCAGTCTCAGCAGCTCGCCATCCACAAGACTCCCAGCTTGGGCACTGCCTGCCCTGGCAGCCCCATCCTTCAGTTGCTGGTTCTCCCGCTCCAGCTGCTCCATCTGGCTGCAGAGCTGAACAGGGGAGGGGTGAGGGAGCAGACAAGCAGAGAATCAGAACAATATTGGCTGCAATATACATAGCGCTTGCCTGATGTGCTTTACAGTTGATGTAATTCCCATAACGCCCCTGCATTATGTAGGGGGCCGTCGTTGCTCATTATCCCCACTTCACAGATAAGGACACTGAGGCACAAATGTCAAATGACTTCGAATTCACCCACCTCTTAAGAGGCCGCGTCACAGGAGATGGAGGCCACTGAGGGCAATTTTCTGCTTGCCCAATCACAAACTCACAGTTGCAATCCAAGACCTCAGGCAGGCTCCTACTGGAAGCTGCTGGTCCAGGATGTCAGCATCACAAATAGCCCCACTGCCAGACCTCCTCTGTGAGGGCGGGGTCTGTGTCTGGGAGCCTAGGTACCACAGACAGCTTTCGGGGCATTTCCAAAGCCAGCTCTACCCACAGCCCCTCATCGTCAGCCCTCGGCCTTGGAGAAATATACAATGCGAGTAAAACTAGGCCAGCCCCTTGCTCAATTCCTGGCTAAAAGAGTTCTCAGACTGGTCCTGACAAGATCCATTGTCCCCAGGGCACCTGGGTGGCTCAGTAGGTTAAGCATCTGCCTTCAGCTCAGGTCATGATCCCAGGCTCCTGGGATGGAGCTCCAAATTGGGCTCCCTAAGCAGGGAGCATGCTTCTCCCTCTGCCTGTCACTCTCCCTGCTTGTGCTCTCTCTCTCTGTCAAATAAATAAATAAGGGGCGCCCAGGTGGTTCAGTCATTAAGCGCCTGCCTTCGGCTCAGGGCGTGATCCCAGAATCCTGGGATCGAGCCCCGTGTTGGGCTCCCTGCTCTGCTGGGAGCCTGCTTCTTCCTCTCCCACTCCCCCTGCTTGTGTTCCCTTTCTCGCTGCCTCTCTCTCTGTCAAATACACAAATAAAATCTTTTTAAAAAATTAAATAATAAATAAATAAATAAAATCTTCAAAAAAAAAAAGATCCTTTGTCCCCATTTTCAGATGAGAATACTGAGGTTCACAGAGAATTTTTATTCTCTTGCCTGGGATATTTTCTACACAGAACACTATTCCTTTCATCCAGTTCTTCACATGACTGGCTCCTTCGCATCCTTCAGTGCTCTGTTCAAATGTCACCCTTGAAGTGGTATCCCCCAACTCAGAAATTCCGAAATCTATCTCTAGCACGGCACTCTGTTCATTTCTTTCTTACCTAGTACTAATCACAATTAAATTGACCTGGTATATTCTTAATTTCTTAAAGCTCTGCAAATGTTTGGATTCTAAATTGTGACTGACAACTATACTTTGCTTTGTAACGTAGGGTCACAAGCACAGATTCTGAAACTAGCCCACTTGGTTGTGAACTTCTACTCTACCATTTATTAGCCATGTGACCTTGAGACAAATGACTTCATCTCTCTGGGGCTCGGTTTTCCTCATCTGCTTACCAGAGATCTTAATAATATCTCGTTGGCCTGTTTTAAGAATAAATGAGTGAATAACATAAAGCACATCGAACAGGACCTGGCATACGGTAAGCACTATATAACTCTCAGTTATCTGTACTATTATTTTCTTTTCTTTTTTTTTTTAAGATTTTATTTATTTATTTGACAGAGAGACAGCCAGAGAGAGAGGGAACACAAGCAGGGGGAGTGGGAGAGGAAGAAGCAGGCTCATAGCGGAGGAGCCTGATGCAGGGCTCAATCCCAGAACACTGGGATCACGCCCTGAGCCGAAGGCAGACGCTCAACGACTGAGCCACCCAGGCGCCCCTGTACTATTATTTTCTTAAATTTTTATTTTATTTAAGATTTTATTTTTAACTAATCTCTATACCCAATGTGGGGCTTGAACTCACAACCCCAAGATCAAGAGTGACAAGCTTTTCATGGGGCGCCTGGGTAGCGCAGTCGTTGGGCGTCTGCCTTCGGCTCAAGGCGTGATCCCGGTGTCCCGGGATCGAGTCCCACATCGGGCTCCTCAGCTGGGAGCCTGCTTCTTCCTCTCCCTCTCCCCTGCTGTGTTCCCTCTCTCGCTGGCTGTCTCTATCTCTGTCAAATAAATAAATAAAATCTTTAAAAAAAAAAAAGAGTGACAAGCTTTTCTAACTGAGCCAGCCAGGCACCCCATTATCCTTTTTAATACATTATCTTTCTCCCCATCCCACATCCAGAATATAGGCTACCCAAGAGTGAGGGCCAGGTTGTGCTGCTTACAGCTATCTCCAGAATGCAGAGCACACCGGGGGTGCTCAATAACTATTTGCTGAAGGAAAAATGGAGCTGAAATATCTTGGCAAGTAAGTGGTGGAGGCAGGCCTTGAACCCAAGTCTCTCTGTGAGCACTACCAGTTCCCAGGAAAAGGAGGGGGAGTGGGAAGCAGGTTATATAACTGGCCCAGTGCCTGGCCCAGGGCAGGTGCTGAGAAACACAAGTTGGATTGATGGAGGAATGCCTGCCCCTGCCTCATCCTAAAAGAACCACGATACCATTGAGGCTGGAAGCAGAAAGTAGTGAGAAGTGAGGCAGCAGTGAGGTCAGCTATTACGTGAGTACCAAGGGCTCTGAACAGTCAGGGTCAAGGACCCACTCGGAGCTATTGCTTAAAGGAGTGATGTGATAAGGCCTGCAGGTCAGGACAGCCTCTAGGGCATTGGCTGATAGGAGAAACTAGAAGTGAAGAAACCAGCAAGAAGGCTATGGGATTAGAGCAGGTAAGAGGTAGTAAGAGCTGAGGCAGAGCAGGGCCACAGGATGGATCTAAGACTTTTAAATAGTCAAAAAAATATTTTAGTGAAAAAATGAATCAGTAATAATAAAAGGATACTATTAGTAACTAATACCTAGGGCACCTGGGTGGCTCAGTCAGTTAAGCGTCTGCCTTTGTTCAGGTCACGATCCTGGGGTCCTGGGATCAAGTCTTGCATTGGGCTCCCTGCTCCGTGGGGAGTCTGTTTCTCCCTCTGCCCCTCCTCCCACTCATTCTCTAAATCTCTCGCTCTCTCAAATAAATAAATTTTTTTTAAAAAGTAGCTAACACCTACATAACCAATACTATGTACAAGGCTGTTATAAGTTGTTTACAAACATTAATCCATCCAATCCTCACAAAAATCCCTGCAAGGCAGATACTGTCATTATAACATTTCCAATTTAAACATATGGGAACCAAGAAGCAGACAGGTCAAGTGACTTGCTCAAGGTTACACTTAGTAAAAAGTAGAGCCAAGAGTTTAGTCTAGGCCTTTTAGCTCTTAACTATTAGTTGTCAAATCATATCTCCTGACATTGTACCTGTTTAAAGGCTGTTTTCATATTTTGTTTTTTAAGGGCTTAAGAACTATATTCTCACATGGAGTCCTGGAATTACCATTTTTATTGCCATGAGAATTTTTTCCTTAAAACACACTAAAACTGTAGAGATTACTTTTTTTGTTTTTTTGATTATTTATTTATTTCTTTGTCAGAGAGAGAGAGAGAGAAAGAGAGCACAAGCAGGGGGAGCAGCAGGCAGAGGGAGAAGCAGGTTCCCCGCTGAGCTAGGAGCCTGATGTGGGATTCGATCCCAGGACCCTGGGATCATGACCTGAACCAAAGGCAGATGCTTAACCAACTGAGCCACCCAGGAGTCCCCCTTAGAAACTTCTTGACCATGGACACAGAAGATAGATGAGAAACAAAAGATAATATCTCTAACTCCCTAGTAGGTTTAGGAATAGCCAGGACACTAAAATCAGTGAGGAGATAGAATTACCCAATCTGGGATGAATTATCTAGAAGAACTAGAACTCCAGGCTCAGGTCAGATGAAGGGGAAGGAAGAGAAAAGGGAAGCAGCTAGGACATCTTTCTATTTCATGCTAAGCATAAGAATTTTACCTAAGACCCTCCAAGAACCTGGAGCTCCCTAGCATCAGCTACCAAATATATACAAAGGGACTTGAAGCTTAAAGAAAAGGTGTGATTTGGTCTGGGACCAGCTGTCCTCAGGGCTTGCAGCCTTCTAATCCCAGCACAGCGAGCGGCCCCATTTGTCAAATCACTGCCCCCCAGCACAGATCCGGGATCTGTTTCAGCACCACGGACAGTGATCCAGGGCCTGCCTCTGTCCAACCATCTTCAGCAGCCCTCTAGCTTCAGCCCAGGGGGCCGCTACCCCTCCGATCCCACCCAGCTATCCCAGGCACCAGTACCTTGCTGAACTCTGCCATAAGCGTGCTGTTCTGCAAACGAAAGTCCTCCTCCTGGCTGTGCAGCTTTGCCTGTAGCATCTCATTTTCACTCAGTAGTCCCTCGACTTCCTGCAGTGGCAGACATGGGCCAGGTCTCGAACAAGGGTAGAAAAGGACAGAGACGTGGGGCAAAGAAACAGAGAGGGAGAAAATGACGGGGGGGATCGTTGGGTACAGAGAATGAGATGGGTGAAATCAGGAGATACAGGGAAGGAGAGAGACAGACATGGGAGGGTAGAGAGAAGGAAAGATGGACATGAGGGGAGAGAGGGACATGAGGGGAGAGTGGGAGGAAAGAGTGGTAGATAGAAACAGGTGAGAGAGGAGGTAGAGAGAGATGGGGAAAGGGAGACAAATAGGGAAGGAAAGAGGGATGGAGAGGGAGAGAAAAGAAAGAAAAGGCAGGAAGAAAGAGAGATAGGAACAGAGAGATCAATGGGAGGGAGAACAGAACAGAGGGAAGAGAGAGGGGGTCAGGGAAAGAAATGAGTCAGGAAGCAACAAAGGAAATGGGGGGGGGAGAAACAAGGAGTCGGACAGAGAAAGAAAGGGAAAGAAGAAAAGAGAAATGATGGCAGATAGGAACAGGTAAGGGAGAGGAAAAGGTAAGGTTGGGGAGAGAAGCAACAGTCAGAGAGGAACAGGAAGACAGGCAGAGACAGACTCAGAGAGAAGGCCAGCCAGAAAGGGAGAAGGAACGATGGAGAGGTCCGAGATGAGACAAACACAGGAAAATAAAGACAGACATACAAACACAGGGCAGTGAGGTAGTCACAGATGCAAGTGCACAAACAGAGAAAGAAAGGCCAGTACCAGGAGATCCCAGCATACGGAAATATCGCCCCTCAATCTCCCAGACACATTCACCCACCATGGGTCCCCTTACCTGAGCTTTCTTGCTCTTGCTCAATGCCTAAAGGTGGGGGGGGGGTGGGAAGAGAGATAAGGTGAATGGAGATGGTCTCCCTCACTAGGATATGGAGACACTGTGGCAAGTGTCAAGGGGATACAATGATGACGCTTTGGGGGATGGGAGCATCTTCAACCACAAAACTTGCATGAAATTTGTAGTCGACGGGAAGGAAGGAGTGAGTGAGTGAGTGAGTGAGTGAGTGAAGGGCATCCTGCTTACATGTTTTCCTCTTAGCTCTTGAGACTGTTCATGAGTCTTAGTATTTAACCCTTCATGGGCTGGGTTTCCAGGCTCAGAAACTGTGGCTACATTGCTACATCAGTCCAAACACATCTATGTGGATCCCTCCATGCACCATGAAAACTGCTGCTCCCTTGTTTGGGCAGCTGAGGGCATTGCCACTTTCTGCAATCAGCACCCTACCAAAGAGAAGCCCAGCTTCCTGACTGCCAGATTTTCTGCATTCTGTATGCCTTCATCTAACAAATATTTATGGTGTACATAACATTTGAGCTAGTGTGGGGACAGAGCAGTGAAGAAAGAGACAAAAGAGGGACCTGAATGCCTTGAGGGGCCATAACAGGTTATACACTACTTCATCTCCAGATGATCTGAGAAGTAGGTCTAGTCTCACTTGACCAACAGGACCAGGACAGGGATAGGAAGTGGGAGCACAAGGCAGGAGTGTGAATGAAGGACAGAAGGCAGATTCAAGGCAGATTCACCTATAGATGTGACTATTTAGTTAGAAGTTAGTGAAAGAGACTGAGTAATTGAAATTGAAAATGCATTAAGAGTAAATTAAAATTAATCAATAACTAAGCAGGATTAGATAAAATTAGCAAACTAAAGAGACTTCCATGAGAGCTTTTTGAATGACTGATGACAGCAGGTAACATTAGGCCTGGTTCCCTGGAGGTGCTCCGTGGATAGATGAATGAGTCAGATGGTTACGGCGAAGCATGGGTGGGTGAGTGGGTGGAGGGAGGTACCTTCTGAGCTTTGCTGAACTCCTTATCCAGGTAGGCGACCTTCTGTCGAAGACTGGTGAGCTCTGGTGTGGGGAAAGCAGGGAGTCTCAGCCTCAGGCCTCTGAGGTTTTCTCCCTTGGACTGTCCCCCGAAACCACCCCCACCTAATGAGACCCTCTTGGCTCACCAACGCCATTCTTGCGTAATTCATCTGAAAGCTGGTAGTTATCTGTCCGGAGTTCCAGGAGCTGAGCCTTGGGGGAAGCAGAGAAGTTTAACAACTTGGTTAGGAATGTGCCCCTATTTTCACCATGAGGGAACCAATGCCCTGAGCCCCACGGACACTGCCGCCCTTCCGGTGCCTCTCCAGCCACTCCTTAAGACCTATGCACACTACATCCTAAATGGGCCCTCAGCCCATGTCCCACCTTCTCCAGCTCTACTTATAACCACAGCCAGCCTCACTCTTCCATCCCTCCCACTCTTCTATCCCTCTGCACTCAGGCCATAGACACAGCACTGATGCAGTCAAGTTCTTGCTCCCATGTGCTCCATGGCTCCCCACGCCCACAGGATAAAGTTCTCCCTCCTCATCCTGGCTGACCTCATCAGACACTAAACACTGTTCTATCTTTCTGTCACAGGACAGTATTGTCTATCTTCTTGGCCAGACTTGGAGGGCTCTGAGTATAGGGGACAGGGGCCTGTATTCCTCCCTCTTTTCAAGGGAAGAGGGCCTGGTATTCTCCTGTTCAACTTACACTAAGTTGGGGGCTGCCTGGGGTCCTCACCTCCAAGGCTCTCAAGAATTAACCCCTTTCAAGAATTAAGGGAAAGTGAAGTATGGGCCACTCCCAATAGCATACCCCTTCCTAACAGCCCTGTGGCACACTGAGGCCAGTTCTTCCCAGACCTACTGTCCCTTACCCCATCAGGATCTTTCCCTCCTCCCGTGGCACCAGCCTTCACCCCCTGGTGGTCTGCTTAAGGTTAAAGGGCTTGGCCCCTACAGAATCTTTCCTGCCCCTGTTACTCTACCAGATCCAGTCATCTGTCTCCCCATCTTGATCCAATTTGTACACCCTTGGCATCCACATAGAAGCCCTATCCGTCAGAGCCAAATGGTTTTTCCCTCACCCATGGTCCAATGAAATCAATCTTCCTCATTCAAGAGTCCCCCACATCCCTCAAGAACTCCCCAGTCATGATCCAATGGGATGGCCCTACATCCTTCAGGGTCTCTCCTCCACAAAGCCTTGGGTTGGCCAACTGGATTACTCTTACTCACTTAGAATCTCCCCTCGAAAGTTACAGGTTGTAACTTCCCCTTTCACGGTCCAGTGATCTCACCCTTTCACCCTAAGCGTTCTTCACACAGGAACAACTGGTTTCTCTCATTCAAGGATCGATGGATTACCTATCCTCACTCAGAGTTCCTCCTTTCCTCCCACAGGATCCTACTCAGGGCTTCCCCACTTTCAGACGCTCCCCACACACAAAACCAACGGTCTTCCCCAATTAGGAACTCTCTCAACAAGAGCCTACTCTGGCCTTGCATCCCAACTCAGAGTCGTCCCCAAAAGAATCGAGTGGTCCAGGGTACCCAATTGGGGTACCTCCCCAAAGTCCAGTGATTTCCCCTCTGTGTGGTCCAAGATATCACTCTTTAACCTCTTCTGGTCCTCTCTCCAACAATAATTAATGGTCTAATCCATTCGGGGTCTTCTTCACCCCAGGCCTAATGGGATCACCCCTAATCTAGATCCAAACGTACCGCCCCCTCCTAGGATCCACTACCAGCACTCTCACACAGGCTCTCCACCTCCCAGGAACAATGACAACATGTGGGGTCTTTCCCCAAATCCCTGGCACAGTGGTATCTCCCACAAACATTTCCACCTTCCACCGGGTAATGGTACTGTCCTCTCAAGGGCTCCCCCCACCATGACGCAAATGGCCCAACGCCTGCTTCCTTCCTCTCCAGGCAAAATGGTTTCGCCCTCTCAGGATCTCCTTCTCTTAAAACCCAATGTTATCATCACCGATCCACAGTGTCCCCTGTACGGGCCCAAAGGTCTCATCCCCTCCAGGTCTGAGTAAGGTATCGCCCACTCTAGGACTCTCTCCTCCGCCCACAAAGCTAACAGACTCCAACCCCTCAGAGCCCAACGGTATCTCGGAATCCAAGAGTCTCACCCCTCTGAGCCTCAGTTTCCCTTCTCCAGACCAACTCCTTAAATTCAAGGTCCACCCCAACCAACCCCTTCTCAGAGCCGGTAGCACGACCTCTCTCCACCCCGCCCCCCGTTGCCTATCGCGGTGGTCTTTCCCCGGCGAGCGGCACCTGCATCCGCTGAAACTCCTCCTCAGACAGAGCTTGCGCCATGTTCCTCCCCCCCACCCCCCCAACAGGCTTCTGCGCAGACGCAGTTCGTCCCTCCTGTCAGTATTAGGGTCGGATCAAACCACTGGCCAGGAATGGAGGGGGAGGAGTCTACCCCGGAAGTTCAGTATTTCGCAGACGGAGAGAAGAGAGTGAAACTGACAGGTCAGGTGAATTGCAATTTAATGTTTTACCGCACACTAGGTCATCAGATCTGGCTTTTATGCTCTCATAGACCACCCATTATGATGCGACACTGTGGTATCCCTATGTCATGGGTGGACTCGTCGCTAGGGAAGTGTTTGCCGACAGAAAAATCACCCTTCCGCCGTACTCCTTTAATGAGAATGGTTGACTTATAACCCTAGAAATGAAAGCGGAAGCTTGGCTCTGGTCTTGTTCCCGCCCTCCTCCGAGTGACCCTAGAGGGAAATCCCGCCTCTGGTGAAGCCTTGGCTTTTTTTGAGGGGGGGGGGATACGATTTGACGCCGATTTTTTTAACATAACGCCGGACATCCTGTTAGGTAAAGGGCCTAGCCATAAATAATGTAAAATACCCAAGAGGAAAGAATGGCAGTGAATCAAACGAAAAAGCTTCGTTTAAAAAACAAAACAAAAACAGGATGGCCAAAGCCCAAGAACATCCAAATAAGTAGTAGAATGCATTATAAGCCTCTCTTGTGCTTTCTGGCTCCCTATACAAACCCCACCACCCAAGCAGTAGTTTTTATCTGGGAAAGAAAAACATTAGAAAGCATGTTTAGAGACATTACCAGTACTAGCATACTCTCTATTTTCTTTATCTTTCTTTGGTGGGGGGCGGTAACTTAATTTTTATAACATTTTAAATGTACCCGAAAGCAAGAACGGTACAAGGAAATTTCAGGTACCCTTTACCCAGATTCATTCATTGTTTACATTTTACCACCTTTGCTTTATCATTCTTTCTCTATATATAAACTTCCTTTTTTTTTTAAAGATTTTTATTTATTTATTTGACAGAGAGAGAGACAGCCAGCGAGAGAGGGAACACAAGCAGGGGGAGTGGGAGAGGAAGAAGCAGGCTCATAGCGGAGGAGCCTGATGTGGGGCTCGATCCCACAACGCTGGGATCACGCCCTGAGCCGAAGGCAGACGCTTAACCGCTGTGCCACCCAGGCGCCCCTATATATAAACTTCCTGAAGCATTGGCTTCAGTATTTAGTGATGATTTTCTAACACCACATTCCTTTGGTATTTATTAGTTGCTATTCTACTGTAAGGAAGAGTTTTCTCTTCTTCCCCATTTATGTATGTATATATGTACAGACTTATTTTATTCAATGAATTATAATCACTAACATTATTTCCTTTGGTGCTCATACTGTCCCAGATTTGGCTAGTGGGAGCTCCTTCAAGTTGACTTCGGTGTCCTTTTGACATGCCCCCATTGTTTTGGGGTTTTGTTTGTTTGGTTTTTTTTGCACTTTCTCTTTGGCACTATAAGATGCTCCAGACTCACCTTATTCCTTTTTTTAATTTAAATTCAATTAATTAACATAGAGTGTATTACTAGTTTCAGAGGTAGAGTTTCATCAGTTCATCATCAGTTCATATCACACGCAGTGCTCGCTATATCTCGAGCCCTCCTTAATGCCCATCACCTAGTTAACCCATCCCCCACCCCCACCGCTCCTGCAACCCTCAGTTTGTTTCCTAGAGTTAAGAGTCTCTTATGGTTTGGGGCGCCTGGGTAGCGCAGTCGTTAAGTGGCTGCCTTCGCTCAGGGCGTGATCCCCGCGTTCTGGGAGGCATTGTGGGAGGCGGTCTGGGAGACGGTCTGGGATCGAGCCCCGCATCAGGCTCTTCTGCGGGGAGCCTGCTTCTTCCTCTCCCACTCCCCCTGCTTGTGTTCCCTCTCTCACTGGCTGTCTGTCAAATAAATAAATAAAATCTTTAAAAAAAAAAGGAAGTTTATATATAGAGAAAGAATGATAAAGCAAAGGTGGTAAAATGTAAACAATGAATGAATCTGGGTAAAGGGTACCTGAAATTTCCTTGTACCGTTCTTGCTTTCGGGTACATTTAAAATGTTATAAAAATTAAGTTACCGCCCCCCACCAAAGAAAG
>NW_024423319.1:82671436-82694827 GCF_017311325.1 Ursus maritimus | reverse complement strand
AAAAAAAAAAAAAGAGTCTCTTATGGTTTGTCTCCTTCTATGATTTTGTCTTATTTTATTTTTCCCTCCCTTCCTCTATGATCCTCTGGTTTGTTTCTTAAATTCCTCGTATAGGTATAATCAAATGATAATTGTCTTTCTCTGATTGACTTATTCCGCTTAACATAGTACCCTCCAGTTCCATCCACGTCGTTGCAAAGGGTAAGATTTCATTTCTTTTGTTGTTGTTGGCTGAGTACAGACTCACCTTATTCTTTTTCAGCCCCAGTTGACAAAGTGTTCATTGCTACTAGTGTGTAATTGTTTCTAGGCCCTCTCAGTGTACAAAGCTAGGAAATATATGTATGTATTCTAATCCATCTAACCATACATATCTATTTATATATTTTACTAGAGGTATCTATATTTTGAAAACATAAATTCATTACTAATACTTTACATTTCAACCCACCAACGCAAGGTTCATTCTAGTTGTCTCACTTTCCATATTTGTAAATCCCTTCTTCAGTGGAAGAAACCTGCTCTCATTATCCACAGTAAATTTGCTTATTTGTGTAATCATATAATACCCATTAGGTAACCAGAATTGCTAAACCATAAGACTGCAAAAAACAAACCTACCAACTAGAGGTCAATATAGTTGTTTTACAGTCTCTTGTCTTTAGGCTCCTGGCACTCTATAGTCAAAATACTGGGTTTAACAAGCTTCAATATTTGATGCATTCCTTTTGTCTTTAATCTGATGATAGCCAAAACACTGTGCTCAACAGCTACTTGGGTTAGTTCTCCTCCTCCTCCTCGCCCCCTTCAATTAGGCTGAGTGATTCATTTGAAATAGATTCCTTTGTTTCTGTTAGAATTCCATTTTGCCCCTCCCCACCGTTGTTGAGGTAATCAGTCTACTTACTTCCTGATTTAGCCTTTCTGTGTTTCTTTTTGCTCAAATGAACAGATATATGTATATTATCTTATTTATCGTACATGAAGGGTAGCATGCTTTGCATTTGTCATTTGATACTATATCTTGTCTCTCTCGCAGCTACAAAGTACCCCATTTTGTAGATGTATCATAATTTAAGGGCTCTCCTATGTTTGCCCATGTAGGTTGTTTCCGATATTTTGCAATTATAAATAATGCCAAAAAGAATGCCCTTGTACATGTATGTAATTTTGTATTATCTGAGGTGTATCTTTAGGGTAAATACACAGAACTAGGATTGCCACATCAAAAAGTGCAGATGTAGTTTTGTTAGGTATCTCCAAATTTCCTTCCCAAAGGGCTGTTCCAATTTCATTCCCACTAGCAATGCACTTGACAACGTGTTTTCCCACAGCCTTCCCAACAGACAGTATTGTCATATTTTAAAGTTTTCTCTGATCCAGGGCCACCTGGGTGGCTCAGTCGGTTAAGCCTCTGCCTTTGGCTCAGGTCATGATCCCAGGGTCCTGGGATTGAGCCCTGCATTGGGCTCCCTGCTCAGCGCAGAGCCTGCTTCTCCCTCTCCCACTCCCCCTGCTTGTGAGCTCTCTCTCTCTCTCTGTCAAATAAATAAAGCCTTAAATTTTTTTTTCTCTGATCTGAGAGGTGAGAAATGGTATCTCATTGAAGGGTTATTTGCCCTCATTTTCATAGGGATAAATAATTTGCCTGCTGGGGAAAGTGTTTTCAGCCAGAGCTCCTTTTTACCTTTTGTAATTTCATGAACCTTATTGAGATGCTCTCCCACCCCACCCCATAGAGTTAAAAGATAAACTGAGGCATATTAAACATTTTAAGAGTTTATTTGAGCAAAAATCTATTTGAATTAGGCAGTATCTAATCTAGCAGATGGAAAAGAGCCCTGAGAGGCTGTACAAAAATGGCCTTTATGGCCAGAAGGGAGCAGGAATAAGGACGTTTTCTAAGCAGAAAAACCCAGGTTGGTTATTGCAAGGTTACTTCCCTTTAGGGGATGGCGGAAGTTTGTCAGAAAGACTACCAAACTAGTGCTGAGCAGGTGATTCATGATTGACTGGTGTAAGAGGCCATATCTGGGAAAGCCAAAACTGTAATTAAGTCTTGGTTTGGTGATGTGGGGCTTAGCATAAGCAACTCCATTTTGGACCTGTTGTCTTGTTTGTTTGTTTGTTTGTTTGTTTAACAATACATATACTTGGGGTGCCTGGGTGGCTCAGTCCCTTGAGCGGCTGCCTTCGGCTCAGGTCATGATCCCAGGGTACTGGGGGGAATGGCAGAGGGAGAGGGAGAAGCAGACTCCCGACTGAGCAGGGAGCCCAGTGCGGGGCTCGATCCTCAGGACCTGAGCCAAAAGACAGACCTTCAACCAACTGAGCCACCCAGGTGTCCAGTTCAGAGAGTTTTGACAAATGTATATAACCTTGTAACCACTACCAGAATCAATATATAGACCATTTTCACCACCCCCCAAGAGGTTCCTTTGCACCCCTTCCCAACACCCTCCCCAACTCAGGCAACCACCAATTGACTTTCTGTCACTGTGGATTATATTTGTCTTTTTTAGAGTTTCCTACAAATGGAATCAGACAGTATGTACTCTTTTGTGTCTGGCTCCTTTCACTTGGCATAATGCTTTTGAGATTCATCCAACTTGCTCTGTGTGTCAGTACTTTTTCCCTTTTTATTGATGACTAGAATTCTGTAGTATGGATATTTCACAATCTGTTTATTCATCCTCTCGGGGTAGTTTTAATTTGTGTTTCTCCAACTATGAGTGAGATTACAATTTTCATATATTGAAGGGCCATGTTAATATCCTTTTTAAATGTGTGAATTCTCTGTTCACATCTTTTGCCCAATTTTCTATTGGCTTTTTTTTTACCTTTCTCCCTCAATTTTCAAGAGTTCTTTGTATTTTGAGCATACGAATGCTTTACTGTGATAGATGTTGCATGCATTGTCAGTTGGCTTTTGACCTGTTTATGGTCATAGGATCTCGGAAATAGAGGTTAACTAACCCCTGTAGACACACGTATCTATAATGGTTTCTGTATATACCCATCTGTACATATTTTAAGACAAATATGAATTCATACTGATATTCCAGTACCACATGGTTCATTCTATCTCTTCTTGCTTATCTATGTCCTACCACTCCAACCATGAGAAACCTGGCTCCAACCATCCATCACCCATTTACTTAATTATTCAATTGTAGTAAACACATAGAGTGATACCAGAATTGTTAATTTGTACTTCCATGGGAAATAACTTTACCAAAATTGAGTTAAATGCTTTTCTATGGTTCCTTTTGTCGTTAACATTGGAGTTCCCAGTCAAAGTACCATTTTCCAGGGCGCCTGGGTGGCACAGTCGTTAAGCATCTGCCTTCGGCTCAGGGCGTGATCCCGGCATTCTGGGATCGAGCCCCACATCAGGCTCCTCTGCTGGGAGCCTGCTTCTTCCTCTCCCACTCCCCCTGCTTGTGTGCCCTCTCTCACTGGCTGTCTCTCTCTGTCAAAATAAATAAATAAAATCTTTATTTAAAAAAAGTACCATTTTCCAAGGTTACTTAAGTCAGCACCTCTTCTCCCGCCCCCTTCAGTGAGGTCATGTCATTTATTTGTGATACAGTTAGATTATGTTGTCATAGTCTTCATTCCATCCTGGGATTCCCTGACCTCCTGGTTGATTTGTTTTTAATTTTCATACATTAAGATTCATTTTTTGTGCTGTAAGGATCTGTGGGTTTTGACAAATACATTTTAAAGTTTTCTTCACGTAGATTGTTTTTCACATTTCTTGTTAGGTTCCTTCTTGAGGTATATTATCTTCATTGCTGCTATTGTAAATGGGGTTTTCTCTATCATTATATCCTCTAACTGGTTATTATTTGTATATATGAAGGCTATTAACATCTTTTTTAAAGATTTTATTTTATTTATTTATTTTTTAAAGTTTATTTATTTTTAGTAAGCTCTACGCCCAACATGGGACTCGAAGTCACAACCCTGAGATCAAGAGTCGCATACTCTTCTGACTGAACCAGGCAGGCACCCCTAAAATTTTTATTTTTAAGTAATCTCTACACCCAACATGAACCTCGAACTCACAACCCTGACATCAAGAGTTTCATGCTTCACCAACTGAGCCCTCCAGGTGCCCCATGAAGGCCATTGACTTCTTTTTGTTAATTTTACATCCCTCCACTTGCTGAATACTTTTATTGTTATACTTTTATCATTAATTCTCTAGGATTTGCCAGGTACAAAATCATATCATCTGAAAATAAAGATACCTTTATTTCCTCTTTTCCAGTTAGTGTACCTCTAATTGATTTCTGTCGTCTAATTACCATTTTTCTCTAACAGGAGCCAGAGCTCCTTGTTGAAATGGTTGATTGCAGGGCTGGGGCAAGGAAAGTACAAGGTGAATCTGGAGCACCATCCATTGAATGAATTTGAATTTAAAAAGAATCCATGAGGGACACCTGGGTGGTTCAGTGGGTTATGCATCTGACTTCTGGTCAGGTCATGATCCCAGCCTCCTGGGATTGAGTCCTACATCCAGCTCCTTGCTCACTGGGGAGTCTGGTTCTCCCTCTCCCTGCCACTCCCCCTGCTTGTGCTCTCTCTCTCTCTTTAAATCTCTCTCTGACAAATAAATAAATGAAATCTTAAAAAAATAAAGAGAATCCATGAGGGGTGCCTGGTTGGCTCAGTCAGTTAAACATCTGCTTTCTGCACAGGTCATGATCCCAGGGTCCTGGGATGGAGTCCTGCAACAGGCTCCCTGCTCAGCGGGGAGTCTGCTTCTCCCTCTGCCCTTCCCGCCCCCCCCCCCATCCCATGCTCAGGTACTCCCTCGCTCTCTCTCTCTGGCTCTCGCTCTCTCAGGAAAGAAAATTAATAAATAAAAAATCTTTAAAAAAAATAAAAAGAATCCATGAGTTCCGAGGCACCTGGGTGGCTCAGTCAGTCAAGCATCTGCCTTTGGCTTGGGTCATGATCCCAGGGTCCTGGGACTGAGCCCTGCTTCTGGCTCCCTGGGAGCCCGTTTCTCCCTCCTCTCCAGCTGTGCTCTCTGTCACCATCTCTGTCTCTCTCTCAAATAAATAAATAAATAAAGTCTTAAAAAAAAAAAAGAATCCATGAGTCCCAACTAATCTAAATAAATGAATGGAGGACAAGGAAAACCTCCCTTATAGTGGATTGCCAACTACTAAATGTAGAAGAAATGATGCAATTAGAAAATCATTATATGGCAAACACCGCTGTAATAATTGTTTCAGGCATGAATCATCAATGGGTGCTAAAACTAGTGGGTGAAAGTACGATGAGGAGCACTATCTTTACATAGCATTAAAGGATCTCCCCACAAATTACATCTTTTTAAAACTTTTTTAAAGATTTTATTTATTTATTTATCAGAGAGAGAGAGGGAGAGAGAGAGAGAGAAGCACAAGCAGGGGGAGCAGCAGGCTGAGGGAGAAGCAGGCTCCCTGCTGAGCAAGGAGTCCAACTCGGGACTCGATCCCAGGACCCTGGGATCATGACCTGAGCCGAAGGCAGACGTTTAACCGACTGAGCCACCCAGGCGCCCCTCCACAAATTACTTCTTAATTATAATGAGGAAAAGGGTAACTTTACGGTGGAGAAGGCTGGTGGACATCACCTTCACCAAGAGGACAACATTAACATCATCAATATGGAGACAAACTGGTATTTCCAGCCTCCTGATGTGACGCCCTGAGAAAGACGCTTCACTTCTGTGGTGTTTCTGCCAAAAATTCAAACCTGAATCTAATCATGAGAAAATATCAAGCAAACCCCAACAGAGGGACATTCTACAAAATAACAGTTTGTACTCTTCAGAAATGTCAAGGTCATAAAAAGAAAAACAAAGAAAAACCGAGGAAGTGATCCAGATTTAAGGAGATTAAAGGAACATGATAACTGAAAGCAGCATGTGATTCTGGATTGAATCCTATACCAGAAAAAAAGGTTTTTATTTTACTATAAAGGATGTCAGGAGTGCGTGGGTGGCTCAGTCGGTTAAGTGTCTGCCTTTGGCCCTGGTCAGGATCCCAGAGGGAGTCCAGGGATCCAGCCTGCATCAGGCTGCCGGCTCAGCGGGAGCCTGCTTCTCCCTTTACTTCCCACTCTCACTTTCTCTTGCTCTCTCTCGCACTCTCTCACTCTCAGATAAATAAATAAAATCTGTTTTTTTTTAAAAAAAGGATGTCAGTGGGACAATTGGCAAACTTTGAATAATGTCTATAAAATAGGTAACAGGATTGTATCAGTATTAATTTCCTGATTTCGATAATGATACTGTGGTTATATAGGGGAATGTCTTTCTCTTATATTTGTACAGGAAAGAGTTAACACAGTGGCCTGAGACTGGCTACCCTTACAAAGACTTGATTGCAAGGTTAGCCCTTGACTGGCATCTGGAAACTTGGCTGATAAACAGTTCCCTACACTGATATAAAAGTTTTTCTAAATGATAAGAATGGTTCACTGTGCCAAACCATTTCTAAAAACAATGTGATTTAGGCTAAGCACCTGCATTCCTTTAGGGAGCCTGGAATTTTGGTACATGCTAGGTAGAGGGTGGCTAGTAACCATCCCCCAGTGAAAACATTAGGCACTGAGTCTCTAATGAGCTTCCCTGGTAGACGACACATCACGGGTTGTTACAACTCAGTGCTGGAGAAATTAACTGCATCCTGTGTGACTGCCCTGGGAGAGGACCCTTACAAGCTTGTGCCTGGTTTCCTCTGGACTTCAGCCATGTCGCTTTTCCCTTTGCTCAAGGCAGGTGGGCAGCCTAAGGAGGTCTGTGCAAGGATTTTGCCAGATTCCACCTGTGTCCTTTTTTCTTGTTGATCCTGTCAATGGATCTATCCTTTCAGGGCAAATACCCCTTAGCTAGGAGTACAACTCTATGCTGAATCTTCTCGGTCCTCCTACTGAATCACCAAACTGGGGGATGGTCTTGGGGACTCCTGACCCAAATGTACACACATACACAGAAAGAAGGAATGATAAAGGAAAGTGGCAGAAATTTAACATAGGAGCATCCCAATGAAGGGTATACAGGGATTGTTATTTTGCAACTTTTCTGTAAATTTGAAATTATTTCAAAATAAAAACTTTAAAATGGAAAATGAAACCAGATATGTATCTTAAGTGGGTACATTGCTTATTGCTAGAAGTATATCTACTTTCAGGCCCTCTCCGTGGACAGAAATACACACACCCACACATACACACACACACATTCTTTCTCTATCTTATCTAAAATCTTGAGATCATCTTGTTACCTCCAATTCCAATTCAATACTTCAGGGTACATTCTTCTCTTCCTCCATCCATATTTATAACTTCCTTCTTATATTTGTAACTCCATTAGTTAAGTAACCTAGCTCCCATTGTTTCTAATATATTTACATGTTTCCTGAGGCCTAGATTACACAAAAGGGATTTTTGGAATTGTTGACCAATACCTCTACAAAAGCAAATCTATTTATTAGAGATCAATATTTATTTATAGGCATTTTAATTGTTATTTATTTTTATTTTTTTAAAGAGAGAGAAAGAGGGACACCTGGGTGACTCAGTCACTTAAGTGTCTGCCTTCAGCTCAGGTCATGATCCCGAGGTCCTGGGATCGAGTCCCATGTTGGGCTCCCTGTTCAGTGGGGAGTCGGCTTCTCCCTCTCCCTCTGCCCCTCCACCTCCCCCAGTGCTCCCCCACCCCAGGTCGTGCTCTCTCTCATTCACGCACGTGCTCTCTCTTAAATAAATAAATAAAAGCTTTAAAAAAATAAAGAGAGAGAGAGCCGGGGGCACAGAAGGGCATAGGGAGAAGGAGAGATAATCTTCAGCAGGCTCCATGCCCCGTGTGGAGCCCAATGCCCAGCTTGATCTCACGACCCTGAGATCAAGACCTGAGCTGATATCAAGTGTCCCACACTTGGGGCGCCTGTGTGGCTCAGTGGGTTATGCGTCTGCCTTCAGCTCAGGTCGCAGTATCCCGGGATCGAGCCCCGCATCAGGCTCCCTGCTTAGGGGAGAGCCTGCTTCTCCCTCTTCCTCTGCCGGCTGCTCTGCCTGCTTGTATGCTGTCTCTCTCTCTCTCTCCGTCAAATAAATAAATTAATTTATTTTAAAATGGACTCCCACACTTAACTGACAGAGCCACCCAGGTGCCTCTACAGGCATTTTAAAGGTAAAACTTCCATACAGTAAGATTCACAAATCAAAATTCATAGCATTCTGACAACTGATCAATATATTCAAGTAGCCCATACCCTTATCAAGATATAGACTATTTCATCACCAGTCAATCCCTTCCCCCACGGGGCAATTACTGTTCTGAGTTTTTTTTTGGGGGGGGGCATGTGGATATTCAATTGTTCCATCATTTCTTGAAAATATTATCCATTCCAGGGATGCCTGGGTGGTTCAGTCGGTTGAGCATCCGACTCCTGATTTCAGCTTAGGTGGTGGTCTTGGGGTCATGGGGTCATGGGATTGAGCCCCAGGTCAGCTCCATACTGGACCTGGAGCCCACTTGAGAGTCCCTCTCTCCTTGCCCCTGCTGCTCTCTCTCTCTTTCTCTCTCTCAAAAAAAAAAAGGAAGAAAGAAAGAAAGAAAGAAAGAAAGAAAGAAAGAAAGGGAAAATATTATCCATTCTGCACTGCCTTTGCACCTTTTTCAAGTCAATTGAGCAGGGTGCCTGGATGGCTCAGACAGTTGAGTGACCAGCTCTTGATTTCAGCTCGGGTCATGATCTCAGGGTCCTGGGATAGAGCCCTGCGTCGGGCTCTGCACTCAGCATGAAGTGTATTTGAGATTTTCTCTCTCCCTCTGCCTCTGCCCCTCCTTCCTCTCTCTCTCAAATAAATAAATAAATCTTTTTTAAAAAAATCAATTGACCATACATGTGTGGGTCTATTTCTAGAGTTTCTATTTTCTTTCATTGATATATGCTGCTGTCTGGACACCAATGCCACAATGTCTTGACTGATAGAGCTCTACAATAAATCTTGAAGTCAGGAAGTCCGCCAAATTTGTTCTTGCTTTTCTAAGTTGTTGTTTTTTTTAAGTTTTTTTTTTTAAACTAATCTCTATACCCATCATGGGGCTTGACCTCATGACCCCGAGATCGAGAGTTGCATGATCTTCCGACTGAGCCAGCCAGGCTCCCCTCTAAGTTGTTTTGGTCCTTTTTCACTTCCATATGAATTTTAGAATATGTTTGTCAATTCTACAAAACAAAACATGCTAGGATTTTGACTGAGATTGCATTGAATCTATAGATCAATCTTGAGAGAATTGACATCTTACTATACTGAGTCTTCTGATCCATGAACCTGGATATCTCTCCACTTATTAAATCTTCAATTTCTCTCAGCAAAGCTTTGTACTCAATGTACAGGTCTCGTACTTCCATATTTTTTATGCTACAATGAATGTTATTTTAAAATTTCAATTCCCAGGGTGCCTGAGTGGCACAGCGGTTAAGTGAGCAAAGGGGAAAAAAGAGAGAGAGAGAGAGAAGCAAGCCAAGAAACAGACTCTCTCTCGCGCTTTTTTTTTGAAACAGACTCTTAACTGTAGGGAACAAACTGATGGTTACCAGAGGGGAGACAGTTGAGGGGACAGGTTA
Source organism: Ursus maritimus (assembly GCF_017311325.1). Taxonomy (NCBI): domain Eukaryota; kingdom Metazoa; phylum Chordata; class Mammalia; order Carnivora; family Ursidae; genus Ursus; species Ursus maritimus. Next base: position 82,685,189 of record NW_024423319.1, on the reverse strand, counting down.
AATAGATGATGAAGATTAAGGAGTGAACTTGTAATGAGCACCAGGTGTTGTATGGAAATGTTGACTCATTCTGTTGTACACCTGAAACCGCTATTACGCTGTGTGTTGACTAACCAGAATCAAAATTAGAACTTAAAAAAAATTGAAGTTACTATAGGCTTTTGTAAATGCTCTTTACCATGATGAGGAGATATTAGGTTTTATTTCTAGTTTTCTAAGAGCTTTTTAAAATTTGTTTTTAAATTTTTAAAAAGATTTTATATATTTATTTGACAGAGACACAGCGAGAGAGGGAACACAAGCAGAGGGAGTGGCAGAGGGAGAAGCAGGCTCCCCGCTCAGCGGGAGCCTGATGCAGGACTCGATCCTAGAACCCTGGGATCATGACCTGAGCCGAAGGCAGATGCTTATCGACTGAGCCACCCAGGCACCCCTAAGAGCCCTTTTTAAAAATCAGGAATGGATGGTGGGTTTTCTCAAATGCTTTTTCTGCAGCTGTTGAGATGATCACATGGTTTTGCTTGCATTCTTAGAGTAAATTCAACTTTGTCTTGATGTATTCTCTTTTGTATATATTGTTCGGTTTGATTTACGAAAATGTTGCTAAAAACTTTTGCATCTCTGTGAAGGATACTTGTGCATACAGTTGACTCTTTTTTTAAAACTTTTTATTTATTTTTTTAAGCAAGCTGTATGCCCAATGTGGGGCTTGAACTCACAACCCGGAGATCAAAAGTCACATTTTCCATCAACTGAGCCTGCCAGGTGCCCCTACAATGGACTCTTGAACAATGCGGGGGTTGGGGCACTGGCCCCCTGCACAGCCGAAACTCCGCATATAAATTTTGACTCCCCAAAACCTTAACTACTAATAGCCTGATGTTGACCGGAAGCCTTACTGATAATATATGAACAGCCAATTAACACATATTATGTATTATACATCATATTCTTACAACCAAGTAAGCTAGAGAAAAGAAAATGTTATTAGGAGATTCATAAGGAAGAGAAAATACATGTACAGTACAGTACTGTATTTATAAAAAAAAATCCACATATAAATGGACCTGTGCAAGTCAAATCCATGTTGTTCGAGGGTCAACTGTACTTCTCTTATTTTTTTAAAGATTTATTTATTTATTTGCGAGAGAGAAACAGACAGACAGCACAGGGGGGAGGGGCAGAGGGAGAGGGAGGGAGAAGCTTCAGCAAACTCTGCGCTGAGCACAGAGCCCAATGTGGCACTCGATCCCATGATCCTGAATCACGACTCTGAGATCACAACCCCAACCCGAAACCAAGAGTCAGAGACTCAACCAACTGTGTCACCCAGGTACCCCAACTGTAGTTGTCTTATAATGACATCCTCTGGTTTAGTATCAGAGTAGTGCTAGTCTCATAGAATGAGATGGGGAGTATTCCCTCCTCTTAAATCTTCTGGAAGAATTTGTGTAGAATTGATATTATTCCTTCCTTAACTATTTGGTAGAATTTCCCAAAAAAGCCATCTGGGCCTGGAATTTCCTTTGTGGGCAGATGTCTCATTACAAATTCAATTTCTTTAATAGATACAGGGTTATTCAAATTATCTATTTCTTCCTGAGTGAGCCTTGGTATTTTGTGTCTTTCAAGGAATGTGTTGCCAGAATTATTGTCATCAAGATGTTCATTTTATTCCCCTATTTATTATTCTTTTTAAAAATCTTGGTAAAATATGCATAACATAAAACTTACCATTTTAACTATGTTTAAGCATATAATGCAGTAGCACTAAATAAATTCAGTGTTGTGTAACCATCACCACTGTGTATTTGCAGAACTTTTTCATCATCCCAAACAGAAACTATGTACCCATTAAGCAATAACTCCCCATTCTCCCCCAACTGCCAACCTCCAACCCCTTTTAACCTCTACTCTACTTTCTGTCTCTGGGAATTTGCCTACCCTAGACAGCTCATAAAAGTGGAATTATACAATACATACAATCCTTTTGTGTCTGGCTTACTTTACTTAGCATAGTGTCCTCAAGGTTCATCCATATTATAGCATGTGTCATAATTTTACTTCTTTTTATGGCCAAATAATATTCCACTGTATGTATCTACCACATTTTATTTATCCATGCATCTCTTGATGGACACTTGAGTTGTTTCCACCTTTAGGCTATTGTGAATAATGCTAAGAATGTTGGTGTATGGGGCACCTGGGTGGCTCAGTTGGTTAAGCATCTGCCTTCAGCTCAGGTCATGATCCCAGGGTCCCGGGGTCGAGCCCTGTGTTGGGCTCCCTGCTCAGTGGAGACTCTGCTTCTCCCTCTCCCTCTGCCCCTCTGCCCTGCTCATGCTCTCTCGCTTGCTCTCGCTCCATCTTAAATAAATAAAAATCTAAAAAAAAAAGAATGTTGGTGTCCAAGTATCCCCTATTAGCCTTTTAATATCTGTAGAAACCGTGGTGATGCCCCCTCTCTCGTTCTTGATATTGGTCACTGATGTCTTCTCTCTTTTTTTTCCTGATGAATCTGGCTAGAAGTTTATCAGTTTTACCAATCTTCTCAGTAATATTGGTTTCCTTGATTTCCTTTATTGTTTTTCTGTCTTCTACGTCACTGATTTCCACTGTAACCTTTACTATTTTGTTTCTTTTGCTTATTTTTCTAGTTTCTTTTTTTTAAAGATTTTATTTATTTATTTATTTATTTATTTGAGAGGGAGAGAGAGTGAGAGAGAGCACAAGTGGGGTGTGGGGTGGGGAAGAGGCAGAGGGAGCTCAACATTGGGGCTCGATCCCAGGACCCTGGGATCATAACCCGAGCTGAAGGCAGATGCTTAATGGGCTGAGCCACCTGGGCACCTTAAATCTTCCTTTAATATAGGCATTTTTGTACTATAAATTTTTTAGAAGATTTTATTTATTCATTAATGAGAGCGAGAGACAGAGAGAGCACAAGCAGGGGGAGAGTTAGGGGGAGAAGCAGACTCCCTGCTGAGCTGGGAGTCCAATGCGGGGCTCAATCCCAGGACCTGGAGATCACGACCTGAGCCAAAGGCAGGCGCCTAACCATCTGAGCCACCCAGGCACCCCATGTACTACAAATTTCTAAGTATTGCTTTCGTTGCATCCCATGCATTCTGTGATATGTTGTTTTCATTTATTCAGTTCATTTTATAATTTCCCTTTATAATTCACTTTATAATTTCCCTTTTGATTTCCTCTTTGACCCATAGGTTATTTAAAGATGTATTATTTAGTTTCCAAATATTTGGGGACTTTCTAGATCTACTTCTGTTACTGGCTTCCAATTTAAGTCAATTTTGGTTAAAGAGCATAGTATGACCTGAATCCTTTTAAATGTCTTCGAACGTGTTTTGTGGTTCAGAACATGGTCTATCTTTATAAATATTTTATGTGCACCTGAAGGAAATGTGTATTCTGCATCTGCTGGGTGAAGTCCTCCATAAACGTCAGTCAGGTCGAGTTTGTTGATAGTTCTGTTCCATTCTCTCACGTCCTTACTGATTTTCTGTTTACTTCTTTTCTGTCTGATTGTTCTATCAGTTATTGAGAGAGGAGTGCTGAAATCTCTGATTTTATGCATGGATTTGCCTAGCTCATTGCAATCCAATCAACTTTTGCTTTATTTATTTTGAAGCTCTGTTATTGACGTAATTGTGTTTAAATCTACTCTTTGTTTTCTATTTGTGCTATTTGTTCTTTGTTTCACTCTCTCTCTCTCTCTCTCTCTCGCCTTCTTTTGAATTTACTTTTTTTTGGAATTTTTTTTAATTTTTTGAATTTTTTAAAAATTTACTTATGATACTTTCTTATCTCCTTTGTTGGTTTATTAGTTATAACTCTGTCTTATTTTAGTAGTTGCTTTAGCATTTATCTTTAACTTATTGTTTATCTTTACCTTATTATAGTTTACCATCCAATGATAGTGTATTATTTCATGTATAGTATAAGAACCTTAATATATACTCTTTTTTAAGATTTTATTTATTTATTTGACAGAGAGAGAGAGCGCGCGAGCACGCGCGCCGGAGAGCCCAAGTGGGGAAACAGCAGAGGGAGCCAGAGAAGCAGTCTCCCCGCTGAGCAGGGAGTCTGCCGCAAGGTTCGATCCCAGGACTCTGGGATCATGAACTGAGCCGAAGGCAGACACTTCACCGACTGAGCCACCCAGGCGCCCCTATAGTATAAGAAACTTAAAACTGTATATTTCCATTTCTTCCCTCCCAACATTTGTGCTATTGATGGCCATATATTTTATTTCTACGTGTTTATTTCTACATGTGTTTCTCACAATATGGTGGTCTTCCTCTGCCTCTCTCTCTTGCTTCAAAGTTATGTTGCCTTTCAAAGGTATATAAATAGTAAGAAAAAAGTCTTTATGTTTACCCATGTAATTACCAGTTCTGGTGCTCATCAGTCCTTTGTGTAGATCTAGGCTCCGTATGGTATCATTTGCTTTCTGTCTGAAGGACTTCCTTTAACATGTCTTATACTGCAGGGCTTCTGGTGATGAAGGATTTTCTTTTTTTCTTCCATATTTGGGTAGCTTTTATTTGGAACTCTTTATCATCAGAATTATATGTTAACATCTTTTCAGGTTTTGTTTTAATATATTTTTATTTTATCTTATTTTATTTAAGATTTTATTTATTTATTTGACAGAGAGAGAGACAGCCAGCGAGAGAGGGCACACAAGCAGGGAGAGTGGGAGAGGAAGAAGCAGGCTCCCAGCAGAGGAGCCTGATGTGGGGCTCGATCCCAGAACGCCGGGATCACGCCCTGAGCCGAAGGCAGACGCTTAACGACTGCACTACCCAGGCGCCCCAGTTTTAATATATTTTTTAAAGATTTTATTTATTCGTTTGAAAGAGAGAGAGCACGCGCACAAATAGGGGGAGGGGCAGAGGGAGAGGGAGAAGCAGGCTCCCTGCTGAGCTGGGAGCCCCAATATGGGGCTACAACCCAGGACCCTGAGATCATGACCAGAGCCGAAGGCAGACGCTTAACCATCTGAGGCACCCAGGCGTGCCTGTTTTAATATTTTTAGTTTATTTATTTATGTATTTATTTTGAAGTAATCTCTATACCCAACCGGGGCTCAAACTCACCACCCAGAGATGAAGATTTGCATGCTTTTCCACCTGAGCCTGCCAGGTGCCCCTTTTTGTTTCAATTTTTAAATGTTATTCTTTTTTTGCCCATCAACTTTCAATACTTTTATTGAATTGTTGTCCAGTATTTTGTTCTGTATCCTGCCCCCCTGCCGAAAATAAAAGTCTGATACCGTGGTTTTATATTGTCATTCCTTGAGTACCTCTGCAGATATATTTACCATTATCATTATGTTCATTGATCCTATTTGCATATCAGGTTTCCATCTGGAATCATTTTTCATATCCCCAAGGGAGACAATTTAAGATTTTCCCTTAGCTCTATAAACTCTGTTTTCATTCTCCAAAAATATTTATTCTTGCCTGTATATATGAAACATAGTTTTGGGGGCGCCTGGGTGGATCAGTCGTTGAGCATCTGCCTTCGGCTCAGGGCCTGATCCAAGAGTCCTGGGATCAAGCCCCACATCAGGCTCCTCCGCTGGGAGCCTGCTTCTCCCTCTCCCACTCCCCCTGCTTGTGTTCCCTCTCTCGCTGGCTGTCTCTCTGTCAAATAAATAAATAAAATCTTAAAAAACAAACAAACAAACAAACAAACATAGTTTTGGGCGCCTGGGTGGCTCAGTCGGCTAAGCGTCTGCCTTTGGTGTCCCAGTGTCCTGGGATCGGGTCCTGCATTGGGCTCCTCACTCAGCAGGGAGACTGCTTCTCCCTCTCCCTCTGCCCCTCTCCCACTCCTGTTCTCTCTCTCCCTCAAATAAATAAAATCTTCAAAAAAAAAAAAAAGAAACATAGTTTTGCTGTTTATGGAAATCTAGGTTTAAAATTTCTTTTCCCTCAGCGTGACAAGGATATTATTCCTCTGTATTCTGGCCTCCATTATTGCCATTGGGACATTATCCATTAGGCTGTATTCATTTGTAAATAATCTAATAATCTACCTTTTCTTTCTTTTTTGTCTGTTTCTTTGTTTGTTTTAAACATTTTTTAATTTCAATTCAATTAATTAACATATAATGTATCATTTGTTTCAGAGGTAGAGGTCAGTGATTCATCAGTCTTGTATCACACCCAGTGCTCATTACATCCCATGCCCTCCTTAATGTCCATCACCCGGTTACCCCATCTCTCCACCCCCTCCCTAAATGTTATCCTTTTTAACAGCTTTATGGAGATGTAATTCACATCCCATACAATTCACCTATGTAAAGTGTATGATTCAATGATTTTTTAGTATATTCACAGAGTTGTGCAATCATCAGCACAATGTTAGAACATTTTCATCATCTCAAAAAAACTCTTTACCCATTAGCAGCCACTCACCATTCCCCTCCAACTCTAGGCAACCACTAATCTACCTTCTATTTCTATAGATTTGCTCTTCTGGATACATCATATAAATGGAATCACACAATATGTGGTCTTTTGTGACTGGCTGCATTCATTAGGCATAATGTTTCAGGGTTTAACTATGTCGTAGCATTATCAGTACCTCATACTGTCTTATCGCTGAATAATGTCCATTGTATGGGTATACCATATTTTATTTATCCATTCATCAGTTGATGGACATTTGGATTTTCACTTTTTGGCTATTTCTTAAAAAGATTTTATTTATTTATTTGTCAGAGAAGGAACAAGCGTGCAGGAGCACAAGCAGGAGAGCAGCAGGCAGAGGGAGAAGCAGGCTCCCCACTGAGCAAGGAGGCCAATATGGGACTCGATCCCAGGACCCTGGGATTATGACCTGAGCTGAAGGCAAATGCTCAACCGACTGAGCCACCCGGCGTCCCTTGGCTATTATAAACAATCATTTTTAAAGTCTTTTTCCCCCCTGTGTATTTCATTTTGGATAATTTCTATCATTCATTTTCAGTAATCTCTTCTTTCAGAATGTCTGATCTGCCATTAATTCCATCTAGTGTACTTTTGGCTCAGGTCATGATCCCAGGGTCCCGGAGTCGAACCCCACGTCAAGCTCCCTGCTCTCCGGGAGCCTGCTTCTCCTTCTCCTCCCTGCTAGGGCTCGCACTCTCTCTCTCTCTCTCAAATAAATAAATAAAATCTTTAAAAAACAGATGTTGTTTTCAGTTCAGGAAGTTCAATTTAGGTCTTTTATATGTGTTCCATATTTCTACTTAACATGTCCAATCTTTCCTCTAGCTTCTTGAACATATGAAATACAGTCACAGTAACTCTTAATGTCCTTGTCTACTAATTCCCTCATCTGTGTCATTTTGTGGTCTGTTTCTATTGAGTTTTCTCTTCATTATGGGTTGTATTTCCCTGTTTCTTTGCATACCTAGTAATTTTGTATCGAATGCCTAACATTGTGACTCTTACCTTTTTGGGTACTGGATATTTCTGTATTCCTCTAACTATTCTTGAGTTTTGTTTGGGGATGTGGTTAAGTTACTCGGAAACACTTCGTTACTTTCAGGTACAGCTTTTAAGCTGTTAGGCAGGACCACAGCAGTGTTGAGACTTGGGTTGTGTCCCCACTACTAGGGCAAGACCATTCTCAGTATTCTACCCAATAGTCCATGAACTATGAGGCTTTCCTCTCTGGCTTTTGGGAAAAGGTATTATTTCCTGCTCAGTGTGAATTCCAGGCATTGTTCTTTTTAATCTTTTCGTGTATTTTCCCCCGGCCTTGGGTAGTTTCCTCACAAGCCTGTGCTGATTAACACTCAACTGAATACCAGTGGAAACCCCCTGGAGGTCTCTGGAATTGCCTCTCTCTAAATCCCTCTATACTCTGATACTCTGCCCTGCTAACTTTAACTGCCTTGGCTTCCATCAGACTCTCAAAATTTGTCTCCTCAACACAGGCAGAGGTCAAGGTTTGGTTTTGTTTTGTTTTGTTTTTTTAAAGAAATGTTTTCTTATTAAGTAAACTCTACCCCCATTGTGGGGCTCAAACTCACCACCCTGAGATCAAGAGTCCCATTCTCTACCAACTGAACCAGTCAGGCGCCCCTAGGCTTATAGGTTTTGCCTGAGTTGGCCCTCTCTGTCTCAGGCAGTAAGCTGGGCAATCCTAAAGCTCACCTTGTTTATTCCCCATCTCTCGGGGATCACCTTCCTTCGTTGCCTGATGTCCAACATCTTGAGATGTGTTGTTGCATATATTTTGTCTAGATTTTTATTTGTTTCAGGCAGGAAGGTAAATTTGGTCCCTGTCACTGTATCTTGGTTGGAAGTGGAAATATCCTTATTGTTTTGTTAATCTTGTCATTCTATCTACTACTAAACCAAGGGTATGAAAATCTCTGATCATGATTATAAATTTGTGTATTTCTCTCTTTAGGTTTGTGTTCTGTCATGTATTTTGAAATTCCATTATTAGGTGTTTTACATATTTATGATGTTATATCTTCCTGATGAATTCACCCTTTTATCATTATGAAATGTCTCTATCTCTGGTAATACTCATAGTCTTAAAGTGTATTTTGTCTGTTATTAATACGACCATTCCAGTTTAATGTTTGAGTGATATATGTTTTTCTATGCATTAAATTTCTTTTTTTCTGTTTTTTAAATAAATCATTGTGTTTTTTTAATTTTTTTTTGAGAGAGAGCACGCAAGAGGGTGCATGTAAGTGGGAGGGGCAGAAGAAGAGGGAGAGAGAGAATCTTAAGCAGGTTCCATGTCCAGCACGGGGCCCAATGGGGGCTCGATCTCACAACCTTGAGATCATGATGTGAGCTGAAATCAAGAGTCAGACGCTTAACCAACTGAGCCACCTAGGTGTCCCTAAATCATTGTGTTTTTAAAGATTTTATTTATTTGAAAGAAAGAGAGACAGACAGAGCACAAGCAGGGGGAGGGGCAGAGGGAGAGGGAGAAGCAGACTCCCTGCTGAGCAGGGAACCCAACTCAGGGCTTGATCCCAGGACCCCAAGATCATGATCTGAGCCAAAGGCTGCCACTTAACGACTGAGCCACCGAGGCACCCCCCCATGCATTAAATTTCAAACTATCTGTGTCTTCTTATCTAATGTGTTTCCCCTGTAGACAGCATATAGTTGGGTGTAGTCCCATGCCAAGCCATATTGGAGCCTGAGGCAGAAGGAAAACTGTGTGCCCCTATATATTTTTAATGTAATTTTTAATTAATTTAATTTAATTTAATGTGCTCTAGAACATGAAAGTTATGAGAAAAAACTGACAAATGGAGTAGATGTATTAAAATGCACCCTATTTTAAATTTGAATATTTTATTTATACCAAAAATAGAATTTATTATAATTTTGCTTTCCTTGCTTTAACAGAAGCAAGCTCACCAATAATATTTTCCAAGTGTACTTCTTGCTTATCTTATTTTCAGTTGAGAGAATTGCTATGTTTGACAATTTCCCCTGACCAAGTAACAATCTAAAATAATTTTAAATCAACTTCAGTTTATAGAAACTTCTTTTGCAGGACACCACTGTGACTGGTACTGTTAAAATATTCTCAAGGTCTTATATGAACTCACAAAAGACCCTGAATAGACAAAGCAATCTTGAGAAAGAAGAACCAAGCTGGAGGTATCACAATTCCAGATTTTAAGATATACTACAAAGCCGTAGTAATCAAAACAATATTATACTGGCACAAAAATAGACATAGAAAAAAAATTGACACATAGATCAATAGAACAGAATAGAGAGCCCTGAAATAAACCCACACTTATATGGTCAATTAATCTATGACAAAAGAAGCAAGAATAAACAATGGGGAAAAGACAGTCTCTTCGAGAAATGGTATTGGGGTGCCTGGCTGGCTCAGTCACTAGAGTGTGTGACTCTTGATCTTAAGGTTGTGGGTTCGAGCCCCATGTTGTGTGTAGAGATTACTTAAACATTAAAAAAAAGAAGAAGAAGAAATGGTGGGGGCACCTGGGTGGCTCAGTCGGTTAAGTTTCTGCCTTTGGCTTAGGTCATGATCCTGGAGTCCCAGGATTAAGCCCTGAGTCAGGCTCTCAGCTCAGAGAGGAGTCTGCTTCTCCCTCTCCCTCTGCCCCTGCCCCTGCCCCTGCTCCTTCTCTCTGTCTCTTGCTCATTCTCTCTCCCTCAAATAAATAAATAAAATCTTAAAAAAAAGAAATGGTGCTGGGGAAACTGGACAGCTACATGCAAAAGAATGAAACTGGACCACTTTCTTACACCATAATAAACTTACACAAAAATAAACTCAAAATGGATGAAAAACCTAAACGTGAGACCCGAAACCATAAAAATTCTAGAAGAAAACATAAGCAGTAATTTCTTTGACATCGGCCATAGAAACATTTTTCTAGGTATGTGTCCTTTGGCAAAGGAAACAAAAGCAAAATTAAACTCTTGGGACCACACCAAAATAAAAAGCTTTTGAACAGGGAAGGAAACCATCAACAAAACAAAAAGACAACCTACTGAATGGGAGAAGCTGTTTGCAAATGATATACACAATAAGGGGTTAATATTCAAAATATGTAAAGAACTTATACAACTTAACTCCAAAAAACAAATAATCCAATTAAAAACGGGCAGAATAATGAATCATCGAGCCTTACATCGGAAACCGGGGATGTACTGTATGGTGACTAACATAATATAATAAAAAATCATTATAAAAAAAATGGGCAGAAGACCTGAATAGACATATTTCCAAAGAAGACATCCAGATGGCCAACACACACATGAAAAGATGCTCAACATCACTCATCATCAGGGAAATACAAAGCAAACCACAATGAGCTACCACCTCACACCAGACAGAATGGCTAAAATAAAAAAGATGAGAAATAACAAGCATTGACAAGAATGTGGAGAAAAAGGAACCGTTGTGCACTTTTGGTGGGAACGCAAAGTGGTGCAGCCACTGTGGAAAACATTATGGAGAGTCCTCAAAAAAATTAAAAATAGAATTACCATATGACCCAGTAATTCCACTACTGTGTATTTACCCAAGGAAAATGAAAACACTAATTCAAAAAGATATATGCACCCCTATGCTTATAGTAGCATTATTTACAGTAGCCAAATTATGGAAGCAACCCAAGTGTTCATTGACAAATGAATGGATAAAGAAGATGTGGTATATGGGGCACCTGGCTGGCTCAGTTGGTCCAGCATGTAACTCTTCATCTCAGGGTTGTGAGTTCAAGCCCCACGTTGGGCATAGAGATCACTTAATAATTTTTTTAAATAAAAATTTAAAAATTAAAAAAAGAAGAGGTGCTATAATGGAATATTACTCAGCCATAAGAAAGAATGAGATCATGCCATTTGCAACTATATGGTTAAAACTAGAGGGTACAGTGCTAAGTGAAATAAGTCAGTCAGAGAAAGACAGCTACCATATGATTTCATTCATATGTGGAATTTAAGAAACAAAATAAACAGAGATAAAAACAAAAAAAGCCCAAACCCAGACTCTTAAATATAAAGAATAAACTGGTGGTTGCCAGAGGGGAGGTGGGTGGGAGCATGGGTAAAATAGATAAAGGGAATTAAGAGTAAAAGTATCAGGGGCACCTGGGTGGCTCAGTTGTTAAGCGTCTGCCTTCGGCTCACGTCATGATCCCAGGGTCCTGGGATCGAGCCCCGCATCAGGCTCCCTGCCCAGCGGGAAGCCTGCTTCTCCTGCTCCCACTCCCCCAGCTTGTGTTCCCTCTCTCATTCTCTGTCTCTCTCTCTGTCAAATAAATAAATAAAATCTTAAATAAAAAAAAGAGTGAAAGTATCATCAAGAGCACTGAGTAATGTATAGAATTACTGAATCATATAATGCACACCTGAAACTAATATGGGGCGCCTGGCTGGCTGTCAGTTAAGCGTCTGCCTTGGGCTCAGGTCATGATCCCAGGGTCCTGGAATCGAGTCCCGCATTGGGCTCCTTGCTCAGAGGGGAGTCTGCTTCTCCCTCTGCCTGTCGCTCCCCCTGCTTGTGCTCTCTCTCTCTCTGACAAATAAATAAATAAAATCTTTTTTAAAAAGAAACTAATATAACACTGTATGTTAATTACACTTCAATAAAAAAAAATAAAAGTCCATTAGATGTAAAAAAAATTCTCAAGGCCATTTCCAAATTTGGATAAGAGTGCACTAAGCAGGGGCGCCTAAGTGGCTCAGTCATTTAAGCATTTGCCTTCAGCTCAGGGTCCTGGGATCAAGCCCTGTGTAGGGCTCCATGCTGAGCATGGAGTTTGCTTGTCCCTCCCGCACCCCTCCCCCTGCTTGTGCTTTTTCTCTCTCTCTCAAATAAATAAAATCTTAAAAAAATTAAAAATTAAAGATTGCAGTAAACAAAATAGATAAATCAGTTTTAAAATATCTAAGCATAGGCTGAATTTATATTACAAATTATTGATACTGCATGCTGTTTCAAACTATTTTGGATAAATTTCTGCATGACTTAGATCAAAATATTAAGAGCGAAGTCAGTGGCTGCCTTTTGTAAATCAGATGTGTTTGTAGAAAATAACTTATCTTTGGATAAAATCCAAAATCTGAAGCCACTAATTTTTCTTATCACCATTTGAAATGTGAAATTAGAGTATCTATGGGCTCTTTAATTTCTGTTTGATATGCACTTTTCCCATAGTAAGTGATACTCTCAAACAGTGATTCATACATTTGCAATTTCTCTTTTTTGTTTACATTTTCAAATTCTGTACTGTCCTTTTTAGTTTATTTTAAAATTTGATAATTATAGGGGTGCCTGGCTGGCTCGGTTGATGGAGTGTTTGACTCTGGATCTTGGGGTTGTGAGTTCAAGCCCCACATTGGGTATAGAGATTACTTAAAAAATAAATTAAAAGAAATTTGATAAGTATATACATATCTTGTGCTACCATTGTACATTCAGCAAAATTTCTTTCAAAGTTACATTCTCTTATTTGTTGGAAGCAGAGGAATGGGCCATCTGTTAAGTACGCAGCTTTTTATATAGTCATTTTTTTTTTAATTACAGAGCTTTACTAACTTTTCCCACTTGGCTCAAAATATCACCCCACACAGATAAGTCCCATACAAGTTTGTAATTGATTTTCACCAAGATGCTTTGTTTGACAAATGACAAAACAACATATTTTGTCATTTCATAGTATATATCTTAATATATGATAAACGTTTTTGATTCGTGAGCAAAATGCCTTGATTATATTTGATCTTGGTGCTCATTAAATATCTGTACATATTTTTAATGTTGTTTTTAGGGCAGACGTAAGAATATCCCATCTGCTAGTTAGATTCACAAATTACTTCACAATACATACATATAGGACATAATCATGTTGTGTACCTTAAATCACCACCCAGCCACCCAGGCATCCCAATTTTATTTCTTAACACATTTTTCTTTTTTCCTGAACATTGTACCACTTGGCTTTTTAGAAGCCATATTTGTCTGGAATATTTTTAGTATAAATTTAAAATATATTTATTTTTACTAACACAATATTTTGAGTAAATATACATGATATATGTTTAATACATATTAAGATCCTATAAATTGTAATATTTAATAAAACAGGTGTGCATAAAAATTTCTATCAACAATACAAAAATCAATCATTACAAATAGCAGAAAACTATCTACCCTATTTCCAGACAAAGTTGGTCAAAACAAGTATTGAAAAATAATTTTTGGGGGCGCCTGG
>NW_024423319.1:82623103-82671426 GCF_017311325.1 Ursus maritimus | reverse complement strand
CCAAACCCAGACTCTTAAATATAAAGAATAAACTGGTGGTTGCCAGAGGGGAGGTGGGTGGGAGCATGGGTAAAATAGATAAAGGGAATTAAGAGTAAAAGTATCAGGGGCACCTGGGTGGCTCAGTTGTTAAGCGTCTGCCTTCGGCTCACGTCATGATCCCAGGGTCCTGGGATCGAGCCCCGCATCAGGCTCCCTGCCCAGCGGGAAGCCTGCTTCTCCTGCTCCCACTCCCCCAGCTTGTGTTCCCTCTCTCATTCTCTGTCTCTCTCTCTGTCAAATAAATAAATAAAATCTTAAATAAAAAAAAGAGTGAAAGTATCATCAAGAGCACTGAGTAATGTATAGAATTACTGAATCATATAATGCACACCTGAAACTAATATGGGGCGCCTGGCTGGCTGTCAGTTAAGCGTCTGCCTTGGGCTCAGGTCATGATCCCAGGGTCCTGGAATCGAGTCCCGCATTGGGCTCCTTGCTCAGAGGGGAGTCTGCTTCTCCCTCTGCCTGTCGCTCCCCCTGCTTGTGCTCTCTCTCTCTCTGACAAATAAATAAATAAAATCTTTTTTAAAAAGAAACTAATATAACACTGTATGTTAATTACACTTCAATAAAAAAAAATAAAAGTCCATTAGATGTAAAAAAAATTCTCAAGGCCATTTCCAAATTTGGATAAGAGTGCACTAAGCAGGGGCGCCTAAGTGGCTCAGTCATTTAAGCATTTGCCTTCAGCTCAGGGTCCTGGGATCAAGCCCTGTGTAGGGCTCCATGCTGAGCATGGAGTTTGCTTGTCCCTCCCGCACCCCTCCCCCTGCTTGTGCTTTTTCTCTCTCTCTCAAATAAATAAAATCTTAAAAAAATTAAAAATTAAAGATTGCAGTAAACAAAATAGATAAATCAGTTTTAAAATATCTAAGCATAGGCTGAATTTATATTACAAATTATTGATACTGCATGCTGTTTCAAACTATTTTGGATAAATTTCTGCATGACTTAGATCAAAATATTAAGAGCGAAGTCAGTGGCTGCCTTTTGTAAATCAGATGTGTTTGTAGAAAATAACTTATCTTTGGATAAAATCCAAAATCTGAAGCCACTAATTTTTCTTATCACCATTTGAAATGTGAAATTAGAGTATCTATGGGCTCTTTAATTTCTGTTTGATATGCACTTTTCCCATAGTAAGTGATACTCTCAAACAGTGATTCATACATTTGCAATTTCTCTTTTTTGTTTACATTTTCAAATTCTGTACTGTCCTTTTTAGTTTATTTTAAAATTTGATAATTATAGGGGTGCCTGGCTGGCTCGGTTGATGGAGTGTTTGACTCTGGATCTTGGGGTTGTGAGTTCAAGCCCCACATTGGGTATAGAGATTACTTAAAAAATAAATTAAAAGAAATTTGATAAGTATATACATATCTTGTGCTACCATTGTACATTCAGCAAAATTTCTTTCAAAGTTACATTCTCTTATTTGTTGGAAGCAGAGGAATGGGCCATCTGTTAAGTACGCAGCTTTTTATATAGTCATTTTTTTTTTAATTACAGAGCTTTACTAACTTTTCCCACTTGGCTCAAAATATCACCCCACACAGATAAGTCCCATACAAGTTTGTAATTGATTTTCACCAAGATGCTTTGTTTGACAAATGACAAAACAACATATTTTGTCATTTCATAGTATATATCTTAATATATGATAAACGTTTTTGATTCGTGAGCAAAATGCCTTGATTATATTTGATCTTGGTGCTCATTAAATATCTGTACATATTTTTAATGTTGTTTTTAGGGCAGACGTAAGAATATCCCATCTGCTAGTTAGATTCACAAATTACTTCACAATACATACATATAGGACATAATCATGTTGTGTACCTTAAATCACCACCCAGCCACCCAGGCATCCCAATTTTATTTCTTAACACATTTTTCTTTTTTCCTGAACATTGTACCACTTGGCTTTTTAGAAGCCATATTTGTCTGGAATATTTTTAGTATAAATTTAAAATATATTTATTTTTACTAACACAATATTTTGAGTAAATATACATGATATATGTTTAATACATATTAAGATCCTATAAATTGTAATATTTAATAAAACAGGTGTGCATAAAAATTTCTATCAACAATACAAAAATCAATCATTACAAATAGCAGAAAACTATCTACCCTATTTCCAGACAAAGTTGGTCAAAACAAGTATTGAAAAATAATTTTTGGGGGCGCCTGGGTGGCGCAGCCGTTGAGCGTCTGCCTTTGGCTCAGGGCGTGATCCCAGGATCCTGGGATCAAGCCCCACATTGGGCTCTCTGCTCAGTGGCGAGCCTGCTTCTCCCTCTGCCTCTCCCCCTGCTTGTGCTCTCTCTCTCAAATAAATAAATAAATAAAATCTTTTTTAAAAAAGAAAAATAATTGTTTATAAAAGAATTTAATAATAGCAAACTATCACTATTTTAAGTGAATAAAGTATAAATGTTTCCCGGTCAATATTTTTCCCTGGTTAAAGATATTGTTTGTTCAGAAAATGCTTGATATTTGATTAGATTTAATTTTTGAAAAGTCAAATAAATCAATAAATCAAATTTGTATTACTTACCTAAGTGCTCTTAATATTTAAAAAATCACACAAACATGTGTTTGTAATAAAATAAAACTTTCCCTTTTACCTTGAAATACTGTAGATGGCAGCTATAAACAATGGAAAAAACTTGTCAACTTCCCTCAGGATGAACAATGACCTTCAAAAGAAATTGCAAATGAGAGGTTTTTTTTTTAAATCAAGGTATAGTTGACATACAGTGTTGTATTTGTTCTGTGTATAACATAGTGATTCAACAGTCCTATACATTATGCAAGGCTCACTATGATAAGCGTAGTCACCATCTGTCATCATATGTTACTGTAATATTATTGATTATATTTCCTATGCTATACTTTTCATTTCAGTGATTAATTTTATACCTGGAAGTTTCTACTTCTTAATCCCCTTCACTTATTTGGTCCATTCCCCTCAACCCATCCCCTCTGGCAACTGCCAGTTTGTGAGAGATTTTTTTTTTTTGGTATGTCATTAAGCCTGCCCAGCCCCCACAAGCTGCATGATTCCTGGGGTAGTACAAGTGCAGGGTGGAATTCTGTCTTGATGTCAAATTTTGATATTGTGTGCATCATGGATTGTTTTGCATTAATTTTTACTTTTTTTCAAAATGGCAGTGAAATGTTAGTTATCCCTATGCTAACTATACTAGAATTAAAATAAAAACCCAAAATGTTATTCATCTTGGTTACTGACTTTTTTCTAGTAGTTTCCTTTCTCCCTGCACAGCATGGAGCCCCACACAAGGCTTGAACTCATGACCCTGAGATCAAGACCTGAGCTGAGATCGAGTCAGGCACTTAACTGACTGAACCACCATGTGCCCCGACTGACTTTTTTGAGATCCCTTTTAATTTTGCACACAGCTCTGGTTAGGTCTTGTTTTTTTATTTTGCTGGTCTTAAAATCCTTGCCTTTGAAGAGGGTTTTTAGTCCATTTACACTTTTTGGAGTTACTGATATGGTCACATTAAGCTCTATCATATTGTTATATGTTTTCTATTTGTTCCTTCTGGTTTTTCATCCTCTGTTCCTCCTTTCCCACCTTCTTTTGAGTTAACCAAATTACTTAAATATGTAATTGTTATTCTTCTATTGGCTTTTTACCTGTCCCTGTTTTCATTATTTTCTTTAGAGGTGGCTCTGGTAATTACAAAATGCATCCTTAACTTACCACAGTGAACTAAAAGTTAATATTGTACCATTTCACATGAGATGCAAAAGTCTTGCAACAGTATAGTTTCCCGAATTCTGTCCTTTGTGTCATTGTTATGTATATCTACATACATTGTAAAACCCACAATTCAGCTTGATCCTCTTTTTTTTTTTAAAGTAAACTGTATGCCCAATGTGGGGCTTAAACTCAGGACCCTGAGATCAAGAGTTGCATGTTCTACAAACTGAGACAGTCAGGCGCCCCCAGATTGATCCTCTTGAGACATGTTTTAAGGATATTTTAGAGAGGATCCACAGTAACCCTTACTCTCGCAAGGACTGAAGTGGCCTACTCTTAAGGCATGGTCTTTCTAGGGTGTTTGTTTCTCATTATGGTATTGGATGAGAACTTTCTACTCAGGCTGGTCAAAAGACTTATGTCTCCCAGAACTGTGCAAGCATCCATTTAGTTCATGGAATCCCAGGACCGATCTCTGCTTGGCTTCCCAGTGTTTAATTGTAAGCCTGCACAGACTAGTATTTGGCCAAAAACCTACAGCATGGGGCACCTGGGTGGCGCAGTGGTTGGGCGTCTGCTTTCGGCTCGGGGTGTGATCCCAGCATTCTGGGATCGAGCCCCACATCAGGCTCCTCTACTAGGAGCCTGCTTCTTCCTCTCCCACTCTCCCTGCTTGTGTTCCCTCTCTCGCTGGCTGTCCTCTCTGTCAAATAAATTAAAAATCTTAAAAAAAAAAACCCTACAGCATTGCCTATGGTGATTTCTGGACAACTACCTTTAAAAAGCTTCTTTTTCTTCAGGAGAATGAAATCCCAGCAGCCCTGCAATCTGATCTGTCCCTCCCAGCTCAGCTCTGCTTAGGCTCTACTTCCCTATGGGGAGGTCCTGAAAATGACCCAGGTGGAAAGAAGGTACAGTCCAGGCTTATTGCATGTTTCTCTTCTCTCAACCATCATGTTCCATCCAGTGGAGCATAGGACACCAGATAGCCTTGACAAACTTATCTGTAGAATGACACCAGCTTTTGGGTCTCAGCACCGCCCTCCAAAAAAACCCAGAATTGACAGATGGCAACAAACATCACTATGTTTGCTTAAATATACAACCAGTCTTTCCTTGTCGTTTGTGATCTTGACACTTGTAGAATATGGGTAAAATATTTTGTAGGATGTCCCTGTCTTGATTTGGTTTTCTCTGCTATTGTCTCATCATTACACAGGGGTTATGGGGTTTTGAGGAAGAATACTATGAAAGTGGAATGCCTTCTCATTGTATCACTTCAGGGGGTACATGACAGCAATGTGTCTTAGAACTGGTGATGTTTGGGACACCTGGGTGGCTCAGTCAGTTGTCTGCCTTCAGCTCAGGTCATGATCCTGGGGCCCTGTGATCAAGCCCTGCATCAGGCTCCCTGCTCAGCGGAAAGTCTGCTTCTCCCTCTCTCTGACTGCCGCCCCCCCCCCGCCCCCGCTCGTGCTCTCTATCTTTCTTTAATAAAAATTTTGGAGGTGATACTTTAAAGCCATGCAACTATCGTGTTCACCTTAAAGTTTTGCCCACTAATATTTGCATTTAATGGATCAGGTCTGCAATAGTTATTACTGTGGTATTTTAACAATAATATTCTATTTCCCTCATTCCTTCTATATTTATTATTATTTGGAATTCTTATGCATGGTATTGTCCAGTAGCCAACATTTATTTATTCAATCATATCACTGATTTATATAAGTATGGAATCACAGATATGTCATTTTGGGGACTATAAACCAACACTATCATGATTTTTTTGTTGCTCAAGCTGTTCCAGCTTTGGCCATTGGGAGCTTTCAGGATGGCTCTTGTATCCTTATGACATATTCCTTTTTTTTTCTGGTACTTCCTTACTTTCTGGGACTATAGGACGCTCCAGGCCAATCTTGTACTTCCCTACCCTGGCCTTATGACCAGCCATTTCTCCAAGGATACCTGGTTCCTTTTACTGGAGAACGGCATTTAGAAACCAAGATTTGGGTACTAAAGATGCTCATTGTTTTTAGAAGAGCAGTGTTGAGCCCTTCTCAGTGGACAGACTGCGAAACCGTCAGAGGAAACCAAGATATGGTGGCTAAAAGCGATGCGGTATGGAGCTGCTAAGATGGCCCCTCAGTGGTCCCTCCCTACTGATATTCCTGGTCTTTTGTAATCCCCTCCCCTGGAGTAACTTGATTCTAACCAAGAAAATGCCTGCCTTTGAGGAGATGTCGCTTCCCATGATTAGATTACAAGAGACTGTAACTTCCGTTTCACTAGTTGACTCTCTTGCTGGCTTTGACAAAGCGAACTACCATGCTATGAGCTGCCTCATGGAAGGAAAGGAACACATGTCAAGGACTGAGGGCACCCTCAGCTGACAGCCAGCAAGGAACTGGGGCCCTCAGTTCAACAGGCTACAGAGAACTGAGTCCTGCCCGAACTCACAGGAGCTCAGACCAGATCCTTCCCTAGTCTCACTTCCAGCGAAGTCCTGAATCCTGCCCAACACCTTCCTTGATGGTATCCTTGGGAAAGCCACTGGAGTAGAAGACCCAGCTAAGCCAGCCCGGATTCATGACCCACAAAATCTGGGAGAATGTGGACGTGGTTGTTTTTAGCCACCGAGATTGTGGTAATTTGCTACACAGGAAGAGATAACAGATAGAGTTTCCTTACTTGGATCCTAGAACAGAAAAAAAAAATCATGGAAAAAACAGTCAAATCCAAATAAAGTCTGAAAGTTGAGTTCCTGGTACTGTGCCAATGTTATTTTCTTAGCATTGATAAATATGCCATGGTTCTGTAAGATATTTACATTAGAGGGAGCTGGTTGATGGGTATGGGACGTCAATGCCTTCGCAGCTCTTCTGTAAAGCCGAACTTATTTCAGAATACAAACTTTGAGAAAAACACTTCTGGGCGTTACATATTATGTTCACAAAATGAAAAAGAGAACATAGCAGATTCGAGGAGAAACAAGTCCAGAAAAGGTTATCAGGGAGCCGCCAGTCTGGTGCTAGAGACTCAGCAAGCAGGCCTTAGGGGTCACTGTGACAGGCCAGAGAGGAGTAGAAAGGGGGGCGGTCACAATTTGCTGGGGGAGACGCAGGGCCAGGCCCGATGCCCATCCTGGGAGTCAGAGTCTGGCGGAGGAGTTCCAGAAATAATATTTTTTCCCAGCCGTCAAGAAGACTATTTGTGTTTGTTTACCTCCATTTAAATCCCCCCCAAATGTCAACATTTGTCCCAAAATGGAACTGCTTGCCTGGCCCTCCACCTTTATGGCTTTTGTTTGTGCCCTTTGGACCATCTGACAGACCTCTACTGTCAGCCAGGAGCTATCCTCATATGCTTCCTTATCGGTGTCCAAAGTGAGCGTGCAAGGAAATCTTTGCCCCCTCTGCCCTTGGTGACGTGCTGCAAACCAGACCTCTCCCTCTCCTAACTTGACTGTTCAGCTCTTCGTCCGTCTATCAGCTGTGTTTCTTCAGAGAGTTAGTTAAACTCTCGTTCTCGGTTTCTTCCAACAAGAAACGGGACTAAGAAGTGGCCCTTTCTTGGGGCGCCTGGGTGGTGCAGTCGTTAAGCGTCTGCCTTCCGCTCAAGGCGTGATCCCAGCGTTCTGGGATTGAGCCCCACATCAGGCTCCTCTGCTAAGAGCCTGCTTCTTCCTCTCCCACTCCCCCTGCTTGTGTTCCCTCTCTCGCTGGCTGTCTCTCTCTCTGTCAAATAAATAAATAAAAATCTAAAAAAAAAAAAAAAGAAGTGACCCTTTCTTGATAAATAGTCCTTAGACGAGACAATTAGGTGAAACACTCTTACCAGGGGCGCCTGGCCTGGCAGGTAGTTAAGGACTGACTGCTTTTGCTTACAGGGTGTTTTCCTTCAGCATCTCTGTCTAAATGTTTTTTATCCATCCCACTTAAATCTGTTTCTTCCAAGAACCTCCCTTCCTCCTGGCCAGCCCCATCCATGCTCACTGTACAGTCAAAAGCAAGGACAGGACACTCTTTGCCAAAGTTAAAAGCGCATCAAACACGCCTAGCATTTATTAATCACAAACCTACAGACCCCTTAGTACACCCTCCTTGGGGCTTGACCGCAAGGATCCAAAGCTGACAACCTCGGGTGTATGTGGTAGGAAGGCTGGGGATGGGCAGGGAGTGTCTCTTAATAGCTCTGAAATGGGGAGGATTCCCCCAAATGGAGAACCGGGTGGAGGCCAGAGGTTGGAGGCGACCTAGCTTCTGAGAAGGGGAGGGGGGGGGGCAATAAAAAAAATCAGATAAACAAGAGGGGTACACACGCTTTTGCAACCCTCCCTCCAAGCCTCTGCTTTGGTGGGGTACGCTTCCACTGTTTTCCTGGGCTTGGGAACTCCCCAGAAAGGCCCCTTCCTTCATCACGTTCCTCTAGACTGTAAGAGTGCTGGAGCGCTGGTTCTGGAAACCTGGACTCAGTACCCCCTTATTCCTATCACCTCCCCAAACTGCCCTTCGAGGTAGGAGGCGGGACTCTACCCAAGGGTGAGGGTCTAGCTCTCACTCCTGATCTAGGTCTGGAATGTCGACCCCCACGATTTCAAGATCTGCCCCCTTCTCCAAGGGCAAGGTCGGCTCAGAGCCCTCCTGGGTTAGGTCCCGTTGGTCCCAGGTTAAGGCTGGAGAGCTTAAGTAGCACTCCCCCCTGCAGCTTGGAATTCTTGGGTGGGATGTTGCTAAGGGACAAGGTCTGTGATCTCCACATGGTGGCCTGATCGCACTGACCCCTCAGAGCCTGAAATACCTGCGCCTCGGCGGTGCCTATAGGGAAGGGGCGGGGCCTGGCTCCTGCATTGCCGAAGGCCAGGACTGAGCTCCCAGGTGAAGGGGCTCTCCTCCTCACTTCCGTTCCTTGGCTGGACAGGGCGGGGATCAGGGGAAAGGGGCTGGGCTTAAACCCCCAGGGTGAGACCTCTATTATTTTGACCCCTCTTCCTTGCCAGGATGGTCTAGACTAGTGGTTCCAAGAGAGGGGGTGGACCAGTTATCTTGCTACCTCCTTATCCCAGGAGACCTGGCTAGGAAAGTCCCCAAGCGACAGGGGCCTAGCTCATTCCGCCTCCTTCCCTCACCTGGGCATGGGCGGGTCCCACGGGGCAGGGGCGAGGCTTCGATCTCCAGGGGACAGGCCCCGAGGTTACCGCCTTCTCCACGGCTGAAACGCCTCACCGGCTGGTATTGCGGGAAGGGGGCAGGGCCTCATCTGACTCCTCCTCCTTGCCTGGTTACAGGGGTGGGACCTCATCGCATCTGCTCTTCCCCCAGAACACCTGGGCAGGGCAGTCTCACGGGAGGGTGGGGGAAAAGGCAGGGCCTCATCCTGACACGTCCTCCTTTCCTGGGTGGGGAAGTCCCAGGGGAGGGGTGAGGCCCGATCAGGACTCCTCCTCCATGCTGAAGCTGCTGCGGCGACTGCTGGCCTTGGAGACAGCGGGGGATACCGACGAGAGCAGGGGGTCAGAGGCAGCCCGCAGTGGGGACAGGGCGCCCGACAGTCCCCCCACCACCCCCTCCTCCTCCTCCATCAGAATGTCCTCCAGCCCCAGGTGGAAGGGGTCCCCCAGATCCCCCAGGTGGTCGCTGGGAAAGTGCAGGTCCAGAAGGGCATCCGAGGGTGGCGCTGGGGGATGCTGATGGGGAGCACTCTGGGCAGGTCCCCCCGCTGCGTGAAACGGTGCCGCTCCTGGCCTGCCCTCCTCCTCTACGTCCAGCTGCTCTGGCTTGAGGCTGTCAGAGGCGGAAGTTGTGGCCAGGGAGAGCAGCCCTGGGGTGGGAGGTACCGGCAAACCATGGATCTGTGCCTGCAATTCTAGCTCCTGCAAAAAGTAGGGGGTGGGGGGCGGGATCAGATGGGATTCACAGTTCCTCAGAGGCAGAGAAGTCTGATGGTTCAAAGGGTGGGCTGCCTGGGGGTGAAATCTGCCTCCACTGCTCACTAGTTGTGACTTTAGGCAAGTTTTGCTTAACCTCGTGGGGCCTCGGAGTCCCACTCTGTAAAATGAGTGTAATAATGGTCCCTGCCTCACAGGATCATAGTGAGAGCTAACTTAGCAAATGGAGAGAAGGTTCCTGTCACAGTGCGCGGCTGGAGACAAACACCATATACGTTAGCCAACAGTCATCGCTATTCTCGATAAGGTTACGATTACTACTTGTCATCACCATCGCGTGAGTCGGGAAGCCCGGGGATCCCCCAAGTATGCCAGGAAAATCCTGGCCTGCTCTTCCTCTGCCTCTGCCTGTAGGAAGCCCCCTGTCACCTCTGCCACGGCCTCCTTGTCCCAAACCTGAATTCGGAGCTGCAGGCTGCGGTTGGCTTGCTCCAGGGAACGCTGCCGGCTCTCCAGGTCTTTAGAGCGCTGCTGCTCCTTCTGCAACTTGCGGATATAATCCACAGAGGCTTTCAGGATGGTGCCCTTGTTCCAGCGCATCTCCCTGTAGGGCCCGACGGGGAGCAAAGGAGGGAGTGTTGCGTAGGGGGGCTCTCGGGAGATGAGGGGGCAACTGCACCACCACAGGCCTAGACCCAGAGGTTGGGGGAGGGGGGTACATCAAGGGTATGGAATGCCCAGCCCAGTTGTTCTAGGGGAAGAGCAGATTCATGCTCCTACAACATGAAAAACCACTTCACCTGGGAGCCTCAGGGCCTCCAGGCCAGCTCTGCTCTCAGCCTTGAACACTCTTCCCCAGACACCGTGATGGCTTCTGCCTCATCTCAAATGTTTCCTTGTCAGTCCAGGACTGCCCCGTGCCCACTCTCCTCACCCCAAGTTGTGACCCTCGCCAACATTCCCCCATCTTCTATTCTTCTTTTAAAGTCAGCTCTGTGGGACACCTGGGTGGCTCAGTTGGTTAAGCGTCTGCCTTTGGCTCAGGTCATGGTCCCAGGGTCCTGGGATCGAGTCCCGCATCGGGCTCCTTGATTAGCAAGGAGCCCGCTTCTCTCTCTGCCTGCTGCTCCCCCTGCTTGTGCGCTCTCTCTCTCTGACAAATAAATAAATAAAATCTTAAAAAAAAAATAAAGTCAGCTCTATGCCCAACGTGGGGCTTGAAGTCACAACCCTGAGGTCAAGAGTCGCACGCTGGGGCACCTGGGTGGCTCAGATGGTTAAGTGTCTGCCTTTGGCTCAGGTCATGATCTCCAGGTCCTGGGATTGAGCCCCGCATTGGAGTCCCAGCTCAGCGGGGAGTCTGCTTCTCCCCCTGACTCTCCCCCTGCTTGTGCTCTCTCTCTCAAATGAATAAATGAAATCTTAAGAAAAAATGTCACACGCTCTACCCACTAAGCCAGCCAGGTACCTGCCCCCCATCTTCTCTTCTTTATTTTTCTCCACAACACTCCTCATAACCTTCCAGATTTTACTTATATATCTTGTTTGTGGTCTGTCTGCCTCCACTAAAATATCAGTTCCAGGAGCTCAGGGATTTTTGTCTGTTTTGTCCCTGTGGTATCCTCAGGGCCTAGAGCGGTCCCTGACACAAAGCAGCTCAATGCTTCTCTTGAATGAATAATTAGGAAGTACTAAATGAACCAAAAAGAAGTGCCTATGTCATATGGGGACCAGATGAGGCAGACTGCAATGTCATGCACCTAACATTGTAGGCTGGGGACGGTGAGGGGCTGCGCCTGTGCTCAGGGTGATGAAAGCTGGATGGGCCAGGAGCAGAAACACCAGGTTCTCACCCAGTAACAGCTTTAGGGGGATGGGGCCCTTGTCCCACTTTCCGCCGGCCCAAGGCTCCCCGGCCCAGACTCACGGGTCACTGGACTTGGGGATGAGGGTGCCCAGCTCCTTGATCCTGTCGTTGATGTTGAATCGCCGGCGACGCTCAACTTTGGGGGTGGGGTGGGGAGAAGAGTGGGAAAATTGTCAACAGGCTGAGGAGGGAAGAGGAGGAACTGGGAGGTGGGGAGGCTGTGGCAGGGACAGGCCCCCCTCAAAGAAGGCCAGCACGGACTGAGGCAGGGGCGCACAGCATGCTGGCAAGGGCACATGAGCTCACTCACTCAGGTTGTGATTGTCTTTCTTCTGTCGTTCCTTCAAAAGGGCCTTGGCCTCCGTCTCTGGAAGAGAGTGGGGGGTAGTCAGGGCCTCTGGACATGAGAAAGACAGAGGGCAGCACGTACAGCCGCTGGGGGTAGGATCTGGTGGGTGCAGGCGGGGAAGTAAGTGACTTTTTTTTAAGTGCCACTTTTATAATTTTTTTTTAAAGAAGCCCGGGTGACAGGTCATTTGTTAAACCCCAGACGAGAGGAAATGGGGTAAAAGCAAGCCCATGGGCTGTGTGGAAGAGGGCGAACAGCCCCTTTCTGTCTGCTTAAACCCCTTCCCCCAGCATCAGGCCCACCTGGCTGACATGGGGCTGACCCTGGGGGACAGAATGGGTGCATGGGGCCAAGACCCTGGCCCTTACCAGAGATCTCCCGTTTGATGTTGGGCAGCTCAGCCGGGCAGGAGTTGCTGACAGTGATGGCTGGCGTGGCCACGCCCTGACTACTGTACACGTCGAGCAGATTCCCTGACACAGGCAGCTGGGGACAGGGAGGGCAGAGAGACGATGGCTAGGACCGGCCCCAGGCTGGGCCCCTTCTCAGAACCTGCCCCCCCCCCACTCCACACAGAACTGAATGCAAGGAGTGCCTGACTCAACACAGGGACTCCTCCTTCTCGTTCAAGGGAACTTCGCATGGCGACTCAACAGGGGGGACAGGGTCATATGGACCTACCCTGCTTTGCCAGGGCACCTGCGTCCGCTGGACCCGTTCATCATGCCCTTGCACGCCCTCAAATACCTCAGCGACCTCTGAAGCCCCCTCTCCCCAACTCTGGGGTTGGCTCTGAGAAGAAATGCTGGAAAACCACTCCTTCTCAGGTCTTCGTCAGTTACGATGCGACATTCCAGCCCATTAGCCCCTCCTAGCACAACATTCCAAGTCGGCATTCTTGGAACACTCCAGCTCAATCTTCTCAGACCTTGGGAAATTGTCATGGTAACGTTCCATCCAAAATCTGGCCTTCGGGGAGTTCCAGCCCAATCTCTAGTCTTCTGCCGTGACCGTGTCCCACCACCTTATTATGCACATGGTCATACACCAAGCTCCTGACTTCTAGTATCTTCCCACGCATTCTGATCTCTCAGGATTTCTTGTACAACTACTCAACGAGCGCTGCTTTTATGCCAGCCTTGATTTTGTTTCTCTCTACTTCACCATCTCCTGGATATACTCTAGGGCAACACACTGATCCCTAAGTAATTAGTCCCACTTCTTGATGAGTTATCGTCTCTTGAAACCCCTGCTAGTCTGCTGGATCCACGTAATATAAGGTCCCAGTCTCTAGCTGTGTCCAAATCAATAAAAAGTTCTGAGAAGCTGGTGCATTTATACACACTACTGTCCTTTCGGTGTTTTGGAAAGAAACAAAGCCACAGCCACTTGGTATGTCCCAAAGCAAGTTATGGGACTCCTGGAATGTTCCAGAACCAGAATGGTATAACTTTTTGGCACATCCCTTGCTCTAGAGAGTTTTATCCCCTCACTACAAGCACCCAGCCTCTTGGCATGGTTCACTGAAAGAGATGTTGTCCATTCCAATCACCCCAAGGTTCAACCACACCAGGTTTTAAGACTTTTGATATGTTCCAATCACTACATGATCTGGGTATGTCCCAATGACCTGAATCCCTTAGAAAATTCAAATTGCTATGAGAGTCCTATTCCTTGGTCCCTCCCACACTGCAGCTTGAGCGCCTGGATATGCCCTGATTATTTCCACGGAGTCCCTGCCCCCGTATCTATCAAAACCTACAAGGTCTACCTCTCCATGCAGCCCAACACAAGGTACCAGGGCCCTGGTATGCTCTCTTCTCATCCCAAGGCCTCCTTCTCTATCTTAATACAATCCGAAATAAGGGTCTTATAGACACAGCCAGCCTGGGTGTCAGCTCAGGGATAGAGGGATAGAACTAACTGTCAGCCAGCCTCCCATCTCAGGGCCTCACCGTGCTGGGGAGCTGCAGGCCTGCAGTGCCTCCGGGCAGATAGCTGAGCATTTCATCGTTGTAACTGGATTCCAGGCTGATGATCTCATCAATGACATCGTCAATCTGGGGGAAGAAGGGAATACGGACGAGGGTTAGAAGGAGCTGGACCTGGACGACGGGGAGCATGGGAAGGTTGTCTGCCGCCACTTACCTCTTTCTCTGAGCTGGACCCAATGGTGAGTAGCGCCATGGGGCTGTTGGGAGCGCTGCCTGTGGGGCCGGTAGCATGAGCAGCCTCGGGCGCAGGGAGTGGCTGGGCACTAGCAGCCCCTGGTGGTGGGGTGAGGGCCTGGGAAGCCAGCTTGGGGCCCAGTGTGGTGGACAGGTACTGTTTCACCTGCTGCCGGCGTGCCTGCTGTAGGTGGTAGCGCGTCGGGTTCTCGAGATGGGTCTGCACCTGTGGGGTGAGGGTGAGGAGGGATGGCAGGGGACAAGGTAGGATGGGGTAGGCTGACCCTCAGAGGTCATCTGTTTCTCGGCTCAGGCCAGCAAACCAGGCCCAGAATCTGAGACCTCCCCTACCTCCTCAAATACTGGGAAGTCTCCCCCAGGACCCAAACGCTTTTTCTCAGAAATCCCTCACAGCCCCCCCAAGAGCCACCCATGGCTGACTGATTCCCTCAGTTTCTTGAGCACCCTGTCACAGTTCCCGAGACTCCCCAACTAGTCCCTGACATCACCTAGGAGACGTGAGAACGACATGCGGCTTCCCAAGTCACCCCAATGGCCAAACTCCTAATGTATCACACATACAGGAAGCTTCCTACGAAGTTCTTCCTGGGGTTACTTCAGAGGAGGCCCCGGGGCCCACTCGCGCCACTCACGGCCTTCCACGGTCTACCTAGACATCCTGCAGCCCCCAAGAACCCCTCACCACTGCACAAGAATGCCTCGGAAGCCCTAAAAGCAATGGGACACTGGGGCGCCTGGGTGGCGCAGTCGTTAAGCATCTGCCTTCGGCTCAGGGCGTGATCCCAGCGTTCTGGGATCGAGTCCCACATCAGGCTCTTCTGCTGGGAGCCTGCTTCTTCCTCTCCCACTCTCCCTGCTTGTGTTCCCTCTCTCGCTGGCTGTCTCTCTATGTCAAATTAATAAATAAAATATTAAAAAAAAAAAAGAAAAAAAAGCAACGGGACACTAACAGCCTATTTGAACAATAACTGGGGCCTTCCTCAGAGCCCCCAGGGCCTTGGCCCAAAAGCCACCACGACCACTCCTCAGTCACTGAGACCCCTCCCAGGGCCTCCGGATGTCACCTTACCTTGAGCACCTCCCTGGGCACCTGAGCAGGGGGAGGACGGCCCAACGTGTGACCCCCCGCAGAGACGCCAACGACAGAGATGGCAGGAGAGGCAGGGGCAGGGCTGGGGAAGGAAGAGGCTGCGGCCTGTTCCCGTCGCTCACGCCTCTCCTGCTCCTGGGCCTGGGCCCGCATTAGCTGCTGCCGCAGCAAGACCCGCGACGAAGAAGAGGACGACATGGCAGGGGTCCTGGAGCCCCCTGCAGAAGATGATGCAGAGAGCGGAGCTGGGGTGGCTTGCAGTGATATTGGGAGGCTGTGGAATGGGAAATACGGGGCCACAGGTAAGCTAAAAGTCTCTTGCCAAGCCTAAGGAGTCATTGTGGGAGGGAGCAGATGCTGCAATCAGGCCCGTTTTTTGCCTCCGGGCCACAGTGTGGAGGGGGGACACCCAGGAACCAGGCCTGATCATGGCTATCAGGGGTCATGGTCTGATGGGGAAGATGCCGGAACCAGGCCGAGTCCCAACCCCTGGCGGTCACAGTCTGGTGGGGGAAGTGTTAGCCCTTGGTCCTTACGGGAAGGCTGGATCGGGGCCTGTGCAACACTCAGGAGAGGTGCCATTGCTAGGCTCTGGGAGAGGGGGCCATCCTAT
Organism: Ursus maritimus; assembly: GCF_017311325.1. Classification (NCBI taxonomy): domain Eukaryota; kingdom Metazoa; phylum Chordata; class Mammalia; order Carnivora; family Ursidae; genus Ursus; species Ursus maritimus. Next base: position 82,655,652 of record NW_024423319.1, on the reverse strand, counting down.
TTAAAGGAGAGCAGACGGACCCCAAACTGGGGTGGTAGCCGCAGATGAGGGTACAGAGGGCCCTTAAGCCCAATTTGGGGCTGAGGGTGCTCCCTGAGCTCCTCGTCATGGGCATCTGGCTAGAGGGGCAAGTGCAGGCCCTTTGTCCGGCCCCAGCCTGGGCCTCGAGTCCCAGGAGCTAGTCAGTCTTGAAAATCTCAGAGATTTCACAATCCTCTCTTCCTGCCCCTCTTCCAGGTCCCCTCCCCTCTCTTAGAGCCCAGGCCGATGACTCAGCACATTTAGACTTCCAAGCTGGGGGAAAGGAGACCAGCAGGGGTTCCTCAAGGGTTGGGGGTGGGGGGAGTTTGTTGAGTGCGGGAAGGGGTGCGCAGGGGTTGTGGGCATGGCTCCGCCCACCTGGCGGCTGGGCACAGGCCGGCGGTCCAAGGCTCCCGGCAACACTTGGGTATGAATGGGTATGCAGGTGGGGGGTAGGCAGCGGAGGTCTGGTTCAAGCTAATGCAATCCCAGCTCGGCCACCTGCTTTCCTGTGTGACATACTCTTTCAGGCCCCTAATTTCACGATTTGGAAAATGCAGGCTGCCGACAGGGTTGGCCTGGCACTGAGGGCCTCTGCCTGCCAGGAGGGGCTGGAGGGGCCTGAGGAATTGGGAGGGCAGTCAGAGGAGACAGACCTTGAGCGGAGCGGTAGGGGCTGGCTTTTGAGCTCGTAGAAGCTGTCCGGATCGAGGACGCTTTCTAATTCGATGTCAGCAACAATCCCTGATTCAGGAAGCAACGAGTTGAGGCTGAGGGTGGAAGGGAGGGAAGGGTGATGGTCAGTGAGTGTATGGAAACCTCACTCCCTTCCAAGAGAGAAAGAGTGGGCAGTGGGAGGAGAGAGACACACACCAGGGGAGAGGGGAACAGAGCGCATCCCTCAGAGGAGGCCACTCCGATGGGTACCTCCCTCCCCACACCCCTCTTCCCTCCCCACTTTCTTTTGCTCTGTAACCCATAGTCCCTTAGGATTCAAAATAGTACAGTGCGTGGATCCCAGCTCCTCACTCTAACACAATCACATGTAACAACCTGGGTTTGAGGGAAAACAGAAGAGAAGAATTTAGGAATGACAATTCACCTTGCAGGAGTCCTGACTTTGCATTCAGAGTTCTTCCAGCCCCAAACCCCCTGCTGGGGTCTGGCAGCTGAATGGGAGCCCATGTAGGGCTACACACTTACAGCGCGGTAGAGGCACCCTTCAGCACAACAGTCCATTGTAACACAAACTGAATGCATCACAAAGAACTGGGGTCGGTGATTCACTTGATGGAAGGATCCACAACTTTGCAAATGAGTTCCCCCCACCAGCCAGAGTTCAGGGGATGCCAACACACACCCAAATACAAAATGGAAATATCAAGGGCTCCCCTCATTCCAGCAATTTGGATTCAAAAGAGGAAGAATTGGCGGGGGGGGGGGAATGATCCGCTTACATGGGCATTCTTTTCTTGGCGGGAGGAGCCTGTCCAGCGCTCTCCTGTTTTTTTGGATAGAACCACACACACACACACACACACACACACACACACACCTCTAATACCAACACCCACTGACACAAAATAAGAAGCTATGTACACCCCTCCCTTTCAACTATTCCCACTACTGTGATGAGCCAGGTTGTCACGAAGGCATCAGAAGACGGGGAAGCATTAGGTGCAAAGACTCCTGCTCAGCCCTCCAGGCCGGGGGGGAGGGAGGCAAGACCCTAGTGTGTAGGGGGGGCATTCACACGCCTGTGGATGGATATGCATCCGGAATTGAGTCGAAGACTTAGAAGCCTGACAGACTGTGGGTGACTTCGCTTGACAAGAACTCTCTCCCCTTGCCAAGGATCTGTCTTTCTTCCTTTCCTCACTCTCAGATGGGAACCTAAAACCACCCAGGAAGTCAGGAAGAGGAAGCTCGGGGAGTCGCTGAGCTCAGCACAATCCCAGGAAGCAAGCAGGCAAAGCCCCATCTGCTGCTCGCACACCCATTGCACAGAAGTTCGAAGAGATGGGCACTGGGGTGGGCAGGGTGTGGACAGAGAGGACTGGGGCTTACAAGCCTGCTGGTGGAAGTGAGGATGCGAAGAGGCCACAGAGGACCCACCCAGGCAGGGATGGTGCAATTGGTGTTCATTCCAGCTCCAGGGGCAGATTCGAGATTATTTCCAGGGTCTGACAGACAGACTGGGAGGGGGAGAAAAAGAACGTACGCGCGCCCGCGTGCGCGGGCACATGCATGTGCACGCGCAGGGGGTGAGCCAGACAGGCTGAGAGGCTAGGATGGGTGGCAGCAGGACCAAGACCCTTCTCCGGGTTCCCAAGTAAGGTCTGAGGCCTTCTTTTCCAAGCTAAGAAGTAGCACCATCTCTATTGCCTCTGTCGGCCTCACTGTCTCCCATTCAAGCCCCTATGGGGGTGTGGAAAGAGGGCTTTTCCACTATCCCTGGGATCTGACCCAGCTGGGTGGGTGGGCAGGGGTGAAGTGATTATTCTGGTCAAGTCTTGATGAATGTTGCTTCTCTTGCTCACTCACACACACAAAGCTGGTCCCACGTAGTATATCTGAGATGCCCCCAAGTCCCTCCAGATTCCTGTTATCCCCAAACATAGCCTCAAGCAACCGGCCACTGGGAATCATCCAGCTTCTAAAACAGCACTTCTGTCTCCCAGGACCCTCTCTCTCTGACACTGACGGGAAAAGTCCCTTCAAATCAGTGCCTCACCTACAGAGTACCACCTCAAATTCATCCCCCTCACGCCCGACTCAAGGACCCCAAATTCAGCCTCACTCCCCCAAGTTCAGTTACCCCAGACTAGGCTCTGGACACAACAGAATCTTTCCCCTCTAAACCCAGTCAAGAGCCCCCCAAGTCGGAACCAGGCCTCCCTTAATGCACTTTCACGACTTCTTTAAGCCTCAGTCCAAGCAGGCCACTGCCGGATTCCTTAGGTACCCCCCCAAGACCGGCGCCCCGACGTCCTCCAAGCCTAGGCCGAGGGCCTCCAATCCCAGTCCTGGGCTCCCGTTGTCCCCCCAGATCAGGCCCCCAGGAACCCCAGTCGGCACTACCGGCCCCAGGCGGCCCCGCACCTGAGCAGCTGGGCCGAGTCGGCTGGCCTGCGCTCCTCCAACAGCACGAACACGGCTCGAGGGCCTTCCGCGCTGGCCTCTACGCCGTCCCGAGCTGGCTCGGCCGCATGAGACATGACGCCCGGCCCCGGGCGAGCCCTGCCAGGCCGGTCGGGCCTCGGCCCGGTCCCCCTAACAAAATAAGAGTCCCCCTCCCCCCGTTCGCGACCGCCTCCTCCGCTAAGCCATGGAGCGAGCTCTGCGCGGGCGGGCGGCGTCGGGGCGATGGGATGGGCCGTGAGTCATCCCCCGCCCTGAACGGACCAACACCACCCCCCTCAACCTAACCCCGGACGACCGCCCTCCTCCCCCCCCCCGTCCTTTTCCCCCTCCTCCCTGGGCTGGGGAAACTCCACAGGAAGTGACCGCACGGAGGAAGGACGGCTCGCCGGGCCACCCCCTCTGAGTGAGGCGGCCAATCATCGAGGGGTGGCTCGAGGGCCCGCCCTAAGCTACGCCTCCGACACCCAGGGAAAACTAGATTCGGCCGGCCCTCATTCCGAGAAGGACGCATCTAGGCCACGCCCTCAGAGACAGAGGCAAATCAGCGAGAGGTACTTTGATTAAGCCACGCCCCTCCTCGCAAATGATCCCTCCGCAAGATTTTTAAGCCGCTCCTTGGGTCCTCTGCGCCTGCGCACCGATGGCCTGTCAGCGCGCGGAGGGTCTCCAGGCCACGCTTCTAGCAGCAGGACCGCGCCCCCTCTTGGCCAATGTTCGTAATATCAGCTCTCTAGATCGCTCTGCAACCTCCATCTAGCCTCCTCCGCCGGAGCCTTAACTATGAGGCCTAGGCAGCTACCTTCCCTGGAGGGGCGCCCCAGAAACCCTGCCCTTTCCGTACCCACAAGCTAGTCGCCCAGCTGGTCTTCTCGGAGCACTCCGCCTACTCTGTGTCACCCAGAGCAATTGTACTAGGTTGTTGTGCTACATAGTAAGTGCTTAACAAATCCTTGACAGATGAATGAGTGGAAGGATGGAAATTAGATCTGGTCCCTTTGGTGAATGACTTCTAGAATCATAAAGATCCAGCTTTGGATTTGAGAAAGGGACTGCCCCACTCCGAGCCTCAGCTTTCCTGGCCTGTCAGATGGGGGTCATAATACCTGTCAGGCAGGGTTGTTATGAGGATTAGAGATTATGAAAAGTGATGGGGCGCCTGGGTGGCACAGCGGTTAAGCGTCTGCCTTTGGCTCAGGGCGTGATCCCGGCGTTGTGGGATTGAGCCCCGCATCAGGCTCCTCCGCTAGGAGCCTGCTTCTTCCTCTCCCACTCCCCCTGCTTGTGTTCCCTCTCTCGCTGGCTGTCTCTATCTCTGTCAAATAAAAATAAAATAAAATCTAGAGATTATGAAAAGTGCTAACAGGTTGTTTGGCATACAATAAGTTCTCCAAAACTTGTTTCACTCATTTGTCCACTGATTGAACAAACATTTATTGAGCTCCTCTGTGTTCCAGATACAGGCAAGCTGGCTTGCACACAACAGAGGGTCCCCAGCCATGCTTCAGGGGCACAGTCAGCTCATAGAACACCTGGACCGGCAACCTTCCCTTGCTCCGTCCCAACATCCCAAGACCCTGCCCAGCAGTTGGACCTCAGGGAACTTTGCTGAGTTCTCATCTGTCTTGCACATTCCTGTACTGGCACAGGAAGTTGGCTCGGTAAACACGCACATCCCCACATGCTCACACAACCCCATTATCCACATAATAAAGATGGCAGTCCATTCCCAAGTTAATCTTTGTTTTTAAAGATTTCTTTATGGGGTGCCTGGGTGGCTCAGTCATTGAGCATCTGCCTTCGGCTCAGGTCATGATCCCAGGGTCCTGGGATTGAGCCCCGCATCAGGCTCCCTGCTCGGCAGGAAGCCTGCTTCTCCCTCTCACACTGCCCTTGCTTGTGTTCACTTTCTTGCTGTCTCTCTCTCTCTGTCAAATAAATAAATAAAATCTTTAAAAAATTAAATAAGGATTTATTTATTTATTTTGGAGAGAGAGAGAGCACGCACCAGGGGGAAGGGGCAGAGGGAGAGGGAGAGAGAGTCTCAGCTGGTCCTGGCGCTTGATCTCAGGACCCTGAGATCACGACCTGAGCCCAAACCAAGAGTCTGGTGCTTAACTGACTGCACCACCGAGGCGTGCGCCCTCCATTAATCTTTTTAAAAAATCAACACATTACCAATAAAAATTCAAAAATGGAACACGTAGACCTGATGTTAAAATTCCTATGGTACCTTAAATATGTAAGAATATCTAATATTATAAAAGAAGAAGAAAGGGGGGAGGCATTATCTTAACAGATTCAAAGTTTATCACAAAGCACTAGTAATTAAAACATTGTGATATGGGAGTAGGAATACAAAATTAAATCAATGGTACAGGAAAAGCCTAAAAATCAACCTAGGTACTTGTGAGAATTAGTAAATGATATTTTAAGAATGATATTTCAGGGGCGCCTGGGTGGCACAGCGGTTAAGCGTCTGCCTTCGGCTCAGGGTGTGATCCCGGTGTTCTGGGATCGAGCCCCACATCGGGCTCCTCCGCTGGGAGCCTGCTTCTTCCTCTCCCACTCCCCTGCTTGTGTTCCCTCTCTCGCTGGCTGTCTCTGTCTCTGTCAAATAAATAAATAAAATCTTTAAAAAAAAAAAAAGAATGATATTTCAAGTAACTGGGCGGGATATGGACTAATTTACCAAAATGGTTTGGGGAGAAATGACTACCTTTCGAGGGAGGGATCAAACTCTTAATTTACACAATTCAGAAAAAAATAATTCCATGGAGCACCTGGCTAGCTTAGTCGGTGGAGCATGCGACTTTTGATCTCAGGGTTGTGAGTTTGAGCCCCATGTTGGGTGTAGAGGTTACTTAAAACTAAAACCTTTTTAGATGGCGCCTGGGTAGCGCAGTCATTAGGCGTCTGCCTTCGGCTCAGGGCATGATCCCAGCGTTCCGGGATCGAGTCCCACATCTGGCTCCTCCTCTGGGAGCCTGCTTCTTCCTCTCCCACTCCCCTGCTGTGTTCCCTCTCTCGCTGGCTGTCTCTCACATAAATAAATAAAAAAATCTTTAAAAAAAAACTAAAACCTTTTTAAAAAGGCAAAAAGAAAAAAGAATTTCAGTAAAGACCTAAACATAAACAAAAAAAACTATAAAAAAACATCAGAACAGGGGTGCCTGGGTGGCTCAGTCGGTTAAGCGTCTGCCTTCCGCTCAGGTAATGGTCCCAGGGATCCAGCCCCATGTTGGGCTCCCTGCTCACAGGAGAGCCTGTTTCTCTCTCTAGCTCTGCCCCTCCCCCCGCTCATGTTCTCTCTCTCTCCCCCAAATAAGTAAATAAAATCTTAAAAAAACACATCAGAACAAAATATTTTTGGAGAATGTGTTTAAAACTTTGCCAAAAAAGACCTTCTTAAACAAGATACAAAAGGCCAAAGATATATTTTTTAAAGATTTCATTTATTTATTAGAGAGAGAGCTTGAGCACGATCAGGGAGAGCAGAAGAGGGAGAAGCAGACTCCCCATGCAGGGCTGGATCCCAGGACCCTGGGATCATGATCTGACCTGAAGGCAGAAGCTTAACCTACTGAGCCATCCAGGTGCCCCAAGACAAAAGATATTTAAAAAGTAGCAATAAGCAACATTAAGTGGTCATTCTTGGTACTTTATCTTCATTAATTCATTTTAATCCTCACAACAGAACCTCACAACAGTAAGGTTCCATTTATTATCCCAACTTCTAGATCAGGAAACCAGGGTACAGGGGCGCCTGGGTGGCACAGTCCTTAAGCGTCTGCCTTCGGCTCAGGGCGTGATCCCGGCGTTCTGGGATCGAGTCCCACATCAGGCTTCTCCGCTGGGAGCCTGCTTCTTCCTCTCCCACTCCCCCTGCTTGTGTTCCCTCTCTCGCTGGCTGTCTCTCTCTGTCAAAATAAATAAAATCTTAAAAAAAAAAAAGGAAACCAGGGTACAGCTAGGTTAAGTCATTTGCCCTAGGTCACCCCGGTTTATAAAACCTGGAATTGGAACCCAGGCATTCTTTACCACCCTGCTGCACTGTCTCTCCTGTTTGATCACATGGAAATATAAAACTGTAGTCTGTTGCAGGATGCTACAAAGTTTAAAAACTTGCAGCTGACTGAGAGAAAAAAATCTACAGCATTAGACCCACAGGTTAATTATCCTGTCACACACCCCAGTTCTACAAACAGCAGCTTCATACACACATCCCAGATATGTCCGTGACAAGTGCTTCCCCATCACCTGCACAATAAACCCATTCTTCATCCCTCTCAGTCTCTCTCTTAATCTCTTGCTCACATCTTTACGACTTTTTCAACACTGCACTCCCTCTCTCTCTCTCTCTCTCTCTCTCTCTCTCTGGTGCATCTGGGGTCTCATTGCAAGGCAACTGTGGAGTGGGGTTAGCAGGAAATATGGAGGCAGAAGAGAGGGCAATCAGATGGTGAAGTTGGAGATGTTTAGAGATAGATGTGAGTGGAGATCAAAGGTGGCTTGGGGCGAGGTTGGAATCTATTACAGGACAGTTTGCACGCAACTGAAGGATCACGTGAAGGCCTTCAGGAGGAATGAGACTGCTAGAAGCAGTTTAAGAGTGCAGGCAGGGGCCACTGGAGGGTAAATTGGGAATACCATTGGGGGTTGGAAGGGACTGTGGGGAGATAATGAGTGATTAGAAGCAGAGTTCAGTCTTCTGTAAAGTTATTAAAGGCAGAGCTGTTCACTGTCATAGGATGGTTTGGTCAGCTGACTAATGGCCCCCCAAAAGGTGTCCATGTCCTAATCCCTGGTACCTGTGAATGTTACCTTATGTGGCAAAGAATGCATTGCAGATGTGATTTAATTACGGGTTTTGAGATGGGGAGGTTATCCTGGATTATCTGAATGGAACCTGATTATAATTTCAAGTGTCCTTATAAAAGGAAGGCAGAGGCAGCTCTGACAAAAAAAGAGAAGGCAGGGGCGCCTGGGTGGCTCAGTCAGGGAGGCGTCTGCCTTCAGCTCAGGTCATGGTCCCAGGGGCCTGGGATCGAGCCCCACTTGGGCTCCTTGCTCAGCAGGGAGCCTGCTTCTCCCTCTCCCTCTGTCCCTTCACCCCCCCACAATAGCTTGTGCTCTCTCTCTCAAATAAATACATACAATCTTTTAAAAAAAGGAAGAAGAAAAGGAGAAGGCAATGCAACCACTGAGGCAGAGATGGTAGCGATGTAGCCACAATCCATGGAATGCAGGCAGCCACCAGAAGCAGGAAGAGGCCACGCAAAGATTCTCCTCTAGAGTCTGCAGAGAGAGTACAGCTCTTCTGACATCTTGACTTTGGCCCAGTGAAACTGATTCTGGGCTTTTGGCCCAGAAATAGAATACATTTCTTATATTTTAAGCCATCAAGTGTATTGTAACTAGTTACAGCAGCTGCAGGAAACGAATACAGATTTTAGTACCTGGATGCAGGATTGCCATTTTGTCCTAGTCTGCTTGGGCTGTCATAACAGAACACCACAGACAGGGCACATTAAACAACAGAAATTTGTTTTCTCACTGTTCGGGAGACCAGAAGTCCAAGACCAAGGTGTCATCTGGATTCGTTTCTGATGAGGACTGTCTGCCTCACATGCAGATAGTTGCTTCTTGTTGTGTCCTTACATGGCCTCTCCTTTATGCACGTGCATTCCTGGTGTCTCTTCCTCTTTTTTAAAAGATTGGTTTATTTATTTGAGAGAGAGAGAGAGAGAGAGAATGCATGTGGGGTGGGGAGGAACAGAGGGAGAAAGAGAGAGAGGATCTCAAGCTGACTCCACGCTGAGTGAAGAACCTGATGTGGGGCTCAATCTCATGACCCTGAGATCATGACCTGAACCGAAATCAAGAGTCAGATGCCCAACCGACTGAGTCACCCAGGGGGCCCCAATGCTTATTATATATATAGAAGCAGAAAACGGGAGCGCCTGGGTGGCTCAGCTGTTGAGCGTCTGCCTTCGGCCCAGGGCCTGATCCCAGGATCCTGGGATCGAGCCCCGCATCAGGCTCCCTGCTCTGCTGGGAGCCTGCTTCTTCCTCTCCCACTCCCCCTGCTTGTGTTCCCTCTCTCGCTGACTGTGTCTCTCTCGGTCAAATAAATAAATAAAATCTTAAAAAATAAATAAATAAAAATAAAATAAAATCCAAAAAAAAAAAAAAAGAAGAAGAAGCAGAAAACGTAGTTGAATTGTGTCCTACAGCTGTGTGAAAAGCAGAGCTTGTAAGTGATGGACTTGGATATTTAGCTGAGGAGATTTCCGAGGAATGTGCTGGAGGTACTGCTTGGATTCTTCCTGCTGCCTTTAGTAACATGTGAAAGGAAAGAGATAAATTGAGAGAAGAACTGCTAAGCAAAATGGATCCTGGATTTGGTGATCTGGAAAATTCTCCAGCTGTCCAGATTGCAGAAGACACAGAATTTAGGAGACTTACTGTCAGGAAAGTATGTTCTGGAGACAGAGCCAAAGGTGTGGCTGGACAGCCTTTTGCTAGTACTAAAGAGATTAGATGTGTGACTCATGGATCCTCTCAACCATTTCAGCAGAAGTCGGGAACGGGGACGGAATCATCCATGAAAAATTTGTGGAGGACCCTCTTGTCTAATGGTGTGAATCCTCGTGACTTCCGTAGAAGACCCACAAAATTTTTGAGAATGAATGTTATACTGCCAGAAACACTGACCGGTTGGCTTGCAAGAAACGGAGACAGGAGGAAATGAAGGAAGGATGTTGGACTCCCAACATTGTACTGGAAGGACACAGAGCTCAAACTACTCAGCAGCGAACATGTGCTACCCTTCAAAAGTAAAGGATTAGTGATTCTGAGGGCAGAGCTGTGGGCCCAGAGGGGGAGCCTCAAGCCACAGTGGATTATTCCCAGGCCTTGAAACCTAATGGGACGTGCTCTGCTGGATTTCAAAATTATTTGGGACCAGTGACAACTTTTTTCTTTCCATTTTTCCCTTTTGGAATAGGAATGCCTGTAACTCCTGTCTTAGGTCTGTCCCACTGCTGTGTTTTGGGAACAGATCATTTGTTTTCTAGTTTCACAAGTTGGGTGATGGAGAGGAATTTTGCCTCAGGTTGGATCGTACCCAGAGTCTCACTTATACCTGACTTAGATGAAATTTGGAACCTTTGAGCTGATGATACTAAAGCGAGATTTCGAAGTTGAGTTGATGTAATGGATGAAACTTTTGGGGGTATTGGGATGAGGTACATGTATTTTGCAATTGGGGTAGGTGTGTATCTTTGGGGGCCAAAGGGTATACTGTTGTAGGGTGAATGATGGTCCCCAAAAGATATACACATCCTAATTCTTGGAACATGTGAGTGTACCTTAGATGGCAAAAAAAAAAAAAAAGAAAGAAAGAAAGAGGGGCGCCTGGGTGGCACAGCGGTTAAGCGTCTGCCTTCGGCTCAGGGCGTGATCCCGGCGTTCTGGGATCGAGCCCCACGTCAGGCTCCTCTGCTGTGAGCCTGCTTCTTCCTCTCCCACTCCCCCTGCTTGTGTTCCCTCTCTCGCTGGCTGTCTCTATCTCTGTCGAATAAATAAATAAAATCTTTTAAAAAAAATTTAAAAAAAAAAGAAAGAAAGGAAAAGATAAAAGGGGAAAAAAGAAAAAGTAAAAGAAAGAAAGAAAAAGAAAAGGAAAAGAAAAACAACTTTGCCATCTGCAAATGTGATTAAGGTCAGGATTTTGAGGTGGGGAAATTATCCTGCATTATCATGGGGACCCTAATTGTAATAACAAGTGTCCTTATAAGAGGGAAGTAGAGGCGGGTTTCACAGACAGAGTGGATGGCAATTGCGACCAAAGCAGGGATTGCAGTGATGTAGTTACAAGCCAAGGAATGCTGACAGTCGCCAGTGTAGGAAGAGGTGACAAACAGATTCTCCCCTAGAGCCTCTGAAGGGAGTATGGCCCCGCTGGCACCTTGATTGTGGTCTTCTGGGCCCCAGAACTGTGAGCGAATACATTTCTTAGGTAGTAAGCCACCAAGTTTGTGGAAATTCATCACAGCAGCCACAGGGAGCTAATGCAGAAAGCTTGGGGTAGATTTGGTGATTGTTGGAGGGATGATGCTCAGAGGTTATCATAGACAGTTTGAGGATATAATTAAGAGCTATTGAAAAGTGTTTGGCTACTGTTGGAGCCATCAAAGGGAAGACTGAAGGGGTTTGGTGGGTCACTGGAGGGTGGTTTGGAGGTGTCGTTGGGAGCCTGGGAATGTAAATGGGGAATGTTTACAGATAACATTGGGGGCTATTATAGGGCAGTTTAGGGTGTTGTTGGGAGTTTTTGGAGGGTGGTTTGGGTGGTATGGAAAAAATTGGAAGCTGTTTAGTTAGTTGCATGTAATTTAAGACAAGGTTGGGTATAGTGGTCATTGAAGAGTGGTTTGGAGGCATAGTTTTGGGCTGCAGAGTATGGTTAGGAGGGTCATGGAGAGTCATTTGGGGTCCATGGGGGTGTTTTCAGTGCATACTGGGGGTAGATGGGGGAGGGACTCTTTGGAGGTTAATGGTTGCAGGGCTGATTGCAGATGGTTTAGGGGAATGAGTTGGGGGGTAGAGAAGGGTAGTTTATTCCTACAGTTTGGGAGCCCGCAGAGGGTGGATTGGGGGTATTGCTTGGGATCAATGGACAATAGTTTGGGGATGCAGTTGGGGGGATGATGGAGGGTGGTTTGGAGACCCAGAAATTCAGAGAAGAGTTTAGAGGTGTGGTGGTCTCTGAGAGAAGGCAATCTGGGGTACTGCTGGGGGGTGACTTGGGGTGAGGGGCGCCAGTCTTATCACTGAGGGGGCGTGGCCTCGGTGGGGGAAAGCTCCGCCGCCCTCGAGAAAGCGTGTGCGCACGCGCTCCCAGCTGGTTCGCTCCTGGCGCTCCGAGGGCAGGAAAATCGAAGACCCAAACTGGCGCCTGCGCACTAGGTCTCCGCCGCTGCTGTGGTCTCGCGCCCCGCCCCCCGTCCCCCCACCTCCCCCCAGGCTCGCGCTCAGCGGCGGCTGTGTCGGTGCCGCCGGGAGCAGACCGACCCGAGGTGAGGGTGGGGGGGCCGGGGTCTCCCGGCCGCGGCCGAGCCGGCGCGCCTCTCCCACCCTCCCCGCGCCCCCCGTCTGGCCCCCACGGCTAACAGTCGCGCGGCCGAACGCGGCCCACGGGCAGGGCGCGGAAGGGGAGTAAGCGCGAGGCCGGGGACGAGCGGGGGGCGGCGAGGGAGGGGCGCACCTACCACCCCTCCCGGCCTGCAGCGACCCCGCCTACGTCGCGGGACGAGGACCCTCGGTGAGTAAAGCCTGCCTGGCGAAGAAGGGAGGAGATAGGGCGGGGTGAGGGCCCGGAAACGCCAACAGGGGATGTACCTGCGCGCGCACCCGCGACCTCTGACCCTGTGGTCTCACTCCCGACCCCTACCTGACCTGACTACATCTTTTTTTTAACCTCGAGCTCTGGCCGGTCTTGGCCCCAGGACCTCCGATCCGACCCCCGACCTAACCATATTCTGGCCTGGTGTGATCCTCAGTCTCTGTTTTGTTCCCTTAAACCCGGTCCTGACCCCAAACCCCACCCAGTTCTGTTCTCAGGATCCTTGGCCTGACCCTGTTCCATCTCTGAAGCTCACCTTGCCTTGCCCAGATCATCCCAGTTTCTGGCCTGATGCTTGACCTGTCAGTTCCCTAAACTCTTGCCCAGCCCCTTCTAGTCATGTCCTGTCCCCCTAACCGCAGTCTGATCCAAGTCTGTCCGGATTCCTGACCTCTGATTTCTAAACTTTCTCCCCACCCTGTCCTATCCTCCTGGTCCCCTCCTGACTCCCCATCACCAACCTGGCCCACCCCCTTTAGACCATCCCTCTGTTTCCTGCCCTGTCCCTGCCCCCAGCCCTGTGCTGTTTCCCCCAGTCTTCTCTTGTCCCGTCACTGTCCTCATTCCCATCCTTATACTGTCCCAGTCTTTTCCTGTTCTTACCTCCATCCTGAACCTGCTCTTTTCCCTCTCCCCTTTCTTGACCACCGTCTTGGCCTGTCCCTCATCATGTCTTCTGACTATTATTCTATACTGACCCTGCCCTGCTCTTTTGTTCCTTGCTGCCCCCTACTTTTTCTCTGACCCTTGTCTGGAACCTCACTCCATCCCATCCCCTGGCCAGTGTCTTGGCCCCTTCTCTGTCCTGCCTCCTGACCTCCATCCTATGATGACTCTGATTCTGTCTTGCCCCCTACACTCCTTCCTGTTCTCTTCCTTCATCCCCTCCCAACCCCAGGCCCTTGTTCTACCCCTTACCACGCCCCTCCACCCTGTTCAGATCTCCCTCTTCCTAACACCCACTTTCCATCTCCTCTCAGCCCAGAAGAACTGGGGTCCTGTTATACCCTGCCCCTGAACTTGGAGGTTCCACTGTTCCCGTGATCTCAAGTCCATCCCAAATGCTTCTCTTAGCATGAACAGGAGCAAGCAGCCTTGTTGGCCCTGTGTGGCTAAGGGGGTTTTCATATGTGATGTCCTTCATCCCCACCCAGTGATCTCATGCAGAGCTTGCATTTGTCTCCCTGCCCCAGGAGGGCATGGAACTGTTCCTACGTCCCCCACCCTCCCCAAGTGCGAAAGAACACCCTAAATTATTCAGTGACTCTCTGGGAGTCTGTGAGGTCTGGATCATGTTTCCAGCCTGGCTAGGTTGGGGGCTGCCCCATGTCGAGGTGGGAGGTGTGGCGAGCAAACATGCCGGGGTGGGGGACTCAGGAGTGTTTGTGACTCTTCCGTGTCATGTCACCCCCATCTCCTAGTCCTGATCCTGGGTGTGCATGATCTCTGCTTTCCCGGCCTGAAAAAGTCCATTCCAGGCCTGAGGCTTCAGGGTGGTAGGAGTGGGTTGAGGGGGGTCTATCTCCCTTCTCTCAGTTGTAAGCAATACAAATTTCAGTGCTAAGTCCATCCCACCTCTGTGGGGCAGGTGTGTGTGTGTGTGTGTGTGTGTGTGTGTAGGGGGTGTGGCTGTGTCACTGGGTGTTAGAATCAGTCCTGTCCAGTAGTGACAGTAACAGCAAGAGCAATACAAGGTTCTCTCACTGAATCTCCTTGATTCTGAGGACAGGCAGGGAGAATTTGGAGAGCAAGAATGTAATGTGTTATTCAATTGTATTTTGTTCCTGCATTTGTCATAGAGAGTAGTGAGAGCTTGAATGACGAGATACTAGACCCATCTCATTTACCTGAAACATTGATCCAACCTTTTTTTTTTTTTTTTAAGTAGGCTCCACGCCTAGCGTGGAGCCCAACTCAGGGCTTGAACTCACAACCCTGAGATCAAGACCTGAGCTGAGATCAAGAGTCAGACGCTTAACCGACTGAGCCACCCAGGCGCCCCTATCCAAACCTATTAATAACAACACAAGCGTTTTTCATTGTCCCAATGTCTGTTTGGCACCTGACCTCGGAGAGGGAGAGCTCAGATAATTCAGGTCGTGAAAGATACCAAGTTACCTGAAGGGGTTTTGTTTCTGCATTTTTACATATTGAGTGGGGAGGGTTCAGATGATGAGGGATAACAGCTTCAGCTAAAAATATATTCAAATCCATTCATCTCCCTGAGCTCCAGTGACAGGAGTTGGGATTGTAAGAGTACTGGGTTGTGTGAGTATATTCGGTTCCTGCATTTTGCCTGGTGAGTAAGGGAAGCTCAGAGAGTACGGGACACCAAGTCTTTCTCAAAGGGCTATCCAGACCCATCCAGTTCTCGTATACGGATTGTGACCGTTTGGAGAATTTATCTGAATAGGTTTGGTCCTGCATTTTTGATGTTGAGTATCGAGAGGTCCGGTCATGACGGAAAACAGCTCTGTTTCAAATATGTCTGGTTTGAGACTTAGGGAGGGCTCAATGTCTGGACGGCAAGTAGGGAGGGTTTGGAGGCTGAGGGATACCAGCTCTGTCTCCACAGTGCATCTGAATACATTTAGTTCCTGATTTTGGATAGTCAGAGTTTGGACAAATTTATTTGAGGGAAAACAGTTCTGTTTCAGATTTATCAGGTGAAGTTGAGGGATACCAGCTCTGTCTCAAAAAAGAAAGAAAGAAATACACACACACCCACACCCACACACACACACACACACACACTTGATTCTTGAGTTTGGCTTGGGAGGAATATTGTCATCATGGCAGCCAGTATATATCGAGCACTTACCAAAGGTCAGTTATTGTCCCAAGCAAGCTCTAAGTGTCTTACTTCATGTCATGTTCACAACAGTCCTGTGAAGTACGTATTGTTGTCATCACCCCCATTTTACAGATGAAGACATTGAAGCACAGAGAGGATAAGTGGCTTGTCCAGGCAGCCACACAGCCAGAAGTGGCAGAGCGGAGTCGAATCCCAGAGCCACCGCTTCCTATCCCTACGTGAGGTCACATGAGGCTCAGGTCCCGGCTGGGGTGGGGCCTAGAGGTTGGCCATCTGGCAGGACAACGATGTGTGTGGGTGATTCTGCCCCACCTGTCTGCCTGGCCCAGAAGGCTCAGTTACCTGCTCTCCCCTCCTCGCTCCTGCCCCAGCCCACCACTGCACGGGTTTTTTATAGTTGTTATTAACAGTCATTAATGACGTGGTGTGAGGTTTCCTTGTACTTTGAAATGCCTTCCAAAGTAACTCTGGCCTCTGTTGGCGTTGTAACCACTGTTTACCCATTTTACAGATGAGGAAAGCCAAGCCTTGATACTCAGTCTGCATTGCCAGCCAGATACCCTCGGCCCTCTCAGCTCTGGTTTCATAAGTGTCCCTCTTCCCAACATTCTTGCTGTCCCACAAGAGGTGGGAGAGGCCATGGCTGAGGGGACACTCCCCATCGACACTCAGCCACCCACCTTATCTTGCTGCCTCCACCGGCCCTAGGCAGTGAAGGGGGGAGAAGGGGGCGGATGAAAGGAGCCTTTGTGTCCCATGCCAGCAATCTCACCCCCAGGAAGAAAGGTGGGCAGGGTGGCGGAGGCCTTGGGAGCACATCTATAGCATACACGGGGCAGGGCACTGCTGCTGCAGCCCTCCCCTCCCGCCTCCGGCCCCCTGCCAAGTGGGGAGGGAACCTTCCTCACTCTGCTCTGTCACATCACAGCATGGGCTGCTGCAGGGGCCCGGGTTGGGCTTGGGCCCTGAGGTCACAGAGCAGATGGTCCCAAATGGAGCACAGGATGTGTGGTATGTGCCGGGGCAGGCAAGAGCCCTCAATTTCCTGGACTCCTGGCCAGAAATGCCCAAGGGGGAGGAGTGGGGCAGAGCCAGCCTGGATGTGAAGAGCCATGAGCCCCCTCCCCACTCCTCCTCCCTTGCAGGAGAAGCCTCAGTCGGCCTCTAGCCCAGGACCCGCCCTCTGCGTTCTGAGTCCACCTGCTCTTAAGCCTCTGTGATCGGAATCCAGCCTCTTTACCTCCCCAAGCCCCAGCTTCCACATCTACGAGCTGGCAATGAAGAGGCGGGTCTGCGTCAACCTCCCAGGTTTGTAGGGACCAGGAGGGGTGAACACACGCACGTTTCGTCGGTTTGCTGGGATGATTTCTTCTGGAGGCGCAGAAGGTGGTAGGGTCTTGAAGCCCCGGTCTTTCCTTGCAAAAGCTGACCTCCTCTGTCCCCAGTTTGGGAAACTGTTACCCCAGTGGGGGTGGCAGTTGCCCGAGACCTTCTCCCACCCGTGCCTTGCCCTGGGGGGGAAGGGTAGGGGCCTCAGGCATGTGAGGCCTGCTGCCGGGAGACACACACCTGATTTACACCCGTGTGCTTAACAAGTCCCCAGAACTCCATCCCCAGCTCCCAGGAGGGAGCACAGGAGGCAAACCCACTCCCACGACCCTTAGCCCTTCTTCCTTAGCTCTGTACTAGGTGACTGGGGTGAGCTGGGACATCTGGGCTCTTTTCTTGGCCATGCTGGACACCCTGAAGGGACCTGGCCCTGAGATTGACCCTAAGGGTGTCCTGAGCCCTGGTGACAGGCAGGCAAGGGTTAAGAGGTGTGGGCTGGCCCAGTCCCTGGCCAGGTAGGCTGGGCTGTTGCCTAGTGGGAGGCGGCCTAGGCACCCGCCACTGCGCTCACACTGCTCACTGCCACTACCAGCTGGAACAGGGCCTGGTTGAGACAACTATTTTTTTTGAGGTACCCGAGGCCACCCCACAGCACCTCTCTGGCGTTGGTGAGCACTTGGGAACAGGGGGCCCACGGGCGTGGTGGGGGGAGAAGGGTATAGGGTGTACTGAGGCTTTCCATGGGAGAAAGCCAGGTCTGTGCACGGGGTACAGTAGAGAAGGAGGGCCTGAGTAGAGGAGCGAAGCCCAAAATGTCCAATTTCCTCTCCTGGCATGAAGCCGATTCCTTGCCGGAAATGAACGAGGAGAAGGGATGGGGGAGAAGAGAAGCAGAGTCCCCCTTCTCCACTGTCCCCCCTACTTCCTCCCCCTTTCCCCCCCCTGGGGAGTAGTCTCTGCCTTCCTGCAACCTGGGGCCTAGCCTCTCGGGACAGCCCAGACGGGGCTATTGAGAAACTGCTTCCCGACACCTGCCTGCCCCCCATCTGTTCACCCAGAGTGGGGGTTGGGGAGGGCTCTAGGGCAGTGTGGGGAACAGTCCCAGACACTGAGAGTTTGTATTTGCCTCGATAAGTGGCAAGATAGGGAAATGGGGGGTCCCACTGAGGGTGTTAGGGTGCCACCCAGGTGAGGTGTCTTGGTTGTAAACAGTCATTACAGCCAGGAATTTCTTTCTCAGCCAGGAATTTCTTTCTCGGCTGTAGTGTCAGAAGGGCAGACCTGAAAAACCTGCTGGGCCCGCCTCTGGGTGTGTGGGGGGTACCCTCTGCAGCTCTCCTGCTGCAGCCCATCCTGGGACGGGACTCAGAGGCTGGTGTGGGGGAAGTTAGGGAAGGGAACTGCTGGGATCCCCCTTCTCTCCATCTCCAGGTGGGGATGGGGCAGTTCTGGACCCCAAGGCAAATGTGCAGAGGGTAGGCGAGTGGAAGCAGAGGTTCAGGAGCTGGGTGTGGGGGTGTGGGGCGTTGACCCTGTGTCTAGCCTACCCAGTGACCCCATGACTCAGGCCCTAGCTATGTCCCCGAGGTCAGGCTAACAGGGTGGAGTCGGGGTTCCTGTCTAGACCCCATGTTGACTTCCAGGATGCTGTGAGCTCCTAGGGAAGGAAGGCTCAAGGCAGCCCAGCGTGGGATGTGGGACCAGTCCTGGTGAATGGGCCCACCCGGGAGGAGTTGAAGTTCCTGTTGGGGTGGAGCCCTGAGAGAGTTCCTCAAACTCAACTGGGGGCTGGGGAAGAAGGAGCTCCAGGAGCTTAGGGGCTGAAGAGGCTGAGCCGGGACCTCAAGGAAACCCTGCCATGCTGGGCGATGTCGGACCTTGAAGGGTGGGCATCTGCAAATCACACGTTGCTGCCTGGGTGTGCAAAAAGGCTCTGGGGACTGACCCCTGCCGCTGAGGTTGAGGACAGGGAACCACTGTTTTCCGGGAGCCGGTAGCAGGACTAGTGGCACCATATTAGCCGCTCGGCCGCATCCCGCAGCGGATAGATGGCGAAGGGGCTCGAACCCACACCTTGGCCGCCTGGGTCTTTTCCACACCTGGCCACCACAGGCATGACAAGCAGGGGATTAGGAGGGGAGGGGATCTCTATGGCCTCATGAGGCCCTCCCAGTTGCCTGCCGCCCGCCCGAGGTCAGGCCAGGTGGTGGGAGGTGATGTCACCTGGCTCCCCAGCTGGGGACCGAGCAGGATGTGGGAGGGAAGGAGCAAACTCCAGAGGAGGGGACGAGGGCAGGGCTGGCGGCCAGCCAAGGCAGGCTCTGTGGTCAGCCAGGGTGTCTGGGGGCAGAGAAGGAAGCAGGAGGCAAGAGGCTTGTTATCTGCAGCTGTGGACTTTGCTGCTCACTGTCCCAGCGGGGTGACTCCCCTCTGCTGGGTACAGGACGGACTGGGGTGGGCAGAGGGGCTGGAGGAGTCCTGGGGTAAGTGAACAGTCTCCCTGTGGCACCGGGGCCGCAGGATGGAGTAGGGACAAATAAAGACCCACAGATCTGGGCTAGCCCCCTAGCTCGGCCCCCTTGGCGTTCTCTCACTTATGCAATGGCCGTCACTGAGTACTCACTGTGCACTCAGAAGTGTTCTCAGTGCCAGAGATACCATGAAAACAGGACAGCTATGTTTCTTGTCCTCGCAAATGTCCAAGGGAAGCACAGTCTCTTGCTGGACAGCAGTTGTGACGGGACCTGGGTGGGGGCCCACCCCTGGAAGTGACATGTAAGCCCCAGCATGTAAGTGAGAACCGAGGGCTGGAGAGGTGAGACATGGCAAGAACACTCCAGACAGCAGCCGCAGCCTGGGCAAAGGCCCTGAGGCCTCCTGGGCCGGGAGCTTATGAGGAATTGGTGCGGTTGAAACAGCTCCAGCGAGGGAGAGTCAGGCTGGAGGGGTAGTCCTGAGCCACATCCTTAGCTCGTGGGCAGGTTATTCACCCCTCTGTGCCTTACTGTCCTCATCTCGGAAACAGGAGAGAGTAATCACAGAACTGCCGTCAAAGGGTAGTTGGAAGATTCAGTGTGGCGTGGAAGGTGCTTCGTCGGTGCCCACCGCTGCTGGAGTTGCTTGAATCTGTACCGTTAATTCTCCCTCCCTAGGCGAGACTCCCGACTGCGGCCCATGGGCCTCTGAGGAGGCGTTTTAAGTCTGCCCAGCTCCCCACGTGCTGTGCTTCCACTCAATGGGAAGGGAACCCAGGTACCAGGGCCCAGTGGGGCCAGACACTGACACAGATTCTGAGAGGGCAGGTCAATCGGGCGGGCAGGGTCAGGGTCCTCCTTACCCCCAGCGGGGGTGCGGGACATCAGGTAGGGGCAGGGGTTGGGGGGAGCACGGGACATGCTTCCTTACTGGCCCTTGTGCGTCACTGCCAGGCCTTGTGCAGCCATCAGCCACGGCCTCTCTACAGCACCAGGATGGAAGTCAAAGGTCAGCTGATCAGCTCGCCCACTTTCAATGCCTCAGGTGGGTGGCTGGTTCCCCTTCTCTGCCTCTTCCCCTGCTCTGAGTCACCGCCTGCCTCCTTGGAGAGGGTTGGTCCTTGGCCCCACAGCTGCACCAGGATGCCCTGGCTGATCTTTGCTCGGAAATTTGCTCCTTCTGTGTCCAGCTGCCCTGTTCGGAGAGGCTGCCCCCCAGGTGAAGTCAGAGCGTTTGCGGGGGCTGCTCGACCGGCAGCGGGCCCTGCAGGAGGCCCTGAGCCTGAAACTTCAGGAGCTCCGCAAAGTGTGTCTCCAGGAGGCGGTGAGGGCCTGGCCCTAAGTGGCTGGTGGGGGGGGCGGTGAGGAACCGGGGCCCCTAGCTAGGCAGATTGGGGCGGCGAGTGCTGAGCCACCTGTCTGAGCTGTCGATTCGCTGTCACCCTCTAGCTCCTGAAAGCTCAACTTCGATGTCTTAGAGTCAGTAAAATATGGCAGGACAGGCCCCCAATTCCCTATCAGCAATTTGAAAGCCCCAAACCCTCTGAAACAATAGTTATTTCCAAAATCTGCCAGTAAAACCTGACCTGAAGTGACAAGGGGTAACAGTTTTGATTTACCCGTCTTGGTGCGAACGTCTACACAGTTAGCCAGAAACGATAACGCAGTTCACAGCATGCAGCCCCGGGCCCCGAGGGGAGGGTGATTTAATACGCGGTAGTATAGACTGTGTCGCCTGTACAAAATAAGAAATTCCGGATTCCAAAGCAGGTCTCCCGACCTCCCATGCCCACTGCCCCAGGGATCTGGGCCGGAGGGGCTCCGGTGGCGAACTGGGAGGAAGGAGAAGAAGGGACAGGTGTGGGGTGCTGAGCAGTACTGAGCTCCTAGTAGGACTTGTGTCGCTTCTGGAGTCATTCCTGCTTTGCCCCACTCCCCACAGCTAACCCTCGGTAGTCTCTGACCCCTGTCCCCACCAGGAGCTGACCGGCCAGCTGCCCCCCGAGTGCCCGCTGGAGCCTGGTGAACGGCCCCAGTTGGTCCGCCGGCGGCCCCCTGCAGCCCGAGCCTACCCTCCATCGCACCCCAACCCAGCACACCACTCCCTGTGCCCTGCCGAGGTGAACAGATGGGCTTGGGGAGCAAGAAGGGGGTGGGACAGGCACAGAGGCTGCGTTGGGGTTGCGGTGGGGGGAGCTAAGGTGAGAAGGGAACGATTGAGTAAGGTGGGTTTCGGCTCTGAGGGAGGTCCCGGTCCCCGCCATGGGCCTCTCACCCTTGGGAAGAGGAGTCTGTCGAGACCCTGACCCGAGGCAGGCCCCGGCTGCAGAGGAAAGGAGCCCTACCGCAGAATAGGCCCCTCCTCCGCCGCCGCCGGGTCTCTGTCCCCGGCCCGGTCCTGTGCTCGGCTGGCACCGACCTCCGTGCCCTCCCGGCCCCGCAGGAGCTGGCTCTCGAGGCCCTGGAGCGGGAGGTGTCGGTGCAGCAGCAGATTGCGGCCGCCGCCCGCCGCCTGGCCTTGGCCCCCGAGCTGAGCGTTGAGCAGCGCCGCCGCCGGCGCCAGGTGCAGGCAGATGCGCTGCGGAGGCTGCATGAGCTGGAGGAGCAGCTGGGGGACCTCCGGGCCCGCCTCGGCCTCCCGGGGCTCCCACCGCCACAGCCCCTGGGCCTGGCCCCGGGGGCGGCCCTCACCGCACCGGGGGTGTGCCTGGGCACACGCCTGGCTCAGCTCAGCCAAGGTGAGCCTGGCCCGTGGCCCGCAGCGGCCAAAGCGGGAGCACGGGCGTCGGCCAAGGGCCAGGGTAGGGGTGGGGAGGGTCGGGGGCCAGTGAAAAGTGGGAGTCGGGCAGGACTGAAGGGACCCGACCCATAAGAGGAGTCGTGATAAACTGGCTCGTCGGCAAGGGTGGGGCCGCTGGGAACTTGACCTGGTGGCCCCAGGAAAACGCAGAGCCAAGCCTCGGGTGGTCTTGGATTCAGGTAAAGGCGGGTTCTTGGGAAGGAATGGGGCGGGGAGGAGACCTTCCGGGGACGGAAGGGGACGGCACCCAGGCCCTGCCTTGATAGGCCCGGGTGTCCCCCTTCTCCCCTGTAGAGGACGTCGTTCTGCACTCGGAGAGCAGCTCCCTCTCAGAGTCTGGGGCCAGCCATGATAATGGTGAGGACCCCGTCCCCCAAACCCACCCATCCTTTGATGCTCAGCCCCTCCACTCCCTCTTTAACCCCTCCTGAGCCCTGCCCCATCCTCGTGTGGGGCCCCCATCTTCCTTGCTTCACGCTGCCCAGCTCATCATCCCCAGTTCCAGCCTCATGCCTTAGCTCCCGCCGCTGTCTGCCCCTGCGCCCCCCCCTTCCCTGCCCGCAGCCCTGCCCATAGCCCATCCAGCCCCTCCTCATTGACTTCTCCCCCACTTTCCACCTTCCTCCCAGAGGAGCCCCGGGGCTGCTTCCCTCTGGCCGAGCGCCCCTCGCCACCCAAGGCCTGGGACCAGCTGCGGGCCGTATCTGGGGGCAGCCCTGAGCGGCGAACCCCATGGAAGCCACCGCCGTCAGATCTTTATGGGGATCTGAAGAGCAGGCGGAACTCTGTGGCCAGCCCCACCAGGTAGGCGTGAGCCCCTTCCCTGCCCCAGGGAGCCAGGAGGGGGATCCTGAGCCTGGGCGGGCAGGAGGGCCTGCTGACGGGTATGGTCTCTAACCCGAACCCTCACCTGGGCCTGCCTGTCTCTATCTAGCCCCACGCGCTCGCTGCCCAGGAGTGCCTCCAGTTTTGAGGGGCGAAGCGTGCCTGCCACCCCTGTCCTCACCCGGGGCGCTGGCCCCCAGCTCTGCAAGTAAGGGGACTCTGAGTATGGGTGTGAGGACCGAACTGTCAGTTCTGACGAGGAGGGCATTAGCCAAGGGTGTGGGATGTAAGAGGCTGGGCTTTGAAAGGTATATTTGAAACAAGTCACACTTCCTTTCTCTGAATCTTGGCTCCTTACCTGTGCGATGGGCATAATATCTGCCTCAAGGACGCTGTGGGCATAATAAGCTCTGGTTAACATGTACTGGGCGCCTGACATCTGCTGGGAATCCGTGCTCTGTACGGTATCGACTCATGAAATAGTCGTAAGACCCCTGCCAGGTAGATGCTGTCACTATGCCCATTTTATGGGTGAGGAGCCTGAGGCACAGAGAGGTTAAGTGACTTGGTAATAAACCGAAGACCTGGTGTTTGAACCCAGGCGGCTTGACTCTCGAGTCGGCGCTTTTAACCACCGCACCCTCCTACTTCTTGAACAAATACCTGCTAAGCGCCTGCTTTTCCCAGGCTGTGAGCAGAACAAAGTCCCTGTCCTGAAGGCACTTGGCGTCCTGTGAACGGTGGCTGTCAGGCTCATAGTTCGGGGTGGTTCAGACACACGGGGGGACAGAGAGTTCAGGAAGTTGGATTCCTGGTCCAGGCATTAGGACCCCACTGTCGAGGGGACGAGGAGCTGTGAGACACACCCTCTCAGGCCAAGGGGGCCCCACACGCGGGGAAGAGCCCTCTAACAGCCCTCCTCTTTCAGTCCTTCCCCTCTAGCCCTGCACACGCTTGCACCTCCCTTGGCGCTAATACCCCCCCATATGTCTTCCATCCCTCTGCCCCCCAGTGTGGGACAGAACCTCCGCTGTCCTTTACACCCCCCAACCCCGTTATACATGAGGTCTCTAATCCTGGGTCCATTTCGGAGATGCGCAAGTGAAAGCTCGGGAGGAGGTGGGGTACGGCCTGATATTTCTGATCCTCCTCCCGTCACCCCCACCTCTGTGTCCCCAGACCCGAAGGCCTCCATTCTCGCCAGTGGTCCGGCAGCCAGGACTCCCAGATGGGCTTCCCCCGGGCAGACCCTGCCTCCGACCGTGCCTCCCTCTTCGCAGCCCGCACCCGTCGCAGCAACAGTTCTGAGGCCCTGCTTGTGGACCGGGCGGCCGGTGGGGGAGCTGGCTCCCCGCCTGAGCCTCTGGCTCCTCCTGCCGCTGGCCCCCCGGTCTGCAAGAGCAGCGAGGTGCTGTATGAGCGCCCACAACCAGCCCCTGCCTTCTCCTCCCGCACAGCTGGCCCCCCAGACCCTCCCCGGGCCGCCCGGCCTAGCTCAGCGGCCCCTGCCTCCCGTGGAGCCCCCCGGCTCCCACCTGTGTGCGGGGACTTCCTCTTGGACTATTCCCTGGACCGGGGCCTGCCCCGCAGCGCCGGCGGCGGGGCGGGCTGGGGGGAGCTGCTGCCTGCACCTGAGCTCCCAGGACCCCTCTCCCGCCGGGATGGGCTGCTCACCGTGCTCCCAGGCCCGCCGCCCGTGTATGCAGCCGACGGCAGCAGCCCCCTCCTCCGCAGCAAGGACCCCCACGCCCGTGCTGCCCGCACCAAGCCCTGTGGCCTGCCCCTGGAGGCCGCCGAGGGCCCAGAGGTGCACCCAACCCCCCTGCTGTGGGTGCCCCCGCCCGCCCGTCTTCCCCCGGCTGGCGAGCGCAGCGGCCATAAGAACCTTGCCCTGGAGGGGCTGCGGGACTGGTACATCCGCAACTCGGGACTGGCCGCCGGGCCCCAGCGGCGGCCTGTGCTCCCCCACGTGGGCCCTCAACACCCGCCCTTCCTCCATGCCCGCTGCTATGAGGTGGGCCAGGCGCTGTATGGGGCCCCCAGCCAGGCGCCGCTCCCGCACTCGAGGAGTTTCACGGCACCCCCTGTCTCCGGCAGGTATGGGGGGTGCTTTTACTGATGGGTAGGGGTCTCTTGAGGCAGATGGCAAAGGTGTCCAGGCTGGGGAGCAGCCAGTCCCGGTAGCTAATGACTCAGACCGCGAGAGAACTTAGCCGCAGCCTCGGCTCAGGGTCCTGGGCCCTGCCTGACCTGCATGAGTCCATGGGGTCTCGGTGGAGGGGTGTTCTGGGCCCCGGCAGCAACAGCAGTTGTCTACCAAGCTGTAGAAGAATTCTAATATTTGGACAAAACAGTGCATGTCAGCTGAAAATGAGCCTTGAAAGCAGGGTGCTGGGAGGAAGGGCCTCCCGGGCCCCTAGCCTTTCTCTTCTTCCTTTTGCTGTGCCCCCACGCTTGTGAGCCTGAAGGTGCTGTCCTGTGCCTGCCTCCACCCCTTTAACGAGCCTCTTTTCCTCTCTTTCTGTGTCTTGTCCGTCTTTTCCTCTCTTCTCTGTCTTGCCACCCTGTCCGGATTCCTGCTACCCCTTCTAAAGATACTACGCGGACTTCCTGTACCCCCCGGAGCTGAGCGCTCGTTTAAGTGACCTGACGCTAGAGGGGGAGCAGTCCTCCAGTTCTGACCCCCAGGCCCCGGGGACACTGGTCTGACCCCTTCTGATACGCCCCTTGTTGGCCCGGGCACGACCTTAGTCGGGAGCACACAGTTGACCTCGCTGAACCCTGGGGTGTGATCGCTCAGTTCTGTGGGGTGCCGACCTGATTTTCCAAGGCCCCTGGCTCCTTGTGGACCCTCGAAGGTGTCTGACACCCTGCTTCCCCTCTCAAACTGTGCTGGGAACTGGGGCCCTCAGCCAGCTGAAAAGAGGGGTGATGGTGTAATGGGGACTCCAGGCCCCTCCCTCCATTTCTGTTTACACTTGTGATTTAGGTATTCACTGTCTTCCCCCAACACTAGACGTTTTATAAAAGGGAAACTGTGATCTCGTCCTGGTTGGGTTCATTCCTGTCCCCACGCCCAGCCTGTTCCATTCAGGAACCCCCCCCCCAAAAAAAAGAAAAACGGACCATATAGGGTCTCAGGGCCCTGTTCAGGGCAGCCAGGAGACTCTGGTGTGAACAGAACACCCTGCCGCCCCCCTCCAGGGCAGTTCTTGGGGAGGTGGGCTCTCTGCCCACATTTGGAAGGACTGAAGTCTAGGGAGGGGGCTTGGGTTCATTTTCCTCCCCCCAGGGGTATCCGAGGGAGCCCCAGCCCCTGTCCGCCTGTCTGCCCGCTGCCTCTGCCCACAGGATGAGATGGCCCAGCCTCTGTCCTATCTGTCCCAGTCAGGAAGCCGGGCCTGCAGGAGGGCCAAAGGGCAGAGCTGTCGGCTGTGTTGTGTCCTGGGATGCTGCGGTGGTGGGACCTGGCATCTGGTCAATGCCGGGAAAATCCTCAGGTGACGTCTGGCCACAGGCTGCGTCACGTCCTCCTTGGCTTTCTTTCCATCCACCACTTTTTAAACAAATCTACACAAGCTGTGTTTTCTATGATACCTATCTGTGACTTTCTGGAGCTGGGGGTCCCCCTACCTCCTTTACCTGGTGTTCAACTTTTCTTTTTCTACCAATGGATCTGGGCCCAAGACACTACCCACACTGGAAGGGGATTTCTATAATAAACGTGTAAACCGAACCCACGTGTCACTCCTCTGTCTGCCTTGCCTTGGGGGCCCACACCTGTAGTTAAGACCAGGTAATGTATTTTTATGATGCCAGATTATTTAAAAAACAACACTGGAAACAGCCTGTGACAATGTCATCCACTTTGGCTTTACTTGCTGTGATGTGGGGTAACGGCCTGGCCTGTCTGCGCTCAGATTCCCAGCCAGCCCCAAACTGGAGCCCTCGGTAATACAAATGCTGGGAAACGCTCCGCGCTTAACTGCCTTGTGTGTTAACGCTGCTCCAGAGGTAACAGCTTCGAGGAAGGAACTGAGAGCTTCCCCCTCGGTCCACATAGTTGACAGAAAGAGACCCAGTCAGAAAGAGTCCAGCAGAATTGAAAAGCGGAAGGCCTCTTCTGGCCACTGAAATGCACGGACTTGACCCTGGAAGCCCACGCTGGCTTGAGCGATGCAACAGCCTTTATTGTTGCGGTAACACTGATTACAGATGCCCCATTCCGGGTCAGGGCTACTCCCACCCCACCCCATCCCTTGGTCCTCATCACTGGAACTTTGGAGAGGGGGGCAGAATCCCTAAGCAGAGCTGGAGAGAGGCAAGTGGGACTGATGAGTGTTTGGGGCACCCAGAAAGAAGGGTTCAACAGGGTCAGGATGCCTGAATCCTCTGTCCTGATGGGGGCTGGGAACACTTGGGTCCTGGGTTCAAGATGTGGCAATGCCCTGACCTGGTTTCAAAGCTGGAGGAGGGTCTGGAAAAGCCTTAGTCCCGGGTTCAAGAGAATGCCTTGGTCCTAGATCCCAGCTTTCGGGGCTGAGCGTGGGAGATGGATGGGTCCCAGATTGGGGGTGGGGGAGTATCTCTGGGTCCAGAGTTTGAGGTTGGCCACGGATGCTCTGGGCTCCAAGCCCCAAGTTCAGGGCTGGGGAAGAGTTGTCCCCTAGGTAATGGGGGCTGGATAGGAGGGCTAGTCCAATTTTGGACCTGGGAGACGGGGAGTATCGCAGATGTCCTCTGCTTTTTGAACTGGACGGGGCCCTCTATTTCAAGGGCTGGGAAGGAGCTCTGGGTCCCAGTACAGGGCCAGGGTGGGGGTGGCATTCTCCAAGTCTTGGGTACAGATCCCAGACCTCTAGGATCCAGCCTCCTGCTCTTGTCCCAGCGCCTCCAGTAGCAGCCCCATTGGCGTCCGCTTGAGACCAATACTCTCAATCTTGTTCTCGATCTTGTTCTTGAGGTTTCGCAGGCGCAGTGAGGCGTGCACCAGAATCACTGCGGGCAGTGCCGAGAGGAGTGGGGTCAGTGGGATGAGACCTCAGCTTCTAGCCAATGGGGGCCCACATGAGGGGAACTGGAGCACGGGCAGGCCAATAGAGTGGTCAGTGGCCCGGATGCCTCTGATCTGAAAGCGTGGCCGAGTAATGAGCCTTGCAACAGGGGCGTGGCCAGAGAGGGCGTAGGGTAACCGGGACGTGGCCGGTGGAAGACACTTATACTAAGAGCGAGGCCTGAAAGGGCGGTGGTAAGAGGGGCGTTCCCAGAAGAGGGAAGGCAAAGCCATGGAAGGCTCTTTGTAAAGGAGGTGTGGCCATGCCCGCCTGGTGTCCCAGCCCCCTCTTAGGGCCGGGCTGGCCTGCCTCTGTGCGCAAGCGCTGGCCGTTTATTGGGCTATCGCAGGGCAGTGGATACTCACGAAGCACTGGCCCGGCGATGCTCAGCAGGAAGGTGCAAGCGCCGCCCACGGCCCAGAGAACCAGGAGGCCGACGGCAAGCACTGCGGCCAGGCAGGCGGCGGGGTGGCTGCGGCGGCAGCGGCGCACGGCTGCTTGAGTCTCGGCCGCCCACACCAGCGCGCCGAGGGCCACCGTCACCACCAGCGCGCTTAGGAGGGTGTGCAGCGGGCGCACGTACCTGCGAGGACAACGGAACTAAGCTAGCCCAGCCGATGGCGAGAGGGCTGCCCAGCCTCCAAGTCCACCCAGTCCCGGGCCCCAAGAGCTTTGGTTCCCCCCACCCCAGGGCCCTCCAGCCCGGCAAATGACTCCCGCCAGCCCTGTCTCCCAACGGTTCCACCCTCCAGGGCTTCCGACTCCCAGGAGCCCTGGGGGCCCCCATTTCCTTTTTGTCAATCCCTACGGTCCCATCTATCTTCCTTAGCTCTCCCGTTTTGGGCCCTCTCATCCCGCTAGGCCTCCAGGCTCCCAGCCCTTGCCAGCTCTTTACTTCCAGCCCTACCCCCGCGGGGCTCCTCTCCAATCCACCAGACCCCACCCCACCCCGCCCCCAAATCCACCCTTTGAGCTCAACCCTGTGGATTCCTCTTCCAGGCCTTCTGTCTCCAGACATTTCCCTCTCCGCGGGCCCAGAGTCTTTACAAGATCCCTCCCAGACTTCCTCCCCTTCAAATTCCCCATCCATGTTCCCCACTCCTTACAGATCTCTCCCTCCATCATTGCTAGAACCCCTTCCATGCTTTCAGTACCACTCTTAACTTCCAACCCTGCCCAAGTCACTCCGGGTTCTCCATCCTTCTCTGGTCTCAGGCCTTCCACCTCCGGGCCCTCCCTCTTGGTTCAAGTTCCCCAAGATGTACTTGCTCCAGGAACGTTCCAATCACAGCCCAGCTCCCCTCTACGCTCAGAGCCTCCACAAGCCCACCCTCCCAACCCTTCAACTTGACCACATCCCCGTGCCTCTCTGCCCGAAGTCCTCCAAGGCCGCCTTAATCTGGCCCCATCACTCACGTCCTCCCCCTCCACCCCCACTTTCACGTTCAGGCCCTCCTTATCTTCAGGTCCAGCTCCTTACCCAGTTTCCCCTCCAGTCTCACACTCTCCATCCTCCCCACCCTCTGTCCTCAGGCCATATTCCACTCAAGGCGCTCCTTATAACCCCGTTGGACTTCCTTCAAGTCTCCCTTCCCATGCCCCGGAGGTTTTTCCATCTCTAAAGAACTCGCTCTTCCAGCCTTGCATCCCCCTCCCGTTCCTCAAAACCCCGCGGGTCCACACTCCCTGCCCCACAGGCGTCCCTGGCCAACCGGAGTCTCCCTCTCTCCCTCACCCAGCTAGAGCAAGACCGAAGCCGAAGCACAGAAGGTAGTTGGTTTGGTAGTAGAGGAGGTTGTTGATGACGCGGTGGCACCATCGCTGCGGGTCGCACGGATCCGGAGCCGCCAGACGCGCCGACCCCAGAACGAAGTCGTCCAGGGCGCGTAGCGGTGGCAGCCGCACCTCCGACATCCTGCCGGCCGATGTAGCTGGACCAGCCAGAAGAGCGGCCGGACTACAACCCCCGTTACACCCCGCGCCACCGCGAGGGACACCGGGAAATGGAGTCTGGACCCAGCGGCTGCTACCTCCACCACCTAGGCGGACTGCGCAGTAGCATCGATGCACGTCAACGGAAATGCCAGCGACACGCCGGAACTTTACGGCAGCAAGGGCTGCCGGGAAATCAAGTCTCCGCCGCCGGGGAAGGCGCTCCCATCCACCCCCAGGTGGGGGCGCCCAAGGGGCTGTTCTAGGCTGTGCTGATGGCTCAAGTACACAGTCGTCTGACATTGTAGGGCATGCAGAAAGACACATTCTGGGATATACAAATAGGAATTGTCAGGACTCGGGCAGGATCCCACTTCCTTCCTGTCAGGGTCCAAGAGGGTCACACCTACTTGGAAACTGCCGCAGGGCCTTTTCAGCAGTGTCTCCTCGAGGCCCCGCCCGTGCCACCCCGGTCCAGCCATAAATACTATCAAGGGCCTTTTATTCACATTCACCACATCAGAGATGTCTCTTTCTGGGAAGGTTTTTTTAATCCCCACAGGTTGAATTAGGGCACTCCCTCTGGGTCGCTAGCAGTCTTCTTCAGGCTGGGAGTCCCAGGAGGTGTCCTCTGTCCCTGGGTCCCTGGCCTGGCCCTGCAGGCACATAGTCACCAAGAAGTGTTTGGGGGGAATTGTGCTGCTTCGTGGAAGGTGGGCACCTGCCCCATTAATGCTTGAGGGCTGGTAGCTTCCACAGCACTCCTGACCCCCTGATGGCTTTGCAATCTAGCACTGCAGGTCCCTCGCACAACCCACAGTGTCCTTAAAAGTCATCATCATCACAGATGTCAAGGTACACATCGAAAGCCTCTCTGTTGCAGTTTCCATCAGGAGTGAAGACATATTTGTGGAAGGTCCCATCTACACAGATGGCTGGAAGGGGGGGGGATGGGTAAAGGGTTAAAGGGTGCCGAGCCACCCGCTCCAATCCTCTCCAATCCTCTCCAGTGCCCCATGGCCTAGGGTCTACCTCCAGGCCTTTGTCCCCAGGCCATCCCTCTGGCGGCGGAGTTGAGCCGCCCACTCTAGCCCTCTCAAGCTTCCCATGCCCTCAAATTCCTGCAGATCCAAACTGTAGGACTTTGCCCATGCAGCACCCCCAGTCAGGAGCTATTCCCACTCACCAATGACAGAGTTGACGTTCTTGGAAGTATTGCGACCGAAGGCGCAGATGCAAGCGGACTCAGCAGGCACGGTGAAGCTCGCCAGGCTCCACTGAGAGTCCACGTACTGCCCGATCATAGGCCCCACCTTGCCCACGCGAGCCAGCCTGCAGGCAGCACTGGCTGAGCCCGGGTGTGGGCCACGGTCAGGGGGATGGGGGCAGGGCAGGGCCAGGCAGGGAGTACTCACGCGGAGCGGCGGTTGAGGCGGGTATCCTTTAGAGCAAAGATATGGACTGTGCCCTTATCGCTGGAAGCGCAGAGGAACGAGGAGTCGTGGCTGAAGTTGATGCTGGAAGACACAGCGGCAGTGACGCCCACGTGTCAGGTGGCATGGGGTCACCAGCCCACCACACATACCCCATGCTCACCAGTAGAGGGTGGCAGGGTCAGTGCCTCGGCGCAATTCCACCAGTTTCTCCTTGGACTGTGTGTCAAAAAGGCGAATAAGGGTGCCTTTCTGGGAGGCGGAGGCCACTACCGTGCCTGGCTGGTTCAGGGACACACAGGCCACGTCGCTCTGATGGGCGTTGATGGTGAACGGAGCAGATGAGGTGCCAGGCTTTGTGCTCGCCAGGTCCTGCGGTGGAAGGAGCGGTTGGGGCTTGGGGTAGCACGGAAGGCAGAGGCCAAGCGTCCACGGACGGAGCCCGCCCGCCCGCCCACCCTTGCCCCCTGGGCGGCTCACCACAAGTTGCAGGCTCCCACACTTGTGTCCTGGGAACACCAGCAGCTGTTTCTCCAGGCTGGGGCAGAGGTCACAAAGCCCTAGGGTGCGAGGCCATAGTGTTGGAGGAGGGGGTAGGCCGGTGCAGGGGAGGCAGGGGTCAGGCAGTGGGCCAGGCAGGGCCTCGGAATGGACAGAAGCTGGGGAAGGACTGACTTTGATCTTCCATGACATGTGGCACCCACAGAACCCTCAGAGGGCTTGCCGTCCGCCGCGACCCCCAGCAGCGAGACACGTTCTCCCCCTCCCGACGCAGCTCCGGCAGCCCCAGGAGGGCCCCGGGATCCCTGGCATGGCCACCCATGTCCCTACTGGGTGTTTCTGCCCTGCTCTCTAGGGCACCCAGGGGTGAGGAGAGAGAACAGGCTAAGGGATGGACAGATGGACAGACTGGGAATATGAGCCTCTCTGCACAAAGACTCTCTCCCTGCCCCTCTTCCCCAGCTTCTCTGGGCGCCCCTCGCATTCTCTCACTTCTGCCCCTCTGCCCCGTCCACTGCCTCCTGCCCTCACACCTGCGTATCTGGGTCCTCTCACCCTTGGGGTTGTCCCGAGTGTCAAACTCGAACAGCTTTCGGGGATTGTCGGGGAAGGAGTACACGTAGATGCGGTTCCTCAGCACGATCACAATTCTGTGGGCATCACACAACGCGGGATGTCCATGAGGGAGGGCAGGATGCCCGTCCAGGACTAACCCTCTTGCCTGCTGCAGGGACCTCCTACCTCCCCCACCCCAGTCCTCCTCAGGCTCACTTGTCATGGCGCATGCGCACAGCCAGCACTGGCTTGGTGAAGGT
>NW_024423319.1:82620255-82623093 GCF_017311325.1 Ursus maritimus | reverse complement strand
CAGGACTCGGGCAGGATCCCACTTCCTTCCTGTCAGGGTCCAAGAGGGTCACACCTACTTGGAAACTGCCGCAGGGCCTTTTCAGCAGTGTCTCCTCGAGGCCCCGCCCGTGCCACCCCGGTCCAGCCATAAATACTATCAAGGGCCTTTTATTCACATTCACCACATCAGAGATGTCTCTTTCTGGGAAGGTTTTTTTAATCCCCACAGGTTGAATTAGGGCACTCCCTCTGGGTCGCTAGCAGTCTTCTTCAGGCTGGGAGTCCCAGGAGGTGTCCTCTGTCCCTGGGTCCCTGGCCTGGCCCTGCAGGCACATAGTCACCAAGAAGTGTTTGGGGGGAATTGTGCTGCTTCGTGGAAGGTGGGCACCTGCCCCATTAATGCTTGAGGGCTGGTAGCTTCCACAGCACTCCTGACCCCCTGATGGCTTTGCAATCTAGCACTGCAGGTCCCTCGCACAACCCACAGTGTCCTTAAAAGTCATCATCATCACAGATGTCAAGGTACACATCGAAAGCCTCTCTGTTGCAGTTTCCATCAGGAGTGAAGACATATTTGTGGAAGGTCCCATCTACACAGATGGCTGGAAGGGGGGGGGATGGGTAAAGGGTTAAAGGGTGCCGAGCCACCCGCTCCAATCCTCTCCAATCCTCTCCAGTGCCCCATGGCCTAGGGTCTACCTCCAGGCCTTTGTCCCCAGGCCATCCCTCTGGCGGCGGAGTTGAGCCGCCCACTCTAGCCCTCTCAAGCTTCCCATGCCCTCAAATTCCTGCAGATCCAAACTGTAGGACTTTGCCCATGCAGCACCCCCAGTCAGGAGCTATTCCCACTCACCAATGACAGAGTTGACGTTCTTGGAAGTATTGCGACCGAAGGCGCAGATGCAAGCGGACTCAGCAGGCACGGTGAAGCTCGCCAGGCTCCACTGAGAGTCCACGTACTGCCCGATCATAGGCCCCACCTTGCCCACGCGAGCCAGCCTGCAGGCAGCACTGGCTGAGCCCGGGTGTGGGCCACGGTCAGGGGGATGGGGGCAGGGCAGGGCCAGGCAGGGAGTACTCACGCGGAGCGGCGGTTGAGGCGGGTATCCTTTAGAGCAAAGATATGGACTGTGCCCTTATCGCTGGAAGCGCAGAGGAACGAGGAGTCGTGGCTGAAGTTGATGCTGGAAGACACAGCGGCAGTGACGCCCACGTGTCAGGTGGCATGGGGTCACCAGCCCACCACACATACCCCATGCTCACCAGTAGAGGGTGGCAGGGTCAGTGCCTCGGCGCAATTCCACCAGTTTCTCCTTGGACTGTGTGTCAAAAAGGCGAATAAGGGTGCCTTTCTGGGAGGCGGAGGCCACTACCGTGCCTGGCTGGTTCAGGGACACACAGGCCACGTCGCTCTGATGGGCGTTGATGGTGAACGGAGCAGATGAGGTGCCAGGCTTTGTGCTCGCCAGGTCCTGCGGTGGAAGGAGCGGTTGGGGCTTGGGGTAGCACGGAAGGCAGAGGCCAAGCGTCCACGGACGGAGCCCGCCCGCCCGCCCACCCTTGCCCCCTGGGCGGCTCACCACAAGTTGCAGGCTCCCACACTTGTGTCCTGGGAACACCAGCAGCTGTTTCTCCAGGCTGGGGCAGAGGTCACAAAGCCCTAGGGTGCGAGGCCATAGTGTTGGAGGAGGGGGTAGGCCGGTGCAGGGGAGGCAGGGGTCAGGCAGTGGGCCAGGCAGGGCCTCGGAATGGACAGAAGCTGGGGAAGGACTGACTTTGATCTTCCATGACATGTGGCACCCACAGAACCCTCAGAGGGCTTGCCGTCCGCCGCGACCCCCAGCAGCGAGACACGTTCTCCCCCTCCCGACGCAGCTCCGGCAGCCCCAGGAGGGCCCCGGGATCCCTGGCATGGCCACCCATGTCCCTACTGGGTGTTTCTGCCCTGCTCTCTAGGGCACCCAGGGGTGAGGAGAGAGAACAGGCTAAGGGATGGACAGATGGACAGACTGGGAATATGAGCCTCTCTGCACAAAGACTCTCTCCCTGCCCCTCTTCCCCAGCTTCTCTGGGCGCCCCTCGCATTCTCTCACTTCTGCCCCTCTGCCCCGTCCACTGCCTCCTGCCCTCACACCTGCGTATCTGGGTCCTCTCACCCTTGGGGTTGTCCCGAGTGTCAAACTCGAACAGCTTTCGGGGATTGTCGGGGAAGGAGTACACGTAGATGCGGTTCCTCAGCACGATCACAATTCTGTGGGCATCACACAACGCGGGATGTCCATGAGGGAGGGCAGGATGCCCGTCCAGGACTAACCCTCTTGCCTGCTGCAGGGACCTCCTACCTCCCCCACCCCAGTCCTCCTCAGGCTCACTTGTCATGGCGCATGCGCACAGCCAGCACTGGCTTGGTGAAGGTGAACTCCAGCACCAGCTTGTCCTTGGAGTCCTTGCCCTCCCGGGCATCGTCCCAGATCAGCACTGCTGGGCAGGTGGGTGCGTTGTCGGGGCCAAGGTTTAGGGTGAGGGGCAGCCCTGGTGACACAAGACCCAGCCCTACTCCCCATGGGACCTTAACCCACTCGCTTAACCTTTTGCTAACACCAACGTGAGCCGCATACAGCATGAGCACTTGTGGGTGTGATTCCTGAGAGAACAGGTTTCTCAGACTGTTATACTCATTTACAGATGAAGAAACCGAGGCTTGAGGGGGCTGAGTATCGGGCCAGGGACCTCACTGCCCATCAGCAACCAAGCAGGGACGCATACCCAGGCCTGTAACTTCCCATCAGCAAGTATTTCTGCCTCCAGGCTCCCAGTCCGTACCCCTAGGAGGCTTTTGCGATGAATCCTAGGGCTC
>NW_024423319.1:82604986-82620245 GCF_017311325.1 Ursus maritimus | reverse complement strand
TTCCACAGCACTCCTGACCCCCTGATGGCTTTGCAATCTAGCACTGCAGGTCCCTCGCACAACCCACAGTGTCCTTAAAAGTCATCATCATCACAGATGTCAAGGTACACATCGAAAGCCTCTCTGTTGCAGTTTCCATCAGGAGTGAAGACATATTTGTGGAAGGTCCCATCTACACAGATGGCTGGAAGGGGGGGGGATGGGTAAAGGGTTAAAGGGTGCCGAGCCACCCGCTCCAATCCTCTCCAATCCTCTCCAGTGCCCCATGGCCTAGGGTCTACCTCCAGGCCTTTGTCCCCAGGCCATCCCTCTGGCGGCGGAGTTGAGCCGCCCACTCTAGCCCTCTCAAGCTTCCCATGCCCTCAAATTCCTGCAGATCCAAACTGTAGGACTTTGCCCATGCAGCACCCCCAGTCAGGAGCTATTCCCACTCACCAATGACAGAGTTGACGTTCTTGGAAGTATTGCGACCGAAGGCGCAGATGCAAGCGGACTCAGCAGGCACGGTGAAGCTCGCCAGGCTCCACTGAGAGTCCACGTACTGCCCGATCATAGGCCCCACCTTGCCCACGCGAGCCAGCCTGCAGGCAGCACTGGCTGAGCCCGGGTGTGGGCCACGGTCAGGGGGATGGGGGCAGGGCAGGGCCAGGCAGGGAGTACTCACGCGGAGCGGCGGTTGAGGCGGGTATCCTTTAGAGCAAAGATATGGACTGTGCCCTTATCGCTGGAAGCGCAGAGGAACGAGGAGTCGTGGCTGAAGTTGATGCTGGAAGACACAGCGGCAGTGACGCCCACGTGTCAGGTGGCATGGGGTCACCAGCCCACCACACATACCCCATGCTCACCAGTAGAGGGTGGCAGGGTCAGTGCCTCGGCGCAATTCCACCAGTTTCTCCTTGGACTGTGTGTCAAAAAGGCGAATAAGGGTGCCTTTCTGGGAGGCGGAGGCCACTACCGTGCCTGGCTGGTTCAGGGACACACAGGCCACGTCGCTCTGATGGGCGTTGATGGTGAACGGAGCAGATGAGGTGCCAGGCTTTGTGCTCGCCAGGTCCTGCGGTGGAAGGAGCGGTTGGGGCTTGGGGTAGCACGGAAGGCAGAGGCCAAGCGTCCACGGACGGAGCCCGCCCGCCCGCCCACCCTTGCCCCCTGGGCGGCTCACCACAAGTTGCAGGCTCCCACACTTGTGTCCTGGGAACACCAGCAGCTGTTTCTCCAGGCTGGGGCAGAGGTCACAAAGCCCTAGGGTGCGAGGCCATAGTGTTGGAGGAGGGGGTAGGCCGGTGCAGGGGAGGCAGGGGTCAGGCAGTGGGCCAGGCAGGGCCTCGGAATGGACAGAAGCTGGGGAAGGACTGACTTTGATCTTCCATGACATGTGGCACCCACAGAACCCTCAGAGGGCTTGCCGTCCGCCGCGACCCCCAGCAGCGAGACACGTTCTCCCCCTCCCGACGCAGCTCCGGCAGCCCCAGGAGGGCCCCGGGATCCCTGGCATGGCCACCCATGTCCCTACTGGGTGTTTCTGCCCTGCTCTCTAGGGCACCCAGGGGTGAGGAGAGAGAACAGGCTAAGGGATGGACAGATGGACAGACTGGGAATATGAGCCTCTCTGCACAAAGACTCTCTCCCTGCCCCTCTTCCCCAGCTTCTCTGGGCGCCCCTCGCATTCTCTCACTTCTGCCCCTCTGCCCCGTCCACTGCCTCCTGCCCTCACACCTGCGTATCTGGGTCCTCTCACCCTTGGGGTTGTCCCGAGTGTCAAACTCGAACAGCTTTCGGGGATTGTCGGGGAAGGAGTACACGTAGATGCGGTTCCTCAGCACGATCACAATTCTGTGGGCATCACACAACGCGGGATGTCCATGAGGGAGGGCAGGATGCCCGTCCAGGACTAACCCTCTTGCCTGCTGCAGGGACCTCCTACCTCCCCCACCCCAGTCCTCCTCAGGCTCACTTGTCATGGCGCATGCGCACAGCCAGCACTGGCTTGGTGAAGGTGAACTCCAGCACCAGCTTGTCCTTGGAGTCCTTGCCCTCCCGGGCATCGTCCCAGATCAGCACTGCTGGGCAGGTGGGTGCGTTGTCGGGGCCAAGGTTTAGGGTGAGGGGCAGCCCTGGTGACACAAGACCCAGCCCTACTCCCCATGGGACCTTAACCCACTCGCTTAACCTTTTGCTAACACCAACGTGAGCCGCATACAGCATGAGCACTTGTGGGTGTGATTCCTGAGAGAACAGGTTTCTCAGACTGTTATACTCATTTACAGATGAAGAAACCGAGGCTTGAGGGGGCTGAGTATCGGGCCAGGGACCTCACTGCCCATCAGCAACCAAGCAGGGACGCATACCCAGGCCTGTAACTTCCCATCAGCAAGTATTTCTGCCTCCAGGCTCCCAGTCCGTACCCCTAGGAGGCTTTTGCGATGAATCCTAGGGCTCTGTGACTCGCCTAGGGTCTCTCTTGCCATGTCCCAGGGGGATCAGCAAAAACCCTTAGAACAAGATGGCTCCTGAGGCCCAAAGCAAGAGGGCACTGCAGAGATGGCCCCAAGATTTTAAGACCTATTGGTTGTGTGACTTTGGAAAAGTCCCTTAACCTCTCTGGACCTCGGTTTCTTCATCTGTAAAAATGGGGATAACAGTACTTCCTGCCATGTAGAGGTACGGTGAGGATCAAATGAGTTACTATCTATAAAGTGCTTAGAACAGTCCCAGGCTCACAGCAAGCGCTCCACAGGTAAAGACAAGGCATACTGGAGGCATTCAATAAGTGTTAAGCGGAGGCAAAACACCAAGCTTCTCAAGCAATAAGATCCATGACTTCCAAGCTGTAGGCCTCACTGTGTGACTCTGAGGTGTTCTAACATCTTCATCTGCCAGTGCCTCAGGGTACCTGGAGGAAGCCAGGATTCCGGGGAATCTGGGCCAAGGGCGGGATGGGA
This sequence comes from Ursus maritimus, assembly GCF_017311325.1. Taxonomy (NCBI): domain Eukaryota; kingdom Metazoa; phylum Chordata; class Mammalia; order Carnivora; family Ursidae; genus Ursus; species Ursus maritimus. Next base: position 82,617,303 of record NW_024423319.1, on the reverse strand, counting down.
TGAGGGCACTTACCTGAGATCTCTGAGAACTTGGGGCTGCTACCACCACCCACCAGGGCCAGCAGGTTGGAGCGGTGCAGCATTTCCACCAGGCCCATGCTGCCCACCTGCTCATGGTCTGGACAAGGACCAGGGTGTCAGTAGGGGTGGGAGCCAATGCCCAGCCCGTCCCTTCTGCCCACTGCCCCTCCCCTGCCAACGGCTCACCCAGATGCCCCTTCTCCATCAATGGCTCCACGTTGTAGATGCGCACACCAGTCTCCATGGCGCAGCAAAAGCAGCCTGGGGGGTGGGGGAAATTCAGGCTGCCTCAAACGATGCCCAGGTGGAAGCCAGGGGCTTAACACCCACCTCCGGCCATTCTTTCCCTCCCTCCCTCCCATCCACAAGGGTGCAAGCATGAGCCTCTCTCACTTTGGTCTTGGTTGAAACGAAGACTGGTCACTCCTCGAAGTGGCTGCTGAGTCATGGTCCAGGATTGCTTCCCTGGACACAAATGGGGGAAGAGTTGGGAACACTCTGGGGTTTGCCCTCCAAGTCCTAGAACTTCTGTCCCCAACTGACTTCTTCCTCCTCCTCCTCTGCTACCTACTGCTCCCAACAGGACTACAAAGACAACAAAAAAGGGGAATAGTTCTAGGGTCTCCATTCTTAAGCTCCCAAGATCCAAAAGAGCATGGCCAGGAACTTCTCCATCTTCTCACACTTGGTTGACCCCAGCTCCTTGACTTGGGACTCCCCATCTCCTTCTTACTCCCTGGCCCTCACTGCTTGTCAGGAAGTAATGGGGTAGACGGGGCCCTAGTACTATCTCTTCCCCACCCTCAGCCAATCCTGGCCCTAATGCCCCACATGGCCTGGAACCACCCTCCGCTCGCTTCTCATTTTCACACCTGGACCTAGCATCCAATTCCACCTGTCAATAAACAGGGAAAGGGCTAGGACCCCGCACCTCCCTGACCTGGCCCTGAGACCTGCCATGGTTGGTCCACCACCCACAGGACTTCCCCTCCTCGTGCCCTTCTGAGGCTTCCAACCTATTCTACCATCTCAGAGACCTCTCACACCTTCCCTCCTCCAAGGCTTCTCCAAACCCCTTGGGGATCCCATGCCTAGCTCCAGATGACTCCTTCTCATGCCAGCTAACTTCTGCCCAACTAGGGCCAGCCTGGATGTTTCCCCAGACCCCCTTATGCCCTAAAGACCCTACATCAGATTCCCCTATCACTTCAGATCGCCCATCCCTGGGACATCCCCTTCCATGTGCTTTTCTGTCACGGATTCCAACACAGACTGGCTTGGACCTACTCCCAGGAATTCCATCCCCCTTACATTCCTCTTCCAGATTCTCTATCCTCTCCCCCAAACACCCTGCCCCAGGGCACCCCTTCCCCATCAAGACTTGCCCAGGACACACTTCCCCGAGCACCTACCTGGTACAACTCAACCCCACCAAGACGCCTGCCCCAGACCCCTTTAAGATTCCTGTCCTAGAGCACCCATGCTCCCTTCAAACCCCCATCTCCCCAAGACCTTTGCCCAAGCACACCCCCTCCCCATCCTCCAAGGGCTCAAACCTACTTTCCCCCCTTTGTACCACCTCCACTGGACTGCCTCACTCCCCGAAGACTCATTCTTTGGACAGCCCTACCTTCCAAGACCCCTTTCTGGATCCCCATCCCAAAGACCCTTGCCACCCAAGAACCCTGCCCCGGGATGCCTCACCCCCCCTCCACTTCCTCATGTCCAAGACCGCCCTCATACTCCTTCCAATCCCGGCACCCACTTAAGCTCCCCGTCCGGGACGCGCCCCCATCCACCAAGACCTCTGTTCAAGGGACCCGACACTCCAACCCTCCCGCAGACTCCAACCAACTCTGGGATCGTGTCCCAGTTCCCCGCTGCCTGCACTGACCTGACCTCCGGGCGTTCCCGATCCCAACCCCTGCTGTCGGTGCCGCCCGCGGCCCGGTTTTCTGACCTCCCGGGCCCTGACGCCCGGCTCCGGTGTTTACATCAGGTCTCACTTCCGGGGGGAGGGAGTCTGTGACCGGAAGTGACTCATCCCTGCCGGAAAACGCGGCAGTAGCTTCTCACCCAGCTTCCAGGTCTCCGGAGCCACGCGAGTCATAGCGGCGTCCCCCGGAGAGGCTGTGCGGGGGCCTGGCTGTCCGAGGGAGCCGAGGCGGGCGGGCGAGAGAGACTTGGCCTCGCTGAGCGGAAGAGGGCCGAGTATTCCGCCGCTCGGTCCTGCTCGGGAGAACGAGAGGCGTTAACTTTCTGGGCTAACAAGACTTGGGCCTCCGAGGTGTGCTAGAGTGGCCTTTCTTGTTGGAAATACTAGTCCTCCCGGATTTCTGGAGAGGCGAGGGGGGGCTCGGAGGCGCGCGTGGAGCTGGAGACCTTGAAAGCTGAAACTCCCCTTGCCCAAGGGAAGCCGGCCCCTCCCCTTGCTTGGTTTTGTTTACAAAATGAAAAATGAGGTTTTAATGGTAAAAGGTGTAAATGCTTACTGTGGAAAAAAAAGCCCAATGATGTGCATACTGGAAATATTTCTTAATTCAACTTTTAACTTTTGAGGTAACTGAATTCACACGTAGTTTTGAGAAATGATACAGAGAAATCAGATGTACTTTTAAGGTTTCCCCCAAAGGTAACATGTAAGATGATAGTAAAATATTACAATCAGGGTATTGACATTGATACCATATACCCATGCTTTACTTTTCCTCAAGTATTGCTTTGATGCTCTTTAAAATTTCTATTAAGGGCCGCCTGGGTGGCTTAGTCGGTGAAGCTTCTGCCTTCCCCTCAGGTCATGATCCTGGGGTCCTCAGATCTCGAGTCCACCCTCAGGCTCCTTGCTCTGCAGGGAGCCTGCTTCTCTCTCAGCCTGCTGCTCCCCCTGCTTGTGCCCCCTCTCTCTGGCAAATAAATAAATAAATAAAATCTTAAAAATAAAATAAAATTTCTATTAATATAGAATGGATATCTGTTTTAATTCCAACTTTTTAATGATTCATGGCATTTCGTGGAATAAATGTAGCATCATTCAACTGTTCTCTTACTGATGGCGATCTAGGTGATTTCATGCACAATGTTGTCAACATACTGAAATCTGGGCTCCACATCCTGCCCTGGGCATGACTCCATTGCTATGATCCTGGGCAAAGCCAATTTTCCGGCTTTCTTCAGTCTCTACTTCCTCATGTCCCAGACCATATTTAACTTAGTTTGGGTTCTGCCACTCCCATGCCTCTCAGACTGTGAATAATAATCTTGCCAGACCAGCAATCACTTCCCTACCGGCAGTCACCCTCTCCTATGACTGCCCAATGCATTCCACAGTTTCTTACTCTCACTCTCTTGGTTTTCTCCTACACTTCTGGCTACTCTTCCACCTTCATCCGATTCCCAAATATTAGAGTATCTTTGGGTATGACTCTGACCCCCTTGCTTTTGTAGGCAATATTCTCTCCCTAGGTGATTTCATCTTGTCTCGTAGCCTTAATTATTGCAAATATTTGGAGATAACACCAATTCAGGCCTCTAGCCTATACCTCTTTCCTGAATGCCAGACTTATATGCTCATGGCCTGTTTGACATCTTGTGGATGTCGCATCGGGCTCCCTCCCCCTTCTTGCTTGTGCTCTCCGGTCTCTCACACTCTCTCTCAAATAAATAAAAGAAATTTTTAAAAATAATAATCCAGCACCTAAAAAAGTAAAATTTACTTTCTCTGTTTTCCAAACAGACATGACCAGGCATAAAAAGAAGCAGGAAGTACATACTGCAACCTGGAAGAACCTTGTCGACAGTAGGCAAGTCCATAGAGACCGAAAGTAGACTAGTGGTTGCCTAGGGCTGATGGCAGCAGCCAAGAGGGCATGGGGGTGGAGGTGGGGCGTTGATTGGGATGAAAAGGGTGGCGATTGCTAAGGGGTATGGGGTTTCTTTTTGGGGTGATGAAAATGTTCTAAAACTGATTGTGGTAATGGTTGCACAACAGCATACTAAAAGAATTGTACACATTAAATGAATGGTGTGGTATGTGAATTATAGAAAAATACACTGAATAGGATTAATGACTAGACATCACAGAAGAAAAACATTGGTGACTTGAAGTCATAGCAATAGAAACTAACAAAATGAAACAGAAAAAATAAAGAATCCAGGGGCGCCTGGGTGGCTCCGTCGATTACGTGTCTGCCTTCGGCTCGGGTCATGATCCTGGGGTCTGGGACTGAGTCCCACACTGGGCTCCCTGCTCAGCAGGGAGTTTGACTCTCCCTCTCCCTCTCCCTCTGCCTGCCACTCCCCCTGCTTGTGCTCTTTCTCTCTCTCAAATAAATAAAATCTTAAAAAAAAGAAAAATAAAGAATCCAAAATAAATAAATAAAGAGAGCATGAATGAGCCATGGGACAATTTCAAATGGCCTTACATGCAGGGAAATAGAATTCCCAGAGGGGAGTAGGGGGGACAGAAAAAAATATGTGAAGAAATAATGTCCTAAAACTTTCCAAAATTAATGAAAAATACAAACCCACAGATCCAAGAAGTTCCATGAACTCCACTACAAGAAACATGGAAAATACTACACAAAGGCACATTGTAATGAAATTACTCCAAGCCAATGATAACACAGAAAATCCTAAAAAGAGATTCAGAGAAATCAGACGTGCTACGTAAGGGAGAAAACGGGAAGAATGACATCAGATTTCTCATTAGCACAATGCACACAAGAAGAGAGTAGGGCAACATGTTTAAAAGAGGATAGCACTTTCTGAATGGTAGAGTAAGGAACCCCCAAATCCATTCCTCCATAAAAGTAATGCAAACACTGGCCAACAATAGCAAAAACAGGTCCAAATTAACTTTCTGAGAGTTGTAGACATTAGCCAAATGCTTTACACAATCTGGGGAGCATTTATTCAAGAAAAGTGCCTGAATCTTGGTAAGAATGAGCTTTGTGGCATTTTAATGGCCTTATTCCTGTCCCCTTCTACCCCCCCCCCCCCCCCCTGGTTTTTTTTTTTTTTTTTTTTTGAGATTTTATTTATGTATTTGACAGAGAGAGAAAGGAAGCACAAGCAGGGGGAGTGGCAGGCAGAGGGAGAGGGAGAAGCAGACTCCCCACTGAGCAGGGAGCCTGACACAGGGCTCGATCCCAGGACCCCTGGGTCATGACCTGAGCTGAGGGCAGATGCTTAACAGGCTGAGCCACCCACGTGCCCTGAATTGTCATCCTTTTTAAAAATCACATGTTAACATAAATAGCATTTTTCCAAAACAAAATATTTAGCGAGAAGACTGGCATCATTTTACATTTCTGCAAATCTCTTTAATATTTGGTTTCATAGAAAACAGCTGGATTCTCATATATGCTCCTGAGTTCAATCTCTTGTGATAGCACATATTTGACGTCCTCTGGAAAACTCTACTATGCATTTGTGAGAGCATGAGTGTGAAAAAGGCAAATAATGTTTTAGTATCATGAAAATACTTCTGACCTCCAGACCCCTTGAAATTCAAGTCTCAAGGACCTCCACTAGAGATCCCAGACCACACTTAGAACTAATAATCAAAGCTGTTAAAACTTCTGGTTATAAAGGTATCAACCCATCCTCACTTCCACAATGAATGTTTAGCCTCACCTTTACACTGGAGCAAACAGGGCTTTACATCTTATTAGAATGAAGATGGGTTCCGAAGTGTTTAAATCCTTTTCAGTTTTCTTTCAAACCAGTGGTCTGTTTATTTACTTAATGCTGTATGTTAGTGGGACAGTCACCAGAGAATGAAGAATGGTGGTTTCCAGGGGCTGGGAGGAGGGGGGAATGGGGAATTGTTGTGTCATGACATTCCTGTCTTACAAAGTTGTTATGAGGAAGGGTTTCAGGACTGAAATGACCAAGTTTCAATGACCGAGTAACCTCTTGAAGAAATCCAAACTTGGATGAATGTTTAGGCATTCCAGATTTGTGGGAATGAGTTATAAGTATTTACATCTCAGTCAAAATCTTTTTCAAAGCATGAATCTCGAAGCGTGACTCTGCTCAGAGCATTTCACCTTCTTTTGTGGGTGTGACTCACTGAATGAATCTGTAATGCATCCTGGAAAATGGACTGTTTGTGGCTTGAAGAATTGTTTAAGTTTTACTCTGATGTTTTGAAAAGCAGCATCTTGATTTCCACACCTTCATTTAACAACGAATCACTGAACATTCATTCATTGATTTATTAAATCTCTAAAACACATCAGGCACACTGTATGAAATGCTGGGAACAGACTAGGAAGCAGAGCAAATAGCCTTGTCTTCTAAGGAGAAAGCTGATGAACACGTGCGTAAGTGCTACGGAGGGAAAGGGATTAGGAGATAGGAAGAGCTGGGGTAGAGGTCGGGCTCGCGGTTTAATTGGGGTGGTCAGAGAAGCTTGTGTGATAAGGTGACATTTGAGCACAGACCTGAAAGAAGAGAGGGAATGAGTCATATGGAAATCTGCGGGGAAGAGTAGCAGGCAAAAGGAACAGCAAGGATACAGCTTGAGAGGGGAGGTCACAGAGTTATGGGGTCAGGAACAGATCACAGCAGGGCCTCGTAGGCCATTTCAAAGGCTTTGGCTCAAAACATTTTTTTTTTTTTAAGAAAGGCTTTGGCTCCTGTTCTGAGTGAAATCAGAGGAGGCACTGGGGAGTTTGGAGGAGAGGACGGAGACATGACCAGACTTGCCTTTTCAAAAGAGGCGGTCATGTGAAGGCCAAGCGGGAACAGGGACAAGGGAAGCAAGGAGGGCAGTCAGGAGGTTATTGCAGTAAATCAGACAATGGTTGTTGGTGGCTTGGACACCGGGCAGTGGAAGAGCTAAGGTGCATTCTGGAAGGGACATGTGGATGGATTGGCTATAGGGTGTGAGAAAGATAGGAGTTAAGAATGATTTTAATTCAAAAGGTTTTAATTCACCTGGGCGTCAGCTGGAGAAGCAGATTTGAGAAGGGAAATTGAGAGTCTGGGTTTGTTTTTCTGGAGTCTACAATGCTTGGGAGATACCGTGCAGAGAGGTTATTTAGGTGGCTGGAGATGACTGAAGGTCAGGAGAGAGGTGCAGGCTGGACACACACATTCAGGAGCCGCCAGAATATCAAGTGTTATTTAAAGCCGTGACACTAGAGAAGCTATCCTAGGAAGTGAGTGCAGACGAGGTCAGAGTCCTAAGCCCTGGGGTGTTCCCAAGGTACAGAAGTCAGGGGAATGAGGAGGAGCCCACAGAAGAGAGGAGGAGCAGCCAGTGAGGCAGGAACAGAGCCGAGAAGGGATTCCTGGAAGTCAAGTGAAAAAGCACTTCCAGAAGCTAATGACCTGTCAGCTGCCAAATGTTGCTGAGAGGGAAAGATGAGGAGCACCCAGTATACGCCCGCCCTGGGTATCCAAAGATGCCAGGCACAAAGGAAGTGTTCATGTACTTTTCATTGTAAAACACACAGAATGTAAATTTACCATCTTAAGCATTTGTAAGTGTACAGTTAGTAGTGTTTAGTATTTTCTCACTGTTAGGAAACAGATCTCCAGAACTTTTCCATTTTGCAAAACTGAAACTCTATACCCATGAAACAAGAATTCCACATTCCCCCCTCCACCCAGTCCCTGGAAACCACCATTTGACTTTATGTTTCTATGAATTTGACTACTCTCACTTAAGTGGAATCATACAATATTTGCCTTTTCATAATTGACATATTTCACTTAGCATCATGTCTTCAAGATTCATCCGTGCCGTAACATATGCCAGAACTTCCTTCCTTTTTAAGGCTAAATAGTCTTCCATAGTGTGTGTGTGTGTGTGTGTGTGTGTGTGTGTGTGTGTGTGTGTATCACCTTTTGCTTATCAGTTCATTAATCAGGGGACACTTGGATTGCTTCCATCTTTTGGCTAACATGAATAACAGCGCTATAAACATGGCTGTGCAAAATCTCTTCAATACCATGCTTTCAAATTCTTTGGGATATATATCCAGAAATGGAATAGCTGGATCATACAGTAATTCTGTTTTTCATTACTTGGGGAGCTACCATACTGTTTTCCATAGCAGCAGACCACTTAATATTCCTACCGATAGTGCTCGAGTGTTGCAATTTCTCCACAGCTGCACAAGCACTTGTTATTTTTTCTTAAATAGTAGCCATTCTAATGGGCGTGAGGCCGAGAATTGTCATTTTTTACTTTTATGGCAGTTCCCTCGAAACTCCCATTCACAGGGCTTGTCTTTATTTGATGTGACTCAGAACTTTCTCAGTTCAAATAGCCTTTTCAAAAACACTTGGTGGCAATTGTTTAACATCACAGATACTTGGGGTGGTGATAACGGTTGGAACAAAAACATAGTTGATCAAAAAACCTGAAAGGAAAAGCTGGGTAATGAGATGTCCACAGGGGGCTTTGAAAGGCCCTGACATGTTCCTGGGAATCTGGAAGGCCACATGCATGTGCATGCACAGGGCTCTGTATGTGGCCAGACAAGAACTGAGAAGGCCCTAAGCTCTCAGCTCTAGGTGACCTTTATGCTCAGAGCAAGCAAAAGTGAAGGCCACGGCAGAGTTGTAAACTACCTGCTGGAGTGTTCACGGCATGCTCCAACACACACACACACACACATGCACACACACACACCCTAGGCAAAGGTTGAAGACTTACTGGTTCAAGGCATTTAAGGAACTCTCGGTCTAACCATTAACTGACCACTAAGCTAATGAAGCAGAGACTCTGATGACCACCTACAACAAAGAATACAGACTTCAGAGAATTCCTTCATAAAAGTCACTCAACAAACAGCAGAAACAAAACCAACAAATGGCAGCCACAACAAAGCCTAGGGAGGAGAGAATCTGAATTCCAGATTGCCACATCATTTTAAATGTCCAGATTTTAAAACTGCAAAGAAACTAGAAAGTATGGGCCATATGTAGGGGGGAAGAAATGTAAACAGAAAGTGTCCCTGTGGAAGCCCAGATACTAGATTGTACTAGACAAAGATTTTTACTCAGTAGTATAAATATGCTCAAGGAACTAAAGGAAACCATGTCTAAAGAAATAAAGGGAAGTTTAATAACAGTGTCTTACCACATAGAGAATATTGGTAAAGAGACAGAAAATTATTAAAAAAAGAATGAGGGGCTCCTGGGTGGCTCAGTCGGTTGAAGGTCGGCCTTTGGCTCCAGTCCTGGGATGAGTCCCACATCGGGCTCCCTGTTCAGTGGGGAGTCTGCTTCTCCCTCTCCCTCTGTTACTCTCTTTCTCTGTGTCAAATAAAGAAATAAAATCTTTTTAAAAAAGAACGAGACAAATTCAGGAGTTAAAATAACTGAATATTAAAATAATATACATGATAAAATACGAAATAACTGAAGTGAAAATTCACTAGAGTGGCTCAACAGAAGATGTGAGCTGGCAGAAGAAAGAATAATGGACCTTGACATCGATCAACTGAGACTATACAGTCTGAGACACAGAAAGAAAAGAATGAAGAAAAATGAATAGTGCCTCAGAGGCCTGCGGGACATCATCAAATGTACCTATGAATGCATAATGCCAGTCCCAGAAGAAGAGAAGAGAGAAAGGGGGAAGAAGAAATAATGGCCAAAAACTTTCCAAATCGATGAAAAACAATCTACACATCCAAGAAACTAAAGAACTCCAAGTAGGATAAATTTAAAGAGATCAATACCCAGGGGCGTCTGGGTGGCACAGTTGTTAAGCATCTGCCTTCGACTCAGGGCGTGATCCCAGCATTCTGGGATCGAGCCCCACATCAGGCTCCTCCGCTATGAGCCTGCTTCTTCCTCTCCCACTCCCCCAGCTTGTGTTCCCTCTCTCCCTGGCTGTCTCTATCTCTGTCGAATAAATAAATGAAATCTTAAAAAAAAAAGAGAGAGATCAATACCCAGACACATCATAAGCAAACTTTCAAAACACAAAGAAAAAGGGTCTTGAGAGCATCAAGGAAGAGAATCTTAAAAGCAGGACGTACAAGTGATCTTCAGTAAGATTTACTATTGGTTTCTCACCAGAAACCAGGGAGGCCAGAAGACCACAGGATGACATATTAAAATACTGAAAAACAAATCGTTGGGTGGCTGGCGGGCTCAGTCGGTGGAGCATGTGACTCTTGATCTCAGGGTTGTGAGTTCAAGCCCCATGTTGGGTGTGCAGCTGACTTAAAATTAAAAAAAAAAAATTGCGGGGCGCCTGGGTGGCGCAGTTGGTTAAGCGACTGCCTTCAGCTCAGGTCATGATCCTGGAATTCTGGGACCCAGTCCTGAGGCGGGGTCCCTGCTCAGCAGGGAGTCTGCTTCTCTCTCTGACCCTCTCCCCTCTTGTGCTCTCTCTCTCTCTGTGTCTCTCATTCTCTCTCAAATAAATAAATAAAATCTTTTTAAAAAGTTTGTTAACCTAGAATTCCACACCTAGCAAGAATATCTTGCAAAAACACAGGAAAAAAAATATATTTTTAGCCAAGAAAAAGCTGAAAGAATTCAACATCACTAGAACAGCAAAACAAGAAATGAAGAAGAACATCCTTCAGGCAGAAGGAAAACGATACCTGGTAGAAATCTGGATCTACACAATGAAATGAAGAGCACCGGGCATGATAACTACATAGATAAATATATAAGACATTTTTCTTATTATTTACATCTCTTTAAAAGATAATTGACCATTTAATCAAAAACAACGTTTTATGGCATTTATAACATATGTAAAAGTAAAATGCATGAAGACAACAGCAAAGGGGCACGTGGGTGGCTCAGGCCGTTCGTTGAGCGTCTGACTCTTGATTTTGGCTCAGGTCGTGTTCTCCTGGGTTGTGGCATTGAGCCCAGCATCTGGCTCTGCCCTCAAGCAAGGAGTCGGCTTCTCTCCTTCTGCCCCTCCCCCTGCTTGAGTTCTCTGTCTCTCTCTCTTAAATAAATGAATAGATAAATCTTTTTATTTTATTTTTTTAAAGATTTTATTTATTTCTTTGACACAGAGAGAGAGAGGAGCTGGGGGGAGTGACAGGCACAGGCAGAGGGAGAAGCAGGCTCTGTGTCGCTCAAGTAGCCGGATGCGGGTCTCGATTTCAGGACGAGATCATGACAGAAGCCGAAGGCAGCCACTTAACTGACTGAGCCACCTAGGCATCCCGATGAGCATAAAGGTCGGCAAGGAACAAATGGAAACTTAACTACTAGAAGGTCCTTGATCCATGAAGTAGTATAATATCAGTTAAAGAGGTATACTATAAGTTAAAGATGTATACTATAAATGCTAAATCAACCAATACAGTAACAAATCCAAGAATTATAGATAAAAACTAACAAAGGAGAGAAAAAGCAATCGTTAAAAAAATTGACTAATCCAAAGGAAGGCAGAAGAAGTAAGAAAAGAGAACAAAGAAGAAACGGAATAAATAGAAAATAGCAAGATAATACAGTCAAACTTTATATCACCTTATCCCATTAATCACATTAAGGTAAATGACCTAAATATCCCAGTGAAAAGACAAAGATTGTCAGATTGGATAAAAATCAACTAGATGCTGCGTATAAGAAACACACTTGAGGGGCGCCTGGGTGGCACAGCGGTTGAGCGTCTGCCTTTGGCTCAGGGCGTGATCCCGGCGTTATGGGATGGAGCCCCACATCAGGCTCCTCCGCTATGAGCCTGCTTCTTCCTCTCCCACTCCCCCTGCTTGTGTTCCCTCTCTCACTGGCTGTCTCTATCTCTGTCAAATAAATAAATAAAAATCTTAAAAAAAAAACACACTTGAAATGTAAAAGCACAAATAGGTTTTAAAAAAAAGATGGAAAAGATATACCATGCTAACACTAGGTTTTTTTTTTAATAAAGATTTTATTTATTTATTTGACAGAGATAGACAGCCAGCGAGAGAGGGAACACAAGCAGGGGGAGTAGGAGAGGAAGAAGCAGGCTTACAGCGGAGGAGCCTGATGTAGGGCTGGATCCCAGAACGCCGGGCTCACGCCCTGAGCCAAAGGCAGACGCTTAACGACTGAGCCACCCAGGCGCCCCTAACACTAGTTGTTTTTGTTTTAAAGGTGGGACTGCTATACTGATACCAGACAAAGTAGGTTTCAGAGCAAAAGTTATTACGAGGGATAAACATTTAAACATTTATACACAATAACAGAGCTTCAAAATACATGAAGCAATACTTGACAGAACTGCAAAGAGACATGGACAAATTCACAATGACAGTTGCAGATTTCCTTATTCCTATCTACGTTATTCACAGAAAAAGTAGCAGGAAATCAGCAGG
>NW_024423319.1:82568508-82604980 GCF_017311325.1 Ursus maritimus | reverse complement strand
GTAGACTTAAAACAACAGTAGCAACCAACTTGACCTGATATTTATAAAACCTTCCAGCCAACAACAGCAGAACACACTCATCTCAAATGCACACAGAACATTTACAGGTCAAGCAAGGCTGAACTATTTGGCTAGTCAAGAAACAAAAAACGTTTGCTAGATTCCGAGAGTTTATTACTTACAGAGATGGCAAAAACAAGAGTAGCAACAATGTCAACTCCCCGTATCTTTTGCCCGGTAGGGCAACACCAAAACAAAAAGGGCCCGATGATTTGCAACACAAGTATTGGAATACCCCGACCCCCACCCCAGGAGCTGATTTCTAGCTGTAGCTAAGCACTTTCATAGCCTGCAGCTGTGCCCTAAGCGGTCGGGGTGAGACCGAAAGCCCTCTATCTCATCAGAACTTTTAAGGCAATGAAAAACTCTCCAGACGGCTTCGCTCAAAGATAGGAGAGTGGGTGGGAAATGATCTCGTAGCAGCTCCTCACAAGTTTCCCATGTTCTAACGTTCTGGAAAATTGCATCTTCTGCCAAGACCTAGACAGGTCAGCAGTGGTTAAGCCTTGCCACGGGAACTATGCAGATATATGCAAAGTTGTCAGGGCACCAGCATGAAGCAGTTCCCCTCCATTCCCAAGAACGACTTTATTCCGGGCCCCCAAATTAGTCTCAATAGACGCAAAAGGATTCAGGTTATACAAAGTGTTTTCTCTGACCACAGTGGAACTGAATTAGAAATCCCTAACAGGAAGACGTCTGGAAAATCGCTAAATATTTGGAAATTAAACAGCACACTTCAAAATAACTCATGGATCAAAGAAGAAATCAAAATTGGTATCAGAAAACATTTTGAACTGAACGAGACTGAAAAGTCAGCATATTAATTTGTGGGATACCGCTAAGACAGTATTTGCAGGTGAATGTATAGCATTAAATGCCAATATTAGAAAAGAAGAAAGGACTAAGTGATGAGGTTGTGGAATATAGATGAGGTTCAGTGGGGTGGAGTCCGGAGCCGACGACCAAGAAAGAATTCTTGAGGCGTCGTTGGTGCAAAATTGGTGGTTTATTAAAGCACGGGGACAGGACCCGTGGGCAGAAAGAGCTGCTGCACCGGGTTGTGAGGGGCGGCTGATTATATACTATGGGGTTGGGGGAAGGTAAGGAAAAAAGGAGGTTGAGAAAGTACTTTCATGTATTAAAGAAGACTCACAGATACCCGAGGCCTTGCCTTTGTCAGGTTAAGGTTATTTTGCCCTCTAGCAAGGCATTAACATTAAGATGGTTGGGACCTTCCTGGAGGCTGCAGATTATAAGGACATTTAATTGTATCTACATTTCCTTCGGGAAGCTAGGTTATTGATAGAAATGCTTCGTCCTTGTAGATCGCTAAGACATTTGTAAACTGAGGGAGACTTAAGTCTTGCAGGATTGTGGTGTCTATAGGTTAACTATTTCTTTGTCCTTTAGGGAAGCCAGGAGTGCCTGAGGAATGTCACATACGTCCCATGGGGGGGCGGTGTCAGTTTCTGCTTTGTCCTCAGCTTGCCTTCTGTTCCCTCATCATAAGTAAGAAAGGTCTAAAATCAATTACCTCAGCTTCCACCACAAGAAACTAGGAAAAGAAAAAAAGAAGAAACTAGGAAAAGAAGAGGTAAGGTAACATAAGGTAAGCAGATGAAAGGACATAGTAAAGATGAAAGTGGAACTCAATGGAAATAGAAAACAGGACAACAATGGAGAAAATTAATGAAACGAAAAGCTGGTTAGTTGAGACCAATAAAATTGACAAACATGAAGACTTACAAGAAAAAAAAGAGAGAAGACACCACTTAGAATATCAGGAACGAGAGGTGACATTACTACAAGTTCTACAGAAACTGAAAAGGATAAAAGAATATTTTTAGGGGTGCCTGGGTGGCTCAGTCGGTTAAGGATCAGACTCTTGCTCTCTGCTCAGGTCTTGATCTCAGGGTTGTGAGTTCAAGCCCCGTGCTCAGCTTCCTACTGAAAAGGAATAGAATATTTTTTAAAAATGTATGCTAATAAATCCCACAACTTAATCAAAATGTACAAATTCCTTGAAAGATAGAAATTACCAAAGCTCACTCAAGAAGACATAGGTAGTTGCGATGGGAGAGGAAAGAATGAGGAGTAATTGTTTAATGGGTACAGAATTTCAATTTTGCAAGATGAAAAGGGTTCCGGATGATGAGGGAACAGAAGGCAAGCTGAAGACAAAGCAGAAACTGACGCCCTGAAACCGCCCCCCCACCATGGGATGTATGTGACATTCCTCAGGCACTCCTGGCTGCCCTAGAGGAGAAGAAATAGTTAACCTATAGATAACACAATCCTGCAAGACTTAAGTCTCCCTCAATTTACAAATGTCTTTAGCAGCTTACAAGAACGAAGCATTTCTATCAATAAGAAGCATTTCTATCAATAACCTAGCTTCCGGAAGGGAATGTAGATACAATTAAATGTCCTTATAATCTGCAGCCTCCAGGAAGTTCCCAACCATCTTCATGTTAATGCCTTGCTAGAGGGCAAAACCACCTTAACTTGAGAATGGCAAGGCCTCCGGTATCTTGTGAATCTTCTTTAATATATGAAAGTATTGGGGCGCCTGGGTGGCACAGCGGTTGAGCGTCTGCCTTTGGCTCAGGGCCTGATCCAGGTGTTATGGGATCGAGCCCCACATCAGGCTCCTCCGCTATGAGCCTGCCTCTTCCTCTCCCACTCCCCCTGCTTGTGTTCCTTCTCTCGCTGGCTGTCTCTATCTCTGTCAAATAAATAAAATCTTTAAAAAAAAATGAAAGTATTTCCTCAACCTCCCTTTTTCCTTACCTCCCCCAACACCATGGTATATAATCAGCCACCCTTCACAACTCCCGTGCAGCAGCTCTTTCTGCCCACGGGTCCTGTCCCCGTGCTTTAATAAACCACCAGTTTTGCACCAAAGACGCCTCAAGAATTCTTTCTTGGTCGTCGGCTCCGGACTCCACCCCACTGAACCTCGCGAGTATTCCGTGTCCTCATCACGGAGATGGATGGTGATGACGGCTGCTCAGCAGTGAAAATGTACTTATGCCACTGAACTGTACACTTAAAAATGGCCAAGATGGGAAAGTTTATGCTATGTGTATTTTGCCACATTTAAACAAAAGAAATAGATAACCCGAATAACCCTATATCTATTAAAGAAATGGACTTTACAGTTAAAATCCTTCCTACAAAGAAAACTCCAGACATAGAAGGTGTCACTGGTAATTTTTCAAGCATTTTAGGGAAGAAATAATATCATCTCTACACAAACTCTTGCAAAAATTTGAATACTTCCCAGCCATTCAATGGGACCAGCATTACCCCAATACCAAAACCAGATAAAGACATTACAGAAAAAGAAAACTAAAGACCAATATCCCTTATGAACACAGATGCAAAAATTCTAAACATTATTTTAGCAAATTTAGTCCAACAATATATTAAAAAGATAATATATCACAACCAAGTGGAGTTTATTGCAATAATGCAGGGTTGCTTTAACATTCAAAAACCAATCAATGTAATTTCCCATACTAACAAACAACAAAAGAAAAAAACATATGATCATCTCAATAGATGCAGAAAAAAGAAGTTGATAAAATTAAACATGATTTCCTGATAAAACACTAAGGAAAGTAGGAACAGAAAATAACTTCCTCGCGGGCACCTGGGTGGCTCAGTCAGGTAAGCGTCGGCCTTCGGCTCAGGTCATGACCCCAGGGTCCAGGGTCACACTCTCTGCTCAGTGGGGAGCCTGTTTCTCCTTCTCCTTCTCCCTCTGCCTCTCCCCCTGCTTGTGCTCTCTGGCTCTATCTCTCTGTTAAATAAATAAATAAAATATTATAAAAGAAGAAGAAAAGAACTTCCTCGACCTGATAGAGATCATCTCTGCAACAGGTATATGAAAAAGTACTCATCGCCACACATCATCAAGGAAATGCAAATCGAAACCACAATGAGATACCACCTCACACCTGTCGGAATGCGTAAAATCAAAAAACACAAGAAACAACAAGTGTTGGTGAGGATGTGGAGAAACGGGAACCCTCGTGCACCATTGGTGGGAGTGCAAACTGGTGCAGCCACTGTGGAAGACAGTACAGAGGGTCCTCAAAAACTTAGCAGAACTACCATATGATCCAGCAATCCCTCTTCTGAGTATCTATCCAAAGGAATTGAAATTAGGATATTGAAGAGACATTAGCACTCTTGCGTCCCTTGCAGCATTATTTACAGTAGCTAACATGTGGAAACAACCTAAATATGGGTTGACAGATAAATGGATAATGAAAATGCAGCATGTACGTACAATGGAATACTATCGCGCCTCAAAGAAGAAGGAAATACTGCAATATACAACCACGAGTATGGAGTTGAAGACATTTTGCTATATGAAATCAGCCAGACACAGAAAGATACATGATTCCACTTATATGAGGTATGTAAAATAGTCAAATTCATAAAATCAAAGACTGGAATGGTGGTTACTGGAGGTTAGAGGGAAGGGGAAATGGGGAGTTACTAATCAACAGATATAGAGTTTCGATTAGGTTAAGATGAATAAGTTCTAGAGATCTGTTATGCAACATTGTGCCTATAGTCAACAATTATGTATTGTACACTTAAAGAGGGTAGATCTCATGTGTTCTTACCACAATGAAATTTAAAAAATAAAAGGTCCTTGGAAGAAAAAAAAGATGTGGATTAGCTAAAGTTTTTTTTTTTTTAAAGATTTTATTTATTTATTTTGAGGGGGAAGGGGAAGAGGGAGAGAATCTCAAGCAGACACCCCACTGACTGGGCTGGTCTCACAGCCCTGAGATCATGACCCCAACTGAAACCAAGACGCTTAACCATCTGAGCCACCCAGGCATCCCTCAGGTGTTTTTTAAAAAGATTTTATTTATTTATTTTAGATTGAGAGCTCATGCCCATGCACAAGTGGGGGTAAGGGCAGAGGGTAGGGAAAGAGAGAATCTCAAGCAGGCTCTGACATGGGGCCTGATGTGGGGCTCAATCTCATGACCCTGAGATTATGACCTGAGCAGAAATCAAGAGTCAGATGCTTAACTGACTGAGCCACCCAGGCACCTCTGGCTAAAATATTTTTAAGGCCCTCTCAATCTTGCATTACTATACATGAGAATCTAGTTGTGACTGTGGAGTTTGTCCTTAGACATGTTGCCCAAGACTTGACCCTGAAACAGACCTACTTCCGCCATCTTTTGTTTTTTGGTTTTCTTGGAAGAGCACTTCTTAACTGGAGTTCATATTATAATTCTCTGAAGGGCTCATTATAATAGAGAGCTGGTCTCTACCCCCAGAATGTCAAATTCATATCCAGGAGGTTGCCTGCAAATTTGCATTTCTACACTATTTCAAGATGCTGCTGCTGTTGGTTTGGGGTCCACATTTTGAGAATCACTGGTTGTCTGATACTACAGAATAATAGAGCTCTGCCCCTGGAGTATTGTCTTACCTCCCACAAGGGAACTCCTTGATTCAAGGTCTGACCAGAGTCCCTAGAAGGACAGGAAGCTGGGACTTTGCCGAGTTAATAGCTTATGATTAAGATGTGTTGAGCCTGCTTGGTAATAAGTGGTTGTTTAATAAATGACAGGTATGTTGGAGAGGAAAAA
This sequence comes from Ursus maritimus, assembly GCF_017311325.1. Classification (NCBI taxonomy): domain Eukaryota; kingdom Metazoa; phylum Chordata; class Mammalia; order Carnivora; family Ursidae; genus Ursus; species Ursus maritimus. The sequence goes on along the minus strand of NW_024423319.1, from coordinate 82,599,290 downwards.
ATAAAACCCATAGTTAACATTATACTTAATGGCAAAAGACTGAATGCTTTTCCCCTAAAACTAGGAACAGATCTATTCTCACCATTGCTATTTTACATTGTACTAAAGATTCTAGTCAGTGCACCAAGGCAAGAAAAAAAACAACAACAAGGCAACCAGATTGATAAGGAAGAAATAAAAGTGTCTTTATTTGAAGACAATATGATTATCTAGTAGAAAACCCAATGGAATCTATAAAAAAAGCTAATAAAATTAATGTTTAGCAAGTTTGCAAGATATAAGACCAATGTACAAAAAGCAACTGTATTTCTATACATTAGCAATGAACAATTGTAAATTGAAATTAAAAATAATATATACAATAATATCAAGAAATATGAAATACTGGGGCACCCGGCTGGCTCAGTCAGTAGAGCATGTGACTCTTGATCTCAGGGTTGAGTTCAAGCCCCATGTTGGGGATGGAGCCTAGTTATAAAAAAAAAAGAAATATGAAATACTTAGGGATAAATCTGACAAAAGATGGGCAAGACCTATATATCGAAGACTACAAAAACTGCTAAAACTAAAGAAGGCATATATAAATGAACCTTGTTCATGAGTCAGAAGGGTAAATATTATTAACATGTCAATTCTTCCCAAATTGACCTGTAGATTTGATCCAAATCCAGTAGGCTCTTTTGTTGTAGAAATTCACAAACGGTTCCTAAAATTCATGTGAAAATACAAAAGATCTCAAATACCCAAAACAACTTTGCAAAAGAATAAAAAAGTTGAAGGGCTAACACTACCTGATCTCAAGAATCATTACACAGCTACAGAAATCAGTACAGTATGATATTGACATACAGGTAGAGAAATATAACAATAGAACATTGTAGAGTCCAGAAACAAATTGATATATATATGGACAACTAATTTTTTCTTTTCATTGTGGTGGATAACTGATTTTTGACAAAGGTTTAAAGCAATGCAGTGGAGGAAGGATAGTCTTTTCAACAAATAGTACTAGAACAGTTTGATATCCATATGCAAAAGAACAAGCCTGGATCTGTGCCTTCAACCATGCACAAAAATTAATTCAAAATTAACTAAAGTCCTAAATGTGTAATCTAAAATCATAAGACTTCTAGAAAACCTTTGTGACCTTGGATTAGGGAAAGATCTCTTTGATATGACATGAAAAGGACAATTCAAAAAGAACAAATCAATACATTTGACTTCATCCAAATTTAACATTTCTGCTTTTTTTTAAAGATATTTATTTATTTGAGAGAGAGAGAGAGCGAGAGAGAGCAAGCATGGGGGGGGGAGGGGCAAAGGGAGAGGGAGAAGCAGACTCCCCCTGAGCAGGGAACCCTGATGCGGGGCTCGATCCCAGGTCCCTGAGATCAGGACCTGAGCTGAAGGCAGACGCTTAACCAATTGAAGCACCCAGGCGCCCCAATATTCCTGCTTTTCAAAAGACATTGTTGAGAGAAGGAAAAGACAAGCCACACATTGGGAGAAAATACTTGCAAAGCATCTGTCTGATAACGTATCTCTATCCAAAATATATAAAGAACTCTAAAAACTCAATAAGAAAACAAATAGCCCATTTTTAAAAAATAGGCAAAGAATTTTACCAGACTCTTCATCAAAGAAGATACACAGGTGGCAATTAAACACATGAAAAGATACTCAATATCACTGGTGATTAGGAATATGAAAATGAAAATGAAAAGCACAATGAATACCAGAAACAAATACTGGAATGGATAAAATCTGAATGACTGACCATACCAAAAACTGGGGAGGACATGGAGGACCTAGAACTCTTGTACACCATGGTAGGAATGTAAAATGGTACAACCCCTTTGGGAGACAGTTTGACAGGGTTATTTTTTGGTCATAAAGTCAGTTATTCTTTATACAACAATTATTCATTGAAAGCTTCCTATATGCTACATACTCTGCTAGACACTTGGGATACTGACACTTTCTTAAAAGTTTTACACGTATACTTATTATATGATCCAGTCATTCCGTTCCTAGAAGTCTACCCACAAGAAAAGGAAAACATATGTCCATTCAAAGACTTGTATGCTAAACTCCATCAACAGATAAGTCGATGAGCAAAAGGTGGTATATCCATACAATGAAATATTACGCCATAAAAAGGAATGAAATACTGATACCTGCTATAACGTGTCAACCTTGAAAACATGTTGAGCGAAGGAAGCCAGAAACAAAAGGTCACGTATTGTATGGTTCATGTACATAAAATATCCACAATAGACAAATCTATAGAGACAGAAAATAAATTAGTAGTTGGCAGGGGCTGGAGGGAGGGGAAAATGGAAAGTGAGGGCTAATTGGTACAGGGTTTCTTTTATTTTTTTTATTAACATACATTGTATTTTTGTTTCAGGGGTACGGGTCTGTGATTCATCAGTCTTACACAATACCCAGTGCTCATTACAACACATACCCTCCCCAATGTCCATCACTCAGTTACCCCATCCCCCACCCCCCAGTATTGGGTTTCTTTTAGAGGTGATGAAATGTTCTGGAATGAGATAGTGGTGATGCTTGCATGAGCTTGTGAATATACTAAAACCACTGAATTGTACACTTGAAAGGGGTGGATTCTATGCTACGCGGATTTTATCTTAACAATCAAACAAAAAAAAAACCCAGGAATGACCTATTGATACATGGAACTACGTGAATGAATCTCCAATAATTTTGTAGAGTCTATCAGACTGAAAAGAGTACATGCTCAGTGATTGATTTATAGAAAACTCTAGAAAACGCAAACTAAACTATAGCGACAGAAAGCAAATCAGTGGGTGCGTGGGGCTGGGGGTGGGGCGGGAAGAAGGGATTATAAAGGGGCAGAGGAAACTTTTGGGGGTGATGATATGTTCACCATCATGATTGTGATGATGTTTTCATGGGTGTATACATGTTATTTTAGAAATAATACAACCCCTCTTCTGCCTTCTTGGGCCACCACCATCTCTTTCTGTGCGCATGTCTCTTCGCAACGTTTCTGGCAGAGCATAAAAAGTCATATCTTAGGCCCCAAATGTGAAAAGTTATTTTATTTTATTCATTTCTGTTGCTATTCTGAATCTTTGTATTAGTGCTTTCTGAAAACAACCTATAAATAGGATATAGCCAAGACAAAGCGGGTGGCGTATCCTTAACTTTCATATTCTTCAAGCACTTTTTAAGAGAATAGTCCTGGGACACCTGGGTGGCTCAGTGGGTTAAGTGTCTGCCTTCGGCTCAGGTCATGATCCCAGGGTCCTGGGATTGAGCCCCACATGGGGCTCCCTGCTCAGCGGGGAGCCTGCTTCTCCTTCCCCCTCTGCCCCTCCCCCTGCTTGTGCTCTCTCTAAATAAATAAAATCGTAAAAAAAAAATACTGCCATTTGCCCACTCCAGATCCCTTTGACCCTGCTGTTCTTTTTCTGTGGTGGCTCTTCTCACCTTCTAGCATACTACTTTACCTCTTATTGCTTATCGTCTCTCAGCCCCACCGGAACATCAGCTCCACAAGGCTAATGATCTTTGTTTTGTCCATGGCTGTATCCCCGGTACCTAGAACCATGTCTGGCATATAGTAGGGACTCGCTTGTTGAATGATTTACTCTCTTCTGTATCCCTAGCATGCAGAATGGTACCTGGGATACAGCGAAGGCTCAAGAGACACCTGTTGAATGGATTGGGGCAATAAGGGCACTTGGTAAGGACCCACTGCCCCTCATGCAGCTTTCCAAGTTGTTGGATCCTTCATCATTCTACGGGCTGAGAGGGCCCAATGTGGGAGCAGAGGGGAGGAGCCCCTGGCTGAGAAAGGAATGTCAGGAGAGAATCTAACTGCACGTTATCTGTCACCAAACTCAGCCCCAGGCAACAGTCCTAATCGCCCAAATAATCTGCTCTTCTCTGAAAGGCCAAGAAGCTGCTTCTTGAAATGCTACCATGAATTTACGGCTGTGTCGGGACAGTTTTTAACAGAGGCAGCACCCTGCCAGGGAGACTTCTGGAGACTTAGCAGAGAGGCAGATGCTTTCTCACCCACATCTTGTTCATTCCCTGTGACGTGGAGGAAGCCAGTCTGAACAAGTTGTGCAGGTCGTGGTCCCCGGTTTGTGGGTGGCCCGGGGAGAATTCATAGGCTCACAGCTGTTGCGGCTGAAGGGGTGACCTTGGCAGTCGGCAAGCACCAGGCAGAGAGCCGAGAGAGAACTGCGCAGCCTTGTCTCTCCTTGCGCTCAACGAACAAGGGACAGATTGGGAAAGCCTCCTGACACTGTCCACACTTCTCGGGCTATAAGGAGCCTGTCCTGGAACGGAGGGATCAGCAGGGATGTACTCAGGGGAAGCACAAAAAGCCACGATGGTCTGTTGGGGGACCAGGTGCTCTGCTAGGGCTACGTGTTCTGGACACGGGGGTGTATTCAAGAATTTCAGGCCCCGTTTTTGAAGACAGGCTCGGGAGAAGACAGTCAACTCCAGGAACTGAAATCTGATGAAAGATCTATTTTAAGTATCATGACGCTGGGAGAAGAGGAAGGGATTGTCTGAAACTGCCAGGTTATGCCACACTGCAGGGCAGCGACAGGGGACCAGTGCCATTCCCCAGGAAGCTTTAAGCTCTTCTCGAAGGTGTTACCAAGATGGATTTATTACAATGTGGAGAAAGGAGGAGGCCTTCTTGACTGGGTGTGGCACATACAACATGGGAAACAGACTACCAGACATGCCAGATTGAGAACCTTGAGAAGGTGTGATATTCCTTCCCCACAACATGAAAAATACAACCCAGCCGGGAATTCTGGGGGCAGTGTGGACAATCACCATTACGGCTCAGGAACAGGAGCAACTGGGAGTGGGGATTTGTCCTCCACTGTCTGCCTTAACCACCCTGCTAGGCCAATCTTGAAAACAGAGGAGTTCTGAAATTAATTAGGGATGACAAATCAGTAAATCTGTAAAATTGGTCTTTGCAAGTGTACTTCACGTTGGGGTGTGAGACTAGGTTTTCTGATCAACCCTTACCTTACTCGGCATATGGCCACTGATTTGGCCAACTCACTGTTTTTCTACAGCTGCTCAACTTTGGATCCAAACAGCAGTCTGCCTCTGCTTGGCAGGGAGAGCAGCTTAGCTCTATTATCCTGCTCTAGGGGATGGTTGCCAAAGAGGAGGGGGAAGGGCAAAGTAGGTGAAGGGGATTAAGAGGTACAAACTCCCAGTTATCAAAATAAATACATAAATAAGTCAGGGAGATGAAAGGTACACCATGAAGAAGAGAGTCAATAATGCTGTAATAACGTTGTCTGGGGAATACGCTTTGCGGGGTGGGCATGGTGTAACGTATAGAATTGTCAAATCACTATACTGTACACCTGAAACTTAGATAACATTGTATGTCAATTATACTTCCACAATTAAAAAAAATTAAAAGATTTAATCAGAAAAAAGTAAGAATTTTAATGTGATAATTCAATTATTTTTTAAAAATTCTCCAATGCTGTGCTATGTTCTGACATGTCATGAGTTTATACAAGTGGTGTTGATCTAATTCAAATACCATTTATTACATCAACAACTTAGTGATTGGGGATGATTTAGAAGCAAATGTGCTTAAAGCCCTGGCTTCCCTTGCTGCTTTTCTATCTCAGCCCGTTAAATAGGAAAAAGTTTAAGGACTGTCTGACAATAACCTTTTTGAGAGTCCAGTTACCTGGAGGAATCAAAGAAATTCTACCTGGGACACACAAAATTTTTTTACCGTCAAGCCAAAGTTTCGGACTAAAACGGGGGCCCCCAAATTAACTGGTTGCTCTGGGAGGTAGTGCAAACACATCCTATTTGTGGGTAGAAGCCCCCCCTTTCCTCTGGACTCTCGTCACTGGCTCAAGATACCCTCTGGACATCTGATCTGGACCAAGAGGAAAAGCAGAGCCACCGCTGGGTTCTCGCTCAGAAAGATGGGCAGAGATGCGGCTTTCCAGACTCCATAGTATCTGCTCAAGGGACACACTTCATAGCTTCAGTGTTCTGAGAATGAGCTCACGAGCAGGCGGGTCCTTTGACTCGTCTGTCAGCCCCTGCACGGCGGTGGGGCTGAAGCCTGGATGGGCTCCCACTTCCACTCAACTCAGCACACATTTATGATCTCATCATTCTACTAAGTTTGGGAAATGATTTTTATTACACACTAACTTCTGGAAAATACTTGGTTTCGAGCCTCCCTTCTGATCTACTTCGTGCCTTGTCCCTGTCCTTGTCCTAGAGCTGCAGTGCAAGCAGACGGCGGAATGATGACCTCCCCACCTCTGCGAAGACAGGCTTTTCACACTGTACAGAGCTGGCAGCAGCTGGGGGGGGGGGCGAGGGGAGAGGATGGGAGCGGGGCCACAGGTCAGTCTTCATCTGAGTCACTGGGGCCCAGGTACTGGCAGACAGCATCATAGTGAAGCTCCACCAGCTGATTCTCTCTCCGCAGCTGCACCAGAGCCCGGCTCCGTTCTCTGTCCCGGCCCAGCAGGCGGCCCACCTGGAGTAGTGGCGGGTAGAGTCAGCAAGGCCAACCCAGATGCCGGGACAGCCCCTGCATGTCCCCGCACCCCCCACCCCACGCAGGTCTGGGACTCACCCTTCCAGCCTGTGGCCCCAGCACCACCATCACCCGGTTGCCCTCAACCTTGGGGACCAGGGTCTCCAGCATGCCTTCCTTCACACCTGCAGACAAGGCAAGGGGAGTGAGTGAGGCCCCCTCGGCCAGGGCCAGCCCACCAGGGTCCTGTCAGAAGGCCTTTCCTGTAATCCCCAGAGCCACCCTGCACCCTGTTGACAAGTGGGGATCCCACCACCCCATTTCACAGGTGAGGACACCTAAGGAGCAGTTCCTAGAAATAATGATAATAAAGGGAGCACTTATGCATGAAGATGATGGGTGATGACAACAGAGCCCGTTTACTGTGGGCATGTCACCTGCCTGCCCTGCACGAGGAGTTCCGGACACATCTGTACAGGGTCTAGTCCCCAGAGGCACAGCTCATTTCCATGCCAGTACTTGCCCATGGGGAAAGAGGGGCTCAGATAATCACCATCACAGAAGCGCTTCATGTTCTGTCAGAAGATTCTGGGCCTTGCAAAATACCTGAACTCTGCTCAACCTCCCAGCCTTTGCCCACGCCAGCCTCTCAGTCGAAGACAGCCTTCCTGTTTGGCCTCCAGGATGACAACGACCCAGTGGTCATCCCTCAGACTCACCTTCCAGGATCCGGCCTTCGTCTGTTCGACACACACAGGTATCTGGGCTGAGGACATCTTCAATCGTCATCTGGGGAGAGGGTCAGGGGGTATGAGAATGTTAGAGTTACGGGGCCTAGTCTCTGGGGGTGGAGGGGGCACCAGGCTGCAGGGTTCCCACCTTGGTGTTATAATACTGGCCACCCTTGTGCTGCTTGTCCACAAAGCGCACGCGCAGGTCCCTGTGCAACCAGTGCTGGCTCCGGGGACCGGCCTTCTCATTCTTGGCTGCAGGCTCCCCCTGTCTGTGGAAAGGGGCCAACGCGGGGCTTAGCTGATCAGATGCACATTCTGGTCACCCCACCTTTGCAGCTGTGACACCCACTCATAATGCCGTCCTTAGTTCCTTCTATGTGCCTGCCTTGCCCTGGAAGCCTTCCCTGACTGCTAGAACCTCCCCACAACCTTGCCTTCTCCCCCCATCCCAGATGCCCAGGGTCCCACCGGTAGGGAAGGTGTTTACGCTTCCTCTCTGAGTCCTCCCGCCGGCCGGGGAGGTCCTGATCCCGGAGGGCCTTCCATGACGAAGCTGTTCCATTCTGTTGCCCTGGGGAAGTTTTGTTCATCTGGCCTGTGCAAGGGTGTGTGGAGAACCAGAAAGGAGCCTCAGTGTGCCATTCTCTTACCTGGCAAGCTACACCTTGGCCTCGAGCCACCTCCCACCTGCCTCAGTGCCCTCCCACCATCACAACTTCGCAGTGCCATCAGAATGCTCTCCCGTTCCCTTCAACTGCTGGGGCTTCCTTCAGGACGCCTTCCTCAGCCACTCCAGCATGTGCTGATGGTGCTGACCCAAGGCAACCATCTAGTGTGGGCCAGGGAAATCCGAGAGCTCTGTCAGCACCAATCTCCCATCTGCCAAACTGCCCCCACCCTGCTGCCATGCCTAGAATGCCTTCCTCCTTGGTCATGGCCTAGTCCCAGCTGCCCTCATGCCCTAGAAGAAGAGAGGCTCATCACCTTGAACAGACAGACCTCCTGAGGATAGGCATAGGTTTCCATACCTGTTTTTTCTCTCTCAGAAAGAGGCTAAAGCCCCAGGGTAACTAGATCAATTTTTCTTCAAACTGAATAAACCACTTATCTTCGTTCTCCCCTCCTGACCTCTGACCAGAAGTCACACCTGCCAGGCAGACTGCTGCCCCTCCCCTCTGCAGATCTGACATCTGCTTCGCCCCCAGAGATAGGCCCTACTGCCCTCCCGGAATGCTTCTCCAACTCTCCCAGCAAGGTAAGAGGCTCACTCACTGAGACCCAAGGAGTTCTTGTCAAACTCCTGCTGGGAGACAGGCCGCAGGCAGTACTCACTAACCGTCACCATGCGGTTCCCCACAGCCAGGCGAACCATGGCCCGAACATTGTCAGGATCGAGGCCTTCTATCTGAAATGTTGGGGGGAAGAAGTTAGGCAGGCACTGAGAGGACTAAAACCCACATTCCCAGGACCAAGCTGTCCACTCTTACCTCCAATAGGCCTGACCCCTGTGTCTCCCCCACCAGACTGGCCCAAGGTCTGGGACTGGGCCTAGTCCATGTGTCTCCCCTACCAGACTGTGCCTTGGATGTATTTTAAAGAATTTAAGCCTCAGGAACATGTGGCATGTGGCATTCTCTCTTTCAGTTGGAAACTGAGGCCCAGAAAGACCCAGCAAGTGGTTCTGAGGTACCTAAGGAGGCAGCAAGCCAGGCAGGCCTGAAAGACAAGGACTCCCAGCCTTTCCAACCTAAACCCAGTTCTTCCTCCCTCTGACCCCTCCCATCAATCTTCTCTGCTGCCTGTCTTGGGCTCTAGGCATAGCCTGGTTCCTTACCTTCCCATAGAGGCCTCGGTGAGGGCCAGAAAGAACCATCACAGCCCCTCCAGGCACCAGTCCTTGAGGCTGGTCTTCCTTATCCTTCTCTTGCTCCTCATCTGGCTTTGGTAGGTGGTGAGGGCCAGCGGAGACCAGGGCCTGGACCTCATTCAGGTTGGCGCCCAGCCCTAACCCCTTCGGCCTCAGTGAGTTGACACGGGGCTTCACCACTCTGCAGGGAGCACAGTGTATGAGCCTGTTGGGCCGGGGGCATGGAGGGGGGCAGGGGATGCAAGTCTTCAGTGTCCCCCCTACCGCCACCCAAATCCTACCCTGTCAACATGTTTAAGAATATCCTTCCCAATCTCATATTAGGACAGTTTTTAATCTATAGAAATAGCAATTTCATTTGGTCCAACCTAATAACACACCAGGTGTACCATCTATTACATATTACCTACAGTGAGATCTGAGGCAGATCTCTGTCATCAAATACCCCATCAATACAGGGGAAATCATACAAATAGGCACACCAAGCAGAAGAAACCAACTATAATATGCTCTGCGTCAATTCAGGTCATGTTTGGCTACTAAGTGGTTTATGAAAAAAATGTTTGGTTTTCAGAATTCTTTGGAGTTGAGAACTGAGAAGGGATCTTAAGCCTGTGTGATAACAGCAAATGTCTTGTCTATGTTTATTTGGGGCCAGGGCCTGCTATAAGTGCTTTATGTGCATAATTTCACGTAATTCTGCAACAGACCTGGGAAGTCAGTATTGTCACTATCCCCATTTCGCAGATGAGGGAGCTGATGCTCAGAAAGGTAACCTATATGTAAATGGGATCCCCTTACAGAGTTTCAAAGGGCAAACAGGAGGGTGAAACAGTAGTGGAAAGGCTTACTGAATTACTCAGGGTGGTAACATGCCCTCTCCCTGCCTGGGTGGTTCTGGACGGGTGGTAACCCGTGGGGGTCTTGTTCACTGCCCTGTCTGCTACCCCTGCCCCTACCCTAGAACTCACTGATTGAAGGTGCGGCCAATGCCCTCGCCAGGTTTCCAGCCCATGCCTCGTAACATGGCCAGCCCATAGGCCTCTACGGGGACTGCCTCGTAATCAGCTTCCTCTGGCACCTACAGGTTCAGGCAGAGAAAGGATGGTCAGGCTTGGCCTATGGTGGGCCCCCGGAAGCATGCTTACTAACACCCAATGGGTGACCCTTGGTGCTTCTTTTCCAGTAAGCCCAAGGTTAGTTTTGATTTCCTCTTGATGTCCCTCACTTTACTCCTCCACGGTGTCCTTCAACAAATAATTATAAAGCACCTACTCTGTGCCAGGTACTGACCTAGGTGATAAGGGTAAACCAGTAGCCAAAACAGACAAAAACCCCTGACCCTGCCCTGTAGGGCTGACATTCTAGTTGGAGAAGCACAGAATTTAAAAAAAAATACATAAAACATGGTCTGTCAGGTAGTGGTAAGTTACATGAAGAAAAATAAAGCAAATCAGCAGGATGCAGGGAGATGGAGAAGGGAATATCACTGAGTTGATATCTGAGCAGAGAGCAGAAAGAGATGACAGAGGGAGCCATAAGGATGTGAGAAGCATGGGTAGCCCAAGCAGAGAGAACAGTAAGAGCAAAGGCCCTGAGGCAGGACAAGTCTGGTATGTGGGAAGAGCATCATGAAAGTCGACCTGACTGAAAAACATGTGAAGGCAGAGAGGCGCAGTGAGAGATTAATCAGGAGGTCTGGGCTGGAGCCGCAGGAGGGCGGCCATCACAAGGGGGACCGGGGAGGAAAGTTTCTGCAACAGTCCAGATGAGAGATGCTGGTGGCTCACACCAGAGTGGTAGGTAGGTGCTGGTGAAAAGTGGTCAGATTCTGGATATACTCTGCAAAGGGAGATGACAGGATTTTCCCGAAAGACTCTATATAAGGTATGAAACAAAGACGGGAGTTAAGAGTGACTCTAAGGTTTTTAGGCTAAGTGAGAGGAAGGATGGATGGAACTCTGATCCGTTAAGATGTTGAAGGCTGGGGAAGGAAAGGAAATGAGAGAAATGAGACCAAAGCGGGAACAGGATGGAAAGTGAAGTGAAGGCCTTTTTTTAAGATGAAAGAAACCAGAAGACAGGTGAAGGCCAACGAGAACAGTTCAGTTGAAAGAGAGGATGGTCTGGGGCTGTAGAACTAGGCCCCAAAAAAGCATTGCTAAAAAATTGTGAACAAAGCGGTGAAAGTGGGGTCTATGGGTATGAAAGACAGACTTGGTTGCTTCTGTAGACACAACCCTTACTTCCCCTGTTATCTATCACTTCCCATTCTCACTCCCTCAATTCCTTCCCCCCCCCAATTCTTTATACTCACTCCAGACACACTGCAGGCTGCTTCACTGATGGACCCACACCACACTGACTCCCTGCCACCGTGTCACTGCTCAAGGTGTTGCTGCCATTAATCCTCACCCTGCTCTTCCCTCACTCACTAAACCCGACCTGTCCTTCCAGACCCCACTCCTGCCACTCTGGTCTGAGTGGCCATCATTTCCAGCCTGTGCTACTGGTCTCCTTGCTTCTGCCTTTGCTTACTACTGTGCTCTGCTCTCAGCAACCAGAGAGATCCTGTCAAATCTTAAGTCTTGGTCCCTCTCTGCTCAGAACCCTCTCACGGCTCTCATGTCATTCAGGGTAAAAGCCAAAGTCCTCACCACGGTCCACAAGGCCCTGCTTAGTTTAGCCCCTGCCACTTCTGACTTCATCTCTTCCTCCTCCCCTTTACTCATTCCACTCCTTGGTGTTCCTCAAACACTCCAGGCTGGGTCTACTCTCAGGATCTTTGAGTTTCCTATTCCTTTGCGCCTCATCTTGCTCAGATAATCCCAGAATGCAAGTGTTTTCCACACCTCAGTATCTCGATTCATTTGTTAAGGCTTCCAAAAAAGGACAGAAGGAGAAATGGATAGGCAGCAGGCCTCTAGTACACACACAGACTTTCCCTGCTGTGTGCAGAGAGGCAAGCCTGGCAGACAAGGCAAAGAGAGGCTGGGGTAGTAGGAGGAGTTAGGGGCCAGCTCACTGTCTCGGCCCGGGGTTCGCTGTCTGCCCCTTCCCCGTTAGGGATGCATCCTTTCTGGATCATGGGGATAGCAAGCGTGGGGTCGACACCCGAATTCTCTTTCTCCTCCAGGGACTTCTTGGAGTCTAAGGAAGAATGGGAGGGAGCAATGAGGTCCCACCCTATCCTTCCATTTTCCTCCCCCCTCTTCCTTCACTGGGGCAAGGCAAAGAGGGGATCACTCACCCTCAATGAGCTCCTTCACAGCCTGGGACAGCACCCCATCCATCAAGGCATCAGTATTTGTGGATGGCCCAAGAGCCTGGGTTGGTGGCTGCCTGCGATGGCCATTCTGGATCAAAGGGATGACGAATTCCTTGGGGGTTTCTGAGGGCTTCACACTGATGTGGACACAGAGGCGTGAAGTTGGGAGAGTAGCATGGTCAGTGGGTTCTGAGCCACACTCCTCCCTTCAGAGAAAACATTTAGATTCTCTCCCTCACCCCCAACTCTATTTAAATAAAGTCAGTGCCTTTGAGGAATCAGCCTTCAGTCCTGGACCCTCTGCTCATCCCAAGACCACTTCCATGGCCTTCACGATAACTCACAAATCACCATCTTCAGCCCAGACTCTCCCCAGAACCAGGGTCCACATCAATCTCCCAGATGGTTGATTTTCTTCTGGAAGCCTCTCCCTCTGACTCTCCTTTCTGAATTAAATTGATGATGGCCTCCCCCAACCTGAATCTGCCACTCCACCCCATTCCCCATACTAGAGAAGCTCCACCGCTTCAGCTGAGACACTAGGGGTCCTGTCATTCTTCACTCCTTTCCTTCTCAAAGAAGGCACATACCTCAGGGTGCCTCAAGTCCTAAAAACACACCCTCTTAAGAATACATCCTCTTTTCTCAAACGCCACAGCTGTCAGGCCCAATTTCCCCACCTCTCCTGTTACACGCTCCCGCCTTCTCGCCTCCGCGAATTTCCCCAGGCTGTGCCTCAGGCGTTCCAAACCACTGCCATCAAGACAATCGACTCAGATTCCACCCTCCCACTTGCACCCACCGAACCGAATTCCAAGGGATGAAAGACCCGGCGCTTCACCTTTGCAGCTCCCTCCCTTCCACGCTCTTTAAGAAATCCTTCTCTGGAGCCGCACCCGCGTCGTCTCCCGGGTCCGCCAGCCGTCTCCGGGCGGATGTGCGACTGAAGCTGAATGAAATTGGGGCAGCGGAGGCTCCCGCCGGCCGCAAAGCACCCTCTTCGGCATCCGCCATCTTGCCCCTCTTTCCCAGGCGAGTGCGCTGCTTGCTGGGAAGTTTAGTTTGGGCTCAGTTTGTCAGAGTCCAGACGACGAGCGCTAGAACTACCTTACCCATACAACACTGCGGCACCGGCAGGCGAAGGGGAAAAAGGTGAGCCTTAAGAAGTAATTGTCGCTCTTTTTACTTCATAGGAGTGTGTCGCGCCAAGCATTAAAGGGAAATGTAGTTCTTGGGTTAGGTAGGTGTGGCTGAAGTCGAGTCATTCTTGCCAGGTATTCGTTCCTTCCTATAGGAGGTTGACAAGTATTTATTAATAACCTACTGTGTGCACGTTACTGTGCCCTACTGGTATGGGAAATGTAGATAAAATACATCATTAAGAAAAAAACCTGTGAGTGCCAGTTGTGTACAATAACAAATAGACATTTAAATGGTGCCTACCGATGCCAGATTTAATACACAACCAGCTCTGGATTCAAATAGTAATAAAATAGACATTCTCCTTTCTAGAGGCTGGTAGTCCAGGGGGAACAATAACACTTAAACAGATACCATATACACATACACATACACACACACACAGTTGAACCTTGAACAATGCAGGGGGTGGGGGACCGATCCCCCGCCCCCACAGTTGAAAATTTGCCCGTAACTTTTGACTTCCCAAAAACTTAACTACTAACACCCTACTGCTGACTGCAAAACTTAATGATATAAACAGTAGATTAACATATATTTCGTTTCTTACATGTAGTATTATTTTTGTTTTTTGTGGTTTTTTGTTTTTGTTTTATTTTTAAGTAGGCTCCATGCCCAGCGTGGAGCCCAAGGTAGGGCCTGAACTCACAACCCTGAGATCAAGACATGAGCTGAGGGCGCCTGGGTGGGTCAGTGGGTTGAGTGGCTGCCTTCAGCTCAGGTCATGATCCCAGGGTTCTGGGATCAAGCCCCACATTGAGCTCCCTGCTCAGCGGGGAGTCTGCTTCTCCCTCTCCCCTGCCCCCCCCCGTCGTGTTCTCTCTTAAATAAATAAATAAATAAATAAATAAATAAAAAAAATAAATAAATAAATAAAATCTTTTTTAAAAAAGAAAATTATAAGGAAGAGAAAATACATTTATAGTACTATACTGTATTTATTGGGGAAAATCCTGGTATAAATGGACCCATGCAGTTCAAACCCATGTTGCTCAAGGGTAAACTGTAGCTCCTACTGTTACCCAAAACTGGGTTCGCCTCTTGATGGATATGGAGCCAAGACACATCCAAACAATGAATAGGAAAAGACAGGGTTTTACTTCCAACAAGTGAAGGAGAATACTGGAGATATTTCCTAAAGCAGTGTCTCCTTCAACAAGAAAAGCGGGTAAGTTTTAAGCTAAAGGCGCATATATATTCATGGAGGGGCTTGCAAAATAGGGAATTCAGCATGGAATTGGGGCAAAAGTCATCTTAAGGGGATTGAGCCCAGGTCTCAAGTTAATTGAAGACATGAGAGCTGGCAAGGGTCAGCATCATCGATTCTCTGGCTCCAGTTGGTCCAGTATTTGAGTGCTCAAAGGGGCTCAAATCCTGCAAAGATGACTCAAGAATATTGTCAATCTTTACTTTTGAATCAGCACTGGGAGTTTTATCACTGATTTATTGTCCCTGGTATGCTTAGGCTATCTCCTGGCCTGATACTGTCTCTTTGTTCTCACATTCTTTTGTTTCCTTCAAATCATTACCTACTGAGGTCTATTCTGCAATTTCAACACATCTCAGGAAGTTCTGCAAGAAATGCGCTTTGGGTAAGTAGTGCTGGTCAGGCATAGATTACAAGATGATCAGGGGCCTAAAATGACTTTTTTCATGTCAAGAAAGCTATGCTTCATCTTTCTTTTTCCAGGGATCCCTAACTATTTCTGCTGCTATTACCAACATTAAATATGTTGTGAGAGTGAGGTTCTAAGGCTTTGAAAGATTAATGGGACAGATTCTTCTGGTGTAGGGCCATAAAGAGATAGGGAAAATGAAAGGGTCCCAAGAAGGGCTGTTTTTTGAAGGATTGCGTTTTTGCCCCTTTTCCTGCTTCTATTCTTGCTAGGACCAGCACACCTGCCTTACACATTCCTTATAATACAAATACTGTATGTTCTCTTTGTAAGGATCAAGGATTGAATGATTTCTTTGGAGTCTTCCAGCACAACAGATAACTTCTAAGGAATGACTAGGTGAGGCTGTCACGTGTATATTCCAGACCACCGGAGCAAGACATCTTGATGCCAAGACCCCCTAGCTCCAAGGAGTTAGTGACTTATGGAGGACACCTGGACCCTTCTTGTTCTGACCAGTTTCTGGGTGCCTGAGAGGACACTTACATCAGACCACAATCCTCAATAAAAGTCCCAGACCCAAACAAAAACAAGACACTTTCCTTTCCTTTCTGAGTTTCCCAGACACTCTGTATCTGCACTCTCTCTAATATCTTCAATAAACTCTGCTCTTACTTCTTCTTGGCTCACATTTGATTTCTATCCTGTGTGAAGCCAGGGACTCTCTTGGCTGGTCCTATGGGATCCCCTCTGGGTTCTCAGACCTAGCCTGCCTACATCATTAAGAGCTTGTAAATTAGAAGATTGTTACCTAAATAGTTACCAGAAAGAATACCAGAAATCTGCCAAAAATTCATCCCAAAGAAATCATTAAAGATGCGTGAAAATATTTTTTTTAAGTTTATTTAAGAAATCTCTATACTCGGGGCGCCTGGCTGGCTCAGTTGGAGGAGCATGAGACTCTTGATCTCAGGAGTGGTGAGTTCGAGCCCACGATGGGTGTAGAGATTACTGAAAAAAATAAAATCTTGGGGTGCCTGGGTGGCTCAGTCGGTTAAGCAGCTGCTTTCAGCCCAGGTCATGATCCCAGGGTCCTGGGATTGAGCCCCACGTCGGGCTCCCTGGGAGCCTGCTTCTCCCTCTCCTGCTCCCTGGCCTGTACTCTCTCTCCCTGTGTCAAATAAAGAAATAAAATCTTTTTTAAAAAATTAAAAAAATAAAATCTTTAGGGGCACCTGAGTGGTTTAGTTAGTTGGCTGAGCATTTGGCTCTTGATTTCGGCTTGGGTTTTGATCTCAGGGTTGTGAGACTGAGCTCCGCATGGGCTCCTCACTCCAGTGTGCAGTCTGCTTGGGATTCTCTCTCTCTCTCTCAGCCGCTCCCCCAGCTTGTGCACTCCCTAAATAAATAAATAAATAAATAAATAAAATCTTCTTTAAAAATAAAAAAATTAAATCTTAAAAAAAAAAAAAAGAAATCTCTACACCAAACATGGGGTTCGAACTCACCACTCTGAGATCAGGAGTTGCATGCTTCTCTGAATGAGCCAGCCAGGCGCCCCACAAAAATATATATTTTTTAAGATTTATTTATTTTAGAGAGGTAGGAAAAGGGGAGAGGGAGAGAGAGAGAATCTCTAGCAGACTCCTCATCAACTAGGGAGCCTGACATGGGACTCAATCCCCTGACCCCCAGATTTTGACCTGGGCTGAAATCAAGAGTCAGCTGCTTAACCAACTGAGCCACCCAGGTGCCCCCCAAAATATTTTTTTAAATAGAAGTTCTAGTATTTTTTTTAAGATTTTTATTTATTTATCAGAGAGAGAGAGCAGAAGCAGGGGGAGCAGCAGGCAGAGGGAGAAGCAGGCTCCCTGCTGAGCAAGGAGCCAGACTCGGGACTCAATCCCAGTACTCTGGGATCATGACCTAAGCCAAAGGCAAAAGCTTAACCGACAGAGCCATCCAGGCGTCCCCCCAAAAAGATTTTTATATGAGATTCATCATAGTATTATTTCTTATAGCAAAACACTGAAGACCACTTAAATGAACAAGAGAAGGGGACAGGATAAATGAATTATAGCACATTCCTGGGATGGAACATATATACCAGAACCTTTAAATGTGAAGCTAAAAATACACTTAAATGAAAGTGGGACATAGTCACAATGTTTGGAAAGTAGAATAATATGGTGGGTCAGAGCACGGTCTTGAAAACAGGAAGCACAATAATCAATCTTGTGGCCATGTTTCCAGGCTTAGAGGCCCTGAGCATCCTTAAAGATACCTAGCAGATAAAGACTACAAAGCAGCTTTTATAAACGTCAATCTAAATAAAGAAGCAAACTGAGGCAAGCTCAAAAAGATGAGTTTATTTGGGAATAGCAGAGAAATTGCCATTCTGGACACCCAAACTGTAGCAAGCTACAGATGAGTCCCAAATTCCAATTCCTCTGCTATTCCCAAATAAACTCATCATTGTGAGCGTACCTAAGGTTACGTCTTTATTTAGGTCGCTATTCCTTGGAGTCAGAAGTGAGATCCAAAGGACACGACCCCCAAGAATGATGATCCAGGGATTCAACTGAGGTACCCACATGGAGCCCCTTGCACTACTCACTTCTTTGAGTCATGGTCTACTTCCGGTTTGGTGAGTCTCCTTTAGGATTCTCAACTCCCTCCCTTTGATTGAGCTTTCTGACTTTTTTTTTAAAAGATTTTATTTATTTATTTGACAGAGAGAGACAGCCAGTGAGAGAGGGAACACAGGCAGGGGGAGCAGGAGAGGAAGAAACAGGCTCCCAGGGGATGAGCCTGATGTGGGGCTCGATCCCAGGACTCTGGGATCACGCCCTGAGCCGAAGGCAGACGCTTAACGACTGCACCACCCAGGCGCCCCGAGCTTTCTGACTTTATTCAGGATCTGTTTAAAGACTTTTTTTTGGGGGGGGGGTCAGTACTCATTTCTCTTAGTGAGTACTGGTTTGCTTGGTGAGTACTCCTTTGTTTTATTATTGGAAGCAAATCAGAATTTTGGTATAATTCCTTTGGAATTCTTGGAAGGGTTAAAAAGAAAGCCATAGGCCCAAGGTGGAGTGACAGCAAACCCAGAAATGCAATTTCAACCTCTTTGGGAGTGAAATTTTAAACCAATTAATCTGGAATTTTCTGGTCTGCACCAAAGAGGTAATCTCTCACATGGGGCCCTCTCATTTCCCAAAGCAAGATCAGATAATCTGGATGGTAAGAACCCCCTTACCCTACCTTTCCCCATAAGGGGATGTGACCTTGCCTGAAACAGTACTTTCTTTTCTTTTGCTAATAATTTCTTGCCCCATCTTCCTTCATAGAAAAACCTTCCATTTTGGGAGTGCCTGGATGGCTCAGTTGCTTAAGCATCGGACTTTCAATTTGGCTCAGGTCATAATCTCAGGGTCCTGAGATGGAACCCTGGATCTGACTCCACGTTCAGTGGGGAGTCTGCTTCCTTCTTTCTCCCTCTGCCTCTCCCCCTGCTCGCGACCGCTCTCACGCGCTCTCTCTCTCTCTCTCCCTAAAATGAATAAACAAATATTAAAAAAAAAAACCCTGCAGGGGCGCATGGGTGGTGCAGTCCTTAAGCATCTGCCTTCGGCTCAGGGTGTGATCCCAGCGTTCTGGGATCGAGCCCCACATCAGGCTTCTCCACGCTAGGAGCCTGCTTCTTCCTCTCCCACTCCCCCTGCTTGTGTTCCCTCTCTCTCTGGCTGTCTCTCTCTGTCAAATAAATAAATAAAATCTTAAAAAATAATAATAAAAAAAATAAAAATAAAATTTAAAAAAACCCTGCAATTTTGTATACCTCTTCTCAGACCTCCTCTCTACCTGTTAGGTAGGACACTCACCAATTCATGAGTTGATTAATAAAACCAATTAAATCTTCACATTTAGTTGATTTTTTGCATCTTAGTGGTTATTAGAACTAATAAGCTTGGCAAGGTTACAGATCAATATACAAAAATCCATTGTGTTTCTACAGACAAAATAAAGACGAAATTAAGAAAATAATTTCATTTACAGTAGCCTCAAAATAATAAGATACTCAGGAAGAGATTTAAAAAAAAAGAACTGTAAAAATTGTACCGTGAACACTACAAAACATTGTTGAAAAAAATTTAAAAAGACGTTAAGTAAGTGAAGAGACATACAATATTGACTAAGGGCCTGTGCTGGAGTCTCAGCCTGGCCCTGTTGATTACTCCCCTGCAGCTCCCATCCTCCTCTGCCACCCTCTCCCCCAATCTGTGCCCCCAAGATTCATTAAGGAAGTCTCCAGCGCCACGGACTGTTCAAGCTCCCCAAAAGAATCCCCAGGTTTTTCACATTTTTCTGTATTTGGCACACTAGGAATTCTGTGTGAGAGGCAAAAGGGTCTTGAGACAAGTGACTGACTTTTCAACACATAATTGTCCTTACAATTACAGCACGCTAAAGCCTGCTGTAAGGAAGAGGCTAAGAAAGCTGTTAGTGACTTTCCTAACACAGGCGCAACCCCCTAAATTTACATTCTACCCTCGTCTCTTCCAACTCACATCCAGCCTCGACTACAATTTAATTACCTAGGCAGTGCCCCATCAAGCAATTCTTCAGGTGTCGCTCACATGAATAATTACCCGATACACCTTCTTAACTAATCCTGGGCCCGGCTATTTAAATACACCTCCAGACTTTCCTATAGTCCTCTAACAGCGCGAAGATCCCGCTCCTCATACTACACCCTTAGGCCCTCCCTGGGGGTGCAACTCCAAGACTGGGCTCCCGAACTTTTCAGGCTCCGCCCTCTAACTGGCCTAGAAACTTCAACCCATTCCTGACATTTCGATCCCGCCCCCTGGCGTTTGCAGGCAACACCCCCTAGAGTGCACTTCTTTCCAGGCCCGCCCCTCAGCCAACTGTCCGCCCCCAACACTCTCCAGGCCCCACCTGCTCAGAAATGGCAGGCGAAGCCCCCACTGACAGGGATAACCATCCAGCCCCGCACGCACAACTAACCATGCAACATTCACCTACCTACCTCAGTAACTTTCCCAGGGTCACCTCCTGGTGGAATATTCTAGGATAACGCCAAGGCTCCGCCCCCTCGACGCTCCCTCCGAGCCCCGCCCCGCCCCGCCGCCACTCACACCCATTGGCCCCACCCAGGGGAGTAACCAACAAATCCCCGGTCCGTCCACTCAGGCCCCGCCCCCCGGGAGGCCCCCGCCCCGCCCCGCCCCCCGACACGCACCGGTCTTGGGGCGCAGGCGCAATGTGGCGCCCGTCCGCCGTACCAGCGCCGCCACGTCGGCCGCAGCTCGGGCCGCCAGGGGGCGCGCGTTCAGCCGCGCCAGGAGCTGCCGGGCTCTGGGGCCCGCGGGCAGGGGAGGGTCCCGGCCTGCGCGGGTGCAAAGAACAGGTCAGCACCTGCCCGAGCCTCGGCGAACCCCCACGCTCCCCGACGTCCAAAGACCTAGAATGCCCCTCAAGATCTTCGGAGCCCCCCGACCACTCCCTCGATAGTTCCGGAGGTCGCCCACTGCCCCTCTCCCGCAACCCCCGACCATCGCGGGCCTGCCCGTGGACCCCCGCTTGCCCCCACTAGTTCCCTGGAGAGAGCTATCTGACCGAAATATTCCTGGACACTTCCCAACACCCTGGGACTATCTCTGGAGGTCTCCGACTACCCCTTCGTAACTCCAGATTCCAAACGTCCGGCACAGTAGCGAGGGGACCCCGATTCTCCCAGATGTCCCGACAGAAGACGGCCTGCCCCCGCTGTGGCCCGGGCACCCCCGATTCCCCTTCCAGACATCCTAGGCAACCCTGATGGCCCACGTAGCCCCAACTGCCCCTCCATATATCCTCAGAGGCCCCCGCCTAACACCCCGCCCCGCCATTCACTACAGCCCCCAGTGACTAGGTGTCTCCAGTGACCCCGGGCAGACCCCTCTGGCACAACGCCCCGGAGACTCCTGAGAGCCCGCGGGTCTGGTGCGCACCCCCGCGGTGCGGGTGCGGGTGCGGGTGCAGGTGCCGGTCGGGGACCTAGAGCCCAACCCCGGCCGCCTGGCGCCCGCCCGCCGCTTGGGCGCCAGGGCTGCTTTGTTTACCACCTGTCTAAGGAAAAGGTGAGGAGCGGACAGGTGGGGCGAGGGGTGGCAGGGACGCACCCAGTCCCTCCCCACCCTCCCCCGTACCTCCTCTGCTCCCTCTGGGGTCCGTGGCGCCCCCCGCGCGCGGCTCCATGACCCGAAGTCCGCCGGGTGGACTCCGCCAGCGACGCGTTTTCAGCGCCTGGGCGCGCTCACCTGGCGGCCCGCCCCGGCCTGGATGCGGCTGGGGCCGGCCGCTCCCGTGCCTGGCGCCCGGACCCGCGCGGTGACCTACCTGGCCGCCGGCAAACAGGCCTGGCTGTGGCAGCCAGCGCGAGCGCTGGGCCTCGCTCTGCCTCAGGCGCCAGACTCTGCTAGCCCAGGAGCCTGGGCTGGGCTCCTTTTTCCACCCAGGAGGGGTGGTGAGCCCACGAGCCCACGAGCGAGCGAGAAGGGGAAGTCGAGGCCCAGAGAAGTTAAGGGTCCCGCCCGAGCTCTGACAACTAAAAACGGGGGTGCAGAAGTGGAGCCCACGTTTACCAGGGAATTCTGCAGCCTCCAACAGAGCTTTGCTCATAGTAGGGCGGGCACTCAGCAAATTTGCGGTCAAGGCTTCCTACTTGGGAAGTAGAAGAGTCTGTTGGACCGGGCGGGAGTGGGGGCGGGTGCTTGGAGCCTTGGGGGGCATGGGAGGGTTTGGGGCCCTGAGCATGATAGGGTTGGGGGACTCCAAAAGCCGGGAAGGGCAGGTGCCTTGGAGAGTGGAGGGGCTGGTAGGGGTCTGAACTTGAGGAGGCTTTCAAGGCCCCTGGGTGGGAGGGGTCGCCAGCTAATGAGAGGGGAGAAATGAGGCCCCTCTTAGGTACTAAAAGTGGGGGGTGGCCTGGAGACCGAGGTCTGCAGGGGGGAGCACTTGGGCACAATGCTACTGTAGTGGGAGGAGGAATGGGGTGCAGTGAGAGACAGCCTGTGACCACCGCTTTGTGGAGGAAGAAACTGGGGCCACAGGGGCTCACACACCTACCTGTCCAGGGCCCCACAGCCAGCCAACAACAGCTTGGGCCTCAGGCGGCTTACCCCCAACATTCACTGGGGCTGTGACTGTTTCACTATGGACACTGTGGACACTTTCCCTGTGGACCATTCTGGGTGGCTGGGCAGCCTCTCTCGTCCACCTTTCGGGGGCCCGGTGTTGTCATAGGTGAGAGGGGATGAATGGTCCCTGCTTCCCTTCCTCCTGCAATCTCTTGGCCCTCCCACCTCTGACCTGACCTTGTCTGGAGGGGGAGTACACTAGACCTCATTGTCTGCTCTGCCCTGTTCTTATGCCAATCACCTGGGGCTGTCACAGTTCACCAAATTTTTGCACTGTTTTTCCCAGCCTCCTTCCCTTTACCTGTGCTGTGTCCTCTGTATAGGAGTCCTTCCCAGTCATTTGTCCACCTGAAATAGGACTGCGCATTATCAAGGCCCAGTTTTAAGGCTTCAATCTTCCATTCATCCTTTTCTGAAAAGAAATGCAGAAGATGGATGATTAGCTATGTAGAATTGTAAACCAACGTACTTCTGTCTGTGAGGAAGAGTTTAGGCTGATTTATTTTCCTGAGTCTTCTCAAGAGAACTGGATTGAGGAGAAAAACCAAGGCTCATCCCTGGGCTCCCATGTCCTCTCCTTCACTGGGGAGCTTTCCCACTGTCTCCTCCAGGGTCCATTCCCCTTGAACCCCCTTTGGGGACTTCCCCAATCCTGCAGGGCAGTGCTGGTCACTGGGGTCACTGGCCTTTCTGGGCCTCTGTCTGCCTGTCCTGGTATCTTTGTCTGGCTGCCCACATCTGTCCCAACCTGAGTCTGGTGTTCGGTAGGGGAAGATTGAGACCCTTTATAGCACTGTTCTCCATAGAATTCTCATTCCTTTATGTATTCTGTGGACATTCTCTAACACCTGGTCAGAGCTCAGCCCCATGCAGGGACAGCTGGGTACATGGGGCTGAAACAGCCCTGGGCTCTGCTATTAGCAGGCACCCTACTGGATGCCTACACAGACATTGACAACACAATGTGGTCAGGGCTGGCACCTGCCTTTCTTATAGGTTTGTACTGGAAATGTATTTCTCAAAGTAGGAGGGTACATCCAATTTTATTTAATAGTTACCTCAGTTTATTAGTTTTAGACTTTTAACCTTATAATATGTGGGCCTCCATTTGTGTTCTCACCCTGGGATTCACAAATGTTGTGGGATGGGCCCGGTCAACCTCAGAAACAAAGAGGGAGCACAATGATTTCAAAATTTGACATGCTACAAAGACAGAGTAATAAAAAGAGTGTCCGACTGGGCATGGATTAGACAAACTAATCAGTGAGAAGAGGGGTTTTAGATATGGGTGTATATATAGGAACTTGATACATAAAGTATAGGTGGCATTACACATCAAATGGAAAGGATGGAATCTTCGGTATATGGTGGGAAAATCAGCTCACTCTAACCTCAGTAAGATACCACCTCACACCCACTAGAGCGGTTACTATCAGGAAAATGGAAAAGAACAAGTTCTGGCCAGGATGGGGACAAGTTAGAACCCTTATGCATCACAATGGGAATGTAAAATGGTGCAGCCACTGTGCAAAACAGTTTGGGGTTCCTCAAAAATTCAATGTAGTCTTACCATATCATCCAGCAGTTCCACACCTAGATATAGACTCAAGAGATTTAAAAGCAGAGAATCAAACAGATACGTGTATGCAAATGTTCATAGTGGTACTATTCCCAATAGCCAAAAGATGGAAACAATGCAAATGTACATAAAGGGATGAATGGAGAAGCAAAATGTAGTATAAACATACAATAGAATATTCTTTAGCCTTAAAAAGGAATGAAATTCGGGCACATGCTACGACATGAATGAACCTTACAGACATTATGTTGAGTGAAATAAGTCAGTCACAAAAAGGCAAATAGTGTTTGATTCCACTTGCGTGATGTACTTAGAATAGGACAATTTATAGAGACTGAAAGTAGGATAGAGGGGCGCCTGGGTGGCACAGCGGTTGGGCGCCTGCCTTCGGCTCAGGGCGTGATCCCGGCGTTACGGGATCGAGCCCCACATCGGGCTCCTCCACTATGAGCCTGCTTCTTCCTCTCCCACTCCCCCTGCTGTGTTCCCTCTCTCGCAGGCTGTCTCTGTTAAATAAATAAATAAATAAATAAATCTTTAAAAAAAAAAAAAAAGAAAGTAGGATAGAGATTACCAGTCGCTGGGGGGAAGGGGGAATAGGGTGTTATTTTTTAATGGGTAGAGAGTTTCTGTATCCA
This sequence comes from Ursus maritimus, assembly GCF_017311325.1. Lineage (NCBI taxonomy): Eukaryota > Metazoa > Chordata > Mammalia > Carnivora > Ursidae > Ursus > Ursus maritimus. The sequence goes on along the minus strand of NW_024423319.1, from coordinate 82,574,630 downwards.
TGGATGAGGCAGGACTGAAATATTTTTTTTTGAGATTGATTTATTAATTTGAGCGAACAGTTGTGAGCAGCAGGAGGGGCAGAGAGAGGAGAGAGAATCTCAAGCAGAATTTGCTCTGAGCACGGAGCCCAACACGGGGCTCGGTCCCATGACCCTGAGATCATGACCTGAGCCGACATCAAGACTCAGACGCTTAACTCCCTGAGCCACCCAGGCACCCCAGGACTGAAATATTTAAAAGAGGGAAGGCTTTTATTTAAAGCTTAGATCCAGGAAGTTGACAAAGGAGTGAGGCTCAAATCAGTGAATAGGTAGGATTTTTGAGGTAGATTAGCCTAAATCAAAGAGTGTGGGGCCAAAATGGAGTTAATAAGAATACATTAATGTGGGACGTCTGGGTGGCTCAGTGGGTTAAGCATCCGCCTTTGGCTCAGGTCATGATCCCAGAGTCCTAGGATCAGCCCCACGTCAGGCTCCCTGCTCAGCGGGGAGTCTGCTTCTCCCTCTCCCTCTTCCCCTGCTTGAGCTCTCTCTCTTTCTATGTCAAATAAATAAATAAAATCTTTAAAAAAAGAAATGCAAAGAACAAAACAACTTTGAATAAGCAGAAAGTCAGAGTACTTACGATATTTGACTTCAGATTTATTACAGAGCTACGGTAATAAGACAGTCTAATACTGGTGACAAAAGAGACAAATAGATCAATGGGAAAGCATATTAAGTCTGCAAACAGATCCACACATATATGGACAACTGATTTTCAAGAGAAGGACAAAGATTTGTCTGTGGATAAAGGAGTATATTTTAAATAAATGGTGCTGGGGCGCCTGGGTAGTGAAGTCGTTGAGCATCTGCCTTCGGCTCAGGGCGTGATCCCGGCATTCCGGGGTGAGTCCCACATCAGGCTCCTCCGCTGGGAGCCTGCTTCTTCCTCTCCCACTCCCCTGCTGTGTTCCCTTTCTCGCTGGCTGTCTCTCTGTCACATAAATAAATAAAATCTTTAAAAAAATAAATATATGGTGCTATAACAATTGGATACATATTGGATATAAATTTTAAGGATTTTATTTATTTATTTGAGATAGAGAGAATGAGCTGGGGGGCAGAGGGAGAGGGAAAAGCAGGCTCCCCACTGAGCATGGAGCCCAATGAGGGGCTTGATCCCAGGACCCTGGGATCATGACCTGAGCCAAAGGCAGATGCTTAACTGACTGAGCCACCTGGGCACCCCTACATTAGATATAAATTTTATACATGCAAAAATAAATTTGAAACAAATTTCTTTACATTAAATGGTTTTTGAAAAATGGTTTCATTCAGGGGCACCTGGGTGGCTCAGTTGGTTAAGCATCTACTTTGGGCTCAGGTCATGATCCCAGGGTCCTGGGGTTGAGCCCTGTGTTTGGGCTCCCCGCTCGGTGGGGGATCTGCTTCTCCCTCTCCCTCTGCCCCTTCTCCCCCCACACCAACTTGTGCTCACGTGCACGTGCTCTCTCTCTCTCTCTCAAATAAAATCTTAAAAAACAAAATTGTTTCATTCAAAATAGATCATAGACCTAAATGTAAAACCTAGAACTATACAATTTCTAGAAGTAAGGAGAAAAACTTTGCGACCTTGGGTTAGGCAAAGGTTGTGTAGATAGATTTTCAAAAGCAAAATCCATAAAGGAACCAATGGATTAATTGGACTTAACCAAAATTCAAAACTTCTGCTTTTCTTTTTTTAAAGATTTTATTTATTTATTTGACAGAGAGAGAGATTGAGAGAGAGAGAGAGAGAGAGAGAGAGATGGCACAAGCAGGGGGAGTGGCAGGCAGAGGGAGAGGGAGAAGCAGACTCTCCACTGAGCAGGGAGCCCAATGTAGGGCTTGATCCCAGGACCCTGGTTATCATAACCTGAGCCGAAGGCAAACACTTAACCGACTAAGCCACCCAGGTGCCCCAAACTTCTGCTTTTGAAAAGACAATGCAAATCACTCTTCTTAAGAATTGTATCCATAATATACACATAATGCCCAAAATTTAATAATAATACAACCCCATAAAAATAGGCAAAATATTTGAACATATAGTTTATCAAAGAACATATATAAATGGCAAACAATCGTGTCGACAATGTTCAATTATTATTAGTCTTTAGGGTAAGCAAGTGAAAATCAGGATGAAGCACCACTGTACACATATCAGAATGGCGAAAAGTACAAAAGTCTGACAATACCAACTGTTGGAGAAGATAGGGAGGAAATGGAATTCTCAGAGACTGCTGATGGAAATGTGAAATGATATAGCATCTTTAGAAAACAGTTTGGCAGTATCTTAAGTTAAACGGATATATGATCCAGCCATTCTACTCCTGGGGATTTACCTAAAAGAAATGAAAGAATGTATCTACACAAAGACTTGTATATGAATGTTCATAGTAGCTTTATTTGTTGTCTTAGTCATCTTAGGCTGCTATAACATAATAGTATAGAGTAGGTGTCTTAAACAACAGACATTTATTTCTCGAAGTTCTGGAGGCTGTGAAGTCCAAGATCAAGGTGCTAGCCATTTTGGTTCCTGGTAAAGTCTCTCTTCCTGGCTTGCAAATGTCCACCGTCTACGTATATCTTCACATGGAGGTGGGGAGAGAGAGAAAGGCTCTTTCCCTCTTAAAACGCCTCAGTCCTATGGGTTTAGAATCTTACTGTTATGACATCATTTAACCTTAATTACCTCCTAAAGACTATCTCCAGATAGAGTCACATTGGGGGTTAAGGCTTCAACATATGAATTTTGGGGCAATAGAATTCAGCCCACAGTGTTCATTAATAGCCAAAAAATAAAAACAACCCAAATATCCATCAACAGGTGAATGGATCAAGAAACTGTGTAATAGGGGGGCCTGGGTGGCTCAGTCGTTGAGCATCTGCCTTCAGCTCAGGGCGTGATCCCGGGGTCCTGGGATCGAGCCCCACATCGGGCTCCCTGCTCTGCTGGGAGCCTGCTTCTTCCTCTCCCACTCCCCCTGCTTGTGTTCACTCTCTTGCTGGCTGTCTCTCTGTCAAATAAATAAATAAGTTTTAAAAAAAGAAACTGTGTAATATTCATGCAGTGGAATACTACTCTGCAATAAAATGGAATGAAAAATTTGGACAGATCTGTTAAAATCAAAAACAAACGGAGTCCAAACTAAAAAATTTCCTGAGGAGACAAAACCAGTTCGGACATATAAACAAAGTTTAATTTAGCTTATTTTGCAAGGCTAACTTGACGTGGGTCATTTCTTGCTTAGGCCTCTGGAAATCATAAACAAAACTTAAACAGTTTCCCAAGGTTGATATGAAGTAACCACTGACCAATTCCCTATCATTGAAGAAAATTCTAATATTATAACCAATCACTGTGAAGAATAAACAGTCACCACTTTCTCACTGTATAAACTGCTTAACAATACACCCCTGAACTTCATCCCATGTTTTGGTTTGAACGCTCCTGGTCAGCAAACTATTTTCTTGATGTGTGCACAATAAACTTTTAACTAATTACTGATTGATTGGTTTTACTTCTGCTATTTCTGAGCTTTTGACAGATCTCAAAATAACCATGCTTAGTGAAAGAAGCCAGGGGCGCCTGGGTGACTCCTTTGGTTAAGCGTCTGCTTTCAGCTCAGGTCATGATCCCAGGGTCCTGGGATCAAGCCCCACATCAGGCTCCCTCTCAGTTGGGAGCCTGCTTCTCCCTCTCCCTCTGCCTGCCACTCCCCCTGCTTGTGCTCTCTCTCTCTGTCAAATAAATAAATAAAATCTTTAAAAAAAGAAGCCAGACCTGCTCCCCCAAAAGAGTACATACTATATGATTCCATTCATATAGAAATCTAGATGTCACATATATGTGGGATCTAAAAAACAAAACAAATGAACAACCACAAAAGCAGAAACAGACCCATAAATACAGAGAACAAACTGGTGGTTGCGAGACAGGAAGGGGTCGGGGGTGGGGAAAATGAGTGCAGGAGAGTGGTAGGTACAGGCTTCCAGCTATGGAACAAAGTCATGGGGTGAAAGGCACAGCATAGGGAATCTAGTCAGTGGTATTGTAATAGTGTTGTATGCTGACAGATGGGAGCTACACTGGTGGTGAGGATTCACTATGTTGTGTGCCTGAAATTAATGTAACATTGCGTGTCAACTTCGATTTTATTTATTTATTTATTTAAAAGATTTTATTTATTTATTTGACAGAGAGAGAGAGAGAAAGAGAGGGAGAGGGAGAGCACAAGCAGGGGGAGCAGCAGAGGGAGAGGGAGAAGCAGACTTCTGGCAGAGCAGGGAGAAGGATATGGGGCTCAATCCCAGGATCCTGAGATCATGACCTGAGCCAAAGGCAGATGCTTAACCCACTGAGCCACCCAGGTGCCCCTCAACTTCAATTTTAAACATCTAGAAACATGCAAACTAATGTGCAGTGATAGAATAAATCAGTGGCTGGTGAGAGCAGGACACAGAAGAGAGGAATTACGCAGCAGGAGGATAACTTTTGGCAGCCAGAATTATGTTTCCTATCTTGACTGTAATGATAGTTAAAAACCTCAGATTTTGTCAAACCTCAACCCACTAAAAAAAAAGAAGGCTTGATTAAATTTTTAAGAATCATGGAACACTACATCAAAAGCTAATGATGTACTGTATGGTGACTAACATATAATAATAATAATATAATAATAATAATAATAATAATAATAAAGAATTGGGTAGGGCTATGAGAAGAACTGACTTAAATCCATGAATGAGGTGAGGTGAAAAGGGGCAACAGGTTTATATTCCTGAATGGACAAGGCTAAGGCATTGGTTTAAACCCACATTGGAGTGGGACTGAGAGAGAGGTTGGCTCTGTCCACTCTGATAGTAATCAATATAAAGATAAACACAAGGGCTGCTACCACATAGCTTGGCTGGTCCCAATGCATGTGATTTGGAAGCTTTATCCCTAAATCCTTGAAAATTTTACAATGCACACCTCATTACCATCACTTCCCAGAGGGTACACTGAGGCTCCAGATGAATTGGTGGCTAAGGTTCCACCCCCTGTACGAGGGTCGGCCTTCTGTCTGGACCTCCTCACCCTCAACCATGCCAACAACCTCAGCGACATAAGAACTGTTGCTTCAACCCAATCCTTGCCCCTGTCTCCAGATTTGTGACCCTGCTGGCTTCAGCTCTTAGTGAACCCCAACCCACCATCCAGGGTCCCCACTACTACAATTCCTCCCTGAGGCATCCTTGGACACCCCATTTTTTCCATAGTACACCAAGACTGAGCATCTCCCAGTCTGGAAGCTATCCCCATTTCTAGACCCTGGAACCCTCATCCACTTGGCAAGTTCTCTGATCCATTTCCAAAGCACTGAGGCCGCCAACGTCTGGAAGCCTCCCCGCACCATCTCCCCATCCTGACCTTTCAACAGTACACAAAGCCTGCAAAACCTTTCATGCACCAATCTACAGAGCCTCAAACTCCCTTTCCCCAGAATGTAAGTACACCTCTATCCCGATCACCAGTTCCCAGAGCTGTGAGCCCCAGATCGGAAGCTATTGCTATCCATCTTCAGCGCTCCAGGTCTCAACTAGAACAGGGAAAGGCAGTGAATGAGGTCTAGTGTATTCCCCCTCCGGACAAGGTCAGGTCAGAGGTGGGAGGGCCAAGAGATTGCAGGAGGAAGGGAAGCAGGGACCATTCATCCCCTCTCACCTATGACAACACCGGGCCCCCGAAAGGTGGACGAGAGAGGCTGCCCAGCCACCCAGAATGGTCCACAGGGAAAGTGTCCACAGTGTCCATAGTGAAACAGTCACAGCCCCAGTGAATGTTGGGGGTAAGCCGCCTGAGGCCCAAGCTGTTGTTGGCTGGCTGTGGGGCCCTGGACAGGTAGGTGTGTGAGCCCCTGTGGCCCCAGTTTCTTCCTCCACAAAGCGGTGGTCACAGGCTGTCTCTCACTGCACCCCATTCCTCCTCCCACTACAGTAGCATTGTGCCCAAGTGCTCCCCCCTGCAGACCTCGGTCTCCAGGCCACCCCCCACTTTTAGTACCTAAGAGGGGCCTCATTTCTCCCCTCTCATTAGCGGGCGACCCCTCCCACCC
>NW_024423319.1:82556281-82566847 GCF_017311325.1 Ursus maritimus | reverse complement strand
AGGTAGGTGAATGTTGCATGGTTAGTTGTGCGTGCGGGGCTGGATGGTTATCCCTGTCAGTGGGGGCTTCGCCTGCCATTTCTGAGCAGGTGGGGCCTGGAGAGTGTTGGGGGCGGACAGTTGGCTGAGGGGCGGGCCTGGAAAGAAGTGCACTCTAGGGGGTGTTGCCTGCAAACGCCAGGGGGCGGGATCGAAATGTCAGGAATGGGTTGAAGTTTCTAGGCCAGTTAGAGGGCGGAGCCTGAAAAGTTCGGGAGCCCAGTCTTGGAGTTGCACCCCCAGGGAGGGCCTAAGGGTGTAGTATGAGGAGCGGGATCTTCGCGCTGTTAGAGGACTATAGGAAAGTCTGGAGGTGTATTTAAATAGCCGGGCCCAGGATTATTACTTAAAAGTCAGGCTCCGGTCAGTTATTCATGTGGGCTGAGCCCAGTTAAATGGGTGGGTGTGCCGATCTGTGTTCTAGAGGCATGGAAATGAGGTGAGGCTAGAATTTTAAATCAGGGGGCAGGTCCTAGGTGGTTTCGACGCAGTACCCCTCTGACTGCCTTTTTCATCTAGCCGTTAGTGTGCTGGATTCTGCGGACATAGAGGTTACAGACAGTCGCCTGCCTAATCCCACTTTCGTGGAACACCGGCCGCAGGTACCACCTCGCCCTTTTATTGGATGCCAACTGCTTTGAGACTGGCAATGTACGTACGCTTGTGTCTTTACTCCAGCATCATCAGTCGGAGACCTTGGGTACAGGTAACGCGCCGCTCCAAGTGACCCAGGCTAAGGGCCGTTCTGCTTCGAAGCCGCTCCAGACCTCTGGACGGTTCTGTGTGGAACTGGTTCGCGGTTCCGCGGGCTTTGGCCTCACATTAAGCGGAGGCAAAGATTCAGCAGGGGATGCTCCTCTGGCAGTGCGTGGGCTGCTGAAAAACGGGCCCGCTCAGCGCTGTGGTCGCTTGCAGGTGACGTTCAAAACGCCCTCCATTCCATAGTGCTAGCCCAATCCTCACCCTTTGTCGGGGTGCTCTGCATCTGCTTTTTCTACAATACCCCTCTCTTTGCATTCTTGTAGGCTGGGGACCTCGTGCTCTACATCAACGGAGAGTCAACTCAGGGCCTCACCCACGCTCAAGTGGTGGAGCGCATTCGCACAGGCGGCCCCCGTCTCCGCCTTGTACTAAGCAGGCCCCTTGAAACCCATCCCAGCAAGCCTGAAGGGGTGGGAGGGCCCCAGAAAAGAGATGGTGGGTTTCCCAAGGGAGAGGGTTCAGAGATCTGTTAGGGAAAAGAGAGGGTTGCAAAGTGGGGAGGCTGGGGTATAGGATGGGAGGGGTTGGTGGTCTCGGTGGGGAGGTTAGAGTTTAGTGTCTGTGCGGGGTCATGGTATTCTCAAAAGCAGGATTGACAAGGGCAGGGTACCAGGATAGGAATAAAAGTAAATTTTAGAGGGGAGGCTTTTGAGGTACTGGGGGAGGAGAGGGGGAAGGGGTCAGGGATGAAAGCAGGTGTTAAGAAAGAAGAGTTGTGGTCCTCACATGAGAAGGCAGAGTGAGTCTCAGCAGGGAGAGGATGGGATGGGGATCCAAAGGGTAGGGGGATCTAGTTTCAAAGCTGAGGGGTCCATAGGCAAAGGGTTGAGAGTTGAGGGAGGTGGGTTAAAAAGGGGATAGTTTGGGGTCCTAGATGGGAGAAGTTTAGCATCTGGAGGTCAAGGTCAGGATTTGATTTCCTTTGGGATTGTGGGAAATTATTTCTGGGGGGCATGTTCTGGATCCAGGAGGAGAGAGGTCTCGGGAAAAGAGGTGTGTGTGTGTAGTCTTGAGGGGTGGTAATGGTTCCTGAATGGTTTGTCCAGGCTGCAAAGGGAGATTTCTCTAAGGAGTGGGGTCTCCGTCTCCTGCAGCCCCTGGAGTCTTCTGGCCACCCTCAGCCAGGGGGCTCAGCTTTCCATTCCCCACCCTATCTCCCAATCTAACCCCGCAGCTCTGCCATCTCCAGATAGCAGCCCAGATCCTGGAGGACCAGAGGTGATGAGATCTCGCAGCGTCAGTGCTTCCCCAGTTCAGCACCCTCAATCCAGTACCATGGCCCAAACCCGGGGCAGCCCAGAGCCTAGCCCAGAGCCGCTGGCGGACTGCCCCGCGGTTCCTCCTCCTGAGCGCCGCACAGAGGAGCCTGACGACCGAACCCCGGGTTCCCCGGGACCCTGGCTGGTGCCGAGTGAGGATCGGCTTTCGCGGGCCTTAGGGATCCCAGGGGCCGCGCAGCTTGCTCTCGAGATGGCAGCTGGGAGGCGGAGGCACTGAGCATGTATGGGACGGTCTGATGCTCACTCGGTACTGCCCAACCTGGATCTGGTGTGCTCCGCCGACCGCACACTAGCATCGCTGGGAGAGCTTGCACTTGGTCTGGTCCCACCCCCACTCCTGCCGCGCTGCGGACCAGCCCGCTCCCCTCGCAGTGTCAGTGGTACAGCCCTCCGGACGGGCGAGCCCTGCGCTTCTGGTTTCGAGCGGGGGAGGTAATAAAATGGTTCGACCCAGTCTTGACTTGCCAGGTGCTCTAGGCCGGGTGGGGCTCCTGAGTTCACCCCGCAAAGGAGGGGGTGGGTCGGTGTGGTTTCAAGGAGGGCCTCTTCTTGTAACCATTGACAAGCTTACTTCACGCTGTTTCATTCGCGCCTCTAGCGGGGTCTGCTGTGCCGATCCTCAGCCTGGCGTGCTTTCTCCCCACTCCGTTTTTCTTCCCCAATTCCTGCTTCTCTCCGCCTTCATTCATTTCACTTTTTGGGAGGTGTGCGGGGCTCTCAGATTATCTTTGCTTCTGGCATGGGGAATGCAGAGGTGGGCCGTTGTAGCGGGAGTGCACCTGAATACCCACAGCCCCGGGCAGGAATCGTCCAGACCCTCAGCCGATGGCCCGACAGCAAGGCTAGAACCAGGGTGGCTTCCTTCACCAGGAGCCTGTGGTCTCTCACTTCCGGCCCGGTCGGCCAGCTTTCGCCGGCAAGTAGACTGCCACCCTTAGGGCATGGGCTGGGGCCCGGGAGTCCCCTTTGGGGCGGAGTCGGGAAGGTGTGAGTCAGCGGGCTGGGCTAAAAAAGGCTGTTAGAACCTTTGAGCCGCGCCCCCCTCTTCCATAGATGGTGACGAACTGCAGCCAGGCTTGTGTGCACACGCCACATGCTGGGCGTTCCCGGGCCTGGGAGAGGCCAGAGTTTCCTCCATCCTGGGAGCAGAGCCTTAAAGGCAGGGCTTATATGGCCAGCGGGACTCCGACCAGGATAGCCCTGAGGCCAGCGCTGGCTGTGGCCAGAAATGTCCAGTCACCTCCGCTTGTCACCACATCCTGAACACTTGGCCCCATCCCCCCCAATGAAGGAAGCTGTGGTCAGGCAGGAATGGGTAACTCCCACCCCTATGGTGGGGTCGGAGAGGGGAGACAAATTAAAAGACCGGAATGTGAATTTCCAGGCTGACGCTGGGAGGAGAGAGGGACCTCAAAGCCAGGCGGGGAGCTAGGATATAAAGAGGTGAAGAGGTGAGCGCTTGAATGGTCAGCACTGTGGACCTTGCGGGGGAGTGTGCTGGGGCTTCCAGCTACCCTTGACTCAGAGCCTGGTGGAGGTGTGGCTCTAGAGAAGTAAGGAGCTCCAGTCCTATAAACACAGTCACACCCAGGAGACTAATAATAGTAACCCCAGCCACCATTTACTTAGCCTTATTCCTGCTACTGGCTTTGCTTGCAGTATCTATTTTCATCTCCTTACACATCTGCTCAACAATCCTGATATGTCCATTTCATGGGGGAGGGAAGTGAGGCCCAGACAGTATAAATGGCTGGAGGGAGGGGGTTGAAGCAAGATTTAATCAAGGCCGGATTCCCCAGCTGGTCCTTTTAATCTCACCTGCATTTGACAAGTAATAATTGAGCCCCAGTTGTTTACCTTGCACTGTGGTAGGCACTGGGGAGATGCTGGTGAAATGAAACAAAGGTTTCTAACCTCGTGTAGACGCATGTTGGAAAAGAAAAGACAAAAGAAAAGAAAATGAATAAATAAAGCTCTCTCTTCAGAGAGAGGTCAGATTTATAAAGATAGCAAAAGGAGGTTATATTGATGCAAATAATGATGGTGGGCTGCTGGACTCTTTGAAGACATTTGATCTGGGACCTTAATGACCAGAAGCCAAATGTATGAAGAGCATGCGGAAGGGCATTGACGGCCATGGGAACAGCAAGTGCAAAGGCCCTGTGGTGGAGCAGAGCGTGTTTTGTTCTACAAACTCAGGCATGTCCTCACAGAGTTGAAAAGCACACACTCAGTCCTGGGAAAAGTATGCTTCATTCCTTTCACCACACAACCACTCTCAGCAAACTGGGCTGATAGAAGGGTGCCCCTTCCTTGGTTTTGAGGGGCCCCAGGTTGGGGGGGCAGTGGTGCAGGCAGGCCCTTGGGTTTAACTGTCCTGGCCTTCCAGCCCACAGCTCCCCTCAAATGCGATGAGAATGAAACCAATGTCTAGTCTGGAGAGTGTGATCCTCAGCATATCCCCAGGGAGATCCCGATTCCTGTGACCAGGTGCCTGTCTCAGACGCAGAGAAATCAAGGCTGAGTCAGAAATTGCTCACTTAGGATAACACACTCCATTGCTCTGCATGTACTGCTGTATAAGTTCTGTGCGCTAACCGATTGTGCCACTGGAGCTCCAAGGATAACACACTCCAAATGTCATCAGCCTTGTCACCCAGACGGGCACCCCAGGAGCCTTCCTCTCATCTTGCCAAGCTTCCAGCAGTAAAGAAACCTGGGCTCCTTCCCTATTCTTCATCTAGGGCTGTGCTGGTGGCCCCTCTCCCTAGAACCAGGCAACAGAGGCCCAGCGCTTGGGGCCAGGGCCTCCCTAGGATTGCAGAACAGAGAATCAGCCTCTGGGTTGTGACACCGTTAATAACGTCTGTCCCCATTTACTGAGCAGCTTGATGATCCCCAAGCAGTATTCTCTCTCAGCCTGTGCGCTAGTGTAGTCTCATTTCCATCCCTGCTAAGAGGTTTATTCCACCAACCATGATCCTCTACCTGAAATTTGAAGTCCACAAAGCTCTGGAAATAGCTTTCCCACGTGTTGGGCACCATTTGCTTACAAAACTTAACCTGACTTAATGAGGGACAATTTTCAGTCTGGCTTATCCCACTTACTGTGAACGACTTCCACCCCTTTTCTTGAATAAATATTAAGGTGTCTTCTTTTTTTTTAAGGGGCTGCCTCAGACCTCGCTGAGAGTGTTAAGAAATACACAACTTTCTAAGATCCGAAATATTCAGAATTCTGGAAACATACCTGGGTTTAACCACGGCCTCAGCCATTTCTACAGCTCAGGAAACTGAGTCACATGCTTCCCCAAAACCAGATCCCCGAGGTTCTGAATTGAGGCAGCACCGAAGGCATTCCTATTCCGAAAGCGCAAAGGGTCTCGTCATTCCCGCACATGGTACCCCGAACTGCCAAGCCTCAAAGCCTGGCGCCCCCGGGGGTGGGGCACCCTGGGGGCTACGCGCCAGGAGGGGAGTATCCTTGGCAGGCGGGGCAAAGGGGCTTCCGGGGCGGCAGCCACCTGGCCCGGCCCCCTCCGGCCCCGCCCGCTTCTGCTCCGCGAGGTGATTCACTCACTCCTTCGCCCCGGGGGCCCCCTTCCCGGCCAGACGGCGGGCAAGACGGCAGGGTGTGCAGCGTCCCCGAATCCGCGAGCAAGCGAGTAGTTACTCCGCGCCCCTAGGGACTCCAGCCCACCCCATGGCGGATTCGGAGCGCCTCTCGGCCCCCGGCTGCTGGGCCGCCTGCACCAACTTTTCACGCACCCGAAAGGGAATTCTCCTGTTTGCTGAGATTGTGAGCGTCCCGGGACAGGCGGGTGGGCAAAGGCAGGGTGGAGTGGCTGGACCACGCGGAGCCCAGAGGCCCCGGGTGAGGCAGGCCCGGGCCTAGAGGCACTCCGCAGTGGGGCGCGGGTGGGTGGGTTCGTGGTGGAGGCCCGAAACCAGGGGCTCGGGGTGAGCCAGTGGGGTTTGGAGAAGGTGGTCAGGAGCTGCTGGGCCACGGGGTGACGCAAGGAGCCCATAGCGCATATGAGGGGCCCTGTGGAGGGAGACCGCGTGGACACATCGGTGGGCTCCTCGGAGGGACCCCAGGGGGCTAGGAGGCGGGGGGCCTCCCGTGGCAGGGCGTGGCGCGGCCTGGGCACTGGCGGGCGGGCTGGCTGCGCGCCCAGGGGCGGGGCCTGTTGGGGTGGGGCCCTGAGCCCTGGTCCTACGGGGTAGGGCGCTCCGCCCTTTACCAGTTCTTCCTCGCCCTTCTGTGGTGGGGCAGGAGGTCCTTAGCTCTTCGGGCTGCTCAGGAGCCCGGGTTTCGCACCCCCCTCAAAGTGGGCGCCGCCTTTGATTCACTTGTAAAAGGGGTGCGACGCCTTTAACAGAGCCCTGCCCCTCCGGTGTCACTCTCACCGCTTCCCAAAGGGGTTGCCGGGGGAACCGCAGGTCCCGCCCCTGTCGAGGCAGTGAAGCTGGCGCCCGAAGTGCTCACCAAACACCTGGCGGCACCACTCCCTGCAGCTCGCCCCTATGCAGGAAGGGAAAAGGGGAGAAACTGAGGCACCCAGCTCTACCCCTTACTAGGTGCCCCTGGGCAAGTCACTTAACCTCTCTGTGCCTCACTTTTCTCATCAATAAAATAAAGATACTAACTACCCAGCTCATTGGGTTATCGTGATGATTAATTAACACTTGTACAGCCCCTAGAACAACATTTGGGACACAATGAACATACAGTGAACGTTTAGCTGTTAATATCTGTCACCTTTCCAGTCCTGGTAGGCATCATCGGAATTTGAGACCTCCAATTTAAACCAGTCCCCTCAGCCCTGGGAGCTGATTGGGGGGGGGCCTTTCCCCCTGTCGTTTCCTTCCAGATACTGTGCCTGGTCATTCTGATCTGCTTCAGTGCCTCCACACCGGGATACTCCTCCCTGTCGGTGGTCGAGATGATCCTTGCTGCTATCTTCTTTGTCATCTACATGTGCGATTTGCACACCAAGATACAGATCATCAACTGGCCTTGGAGTGTGAGAAAGGGGAAGGCTAAGGAGGGGCCCGGGCAGTTGGGACGGTCCTGGTAACTCTGGATGCTGACTTCCCCCTTTTCTCTCCACGCCTCGCAGGACTTCTTCCGAACCCTCATAGCGGCCATCCTGTACCTGATCACGTCCATTGTTGTCCTTGTTGAGGGAGGAAACCACTCCAAAATCATCGCAGGGGTAAGAGCCACAGAAGCAGCTCCAGGGCAAAGACAGAGGGGTTTGGGAGTCTCAGGGCCTGTTCTGCCTCTGCTTTTGGCAGAAAGTATGCGGCCTGTAGGAGGCCACACTTGTTCTCAGAGCCTGCAGGAACGTCTGGCCCAGGCTCTGGTTCTCTTCCCAAGATCATCATTTGCTGTAAAAGGCCATGCCTTGTTCAACACAGGGACCTTTGTGGACAGCACAAAGAGACGGCCCCTTTGTCAACACGTGAGACTACCATCTGCTAGAACTTTGTCTCACATGTACAGTGTGCATGGTGCCACTGACGTGGGGCCACCATGTGGTTACCCTGTGTTGAGAGGTTCTAGGAGGAGGGAGGGTGGGGTAGATTCCAGTCTTGTGGCCTGTCCCTGGGGCTCTCTGGCTTCCTGATCTGGGGTTTTAGTCACCATCCCTGCATGGCAGTCATTGGAGGTGGTAGCTCCGAGGAAGCAAGAGGCTGAGTAGGCTGACCCACCTAATCTAGCTTCCCTCACTCCCATCCCCACCCTCAGGTACTGGGCCTAATTGCTACAAGCCTCTTCGGCTATGATGCCTATATCACCTTCCCCTTGCGGCAGCAAAGACATACAGCAGCTCCTACTGGTGAGTGTGTGGGTTGGTGTGTGGGGGGGTGTTGCCGAGGGTTCCGAGGAGAGTAGGAAAGGGGTCTCCCAAGGGCACGAATGCCCCGTTATTGGTACTGATGGCTCTAGTGCCAATAAATACCATAAGCTTCAGTATTACTTGTCTGAAAATGGGCATATGGATCCTACCAATGCTTTCCTCTCTTTTCCTCACTTGCAGACCCTGCAGATGGCCCAGTGTAGGTGAACTCCCTTCATTTCTCTCTGAAGCCTGCAAATAATACTTCCTTCGGAATAACTCCTCCCTGCCCTTACAACACTCCCAGCCAACTCCCAGTCTCTTATTGAAGTACAAGTGCCTTTATTGGGAGAATCTGTCTTCCTACCTGCCAGTCCCTCCTGGGTGTGGCCATCTTTATGGGTGTGCCTCTGTCCCCCTTCCTTCTGCAATACTCAAAAGGAGACACTTGTTCTGCCTGGACTGTGCACCCACTTAAGCCACAAAAATGAGGGGAGGAGGGAGCCTCAGATTTCAGATTCTAGGCCCCCAGTTGTGACCCACACCAAATAAACTCCTCAGTGTGGGGGGTGGTTCTGTGGAGGGATAAATAAACAGATTGTTAGAACATGTGATAATAATAAATTAATCCTTTGTCAAATGTGGATAAATCTCAAGCATCAGGAGGGGGACAACTGGGGAGGGGGACAGCTGGAGCAAGGAGGTAAAGAAGCCAGGCCTGTTTTATGACAAATATTAAATTACTTCATTAACACAAACAGATGAAGGAGGAAGGGGATTTATGACCTAGGCTGGGGCATAGGATCATCTACACTGACTCGAGAACGGAGCCCTCCAGGACTACACTGCCTTCAAGCCACAATGCAGTTCTTGTCTCTGGCCTGGCGAGGCATCCCTGGGCGTGAGCTCCGGGGGAGCTGTGGAGAGGGGGATTTGGGGGTTCCAGTTGCATTGTCCTGAGCAGGCCTGGGCCTGCACAGATGTGGGGGCAGCGGGATGCGTTCCCCTAGGAAGAAGCCATCCTCCTCCGACGACTCGGAACTGGGGCTAGAAGGTGAGCTGGAGCAAGATCCTGAGTCCGACCCCGATCCCAAGTCACATTGGTGGTGGCGATGTCTGCCTGAGTGGCGGCGGTGATGGTGATGATGATGGTGGCGGCGGCGATGGGTGGGGGCCCTGGGTGGGGGACTGCGTGGCCTGCGACGCTGGGCTGGGGGTGCACTCAGGGTCCGTCGCGGGCCTCCGTCAGACACCAGAGGGTCACGGAAGCTGACACGAGGGGTGCTCTGGCGACCAAAGGCACCATCTTCCAGGCTCGGCTCGGGCTGGCTAGGGAGTCCTGGGGGTGGCTCTGGGGGGCTGCGGAGCCCCAGCTCTGGCAGGGAGTGGCGGTGGGGGGCGCCCCTCAGAAAGTGGGTGGGCTCCTCAGGGCCTGCAACTGGAAAGAGAGATGGAGCAACTCCCTGTTATCTGGCCCCGAGGGGAGGCCCGTGGAAAGGCCTTCTCTCTACTTTACTCCATCAGGACTGGGAAAGTGGGAGCAGGGGTCGGAGGGGGGCAGCAAGGTGGGGGAGTTTGGGAAACGTGAGGCCCAGGGCAGGCTCTGCGTGGAGGGAATGGGAGCGTGGCTTCTGATGGAAGGGAGGTGACATCGTCTAAAGCCCACCAAGTTTGCCATAGAATGGGGGTGGGGCCTGGGTGCGGAGAGCGGATGGTCAGGGGTTTGGAGGAAAGGAGGAAGAATGTGGATTCAAGAAGGAACAAGTCCAGGCTAGGGAACGGGCCTTGTAACAGGGGGCGGAGCCAGGGTTCACGAGGGGGTGTAGTGTGGGCTGGAGACTGGGCCTAGCACCCTTTGGAGATGCTGCCTGGAGATGCTGCCGGTGCTGAGATGGGGGCGGGCCCAGGGATGCAGCTGGTGAAGGGCCTGGGAGAGTGGGGGGGGTGGTTTGAGGTGAGGGGGACTACAAGAGGCTGCGCGCGGCTCAAGGGTTAGCTCACCAGGTTCTGGCTCCGTGCTGGTGCCTTTGGTGGCGGTCTCTGACGCCTCCTCCGCAGCGGAGAAAGAAGTCGTGGATGCTGTAAGAGGTGCAGAGACCGTGCCCGCGCTCCAGCTCCGACGGCCGGTCGCCGACGCTGTGGGCTCGGACCCCAGGCTGCAGGCTCTTGAGCAGAAGATTAGGCCGCGGCGTGGCAGGAAGGGGAGGCCCAGCAGGGCTCGCCCACAGCGACTACAGCAGAAGCAGCGGTCTGAGGCGTGCCAGTGCTGGCCCTCATAAGCCATCTGACCCTGGTCCAGGCCTGCGGGGACCGAAGAGGGGGGAAACTGAGGCAGGGCCGGCAGGCATATCCCCTGCCTATCCTAAATGGGGCCCTTCTTGGGAAGAGGTAGGGAATCTGAGGCAGGGTACTCCAAGATACCCTCCCTCCCCACTCTCCAGAATGGGTGCCCTTCTCTGGAGAAAGCAGGGAAACCGAGGTTTGGGCTTCCCCTAAGGTTCCTCATCCTTTCTCTCCTGGACACAGGCTGATGTCTCCTCTTGTCTCTCTCTTTCTTTCTCAGGGCGCCCCCCCAGACTGGGGGTGGGCATTGGACTCTGAGATGTGGGTCAGGCTTAGAGATTAAGAGGTAGCTTCAG
>NW_024423319.1:82552824-82556271 GCF_017311325.1 Ursus maritimus | reverse complement strand
GGCACGAATGCCCCGTTATTGGTACTGATGGCTCTAGTGCCAATAAATACCATAAGCTTCAGTATTACTTGTCTGAAAATGGGCATATGGATCCTACCAATGCTTTCCTCTCTTTTCCTCACTTGCAGACCCTGCAGATGGCCCAGTGTAGGTGAACTCCCTTCATTTCTCTCTGAAGCCTGCAAATAATACTTCCTTCGGAATAACTCCTCCCTGCCCTTACAACACTCCCAGCCAACTCCCAGTCTCTTATTGAAGTACAAGTGCCTTTATTGGGAGAATCTGTCTTCCTACCTGCCAGTCCCTCCTGGGTGTGGCCATCTTTATGGGTGTGCCTCTGTCCCCCTTCCTTCTGCAATACTCAAAAGGAGACACTTGTTCTGCCTGGACTGTGCACCCACTTAAGCCACAAAAATGAGGGGAGGAGGGAGCCTCAGATTTCAGATTCTAGGCCCCCAGTTGTGACCCACACCAAATAAACTCCTCAGTGTGGGGGGTGGTTCTGTGGAGGGATAAATAAACAGATTGTTAGAACATGTGATAATAATAAATTAATCCTTTGTCAAATGTGGATAAATCTCAAGCATCAGGAGGGGGACAACTGGGGAGGGGGACAGCTGGAGCAAGGAGGTAAAGAAGCCAGGCCTGTTTTATGACAAATATTAAATTACTTCATTAACACAAACAGATGAAGGAGGAAGGGGATTTATGACCTAGGCTGGGGCATAGGATCATCTACACTGACTCGAGAACGGAGCCCTCCAGGACTACACTGCCTTCAAGCCACAATGCAGTTCTTGTCTCTGGCCTGGCGAGGCATCCCTGGGCGTGAGCTCCGGGGGAGCTGTGGAGAGGGGGATTTGGGGGTTCCAGTTGCATTGTCCTGAGCAGGCCTGGGCCTGCACAGATGTGGGGGCAGCGGGATGCGTTCCCCTAGGAAGAAGCCATCCTCCTCCGACGACTCGGAACTGGGGCTAGAAGGTGAGCTGGAGCAAGATCCTGAGTCCGACCCCGATCCCAAGTCACATTGGTGGTGGCGATGTCTGCCTGAGTGGCGGCGGTGATGGTGATGATGATGGTGGCGGCGGCGATGGGTGGGGGCCCTGGGTGGGGGACTGCGTGGCCTGCGACGCTGGGCTGGGGGTGCACTCAGGGTCCGTCGCGGGCCTCCGTCAGACACCAGAGGGTCACGGAAGCTGACACGAGGGGTGCTCTGGCGACCAAAGGCACCATCTTCCAGGCTCGGCTCGGGCTGGCTAGGGAGTCCTGGGGGTGGCTCTGGGGGGCTGCGGAGCCCCAGCTCTGGCAGGGAGTGGCGGTGGGGGGCGCCCCTCAGAAAGTGGGTGGGCTCCTCAGGGCCTGCAACTGGAAAGAGAGATGGAGCAACTCCCTGTTATCTGGCCCCGAGGGGAGGCCCGTGGAAAGGCCTTCTCTCTACTTTACTCCATCAGGACTGGGAAAGTGGGAGCAGGGGTCGGAGGGGGGCAGCAAGGTGGGGGAGTTTGGGAAACGTGAGGCCCAGGGCAGGCTCTGCGTGGAGGGAATGGGAGCGTGGCTTCTGATGGAAGGGAGGTGACATCGTCTAAAGCCCACCAAGTTTGCCATAGAATGGGGGTGGGGCCTGGGTGCGGAGAGCGGATGGTCAGGGGTTTGGAGGAAAGGAGGAAGAATGTGGATTCAAGAAGGAACAAGTCCAGGCTAGGGAACGGGCCTTGTAACAGGGGGCGGAGCCAGGGTTCACGAGGGGGTGTAGTGTGGGCTGGAGACTGGGCCTAGCACCCTTTGGAGATGCTGCCTGGAGATGCTGCCGGTGCTGAGATGGGGGCGGGCCCAGGGATGCAGCTGGTGAAGGGCCTGGGAGAGTGGGGGGGGTGGTTTGAGGTGAGGGGGACTACAAGAGGCTGCGCGCGGCTCAAGGGTTAGCTCACCAGGTTCTGGCTCCGTGCTGGTGCCTTTGGTGGCGGTCTCTGACGCCTCCTCCGCAGCGGAGAAAGAAGTCGTGGATGCTGTAAGAGGTGCAGAGACCGTGCCCGCGCTCCAGCTCCGACGGCCGGTCGCCGACGCTGTGGGCTCGGACCCCAGGCTGCAGGCTCTTGAGCAGAAGATTAGGCCGCGGCGTGGCAGGAAGGGGAGGCCCAGCAGGGCTCGCCCACAGCGACTACAGCAGAAGCAGCGGTCTGAGGCGTGCCAGTGCTGGCCCTCATAAGCCATCTGACCCTGGTCCAGGCCTGCGGGGACCGAAGAGGGGGGAAACTGAGGCAGGGCCGGCAGGCATATCCCCTGCCTATCCTAAATGGGGCCCTTCTTGGGAAGAGGTAGGGAATCTGAGGCAGGGTACTCCAAGATACCCTCCCTCCCCACTCTCCAGAATGGGTGCCCTTCTCTGGAGAAAGCAGGGAAACCGAGGTTTGGGCTTCCCCTAAGGTTCCTCATCCTTTCTCTCCTGGACACAGGCTGATGTCTCCTCTTGTCTCTCTCTTTCTTTCTCAGGGCGCCCCCCCAGACTGGGGGTGGGCATTGGACTCTGAGATGTGGGTCAGGCTTAGAGATTAAGAGGTAGCTTCAGGTGCACAGAGTGTAGAAGGTGGATCTGAAGGAAAGGCCTGGGTGGTGGGGGCAGGGCTTAGAAGGTAGGGCGGGGCCTTGGTGGGAAAGGAGTGGGTCTTAGAGGGTAGGGTGCGCCTTAGGAGGTAGGACTGTACCTGGGGTGATGGAGGAGTCCTTAGAGAATAGGGGGAGTCTGGGGGCATTGGGCCTTGGCTGAGGGAGTAAGAGGGTAGCCCCAGGGGGCTGGGAATTAGAGGGATCTCTGGAAGTGGGCCTAGATACGCAGTGGTGCCTAGGGTCATGCAGGTGGGGTTTAGAAAGTACAGCGTGATGGGGGATACCCGTGAGGGACTTGCAGTGAAGGGTAGAGGGCTATGGTGCTGGCGCTAGACTGCCAGTATGGACTATAGAGGAGAATCCTGGTGGGGTGGTGCCCCTGCCCCGTCTCCTGTTCACCCACCAATGTGCTCCCCACAGCCATCACAGTACTCAGCGTGGCGGGCCTCGTAGCAGGCACAGCAGTGGGGGCGGCTCTGACGCATGACATAACGCTGCCCTCCTAGCGATGCTTCGCACTCAAAGCAGCAGAAGTGGCCCATGTGCCAGTGCCGGCCCTCGGCCTCGGTACACTCAGGCGAGAAGATGATCTGGGGGGGGGAACACGGTCCACCTTGGCCATCAGAAGGGCCTGCCCCCGGCCCTGCTCGCCCTCCACTCCCACCCCTGGGCAGAGAGGTGTGAACCTCGTCACAGGCTTGGCAGCGCGGCCGCAGGCGTTCGGCGTGGTGGCGGCCGCAGTAGACTTTGCCAGCGTGGTAGAAGTAGATGAGGTCTACCAGCAGCTCGCGGCACGTGGAGCACACAAAACACTGCGGGTGCCAGCAGGCACCCAGGCCTGCG
>NW_024423319.1:82547637-82552814 GCF_017311325.1 Ursus maritimus | reverse complement strand
AACACAAACAGATGAAGGAGGAAGGGGATTTATGACCTAGGCTGGGGCATAGGATCATCTACACTGACTCGAGAACGGAGCCCTCCAGGACTACACTGCCTTCAAGCCACAATGCAGTTCTTGTCTCTGGCCTGGCGAGGCATCCCTGGGCGTGAGCTCCGGGGGAGCTGTGGAGAGGGGGATTTGGGGGTTCCAGTTGCATTGTCCTGAGCAGGCCTGGGCCTGCACAGATGTGGGGGCAGCGGGATGCGTTCCCCTAGGAAGAAGCCATCCTCCTCCGACGACTCGGAACTGGGGCTAGAAGGTGAGCTGGAGCAAGATCCTGAGTCCGACCCCGATCCCAAGTCACATTGGTGGTGGCGATGTCTGCCTGAGTGGCGGCGGTGATGGTGATGATGATGGTGGCGGCGGCGATGGGTGGGGGCCCTGGGTGGGGGACTGCGTGGCCTGCGACGCTGGGCTGGGGGTGCACTCAGGGTCCGTCGCGGGCCTCCGTCAGACACCAGAGGGTCACGGAAGCTGACACGAGGGGTGCTCTGGCGACCAAAGGCACCATCTTCCAGGCTCGGCTCGGGCTGGCTAGGGAGTCCTGGGGGTGGCTCTGGGGGGCTGCGGAGCCCCAGCTCTGGCAGGGAGTGGCGGTGGGGGGCGCCCCTCAGAAAGTGGGTGGGCTCCTCAGGGCCTGCAACTGGAAAGAGAGATGGAGCAACTCCCTGTTATCTGGCCCCGAGGGGAGGCCCGTGGAAAGGCCTTCTCTCTACTTTACTCCATCAGGACTGGGAAAGTGGGAGCAGGGGTCGGAGGGGGGCAGCAAGGTGGGGGAGTTTGGGAAACGTGAGGCCCAGGGCAGGCTCTGCGTGGAGGGAATGGGAGCGTGGCTTCTGATGGAAGGGAGGTGACATCGTCTAAAGCCCACCAAGTTTGCCATAGAATGGGGGTGGGGCCTGGGTGCGGAGAGCGGATGGTCAGGGGTTTGGAGGAAAGGAGGAAGAATGTGGATTCAAGAAGGAACAAGTCCAGGCTAGGGAACGGGCCTTGTAACAGGGGGCGGAGCCAGGGTTCACGAGGGGGTGTAGTGTGGGCTGGAGACTGGGCCTAGCACCCTTTGGAGATGCTGCCTGGAGATGCTGCCGGTGCTGAGATGGGGGCGGGCCCAGGGATGCAGCTGGTGAAGGGCCTGGGAGAGTGGGGGGGGTGGTTTGAGGTGAGGGGGACTACAAGAGGCTGCGCGCGGCTCAAGGGTTAGCTCACCAGGTTCTGGCTCCGTGCTGGTGCCTTTGGTGGCGGTCTCTGACGCCTCCTCCGCAGCGGAGAAAGAAGTCGTGGATGCTGTAAGAGGTGCAGAGACCGTGCCCGCGCTCCAGCTCCGACGGCCGGTCGCCGACGCTGTGGGCTCGGACCCCAGGCTGCAGGCTCTTGAGCAGAAGATTAGGCCGCGGCGTGGCAGGAAGGGGAGGCCCAGCAGGGCTCGCCCACAGCGACTACAGCAGAAGCAGCGGTCTGAGGCGTGCCAGTGCTGGCCCTCATAAGCCATCTGACCCTGGTCCAGGCCTGCGGGGACCGAAGAGGGGGGAAACTGAGGCAGGGCCGGCAGGCATATCCCCTGCCTATCCTAAATGGGGCCCTTCTTGGGAAGAGGTAGGGAATCTGAGGCAGGGTACTCCAAGATACCCTCCCTCCCCACTCTCCAGAATGGGTGCCCTTCTCTGGAGAAAGCAGGGAAACCGAGGTTTGGGCTTCCCCTAAGGTTCCTCATCCTTTCTCTCCTGGACACAGGCTGATGTCTCCTCTTGTCTCTCTCTTTCTTTCTCAGGGCGCCCCCCCAGACTGGGGGTGGGCATTGGACTCTGAGATGTGGGTCAGGCTTAGAGATTAAGAGGTAGCTTCAGGTGCACAGAGTGTAGAAGGTGGATCTGAAGGAAAGGCCTGGGTGGTGGGGGCAGGGCTTAGAAGGTAGGGCGGGGCCTTGGTGGGAAAGGAGTGGGTCTTAGAGGGTAGGGTGCGCCTTAGGAGGTAGGACTGTACCTGGGGTGATGGAGGAGTCCTTAGAGAATAGGGGGAGTCTGGGGGCATTGGGCCTTGGCTGAGGGAGTAAGAGGGTAGCCCCAGGGGGCTGGGAATTAGAGGGATCTCTGGAAGTGGGCCTAGATACGCAGTGGTGCCTAGGGTCATGCAGGTGGGGTTTAGAAAGTACAGCGTGATGGGGGATACCCGTGAGGGACTTGCAGTGAAGGGTAGAGGGCTATGGTGCTGGCGCTAGACTGCCAGTATGGACTATAGAGGAGAATCCTGGTGGGGTGGTGCCCCTGCCCCGTCTCCTGTTCACCCACCAATGTGCTCCCCACAGCCATCACAGTACTCAGCGTGGCGGGCCTCGTAGCAGGCACAGCAGTGGGGGCGGCTCTGACGCATGACATAACGCTGCCCTCCTAGCGATGCTTCGCACTCAAAGCAGCAGAAGTGGCCCATGTGCCAGTGCCGGCCCTCGGCCTCGGTACACTCAGGCGAGAAGATGATCTGGGGGGGGGAACACGGTCCACCTTGGCCATCAGAAGGGCCTGCCCCCGGCCCTGCTCGCCCTCCACTCCCACCCCTGGGCAGAGAGGTGTGAACCTCGTCACAGGCTTGGCAGCGCGGCCGCAGGCGTTCGGCGTGGTGGCGGCCGCAGTAGACTTTGCCAGCGTGGTAGAAGTAGATGAGGTCTACCAGCAGCTCGCGGCACGTGGAGCACACAAAACACTGCGGGTGCCAGCAGGCACCCAGGCCTGCGCGGCTGGCAAACACGGCGATGTCCCCGCCTCCAATCTGCTTCCCGCACTGCCGGACGACAGAGAGACGCCGCCACCAGCATGGCCGGACAGAACGGGGTCAGCCTGTGCCACTTGGGCCTTACCCCAGCAGACCTTTGTGACTAGCTCCACCTGTGGGGTAACTCCGAGACAGGCCCTGCCTACACGGGAGGGTCCCCTAGAGGCTGACCGGACTCCTGGGGGAAACCACAGAGACAGCCCCTTCTATTCGTGGGTAGCCTTAAAGGCAAGTCTTGTCCTTCGGGAGCTGGGGAAATCAAAGAGACAGGCCAGGCCCAGGGTGGAACCGGAGTGACAAAGCTCACTTTAGAACCTAATAGTAGGATTTAGGGCCTATCTCTACCAGCTGGGAGGGGCCTTGAAGACAAATTCCACCCACCGTCGGGCCCTACAGACAGGCCCTGACACTGTGGGTCAGTTCTTAAGGACACGTCTCAACCACAAGACCAGAGAGCCCACACCTCACATCCACCGAGATGAGGGAGCTAATAGAGATGGTCCACCAGGGCCTCCTTACAGACAGGCCACATTCAATGGTGAGAGCTGAGAAACAGGCCCCGCCCACCAGGGGGCCCTACAGACAGATCTTGCTGGCCAGGGAGGCCTTAAGGCATAGTCCTGGTCTCACAGTGGGATGTGAGGAAACGACTCCATCCACCAGAGGGGACATGAGAGACAGACCACTAGGGCTTAAGTGGCAGGCCTCATCTTCCCGGGATCTGGAGCAAAGGCACGGCTCTCACTCACCGGGGCCCTCCCTGGCTCACCTCCTCACAGATGGCCCCAGTGATGGTCACGGGGAAGATGCGCACGGCGCCACGGCCCAGATTCTCCCGCTTCCGCTGCTGGCTGAAGGCTCTGAGCTCTTTCTTCTCCTCCTCTTCCAGTGCCGTGCAGTACTGTGCCTGGGGTGGGAGGGTCTTCCAGGCTCCTCCCACCATGCCTGCCCCCTCCCCTTCCAGAATTCATCCACAAGCGTAGAGTTTACTTCCAGGCCTTTCTATAGGTGGGGGCTTCCTGCCCGAAATTCCCACCCCTCACCTCTTCTCCCAGGGCTCAGCTGCGGTTTTGCCGAGGAGCGGCCCAACTGCCCCTGCTTGTCCAGACCTTTCACGTCAGATCAGCTCACCTTTCCTTCTCTGGCCCTGTGCGTTTCTTTCCAGCTGCTTGGCATTTGCCCGGGCTGTGCCCTCCCCACCACCTGGCATGCCCTTCCTGTCTTCTAGCGCCTCACCTCACTGTCGTGTGGGGGCAGCTGGTGCAGCAGCTGCTTGATCCTGTATTTCTCCCCAGGACTGTTGACGTAGGGAACCTTGTCCTCTGGGAGGCAGCTGAAAAACTGGTATACCTGGGACGACATGGGGGACGGGAGAGAACAACTGAGACTAGGGGTGAGTTGGGATGCAGTGGGATGGTGGGCTTCTACTTCTATGAGAATATTAAAGTCATAGGAAGGGACTGTCTACTGACATTCTCCACCTCTCCTTCCTACAGGCTGGATCATTTCCATCGCCTCCCAAATACGCTGCGAGTTCCTTCAGGCCTTGACCCCGCATTTCTCTCCAGCTGCTGTCCCCCATTCTTTCTTTTATAGCAGAGTTCCTCAAAAGAGTTGTGGGCACTCGCTGCCTCCACTTCCTCCCCCATTGTCTCTAGACCTGACTCCAGTCAGGCTTCCCCGCCCACCCCTTCCGTCTCTCCTCCAAAGCTATTGCTGTCACGGTCATTGATGATGTCCACACCTTTAAAATCATTTTTCAGGTCTCAGTCCTCATCCAGCTGGACTGGACACAGTTGATCACTCCCTTTTCCTGGAAACGCTTTGTTCCCTTGGCTTCCAGAATACTGTCCTCAGTTTCCTCCTACCTAATTGGCTGTTACTTCTCTGCCTCCCTTCTGGTTCTTCTTTCAACTAGCTGACCCCCAAATGTGGGAGGACCCTCAGGCTCATCCTTGGTTCTCTTGCCTCTCTCTACATTCACTCCCTTGGGAATCACATCCAACCTCATGGTGATAAATACCACTTCGTGGCTAATGTCTCACAAATCCATACCTCCTACCCTGTGACACCTCCCTTGAGTGCCAGGCGACATGGCCACTAGATCTCTAACAGGCATCTCAAAACTCCAGATGGCCAAAATCAAACTTATGCTCTTACTCCTCAACTTGCTCCTGCCTTGGCCTGTCCCCTATCAGTTAATTCATCCCTCCTTGAGGTCATCTTTGACTCCTCTCTCTCACACACCCACAAGCAAATCCTCTTAGATCTGCTTTCAAAACATATCCGGAATCTGACCAGCACTTGCTACTTCCACTGCCAACATTGTCATCAGTCACTGGACCACTGCAATAGCCCCCCCCCCCCCG
>NW_024423319.1:82542467-82547627 GCF_017311325.1 Ursus maritimus | reverse complement strand
CCCCCCCCCCCGCCCCCGTCACAATCCCCCTGCTTCCGCCCTCACGCCTACAGCCTATTTTCCTCACAGCAGCCAGAGGGAGCCTGTTAAATCCTAAAACAAACCACATCCCTTCTCTGCTCACAACCCTTTTGTGGCTTCTCCTTCATTCAGAGTAGAGGTCAAAGTCTTCTCCATGCCCCCCACCCCACCTCTGGCCTCACTTCCACCCCCTCTCCCAGTCACTCACTCTGCTCCAGCAGCACTTGTCTCCTCACTGTTCCTCACATGGGCCAAGCACACTCCCTCCTCAGGGCCTTTGCATCAGCTATTCCTTTTGCCTGGATAGCTCTAACCGTGGATATCTGTGTGGCACTTCTTTACCTCCTTCAGGAAGCCCAAACATCTTATTTTCA
Organism: Ursus maritimus; assembly: GCF_017311325.1. NCBI lineage: Eukaryota > Metazoa > Chordata > Mammalia > Carnivora > Ursidae > Ursus > Ursus maritimus. The sequence continues at coordinate 82,547,232 of NW_024423319.1, read as the reverse complement.
CAGAGGCTGACCTGGGCACCCTATTTACAATTCTAAGATTTCTCTCCTCCACGCCTTCCTTGCTTTTTAAAAAAAATTATTATTATTCCATAGCCCTTACACCATCTGACATATTTTTACAGGTTTGTTTACCAGCTGGTGCTCACTTCAGGAATTTAACCTCCATGTGGGCACATGTATTTTGTTTGTGTTTTGTCCACTGCCGTGTCCTTAGTGCCTAGAACAGAGTCTGACATGCAGTGGGTGCTCAATAACTATTTGTTGAGCAAGTCAGTTAATGGAGATGTGGCAAATGAAGTGCTGGGATGAGATGAGTTAAGGGGTAGAATAGGAGTGGGGTGAACAGGCCCTGACCAACCCACTCAGTGATCATTCAGTATTCCCCGAGAATTGTCAGGGGCTGACCACCGTGAAATTACACAGGGGTCAGAAGGATACACGCAGTCTAGTGTTGTCCCAGAAATAGGTTTCTACCTGAGTGAGTGTGTGTGTGTGTGTGTGTGTGTGTGTGTGTGCGTGCATCTACTGGGGAACAAGAGTGGGTGGCAGCCTCTGGTCACCTGCTCTGGCTTGAGACCAGGGGGCACCCAGGCATACTCCTCCGAGGCGCAGCCTGAGTCATCATCGGAGATGGAGTGGCGCTGGAAGTCTGAGATTAGCCGACACATGATGCGTTCCAGGTCCACAGGCACCGTGTGCACGGCGTGCTCCTCCCTTGGGCATTTGCAGTGCTGACAGATCTTCCTGAGGGGGCCGGGATGGGGGTCAATGATTAAGGGGTAGCTCACTTGGACCCCTTGGCAGCCCAAGGAAGTCCAACTAAGGGGCAGGGACAGGCAGATATTACCACCCAAGGACTCCCGAGCCAGGACAAGGCTCTGGGGCGGGGGTTGGGGGGGGTGGGACTGCTGTGGGTGAGACGGGAGTGGAGGGCGTGGCTGTGAGCTAGGGGCGGGGCTGTGGGGGTCTCCAGCTTCAGGCCATCCTCTGACTTTTATCTCTGGGACTCGGGTCAGACTTTCCTGGCAGTGGGCCTAAATAGGGGTGGGGCTCTGAGTCTGAGATTGGAGTTATAAATTTAGGGGTTTCTCCTCAGGACTGGCTTTGGATGTCGTGGGGGAACTTTCCCTAGAGGCGGGCTCTAGCCTGTGCTGAGGCTCTGCACTTGTGGGCGCATGGGGGCTCTGAGCCTGTGGGTAGGTCCTGAGTGTGCCGGCTGTGGACTCTGTCTGTGGTATTTTATGAGACGTTTTGGGTACAGGGCTCCAGTGGGAGGATAGGACGCTGGGTCTGGGAGAGGAGTTCTGAGCCTGAGGGGCGCTGGACGTCAGTGAACAATGCTCAGCGCCTGGGACTGACGATTTCCCTAGGGATGGGACTCAGTGGCGTGCGACAACACTTCTGGGGGCGGGGCTGTGTAGCGGGTGGAGCTTTCCTGGGAACAGGACAATTGGGAACTAGTCAGGGGGCGGGGCCCTGAAGCTGAGCGTGAGGCTCCTCCCCCAACTGAGCTGCTCGGGTGGACCCGGCTCAAGCCTAGGGGTGTGGCCGGAGCTTCTAGGGGTTTCCCCTGAGGGTGGGGCCCTGACAAAGGCGAGGCCCTGGGATGGTCACCTACCTCCATCCGTGCAGCAGGAAGCCGGGGCACTGCTCCCTGCAGGAGTTGCAGGGCTGGCCGCGGTCCGGATCTTCCGCCTCTGGAGGCTGAAGTGGGTGGGGGCAGACGCGGGGCCAGGCGAGGCCAGGCGAGGCCCGGGGGCGGGGAGAGAGAAGTCAATGCCCGCCTCTCCACTCCAAGGCCCGCGACCGCACGCTGGGGCCTGTCCCACCAGGGCAGCGCTGGGCAGGCTGGGACAGCGCCGGCAGCGCGGGGGAGGAGGACACAACTGTGGTAGAGGCGGGGCAGCTGAGGCCACCTCCCTATATACCCCCTTTTTAGGGAATTCCCTTCCCCCTCACCCAGCCTTGGATACCTCCTACCTGCCTCTGACTCCTTCAGGCCTCAAACACCTCCCCCAGAACTCAATACTCTCCCCACCTGAGCACAGAGTCCCTAATCTGGGTGTCTCCTCCCAGGCCTCATCTTGCTTGGCCCCTTCTCCACCCAGGAGGCCAGCAGCACTCCAGTTCCACAGGGTAGGAGTCTGAGGCCCCATCCTTACTTGGGATCTCCACAGGAACCCTGCTCCTCTTTTCTGAATCTCAACAGCCTCTCCCCCAAACCCTGGCTTCCCCCTTTCATAACCAAGGAACTGGAGACCCTCCTCCAGGATGTCAGGAGGCCCCTGATCCACTCAATAACCCCCACCCCAAGAAGCCTTGGTCTTTACCCTTCCTTTCCTAGGGCTATTCACTTTTCTGGACCACCAAATCCAGACCCCACTTCAAGATCCCCTCCAAAGGAAGAGCAGCCTGCTATCTAGGAACTCAGAAATCTCCTGACTCAAGTAGAAACGTGGAAGCCCTCTTCCCTCACATCCCAATCCCTGGACCCTTAATATTCAGGCACCCCAGGAGTGTGGGACCTCACCCCTAAGATCACCTTCTGCCAAGGTACAGGGGAAGTCCCTTTCCTCAGAAGCTCAGGAGGTCCTCGCTCAACCCAGGACCCCAGGATCCAGTCTTCTGGCCCTCAGAATCACCTCCCAGAATTCACACGAGAGGGGAGCCCACCAGGTCCCTGGGGTGCTGATAGAAGTGTGCAGAGAGGTGCTTAGGGGGCAGGTGCCACCAGATCTCCACCTTCCTTGATCTGCACGCTTCCAGCAGCCCCAGCCCCTCCGTTCTGGGAATCTGGGGACGGGGATTCCCAGACCCTCGCTGGAGTGCCTCCTCGTTATCCCAAACCCCTGCGCCCTCTCCTGGGCCTCAGTTTACCCCGAACTCCCACCGCTGCCCCGAATCTGGCTCACCGCGCGCCCGGAGCGGCGCCTCCGGGACCCACGCGCGAACATGGCGCGCCCGGGCAGGGTCAAGCCGGGCAGGGTCAGGCCAATGGAATCTTCACGGCCGGCGGGCCACCGCGCGTCCGGCCTGGGAGCTCTGTTCCGTAAATCTGACACCAGCGTGGGAGGAGCGCTCCCCGCACGGCCCGCCCCTGGCCCTGCGCTCACTCCCGGGCCAAGGCGCCCCCTGCCTCGAGGTGAGGGGCAGGCAGCCCAGGAGCGCCAGAACGGAGCGCTCCCCAGCCTTCCTGCCCTGGGCCGGAGCCGGGCCACGGAAGGCAGGACCCCCAGAGCCCCAGGGTAACATATGGCCTCTCACGGGGTATTCGAGGGCTTGCGGGCTCTGTAGTGGAGGAGGGGGGACTTGGAAGTGGGGCGCTAGGGTATCTGTGTTGGCGTGTCATGTCCGTTTGTCTTGGATGTTTATTGGGAGTAGGGGTTAAAGCCACCTCTTGCCCCCCCTCCCCACTGGTGATGTTCGGAGGGTCTCTTTTCCCCGGATGGGTGCTCCAGGAATGATCCCCAAGCCCATCGCAGTCCCAGCTGGTGCTCCCATCCCCACAGCCCCCGCTCCCAAACCCTATCAGAGCCAGGACTATTTGAGATTTATAGGGGAAGCGGTTAAAGTCACTGGCCAGGTTCCGAGGCCCCACTCCCCGCTCCCTCCCCTTTCTTACGGGCCCAGCTGTCCTGTCCCCCCAAGTCCTGAGAAATAGATCTTAAAGCCTTCCCTCCCTGGCTCCCATTTTTCTCTCTCCAGTTAGATATCCCTTTCCCATAGCTGGGAGTCTCTCTTTCGCCTGTCAGGCTTGGCTGTGCCTCAGGGCTGGGAGGAGCGGGTCTGCGGCCCGCCGTCAGAACTCGGCGCCGGGCGGGGGCTTCTAATTAGGCAAGGCGGTGTCGGCAGCCGGGCCTTTCAGCGTGGGCACAGGGCACCTCCTCCCTACCCAGCTCCATCACGCACATCCCAGTCACTTCCCGGCCCTCCCTGCCCCAGGGAGGAGCCACGGAGGGGTTAAAGGGAATGAATGAATGAGGTAACGAATCACCCCAGTGCTCCCCCTCCTTGCCTTGCCGCCCAGCGGGTCTCCCAGTTCTCCCGCTGGGGCGGGGAAAAGAAATGGCGAGAAAGCTGGGTGTGAAGAATACGAGGCGGGTAGGTAGGGGGAAGTCTCCCTGTGAAGTATCGGGGTCCTAGTCGGACCCCTTGGGGTTTGAGGACAGGGCTCCTCGGGGCCTGGGAAGGGGAGTGGCTAGTGGACCAGAATTAGAACCGAACCCTAGAAAGACTGGGCGTTCAGCCGCCAGTAGTGGAGCAGTGGGCAGGGCTACTCAGAGCGTGACTTAGAAAGATCGACAGGTTGAGGCTGCACAGAGGCTGCAGCTTGGCCTAACGCGGCTGGGGGGACCTAAAATGATGGGGTGACTTGAACGGCAGGTCCAGCAGGTCAGGGGCGGAGCTTCCTCTCGCTGCCTCTCCCCCACCTCTCCTTCTTCCTCCCCCCTCCCAAGAAAAAAGACACGCTGAGAAATCAGAGCCGGGTGGACTAGGTGGTTGAGGAGTTTATTTAGGGGAGGAGAATTAATCCTATTTGTTCTTCCTCGGGGAGGTCTTCAAACAATACCAAAGGGCTAGGAAAAGGGGGGGGCGTCTGGAGGAGAGGGGGAGGGACCACAGCCAGACAAAATGGCAACACACAATCACAGGCACTACCGACGTCACAGACACAGCGGAGGGTGCAGGATAGGGACTCCAGACCGGGCCTCCAACCACCCCGGCACGGGTGGGGGTGTGGAGGGAGGGAGGAGGCAAGGAAAGG
>NW_024423319.1:82540068-82542457 GCF_017311325.1 Ursus maritimus | reverse complement strand
ACCCCACTTCAAGATCCCCTCCAAAGGAAGAGCAGCCTGCTATCTAGGAACTCAGAAATCTCCTGACTCAAGTAGAAACGTGGAAGCCCTCTTCCCTCACATCCCAATCCCTGGACCCTTAATATTCAGGCACCCCAGGAGTGTGGGACCTCACCCCTAAGATCACCTTCTGCCAAGGTACAGGGGAAGTCCCTTTCCTCAGAAGCTCAGGAGGTCCTCGCTCAACCCAGGACCCCAGGATCCAGTCTTCTGGCCCTCAGAATCACCTCCCAGAATTCACACGAGAGGGGAGCCCACCAGGTCCCTGGGGTGCTGATAGAAGTGTGCAGAGAGGTGCTTAGGGGGCAGGTGCCACCAGATCTCCACCTTCCTTGATCTGCACGCTTCCAGCAGCCCCAGCCCCTCCGTTCTGGGAATCTGGGGACGGGGATTCCCAGACCCTCGCTGGAGTGCCTCCTCGTTATCCCAAACCCCTGCGCCCTCTCCTGGGCCTCAGTTTACCCCGAACTCCCACCGCTGCCCCGAATCTGGCTCACCGCGCGCCCGGAGCGGCGCCTCCGGGACCCACGCGCGAACATGGCGCGCCCGGGCAGGGTCAAGCCGGGCAGGGTCAGGCCAATGGAATCTTCACGGCCGGCGGGCCACCGCGCGTCCGGCCTGGGAGCTCTGTTCCGTAAATCTGACACCAGCGTGGGAGGAGCGCTCCCCGCACGGCCCGCCCCTGGCCCTGCGCTCACTCCCGGGCCAAGGCGCCCCCTGCCTCGAGGTGAGGGGCAGGCAGCCCAGGAGCGCCAGAACGGAGCGCTCCCCAGCCTTCCTGCCCTGGGCCGGAGCCGGGCCACGGAAGGCAGGACCCCCAGAGCCCCAGGGTAACATATGGCCTCTCACGGGGTATTCGAGGGCTTGCGGGCTCTGTAGTGGAGGAGGGGGGACTTGGAAGTGGGGCGCTAGGGTATCTGTGTTGGCGTGTCATGTCCGTTTGTCTTGGATGTTTATTGGGAGTAGGGGTTAAAGCCACCTCTTGCCCCCCCTCCCCACTGGTGATGTTCGGAGGGTCTCTTTTCCCCGGATGGGTGCTCCAGGAATGATCCCCAAGCCCATCGCAGTCCCAGCTGGTGCTCCCATCCCCACAGCCCCCGCTCCCAAACCCTATCAGAGCCAGGACTATTTGAGATTTATAGGGGAAGCGGTTAAAGTCACTGGCCAGGTTCCGAGGCCCCACTCCCCGCTCCCTCCCCTTTCTTACGGGCCCAGCTGTCCTGTCCCCCCAAGTCCTGAGAAATAGATCTTAAAGCCTTCCCTCCCTGGCTCCCATTTTTCTCTCTCCAGTTAGATATCCCTTTCCCATAGCTGGGAGTCTCTCTTTCGCCTGTCAGGCTTGGCTGTGCCTCAGGGCTGGGAGGAGCGGGTCTGCGGCCCGCCGTCAGAACTCGGCGCCGGGCGGGGGCTTCTAATTAGGCAAGGCGGTGTCGGCAGCCGGGCCTTTCAGCGTGGGCACAGGGCACCTCCTCCCTACCCAGCTCCATCACGCACATCCCAGTCACTTCCCGGCCCTCCCTGCCCCAGGGAGGAGCCACGGAGGGGTTAAAGGGAATGAATGAATGAGGTAACGAATCACCCCAGTGCTCCCCCTCCTTGCCTTGCCGCCCAGCGGGTCTCCCAGTTCTCCCGCTGGGGCGGGGAAAAGAAATGGCGAGAAAGCTGGGTGTGAAGAATACGAGGCGGGTAGGTAGGGGGAAGTCTCCCTGTGAAGTATCGGGGTCCTAGTCGGACCCCTTGGGGTTTGAGGACAGGGCTCCTCGGGGCCTGGGAAGGGGAGTGGCTAGTGGACCAGAATTAGAACCGAACCCTAGAAAGACTGGGCGTTCAGCCGCCAGTAGTGGAGCAGTGGGCAGGGCTACTCAGAGCGTGACTTAGAAAGATCGACAGGTTGAGGCTGCACAGAGGCTGCAGCTTGGCCTAACGCGGCTGGGGGGACCTAAAATGATGGGGTGACTTGAACGGCAGGTCCAGCAGGTCAGGGGCGGAGCTTCCTCTCGCTGCCTCTCCCCCACCTCTCCTTCTTCCTCCCCCCTCCCAAGAAAAAAGACACGCTGAGAAATCAGAGCCGGGTGGACTAGGTGGTTGAGGAGTTTATTTAGGGGAGGAGAATTAATCCTATTTGTTCTTCCTCGGGGAGGTCTTCAAACAATACCAAAGGGCTAGGAAAAGGGGGGGGCGTCTGGAGGAGAGGGGGAGGGACCACAGCCAGACAAAATGGCAACACACAATCACAGGCACTACCGACGTCACAGACACAGCGGAGGGTGCAGGATAGGGACTCCAGACCGGGCCTCCAACCACCCCGGCACGGGTGGGGGTGTGGAGGGAGGGAGGAGGCAAGGAAAGG
>NW_024423319.1:82537298-82540058 GCF_017311325.1 Ursus maritimus | reverse complement strand
GGGCCAAGGCGCCCCCTGCCTCGAGGTGAGGGGCAGGCAGCCCAGGAGCGCCAGAACGGAGCGCTCCCCAGCCTTCCTGCCCTGGGCCGGAGCCGGGCCACGGAAGGCAGGACCCCCAGAGCCCCAGGGTAACATATGGCCTCTCACGGGGTATTCGAGGGCTTGCGGGCTCTGTAGTGGAGGAGGGGGGACTTGGAAGTGGGGCGCTAGGGTATCTGTGTTGGCGTGTCATGTCCGTTTGTCTTGGATGTTTATTGGGAGTAGGGGTTAAAGCCACCTCTTGCCCCCCCTCCCCACTGGTGATGTTCGGAGGGTCTCTTTTCCCCGGATGGGTGCTCCAGGAATGATCCCCAAGCCCATCGCAGTCCCAGCTGGTGCTCCCATCCCCACAGCCCCCGCTCCCAAACCCTATCAGAGCCAGGACTATTTGAGATTTATAGGGGAAGCGGTTAAAGTCACTGGCCAGGTTCCGAGGCCCCACTCCCCGCTCCCTCCCCTTTCTTACGGGCCCAGCTGTCCTGTCCCCCCAAGTCCTGAGAAATAGATCTTAAAGCCTTCCCTCCCTGGCTCCCATTTTTCTCTCTCCAGTTAGATATCCCTTTCCCATAGCTGGGAGTCTCTCTTTCGCCTGTCAGGCTTGGCTGTGCCTCAGGGCTGGGAGGAGCGGGTCTGCGGCCCGCCGTCAGAACTCGGCGCCGGGCGGGGGCTTCTAATTAGGCAAGGCGGTGTCGGCAGCCGGGCCTTTCAGCGTGGGCACAGGGCACCTCCTCCCTACCCAGCTCCATCACGCACATCCCAGTCACTTCCCGGCCCTCCCTGCCCCAGGGAGGAGCCACGGAGGGGTTAAAGGGAATGAATGAATGAGGTAACGAATCACCCCAGTGCTCCCCCTCCTTGCCTTGCCGCCCAGCGGGTCTCCCAGTTCTCCCGCTGGGGCGGGGAAAAGAAATGGCGAGAAAGCTGGGTGTGAAGAATACGAGGCGGGTAGGTAGGGGGAAGTCTCCCTGTGAAGTATCGGGGTCCTAGTCGGACCCCTTGGGGTTTGAGGACAGGGCTCCTCGGGGCCTGGGAAGGGGAGTGGCTAGTGGACCAGAATTAGAACCGAACCCTAGAAAGACTGGGCGTTCAGCCGCCAGTAGTGGAGCAGTGGGCAGGGCTACTCAGAGCGTGACTTAGAAAGATCGACAGGTTGAGGCTGCACAGAGGCTGCAGCTTGGCCTAACGCGGCTGGGGGGACCTAAAATGATGGGGTGACTTGAACGGCAGGTCCAGCAGGTCAGGGGCGGAGCTTCCTCTCGCTGCCTCTCCCCCACCTCTCCTTCTTCCTCCCCCCTCCCAAGAAAAAAGACACGCTGAGAAATCAGAGCCGGGTGGACTAGGTGGTTGAGGAGTTTATTTAGGGGAGGAGAATTAATCCTATTTGTTCTTCCTCGGGGAGGTCTTCAAACAATACCAAAGGGCTAGGAAAAGGGGGGGGCGTCTGGAGGAGAGGGGGAGGGACCACAGCCAGACAAAATGGCAACACACAATCACAGGCACTACCGACGTCACAGACACAGCGGAGGGTGCAGGATAGGGACTCCAGACCGGGCCTCCAACCACCCCGGCACGGGTGGGGGTGTGGAGGGAGGGAGGAGGCAAGGAAAGGGGGGAGGGGGTGGGCCGGCCCCACAGACCCTTTGGCTCTGTCCTCTGACTACCTAGCTGTCCCGTCACACGGGGGTGGCAAGGGTGTGGGGGGTGCTTCTCTCTGGATCCCACCCCTTACCCTCCAAGCCTTACCTCTCAGCTCCTCCTAGGCCACCTCAGTCCTCAGCTCTGGCCAGGGATATTCCCGACCTCCCTCCGCTGCCAAACCCGCCCACTTTAAAACATTTTTTTCACTGCTCCATTGGGGTTGGCTTCCCCTTCTGAAACCACCATGAACACCCACTCTAAGACCGACCCTGTCTAGAACCCAGACCACGAACTCACGTCAAGTTTGGCCCATTCCTGAATCCCACTTCTTGCCTGGCACAAGATCTGCCCCCTTCAGAATCAAACTCAGTGTCCTGAATATTCCTAGCTACACCCCTTCCACACACTCTGGTCCCAATCCAAGACCCGCCCACTCTGGAGCCTCACCCACTGCCTGGTTCAGGCCCCACCCCTCTAAAACCCAGCCCCCAGGTCCCAAGACACACCCCTTCCATAAAACCCTGTCCTCTTCCAAACCCTGCCCACTTCTGGGGCCCGATCCCTGCCTCACTCAAAGCCCCACCCATTCTAGAACCACGCCCTCAGCCTCGTTCCAAGCCCTACCTCAGATTGCTCTAGGGCACCCCTCTTCCTTAGACTCTAGATCCAGTATGTCTGAAACCCAAACCCCTTGCTTACTAGTCCTCTTCACCCCAGAGCGCCTCTCCAACTCCACCTTGGGTCAAATCCCCCAATCTGCCTTTCTCCGCTCTCAGGGTTGAATTTCCCCTAATGGCCCCTGTTCAGGCATTGCTGGAGGAATCAAGGCCAGTTGGGAGAAGGGAAGGGAGAGAGGGGAGAGAGTCTGAAGTCACACCGACCCTCCCCACATAGCTGAGACCTGTCTTTTCCCTGTCCCCCTTTCAGAGTCCCCCAACCTCAGGGCACAGGGCCAGGGAACAGAGAGGGGCCAAGGGATGCAAAGGAAGGGGTGGGAGGAGAGGGGCCCACTCAAGGTCAGGCCCCTAATGCATGAGGGGTGTGGAGTGGGGGCAGGGCTCAGACAGATAAATAGATATTTAT
>NW_024423319.1:82533758-82537288 GCF_017311325.1 Ursus maritimus | reverse complement strand
ACGGGCCCAGCTGTCCTGTCCCCCCAAGTCCTGAGAAATAGATCTTAAAGCCTTCCCTCCCTGGCTCCCATTTTTCTCTCTCCAGTTAGATATCCCTTTCCCATAGCTGGGAGTCTCTCTTTCGCCTGTCAGGCTTGGCTGTGCCTCAGGGCTGGGAGGAGCGGGTCTGCGGCCCGCCGTCAGAACTCGGCGCCGGGCGGGGGCTTCTAATTAGGCAAGGCGGTGTCGGCAGCCGGGCCTTTCAGCGTGGGCACAGGGCACCTCCTCCCTACCCAGCTCCATCACGCACATCCCAGTCACTTCCCGGCCCTCCCTGCCCCAGGGAGGAGCCACGGAGGGGTTAAAGGGAATGAATGAATGAGGTAACGAATCACCCCAGTGCTCCCCCTCCTTGCCTTGCCGCCCAGCGGGTCTCCCAGTTCTCCCGCTGGGGCGGGGAAAAGAAATGGCGAGAAAGCTGGGTGTGAAGAATACGAGGCGGGTAGGTAGGGGGAAGTCTCCCTGTGAAGTATCGGGGTCCTAGTCGGACCCCTTGGGGTTTGAGGACAGGGCTCCTCGGGGCCTGGGAAGGGGAGTGGCTAGTGGACCAGAATTAGAACCGAACCCTAGAAAGACTGGGCGTTCAGCCGCCAGTAGTGGAGCAGTGGGCAGGGCTACTCAGAGCGTGACTTAGAAAGATCGACAGGTTGAGGCTGCACAGAGGCTGCAGCTTGGCCTAACGCGGCTGGGGGGACCTAAAATGATGGGGTGACTTGAACGGCAGGTCCAGCAGGTCAGGGGCGGAGCTTCCTCTCGCTGCCTCTCCCCCACCTCTCCTTCTTCCTCCCCCCTCCCAAGAAAAAAGACACGCTGAGAAATCAGAGCCGGGTGGACTAGGTGGTTGAGGAGTTTATTTAGGGGAGGAGAATTAATCCTATTTGTTCTTCCTCGGGGAGGTCTTCAAACAATACCAAAGGGCTAGGAAAAGGGGGGGGCGTCTGGAGGAGAGGGGGAGGGACCACAGCCAGACAAAATGGCAACACACAATCACAGGCACTACCGACGTCACAGACACAGCGGAGGGTGCAGGATAGGGACTCCAGACCGGGCCTCCAACCACCCCGGCACGGGTGGGGGTGTGGAGGGAGGGAGGAGGCAAGGAAAGGGGGGAGGGGGTGGGCCGGCCCCACAGACCCTTTGGCTCTGTCCTCTGACTACCTAGCTGTCCCGTCACACGGGGGTGGCAAGGGTGTGGGGGGTGCTTCTCTCTGGATCCCACCCCTTACCCTCCAAGCCTTACCTCTCAGCTCCTCCTAGGCCACCTCAGTCCTCAGCTCTGGCCAGGGATATTCCCGACCTCCCTCCGCTGCCAAACCCGCCCACTTTAAAACATTTTTTTCACTGCTCCATTGGGGTTGGCTTCCCCTTCTGAAACCACCATGAACACCCACTCTAAGACCGACCCTGTCTAGAACCCAGACCACGAACTCACGTCAAGTTTGGCCCATTCCTGAATCCCACTTCTTGCCTGGCACAAGATCTGCCCCCTTCAGAATCAAACTCAGTGTCCTGAATATTCCTAGCTACACCCCTTCCACACACTCTGGTCCCAATCCAAGACCCGCCCACTCTGGAGCCTCACCCACTGCCTGGTTCAGGCCCCACCCCTCTAAAACCCAGCCCCCAGGTCCCAAGACACACCCCTTCCATAAAACCCTGTCCTCTTCCAAACCCTGCCCACTTCTGGGGCCCGATCCCTGCCTCACTCAAAGCCCCACCCATTCTAGAACCACGCCCTCAGCCTCGTTCCAAGCCCTACCTCAGATTGCTCTAGGGCACCCCTCTTCCTTAGACTCTAGATCCAGTATGTCTGAAACCCAAACCCCTTGCTTACTAGTCCTCTTCACCCCAGAGCGCCTCTCCAACTCCACCTTGGGTCAAATCCCCCAATCTGCCTTTCTCCGCTCTCAGGGTTGAATTTCCCCTAATGGCCCCTGTTCAGGCATTGCTGGAGGAATCAAGGCCAGTTGGGAGAAGGGAAGGGAGAGAGGGGAGAGAGTCTGAAGTCACACCGACCCTCCCCACATAGCTGAGACCTGTCTTTTCCCTGTCCCCCTTTCAGAGTCCCCCAACCTCAGGGCACAGGGCCAGGGAACAGAGAGGGGCCAAGGGATGCAAAGGAAGGGGTGGGAGGAGAGGGGCCCACTCAAGGTCAGGCCCCTAATGCATGAGGGGTGTGGAGTGGGGGCAGGGCTCAGACAGATAAATAGATATTTATATATAATATATATATATATAAACAGCAAAGAGAGTTAGAGTCTCCTGGCTTGAGGGGCGGAGACCTGGGGTGTAGGGGTAGAAAGGGGGGCAGGGCTTCTGAGCTCTTGCCCGCCCATGGGGTCCTCCCGGGCTGCACTGACCTGTGGAGACAAAAGACACAGAAAGGAGAGGGGGGTCCAGATATAGGCTGTGCCCTTAGGGAGGGGGGCTGGGTTGCTATGCCTCCACCTTGGCTTTATCCTCTGCCTGCCATGCCTTTTCTTCCTTCCTTCTTCACTCATAGTCCTCGGGTCAGCTTCATCCCAGCTACCCCTTTTGGGAAGATATACCTTGTGCCCACTAGGTTAAGTACCAAAGACATTATGGTCCCTCCTCCCCCAACCCAAAAATATCCATTAACATGTACTGTTCTAGCCATGGGTGATAAACTGTATTGGGCAAAACAAAGCTCCTTATCTTTGTGGTGCTTGCATTGCGGCAGAGGAGACAGACTTCAAATAATAACAAAAATGTGTAAGTGAGTTATCTAGTCTGACATCAGATAGTAGGTGCAATGTAAAAACAAAAGGCAGACCAGGGTGAGGGGAATTAGGAGTGCCAGTAGGGAAAGAAATGTTGCTGTGGTAAGTAGGGTAGTCAGAGAAGACCTCATTTAAGAAGCAATATTGGAATAAAGAGTTAAGGAGGTGAGGGAATGAGCCATGAAGATAACTGGGATGAAGAACATTCCAGGCAGGGAGAAGAGCCAGTGCAAAGGCCCTGGGGTAGAGCCATGTTTAGTGTGTTTGAGGAACAGCAAGAAGGTCAGTGGGGTTCGAGCGGAGTGAGCAAGGGACAGTGGTAGGAGGGGATGTCAGAGAAGTTGGTAATGGGGTCATAAAGGGCCTTGTGGACTGGGTTGTGAGGACATCAGCTTTGACTCTGGATGAGGTGTAAGTCACGGGAAGATTTTTGAGCAGAGAAGCATAAAATGAGAGTGAAATGTCTCATGTCATTTCTATTTTTTCCTCAATAAATGTTTCTTAACATTAGTAGGGCTCTAAGTGATGTGTATACAGCATGAGTAAGTCATGGTCACGTCCTGCAGTTTAGTGGAAGAGATAGTCAATGAACATATAAACTAACAATTACAGACTGTGGTAAGAAAGCACAGGGTACTATAAGAGAGATAAGAAAGGGGATTTGTAAGAAGCTGGCCAGGTAAGGTTCTCAGTGTGTGTGGGTGCAAAACTCCAGGGGGAAAGCAAGTACCAAGGCCCTGAATTTGGCAT
>NW_024423319.1:82531206-82533748 GCF_017311325.1 Ursus maritimus | reverse complement strand
ACTGCTCCATTGGGGTTGGCTTCCCCTTCTGAAACCACCATGAACACCCACTCTAAGACCGACCCTGTCTAGAACCCAGACCACGAACTCACGTCAAGTTTGGCCCATTCCTGAATCCCACTTCTTGCCTGGCACAAGATCTGCCCCCTTCAGAATCAAACTCAGTGTCCTGAATATTCCTAGCTACACCCCTTCCACACACTCTGGTCCCAATCCAAGACCCGCCCACTCTGGAGCCTCACCCACTGCCTGGTTCAGGCCCCACCCCTCTAAAACCCAGCCCCCAGGTCCCAAGACACACCCCTTCCATAAAACCCTGTCCTCTTCCAAACCCTGCCCACTTCTGGGGCCCGATCCCTGCCTCACTCAAAGCCCCACCCATTCTAGAACCACGCCCTCAGCCTCGTTCCAAGCCCTACCTCAGATTGCTCTAGGGCACCCCTCTTCCTTAGACTCTAGATCCAGTATGTCTGAAACCCAAACCCCTTGCTTACTAGTCCTCTTCACCCCAGAGCGCCTCTCCAACTCCACCTTGGGTCAAATCCCCCAATCTGCCTTTCTCCGCTCTCAGGGTTGAATTTCCCCTAATGGCCCCTGTTCAGGCATTGCTGGAGGAATCAAGGCCAGTTGGGAGAAGGGAAGGGAGAGAGGGGAGAGAGTCTGAAGTCACACCGACCCTCCCCACATAGCTGAGACCTGTCTTTTCCCTGTCCCCCTTTCAGAGTCCCCCAACCTCAGGGCACAGGGCCAGGGAACAGAGAGGGGCCAAGGGATGCAAAGGAAGGGGTGGGAGGAGAGGGGCCCACTCAAGGTCAGGCCCCTAATGCATGAGGGGTGTGGAGTGGGGGCAGGGCTCAGACAGATAAATAGATATTTATATATAATATATATATATATAAACAGCAAAGAGAGTTAGAGTCTCCTGGCTTGAGGGGCGGAGACCTGGGGTGTAGGGGTAGAAAGGGGGGCAGGGCTTCTGAGCTCTTGCCCGCCCATGGGGTCCTCCCGGGCTGCACTGACCTGTGGAGACAAAAGACACAGAAAGGAGAGGGGGGTCCAGATATAGGCTGTGCCCTTAGGGAGGGGGGCTGGGTTGCTATGCCTCCACCTTGGCTTTATCCTCTGCCTGCCATGCCTTTTCTTCCTTCCTTCTTCACTCATAGTCCTCGGGTCAGCTTCATCCCAGCTACCCCTTTTGGGAAGATATACCTTGTGCCCACTAGGTTAAGTACCAAAGACATTATGGTCCCTCCTCCCCCAACCCAAAAATATCCATTAACATGTACTGTTCTAGCCATGGGTGATAAACTGTATTGGGCAAAACAAAGCTCCTTATCTTTGTGGTGCTTGCATTGCGGCAGAGGAGACAGACTTCAAATAATAACAAAAATGTGTAAGTGAGTTATCTAGTCTGACATCAGATAGTAGGTGCAATGTAAAAACAAAAGGCAGACCAGGGTGAGGGGAATTAGGAGTGCCAGTAGGGAAAGAAATGTTGCTGTGGTAAGTAGGGTAGTCAGAGAAGACCTCATTTAAGAAGCAATATTGGAATAAAGAGTTAAGGAGGTGAGGGAATGAGCCATGAAGATAACTGGGATGAAGAACATTCCAGGCAGGGAGAAGAGCCAGTGCAAAGGCCCTGGGGTAGAGCCATGTTTAGTGTGTTTGAGGAACAGCAAGAAGGTCAGTGGGGTTCGAGCGGAGTGAGCAAGGGACAGTGGTAGGAGGGGATGTCAGAGAAGTTGGTAATGGGGTCATAAAGGGCCTTGTGGACTGGGTTGTGAGGACATCAGCTTTGACTCTGGATGAGGTGTAAGTCACGGGAAGATTTTTGAGCAGAGAAGCATAAAATGAGAGTGAAATGTCTCATGTCATTTCTATTTTTTCCTCAATAAATGTTTCTTAACATTAGTAGGGCTCTAAGTGATGTGTATACAGCATGAGTAAGTCATGGTCACGTCCTGCAGTTTAGTGGAAGAGATAGTCAATGAACATATAAACTAACAATTACAGACTGTGGTAAGAAAGCACAGGGTACTATAAGAGAGATAAGAAAGGGGATTTGTAAGAAGCTGGCCAGGTAAGGTTCTCAGTGTGTGTGGGTGCAAAACTCCAGGGGGAAAGCAAGTACCAAGGCCCTGAATTTGGCATGTGTCTGGAACACGGTTCGGGGTGGGGAGTGGGAGGAGGTGGGAGGTCAGAGAAGGGACGGGTGACGCTTGGTGTCATGCTTGTTGAAGGCTTTGGCTTTTAAGGTAAGTGAGCTGGGAGCCCAGGTGGAGCTCTGAGCACAGGAGGGCCATATCCTGATTTAGGATTTAACAGGATCCCTCCCACTGCTGTGGGTAGAACAGAATGGGAATGCAGGTAGAAAGCTGTGAAGATGTCCAGGGGAGAGGACAGTGAGATGGGAAGACTATGGATATATTTTGAAGGTAGAGTTAACAGTTGAGTTTTTGATGAACTGGATGTAAGAAACCTAATAAACTCCTCCCTGCCCTTTCCACCCTGGCCAAGTGCCAGAAGCCACCTCCACCCACGT
>NW_024423319.1:82515342-82531196 GCF_017311325.1 Ursus maritimus | reverse complement strand
CCCCTCTTCCTTAGACTCTAGATCCAGTATGTCTGAAACCCAAACCCCTTGCTTACTAGTCCTCTTCACCCCAGAGCGCCTCTCCAACTCCACCTTGGGTCAAATCCCCCAATCTGCCTTTCTCCGCTCTCAGGGTTGAATTTCCCCTAATGGCCCCTGTTCAGGCATTGCTGGAGGAATCAAGGCCAGTTGGGAGAAGGGAAGGGAGAGAGGGGAGAGAGTCTGAAGTCACACCGACCCTCCCCACATAGCTGAGACCTGTCTTTTCCCTGTCCCCCTTTCAGAGTCCCCCAACCTCAGGGCACAGGGCCAGGGAACAGAGAGGGGCCAAGGGATGCAAAGGAAGGGGTGGGAGGAGAGGGGCCCACTCAAGGTCAGGCCCCTAATGCATGAGGGGTGTGGAGTGGGGGCAGGGCTCAGACAGATAAATAGATATTTATATATAATATATATATATATAAACAGCAAAGAGAGTTAGAGTCTCCTGGCTTGAGGGGCGGAGACCTGGGGTGTAGGGGTAGAAAGGGGGGCAGGGCTTCTGAGCTCTTGCCCGCCCATGGGGTCCTCCCGGGCTGCACTGACCTGTGGAGACAAAAGACACAGAAAGGAGAGGGGGGTCCAGATATAGGCTGTGCCCTTAGGGAGGGGGGCTGGGTTGCTATGCCTCCACCTTGGCTTTATCCTCTGCCTGCCATGCCTTTTCTTCCTTCCTTCTTCACTCATAGTCCTCGGGTCAGCTTCATCCCAGCTACCCCTTTTGGGAAGATATACCTTGTGCCCACTAGGTTAAGTACCAAAGACATTATGGTCCCTCCTCCCCCAACCCAAAAATATCCATTAACATGTACTGTTCTAGCCATGGGTGATAAACTGTATTGGGCAAAACAAAGCTCCTTATCTTTGTGGTGCTTGCATTGCGGCAGAGGAGACAGACTTCAAATAATAACAAAAATGTGTAAGTGAGTTATCTAGTCTGACATCAGATAGTAGGTGCAATGTAAAAACAAAAGGCAGACCAGGGTGAGGGGAATTAGGAGTGCCAGTAGGGAAAGAAATGTTGCTGTGGTAAGTAGGGTAGTCAGAGAAGACCTCATTTAAGAAGCAATATTGGAATAAAGAGTTAAGGAGGTGAGGGAATGAGCCATGAAGATAACTGGGATGAAGAACATTCCAGGCAGGGAGAAGAGCCAGTGCAAAGGCCCTGGGGTAGAGCCATGTTTAGTGTGTTTGAGGAACAGCAAGAAGGTCAGTGGGGTTCGAGCGGAGTGAGCAAGGGACAGTGGTAGGAGGGGATGTCAGAGAAGTTGGTAATGGGGTCATAAAGGGCCTTGTGGACTGGGTTGTGAGGACATCAGCTTTGACTCTGGATGAGGTGTAAGTCACGGGAAGATTTTTGAGCAGAGAAGCATAAAATGAGAGTGAAATGTCTCATGTCATTTCTATTTTTTCCTCAATAAATGTTTCTTAACATTAGTAGGGCTCTAAGTGATGTGTATACAGCATGAGTAAGTCATGGTCACGTCCTGCAGTTTAGTGGAAGAGATAGTCAATGAACATATAAACTAACAATTACAGACTGTGGTAAGAAAGCACAGGGTACTATAAGAGAGATAAGAAAGGGGATTTGTAAGAAGCTGGCCAGGTAAGGTTCTCAGTGTGTGTGGGTGCAAAACTCCAGGGGGAAAGCAAGTACCAAGGCCCTGAATTTGGCATGTGTCTGGAACACGGTTCGGGGTGGGGAGTGGGAGGAGGTGGGAGGTCAGAGAAGGGACGGGTGACGCTTGGTGTCATGCTTGTTGAAGGCTTTGGCTTTTAAGGTAAGTGAGCTGGGAGCCCAGGTGGAGCTCTGAGCACAGGAGGGCCATATCCTGATTTAGGATTTAACAGGATCCCTCCCACTGCTGTGGGTAGAACAGAATGGGAATGCAGGTAGAAAGCTGTGAAGATGTCCAGGGGAGAGGACAGTGAGATGGGAAGACTATGGATATATTTTGAAGGTAGAGTTAACAGTTGAGTTTTTGATGAACTGGATGTAAGAAACCTAATAAACTCCTCCCTGCCCTTTCCACCCTGGCCAAGTGCCAGAAGCCACCTCCACCCACGTGTTGCCATCCCCCTGCCCCTTCCCAATTCCCTCCCTCATAGGCGAGGAAATCACACCTCTCTTTTCAGGCCCGGCAAGAAGGACCGCTCCCTTTTTCTTCCGTGAAATTCCACACCACCTCCCTCACTAGAGGGCTTAGGGAGAGATGGCAGATCTGTCACCTCCTCCGGGACTGGTGAGCTTGTCTGACCTTCATGACCCAAGCCCCTTTACCCTCACCATCTATTGGCCTTATTAGAACATATTGGCTTATCAATCACTTCTGAGGCCCACCTCCACTTCCCTCCGTGGATTCGTGCACTACGCCAAGTCCCCTTGCCATTCCCTTCTTTCATTGGTTGCTCTGCCCGCTTTTCTCTCCCCTCCCTTTCCTCAGGGAGGGGCACTTCTACTTCTCTCCCATTGGCTTTTCATTCTGCCCATCTTCAAGCACCACCCTCTTGCTCTCCATTTATTGGCTAGCTTTTCGTTCTTCGCTTGTACCTCCGCCTCTCTATTGGCTCCTTCAAACCCACCCTGTGCCGACGTACCATTTACTTTTGACTCTTATTGGTTTACTGACCCGCCCGTCTCCCTTCCTGTATCCTCCTTGGCAGTGCCGCCCGTCCGTCACTCACCAGACTACATCTGATTGGAGAAGGAGGTGGGCGCACCCTGAGGGCCGTAGCCTTGCTGTCCGTAGTCTCCCTGAGGCCCGTAGCCGCCGCCTCCGCCGCCGGCGGGCTGCCCGTAGTCGGGTTGGTAGCCGCCCTGGGGCCCGTAGGAGTCCTGGGGCCCGTACCCGCCGGGGCCCTGCCCGTAGCCCGCCTCGCCATAGGCGTCCCCGGGCGCTGGTTGCTTCTCGGGGGCGCCGGGAGGTGCGCGCATGAATGGGGCAGCCCAGCCTGTCTCCTTGAACACGAACCACAGGTTGCCGACCCAGAGCACCAGGTTCAGGAAGCCGAACACCTGTGGGGAGACAAAGCCTGGCTGTCGTCGTGCACCCACTGAGTTGGCCCCGGGGGACGTCGAGGCCGCACGCGCCGAGCATAGATCCTTGGCCTCCCGAAGGGTGGTGGTTTCTAAAACCCAGACCCTCTGGAGTCCTGGCGCATGAACGCAAATGTGCAGAAAAGTGACCTGGGGTAAGGGGCATGGGACGTGTTAGAATTTAGACTATCGGGGATATTGACATCTATCACTATTACATACACACAATTATACATGTATAAAATAGAATATAAATTTGTAATAGAGTAAAATGTTAAGCAGAAATTTTTATTAAGTATGTAGATATACTATTAATAGATACATATATACACATATGTATATACGCATATACAAAGTATATAAATATATGCTTTTATATTAAAACAAATTATATAGAGTTTAAATATATACAATATAATTGGATTTTGGGACAGGAAGTAATATCTCCTCTTTACAGTTGAGGAAACTGAGGCCCAGAGAGGTTAAGATGCTCAAAGCCTCATACCCAGCAAGTGACAGAAAAAAAAGTGGTTATCTTAGTATCTGTAACACTTGTATTACAGCTTAGCACATGCCAGGCCCTTCTCTAAGCACTTTGTATGTTGCTAGTTCACTGAATACTCAACTTTGGAGCAGGACTGAGGCTGAGAGGCGGAGTAACTAGTTTGAGGTCCCAGAGTTGCAGGTGGCAGAGCTGCGAGTGAAGCTCAGACAGTTTGACTCGGGCCAGTAGGGGGAGTCCAAGTGGGAAACATTTCAAGTTATTCTTTCACTTTGCATACTGTATAAGGACACTGAGGTCCCAAGACGGTACTGAGTTGCCAGAGATTCTACACGACTAAGCCGGGCCTGGGATCCAGATGTCCCAAACCTAATCGGAAAGAAAGTCTCATATTCCCCTCCTGGGTACTATTTGTGGTATTGCAGAGGTTATGATTGCTATCTCATCCTTCAAGGCACTGTTGTTGGCATACCTCCTCTAGGGAGCCCTCTTGGATCTCCTTTGAATTCTCCTCTCATTCTCTCCACCACTCCCCGTGCCAGACTGTGAGTTTCCCAGCCTCCCTCCCCAACTGGCCCACCGGCCCAGCTACCTTCCCAGGGCTTACCACTGAAGTGTTGAGGCCAGAGGTCACAGGGTCCCTCAGCTCCTTGCACGTATTCCCTGTCTGGTGGCAGACAGACATCCCTTTGATAATGTTGTCTGGGTCAGTGGCCATCTTCACGTCTGACAGCCCCTTGGCCCATGCTGATGAGCTAACCAGCCACATGAAGGCGAACACTGCCGTGGCCAGGAAGTCCTAGGACAGGCAGGGGAGAGGCAGAAGGCACTGTGAGCAGACTGCTTCATGTCATGCCACGGGGCCTCCTCAGATCACAGGCTTTCTTGGGAGGGGGGAGGTCCCGCAGAAAAGCCCTGTCTCCCCCTGCCTTTTCAGCTCTGAAGCCCCCAATACTCACTTGAAGATGAGCATTCCTAGCTCGGGCGTGTGTGTGTGTGTGTGTGTGTGTGTGACAGAGGATGTGGGCGTGTAATTGTGATGTGTGGGTGTGCGTGTGGGATTTTGTGGGATGGTTTCCGAATCTGTGGAAAGTAGCGTGTCTTTCTACTTTTATCTGAATGTGGGAATTTATGTCATTTTGTGTCTGGGTTGAGGGTGTATGAGTACAGCTGTGTAGGAATCAATGTGTCTGGGTGGCATGATGACAAGCATGACTGTCACAGTGAACCTCTGTGCACCTTTCTTTGATCTAGACTGTGTGGTTGTGTGCGAGGTGGCTGATTTCCAGGGGTAGGCCTGTCTGGGATTCTGTGTGGGCTCTGAGTGTGTCCCTGTCATTCTATGATTCGGTTTCTTTGATGCTCACAGCAGCGGCAGCAGTAACATCTGTGGCTGTTATGGTGACTGCTGGCATGTGGGGCTGTCTATGGTTTGGTAGTGGCCTATGAACATGGCCGTGTCCCTGAGGCTCCATGTCCCCTGGGGCCCTGCACTTGAGTGGCTGTGGGGGGCTCACCATCATGGGTCCTTTGTTGTTCTCTCGGTACTTATTCTGCAGGAAGATGTAGGTGGCCAGAGCCCCCATGGAGTACAGAAAGGCAAACACAGCCACGGTGACAAAGAATTCGGCCGATGAAGAGTAGTCCCCCACCAGGAAGATTTTCTCAGTGTCCCCTCGGCAGGTGGGTGCATCAAAGTACACTTGGTGCAGCCTGTGGAGAGACATGGCAGGTGTGGTCCAGGCCCTAAGAACACTGCCATGCACCCTGCCCAGTCATGGGTTCCCCAGACTCTGACAAAGTTCCAGGAAGAAAGAGGAGGAAATAACCATTCACAGAGCACCTACTGTATACCAGTCACATTTTACTGATTGTTTACAGCATTCCGGTGAAGTAGGTCTTATTCAACCCTTACTCCAACCCAGGCACTTTGATCTCTTGGTTATTTGTAGAACATACCAGGCACCCTCTTACCCCAGGATCTTTGCACTGGAATGCCCTTCTCCTCGATATTACTCCCTTCATGTCCTTCAAGTTTTGCTCAACTGTCACCTCAGTGAGGCCTTCTCTGATCTCACTATTAAAATCAAATGGAACCATTCCCTCCCAGTACTCCTTAGCTCCCTTCCCAGCTCCGTTTTTCTCTGTAACAGTGATACCTCACACATCTGTCATGTTATGTGTTTTACTTTTTTCCTGGATTTTTCCCATAATTAAAGGAGGGCTGGGCTTTTTCCTGTTGTGTTCACTGCTGTATCCCTAGGACCTAGAACAGTGCTGCCACATAGTAGGTTCTCAGCAGATGTTCATCAAATGAAATGTACAGAGGCTCAGAGAAGTGCATTAACTTGCCAGAAGTCACACAGCTGGGGAGAGAATGGCACAATTGGGATCTGAACCCTGTTTTCCCCTACATCATATTGACTCTTCTCCCTACCCACTTCAGGTCCCCAAGAGAAAAGAAACGTTTGCATAGCAGAGGAGAGCACAGAGACTACAAAACAGAAGACAGGAGGGTAGAAGGGATCCTGGAATATGCAGAATGTATGTACGTATGTGAGGTGGGGAGGTGCAGATTGGGAAGGTGTCCTGGGACTAAGGCCTTTCCTGCGGTGTAATGGAGGTCATAGGGAGAAAATGTGTGTAGGGAGAAGGTCTGGGGTGGGGTCCCCAGAGGTCTGGCCTCAGACTGGGGGGGGGGGCAGGATCCTGAGACTGAGCAAATGGTGCTAGTCCCGTTGTGTAGCAAAGGTCCTGAGGGAAGGGGCTTATACTTATTGATCACCTTCAAGGCACTTTAGATAATTGCTTCACTTAATGACCCTCCCCCTCAATTCTGTAAAGCAGGTGTTAGTATACCCATTTTGCAGATGAACAGAGGCTCAGCAAGGTTGTGTTGAATTGCCCAAGGTTGTATAAATGACAGAGCTAAGAGTTGAATCTGGGTAAGTTTCTGGGCTCCTAGTAGGCTGGGTTGGGAGAAGGGGGTGTCTTATGGGAAATGGGGGCCCCATGGGGGTTATCAGGGCAGTGGGGGGTCAGTCAGGGGGACCATGGCAAAGACTTTTTCCCCCAGGAGACTTGTGGGTAAAAGGCAGATCTTCAGGACTGGAGGTCCTAGGTGAGGGAGCTACTGGGGAGTCCACATGTTTCTGTGGCCTTCTGGATTCCCAAAGGACTCCCAGCAGTATTCCATGCTGCTAGGTCCTCTTCCTCCCCCAAACTCTGTTCCCTGGCTTCTGTGAACCAGTGGATCCCTGCTCCTCACTGCCCCTCAGGCCACGCCTCCCCGGTGCCTCTTTTTCTTTCAACCATTGCTCAGGGTCTGTCCTGGATTTTCCTCTCTCCATTCTTCCCTCTTACCCTGGGTGATCCCCTGAGCTTACATTTATCCTTAGTGCTCAGAAGTGCCCAATTTCCAACTCAGTCCCTAACCTCTTTCCTGAGTCGCTTCAACTTATTTATTTTCTTTATTTTAACAAGCCCTTGAGGAGCGCTTATTATGTGCCCAGCACTGTGCTAAGCTCTTTACAAGTATTAGCTCCGTTACTATTCATCATAACCTGGTAAGGGGTATTATTATCCCCTTTTGCAGATGAGGAACTTGAGACCCGGAACAGTTATGTGGTTTATCCGAGTAGTGGGGGAGCCTCAGCAGCCTCTACTGAAATTGTGTCTGTGGGTCTCTGTCTCCCCCCTCCCCAGGAGGGAAGCATCATGGTGAGGGCAGTGACCTTGCCTGCTTGTGCTCATCCTCATGTTCCTAGCACCTGGCACACAGTATGAGCTCAGTAAATATCAGAATTGCCTGACTGGGTTTAATCATTCCCTACAGCTAATCAGACCCCCTCCTGATTCTCTGTGATAAAACCCTGCATGAGGATCTCCACTTTGAATTTCTCCCAGTCTACAATCATCCTTTTTATTAATTTATTTGTTAAAATGTTGGCTCCATGAGGATAGGGAGCTTGGTCTGGGTTTTTGTCTTTCCGTTATGTCCCCAGCACTTTGAGTAGAAACTGGCATACAATAGGTTCTCCAAAAAAAAATGTATAACAGAATGAGTGAATGGGAATTAAATAATATTGGCTGATATTAATTGAGCAACTAGTGTTTTAAGGCTATTTATCCATATATACTTCTACTTTTGAATCTTGTTTACTGCCGGTCTCCTGCCCCTCCCCATTCACTAGAACACAGCCAGAGGGCAACAGCCTATGCCTGTCTTGCTCACCAGATGTCCTAGATGTCCAGAGCAGTGCCAGGCACAAGGTAGGTGCTTGGTGCATGCGCAGTGACCTGAGCCAGTGTGGTCTCCTGAGGTGGGGGCTGAACAGGAGCCACTGGGGAGGTCGTGTTGGCCAGTCCTAGCCCACCCCACCCTCTCTCTTGGGATCCCCGGGGTGGGTTGGGGTGGGGGGCGCACCTGAAGGGGTACTCGAATTCAACCTCGATGCTGAGGTCACTCTCTGATTTGTTGGCACACTCCACGCTCAGCCGGAGCTCCCCGGTGTAACTGCCGCATGTGGCAAAGGCGAAGATGGCAAAGACCTTGGGCAGCAGGGATGGGGATGGTCATGGTGAGCCTGTGTACACGTGGGATGGGATGCCCTCCTCTGGACAGATCAGGGCCCAGCACAAGCAGCAGCAGATGGACCAGTCCCCACCCCCACCCCCTAATCAGGGCTCATCGGCTCCAAGGACAAGCTGATTACAGGGGTGTGGCTGTCTCTTCCAGTCTCTCTCTCAGTGTCTCTCTCAGTCTCTATCTCTCAGTGCTCTGACCCCCCTCGTTCTCTCTTCTGTCTCAGTCTCTTTATTTCTCTGTCTCTCTTTGTATTTCTGCTTGTCTCTGTTCTCCGTGTCTCTATTCTCTTGGTATCTGTTTCTCTGTCTTTCTCAGATGTCTCTTTGTCTCTGTATCTCTCTTTTGCTCTTTGCCTCTGACTCTAATATCGATGTAGGTCTCTTTCTGTCTCTTTTTTCTCTGGCTCCATCCGTATAAATGTATGTCTCTCCCTATGTGTGTTTCCGTCCTTGGTCTGTTTGTCTCTCTCTCCCTGCTCTGTCTCTGACTTGGTCTCTTTATCATGCTCTCTCTGTCTCCCTTGTGCATCTCTTTTTCTCTGTGTATCAGTTTCTCCTTTCCTCTCTCCTCTGAGTATCTCTCTTTCTCTGTTTCTGTCTCTCCCCCATCCCATTTTTTTTCTGCCACTCTTCCTGTGTCTGTTCCTCTTGGCATCTCTCTTCTCTGTGCATCTCTGTCTCCCTTTTTCTTTGTCTCTTTCTGCTTGTCTCCACTCTCTCTCATCTCTCTATCTTTTCTTCTCAGTATTTTCATCTCTGTCTCCATCGTTCCCTGTCTCTCATTCTCTCTGTCTCTTTCACTGTCTCTGGATTTCTCTGGCTTTGCATCTTTTCTGCAGCAACCAGCTTCAGGCTCCACCTCCCCTGCCCCTCTCTCACCTCAAGGGAGGAGGTAGGACGTCACATTCTTCCACCACACAACGGGGGTACCCTTGATCTTACATGACGTCACAGCACAGCCCATCTATTCTCTGGCCCGAGCCCCTTGGGACCTCACCCTGGATCCCAATTCTTCTATACCCTTCCACCCCCACCCACCCATCCATTCATTGCTCTCCACCCCTACTCTTCCAGACCCCACCACCTTCTTCTCTCTCCCCATGGCCCAGACCACACTCACCCATTGCAGCACCTTCACGAAGCCAAGGGGCTCCTTGACCACCCGGAACTGACCCCCGGCCACCAGCTGAGGAGAGAAACGGTGGGGAGGGGGTGGGATTGTTGGGGATGGAAAGGGAGGTGAGGGGCAAGGCCACCAGGCGATGACCCCTGGGACTAGGGCATGTGACCTCCGGGAGTGAGTGATGTTGGGAGAGAAGGGGTGAGAAGGAGAAAGTGACACTTCAGGGAAGGTGTGAGCACAGGGTCTCTGAGAGAAGACCCTCGGGGCTCAGGACTGGAGGGGAGGTCTGGGGAGGTGGTGAGGTTGATGGCAGAGGGTTGGGGTTAGGAAGATGAGGATGGGGTTGGGACTAATTAGGGAAGGGGAGAAGGTCTGAAACAGTAAAGGTGAGTCAGATGGTGAAGGGGATCAGGTGGAGAGAGTGAGGAAGGAGTTGGGGTTCATTAGGGTGGGGGAGGGGTCTTGGGTGGTGAAGGTGAGTCATAACAGGGAGGGAGTCAGGTTGGCTAGGGTGGGGGAGGGGTCTACAGCGGTAAAGGTGAGTCAGATGGTGGTGGGGGGGGTCTGAAGTGATGAGGATGGGGAGGGATTGGTACTGGTTAGAGAGGGTGAGGTTCTGAGGTGGTGAAGAGTGAGATGGCAGAGAGGGTCTGGGCTGATTAAGGTGGGGGAGGGCTGGGACATGGCTTCACTGGATATGTCTTGGGGGAGGGGAGGCTGGGGTTTTGGAGAGGCAAAGTCGGATCGTCCCCTTTGGTCTGCTGTGGGGGAAGGGGTGGTCATCTACTGGGGTACCTTCTCTGGGAGGGGCAGGTGTCAGCCCTCCCCCCATCCCCCATCCCCCGCCCCCACGCCTTCTGTCGCTCTATTTCCTAGCTCATCTACGAGCAACCCCCATCTTCCTTCCACTCTTCCTCCTCTCCCCCCCCCCGGTGCCCCTACTCTAGCCCCAAGACCCCTCTTCCTCTCCTCACGGTCGCCGGTAAGGAACCGGGCTTCTGGCGGACCCCGCTGCGGCAGTGAGGACGGCCCTTGCTGCGGCAAAGGGCGCGCTCCTTCTTTTCTCCACCTCCCCCTTTCCCCCTCGCCTGCCGCAGACCCCAGCCCCAGTGCCGAGGACCGAGTGTCCGCTGCCAGGACCCTGGCCACCACCTCTCAGAGTCGCCTGATCCGCGGCGATCCGGTCGGGGAGGCCGGGCAGCGGCGGGCTCTGTCCTCGGTGCTGGAACGCGTACCTGATTCACCACGTCCATGTCTGCCAGCAGCAGCATCAGCAATGCGGGGGGCGGGAGGCGCCTGCTAACAAGGGCGGGCGCGGGGCGCGGCGGGGGCGGCGCGCGATCGTCGGAACAGCCCAGGCGGCCGCAGCTCCGCCCCTCGCGCCCCCGCCCCACTCGCGGCGCGCGCCTGCACTCAGCCGGCCGTGCCTAAATCTCGCCAGCCGCCATTCCATCCCTAAAGTTGGATCCGCTAGAGCGCCCTAGGAAGATGCGTGTCTCGGAAAACGCGGCTAGAGGGCTGGGGAGAGGAGGACCGTTTGGTCCTGCCGTACGACGTTTTTGCCAGGCCCTTTACTGAGTTTGTTGACTGTGTGCCTTACAACAGCCCTAGGTGGTGGGGACTAATTAGCCCCGTTTTTACAGATGAGGAAGATGAGTGCCAAGGGAGGTGAAACTGCTTGCACAAGGTCGCCCCGCTAGTAATTGGCAGTGCCCAAAGTCTCGGTGATTTAAACATCGTTCAAGGTCTTAAAAACCCCTCCCTCCCCCTCCAAACATCTTCCCTATTTCTCTTTCCTTTGAGTCAAATTTTTGCTTGCTCCAACTCTACCCCCTTACACCCTGTTTATTCCTCAGCCCTTTTTAAATTGGACTATCCCTCCTTCGTGCTACTACAACTAGGCCCGCAAGGTCAATGGCGATTGCCGTGTTGCAAAATCCAGTGGATAAATACAGTTGGAGTTTCAGATGTCCAACCTCATTTATGCTAAAAGAAATGCCTATAAAAACTACTAAGATACTGTTTTTCTTCTTTGAGGGTGGTGAATATAAAAAAGTTTGCTTAAGCTCAATACTGGCAGCTTGGCCAGAAACAAGCATTCCCATAAATTACCAGTGGAAGTTAGATTGGAATAACCTACGTAGAGGGCAATTTGGCAAAATTCAGCAAACTAACAAATCCATATACTGTTTGGCTCAGCATTTATACTTATAGGAACTTATCTGACAGACGGACTCATACATGTGCTAAAAGATGTATGCCTGAGATGATTAACTGCAGTGCTGTTTATAATATGAAAGAGTGGACACTCCCTAAGTCCTCATTACTTGTGGTCTGTTTAAGTAAAATCTGATACAGCCCCCAAATGGAGTGCTATGCAGCTGTCATTAATATTAATATGGAGCCTTGGAATGATCACCAAGATAATTAAGTAAGAAATGCAAGATGTCCAACTGTGTGGGGATTGTGTAGAAAGAAAAGGAAAGGATTATATCATAATTATATAGAGAATGGCTAATATTTTAAATTGTGGCCATTCTATGTCAAGCACTGTTGGGAGAGCTTCAATGTACCACTCATTTAAATCCTCACAGCAACCCTATAAAGCAGGTACTACTACCATCCTCATTTTACATTCTTTTTTTTTTTTAATTTTATTTTATTTATTTGACAGAGAGAGACAGCCAGCGAGAGAGGGAACACAAGCAGGGGGAGTGGGAGAGGAAGAAGCAGGCTGCTAGCAGAAGAGCCTGACGTGGGGCTCAATCCCAGAACTCTGGGATCACGCCCTGAGCCGAAGGCAGACGCTTAACAACTGAGCCACCGAGGTGCCCCCTCATTTTACATTCTTATAGCTGAATAAACTAAGGTGTGGGGAGGTGAAGGGATTTTCCTAAGCTCACACAGCTGGTAAGTAGTGGAACCAGGATTTGAACCAGGAAGTCTGGGTGCAACACCTGTTATTTTTTTTTTTTTAAGATTTTATTTATTTGACACAGAGAGAGAGAGAGAGTACAAGCAGGAGGAGTGGCAGGCAGAGGGAGAGGGAGAAGCAGGCTCCCCGCAGAGCAGAGGGGGCCCGATGTGGGACTCGATCCCAGGACCCTGGGATCATGACCTGAGCCGAAGGCAGTTGCTCAACCAACTGAGCCACCCAGGCGCCCAGCACCTGTTATTCTTAACCACTGTGCTAATTTATCAGTACGACATCCTATACATTTATAAAATATATCTGATAACACTGGTTGCCTCTAGAAAGGAGGGAGAATTTCTACTTTATACCCCTCGGTGCCTTCTGAATATTTTAAAAAATATTTTATTTATTTATTTGTCAGAGAAAGAGACAGAGTATAGGTAGGGGGAGCAGCAGGCAGAGGGAGAAGCAGGTTCCCCACTGAGCAAGGAGCCTGTCGTAGGATTCGATCCCAGTACCCTGGGATCATGACCCGAGTCGAAGGCAGACGTCCAAGCGACTGAGCTACCCAGGTGACCCCCTTTTGAATTTTTTTAAAAGTGTATTTGTTTATTTAATCTCTACACCCCACATGGGGCTCAAACTCATGACCCTGAGATCAAGAGTCACATGCTTATCCGACTGAGCCAGCCAGGTGCCCCATGTACCTTTTGAATTTTGAACCATCTGGATGTATACCTATTTTTTAAACATCCCCATGCACACACACTCTAAATCACACAAATATGTAATGGATACCTCCCAGTTAGTGCCTTTTTGGCAAAAGAGCTTGGGCTTCAGCATTCAATCGCTTGGATTTGAATCCCACCTTTAATATTTATCCCCGTACGACTTTGGACATGTAAAATAGTTTAACATGGTACCTATAGGGTTGCTGCACTGATTAAACAAGATAATCACTGTTATGCACTTAGCACAGGGCCAAAT
Source organism: Ursus maritimus (assembly GCF_017311325.1). Classification (NCBI taxonomy): domain Eukaryota; kingdom Metazoa; phylum Chordata; class Mammalia; order Carnivora; family Ursidae; genus Ursus; species Ursus maritimus. Next base: position 82,518,010 of record NW_024423319.1, on the reverse strand, counting down.
AAATGGTTCCTTCTACTTCCTACACATCTCTGGAATCCACTAATTTCTCACCATCTCCTCTGCCACCTCCCCTGGCTAAGGCAACCATGGTTCCTGCCAATTTTAGCATCTCCAGTCTCTTCCCCCTCCCTTCTGTTTTCAGCACAGCCGTCAGAGCATTCCTTTAAAATGCAGTTAACTATGTCACCACCCTGCTCAAATCTCTCCCATGGCTCCCCACTGCTTTTAGGAAAACTCGGGTTTAGAGACTTGGCATTGAAGGGTCTGCATCATCTGGCCCCAGGTGGCCTCTCCCACCTTATCTCTCAACAATCTCCCTTCACTCTCTGTGTTCTGCCCATGACTGGCTGTGCCCACAATGCACCAGCCTTGCCACCACAATCCTTCTGTTTTCAAGGCCTAGTGCAATCCTATATTCTGAGTCCCAGTCTCCAATTCTGGCTTCCCTCAAATTTCAGTCCTGGCTGGATTGACACAAATAATAAAAATGAGAAATTCTTGCTCTGAGAGCTGGGATGAAACCCTGCGTCAGAACCTCCCCAGCGGCCCCATCCAGGACCTTTCCCAGTACTGCCTTCAGTTCCTTTGGAGTGGGGCTGACTGCCACATTGAACAAGTCCTGTGGCATGTCTAAGCCAGCTCAGTTTGGTTTGAGGGAAACCCAGAACAGTGCCTGGCACAAAGTAAATGCCCGATGAACTTTCACTTAGTTAATGAGACCCCAAAGGCTGGGCAATGACTACAAGTGGGGCAAGAAGCAGAAAGAGGAGCTCTGGGATCTGTGTGGGAGGAGAGTGGGATACTCTTAGGTGGTCTCAGGAAAACCAGGTGGGTCCTGAGTGGGTTCCCACAGGCTGAGGGCCTCGCCCTTTGCTGTCACCCATGTCTTCTGTCAATGGACTTGGATTTTCTTAGGCAGAAGGTAGGAAGTGGGAGACCGGGTAATCCCAGTTTAGCTTCCCGGAAATTCCTGATGCTGTCAGAAGACCCCTCTGCCTGACGTATTATATACCAGGCTAAATCCAACCTCCAGGCCTTTCTACTGGCAGGACTCTGAGTATTCTTATCCTTTCCATCCCATCTGTCCTTCCTCGGGCTGACCTGACTGACCCCTTGTGGAATCTCTAATTTTCCCCCCACTCCTCATCCAAGCCCCCACACATCCTCTCTCCTCCTCCTTCCTCCATCTCTGTCCGGTCCCCTTCCCCTCCCCCACCACCTCCACTCTGTCTCCAGCTTTTTTTGGCTGCTGTCTCTTCCTCCTCCTCCTCCTTCCTTCCCTGACGCTGAATAATCAGGCTTGGCTGTCCTGGTTTCTGGAAATATTCGTGTGTGGGCAGTGGCTCAGGGCTGAAGCAGGGGATGGATGCCTGGGGGCGCTGGGCAGTCCCAGTCCCCCAGTTCAAAGACACCGAAATCCAGGGCTGTGGTCCATGCCTGTCTCCCTCTGGGGAAGGGAGAGCAGGAGGTTTATTGAGCAGTGGAGGAGGGGTGGGAATTCAGAGGGCATGGACACAGGCCATTTCGTCTCCCAGGTCCTCCTCATCGAAGCGAGAGAGGATAGATTCCTCATCACTATACAGTGAGCTGGTCCCCTGTGCCAGCAAGTCACTGGCGGCACTGTCCATCTCGTCCAGTGTCAGGCGACACGCATCTGCAATCTCCTGCTTGGCCAGGGCCACAAAGCGTGGGTCTCGGGCAAAGAGGCCCAGGCCCTCGGAGATGAGCACCTGGGGGCACAGATGGGATCAGAGTTGGCAGAGGGCACAGCATGGAATCAAAGCAGTGTGCACAGAGGGGTCAGTGCTGATAGGCGATGCATCGTCCAGGAAGGTGCTGGGAAGTCACCCGGGACAGTGGTGCGCACGTCATGCCGAGCAGAAGTTGCAGAGCAAACCGATAGATCATCACAGGCACAGTGCAGAGACCTGGGGTTGGGGGGGCCCTTTTCCCTCCTTCCCAAGCTCCCACTTCCTCCCCTTCTCCCTCATCCCTCTTGCCCGTGTCCCTTCTAGACTCACAGCCTCCACCAGGCTGTCAGCACTGCCCCTCTTGCCATGGCTGGAGTCTGAGTGGGTTCCAGGCACGTGCAGACAGGTGAAGGTGCGCAGAGGACCACTGGATTTGCCGAGGTATCCCTCCCCCGCTGCACCCTCCTCCACCAATAACAGTGGGGCGTAGAGGAGCCGACCCCGTTGAGGAGGGGTTGCCCAGGAACCCTGGACCAGAACAAACATCAGGGAGATAATGACTGATGGGTGGGATATGAGGATCTAGGACTCACCCCTGTGCCTACCTCTTACCACCGCCCACCCCCCAAACACAACTGGAGTCAAACTGAATGCAAATAAATCAGACTTGAGTTTATTTAAGAGCATAGGAGACCTGGGTGTAAATCTGACCACTGCCACTTACTGGCTGTGTGATCTTGGGTAAGCCTCTCTGGGCCTCAGTTTCCTCATCTGTAAACTGGGACTAACAATAGTACCTATCTCACAGGTACAGTGTGGCTTTTGTGAATTCATTTTTTTTTTTTTTTTGGTGGTCAGCAAAGCAATGTTTATTGCGCTTCCAAAGAGGGAGGGGACCCAAGAGGGTTGCCCCCCTCCTTTTTCTTTTTTTTCTTTTTCTTTTTTCTTTCTTTCTTTCTTTCTTTTTTTTTTTTTTT